>NC_047086.1:126975909-127611909 GCF_902459505.1 Geotrypetes seraphini
CGGTGCGCACCTCCACGCTGCGCTCAATTGTCCGGGCGCGCCTTTGTCTTTCGCGCCGTTGTCTATGAACCACTTTACACCATACCTTTCCTATATATTTTTGTTTCTGAACAATAGAGTAGCTACATGGAAGTGTTAGACCCAAGACAACAGTTTCATACACAATTTGAGAAAACACATCTTAACAGTTATGGAAGCTTTCCAGCGTTAAGCTCTTTTCTTTATTCTAGCACTAAACTTGATCTTGTTGGGAAAAGCAGCAAACCATAGCTTGGGAATCATCCTTCATTCTAGCTGTCTCAACAACAGAACAACTCTGCCTTATCAAACTATAAAATACTGTAAGTATATTATGTCTGCAGTGACTCAGTTCCTAGTATTCAAAACCTTTGAAGTGTTCCCTTTTTCTTTGCAAATTTTGCTCGGGTTATAGGAGTGCCCAAGCATGTACAACGGCTCATTTCACATGCCTAAGATAAAAACAAAGACTAGAATATTCAAAAGGAAATGTTCCTTCAAAAATAAAATGTATGTTTTCAGTTTTCCCAATACAATTTAACTATTGAGGTAGGTTAACAAGTGATATTTAAGGTTAACAAGTGATATTTAAAAAAAAACACATTTCTGTTCTAATGTTCAAATCCTCTGCACAGCTTATCCAGTATAAAAGTCAAGACTTTACCTAGAGCAGGAGTACACAGGCCAGTCAGGTTTTTAAGCTATTCCTAATGAATATGTATGAGGGAGAGTTGCATATAATGGAAGTGACAGGTGCATCGCTCTCTCATGCATATTCATTAGGAATATCTTGAAAACCCAACTTGCTTGAGGACCCTCCAAGATGGTTTGAGTACCCTTGACTTACAACATGCTATCACTGACCACAAAGATAGAAGGAGCTTGAGAAATGAGAAATATAAAGGAGCAAAAACTCTGAATATTTCCAAGAAACTATGCCCACTGGCGCAAGAACTATGCAACTATGTATAAAGGGGAAGATGAAGACTACTATCTACATACTGTCAAATCCACTTTAGCAGAGAAATAGTTGAAATTAACTTGATGGCAAATGGTTGGCAAGATTCTTCTAAGCTTTTCTAGTCTTCCCTGAAGTCTCTCAAGTAAATCAGCACAAAATATTTTGCCAGTATAGCATGGCACATTGTGTAGTTCACATGTGCATGTTATGTTTAAAAATACCACTGTCCCATCTGGTATTTTGTGAGGCAGAAGACTAACTTAGTCAAGAGTCCTTGCAAAACAAACAGACTAAAATAAAACAAACAAATTGCAGACAGTGTGCCATAGCATATGTGAAATGCAATTTGTAAAATTTTATTAAAGGAAGACAGCAAGGAAAACAGGAGAAAAATATTCTCCTAAGGATCAACTTTCAATGATTTGCTGAGTGTGTATGACAATTAGTAAATTTTATTAGCCAATAATCTTTAGGAGAATTTTTTTTTTAAGCTGAAAATGCTCCTATATCTAGCGAATTAAAATCTGGGTAGCTAGTTTTATGATTGCTGTTTGTGGGCCTGGGTTAACTGGCCAAGTTTAGGAAGATTCTGTATTTAACCCTTTATTTGACATTGAAGCTCAGAAGCAACATGTGTTTTCTATGGCTCTTTTGGGAGATCTGCAATCTCTAAATGCCTGTTACTTGGCACTGTTGCTCTCATTCAATATCAAGTTAGGGAAAGCAGCCATTTCACCGTCTGCCAATTAGAGGGTTAAACTAGCCATCTGAAATGGTAAGATTTGGGACAGCTGCTAACATACTCAGTTAACCGGTCAAATTTAGGTGAACCCACATTATCTGCTTGTTTGAAAGCGTACACTATCTACTGCATACTGACTGCAATGTACAGTCCACATCACTCTCCACCCATACTCAACTGAGTCCCCTCCCCCTCCTGCACATTAAACTAAACTAAACCTTAGGTTTGTATACTGCGCCATCTCCACAAGCGTAGAGCTCGGCACAGTTTACAGGGTTAGGTTGAAAAGGAGCTACAATGAAGGGTTATAGGAAAGGAGCTAGGAAGATAAAGAGGGACAGGGTACCAAAGAGCGGGAGGTGTTAGATTTTGAAAAGAGCCAAGTTTTCAGGTGTTTGTGGAAGGATTGGAGGGAGCTTGAAATTCTGAGCGAGGATGTGAGGTTGTTCCAGAGTTCTGTGGTTCTAAAGGGGAGGGATGTTCCTAGTTTTCCTACGCGGGATATACCTTTTCCAGAGGGGAATGATAGTTTCAGTTTTGGGGAGGATCTAGTGGAATTAGGGTTAGAGGAGTTCCAGAAGAGAGGGATAACGGGAGGGAGGATGCCATGTAGGATCTTGAAAGCTAAACAGGCACATTTAAAGAGGACTCTGGAGTGAACTGGGAGCCAGTGAAGTTTGGACAGGAGTGGGGAGACGTGGTTGAACTTGCCTTTAGCGAAAATAAGCTTGGCCGCGGCGTTCTGGATTAGCTGAAGTCTATGGAGTTTTTTTTTAGTTAGTCTTAAATAGATTAAGCACTGGCTTTTACCACACTAGTCATTTTAATGCACATTAGATGTTAGTGTGAGCTTGCACTAATGGTTTGCAAGTGCTAAAATCTATTCTAACTGCTTAGTGCACCTTAACATGCCCCTAATTCCTGCCCCACCAAAGGAATGACCAGTTTTTGGCCTATTAATTTTAGCTGCCTAGTGAATTTATGTAGTTAAAATTTAGCTGCTCAAATCTTTGATTTGGGAAGCTAGATCCCTAGATCCCTTTAAAACTAACCACTATAGCTTCCAAAAATCTAAGTTCATACATATGGAACTATATATATATATATATATATACACACAAATATATGTACACAGACAACTTTCAGTGGATAAACCAGTTTTCAGACTTAACAGAACATGACCAAGCTGCTGCTGAAAGGTTGTGCACTGGCGTATTGTGCAGTACTAAAGAAGTGATAAACAATAGATTGAATGGACATCGACATTTCTGCTTGGAAACCTTACTAGTAACCAGAAATCAAAATAGCCCTTTTTAAATTTTTGTTGGAAGGGAGGATGACATTGCAAAGTTAAGATTACTCTGCTGTGGATTTTTTTTTCCAGCTAAGAGTTGCTGATCTTCAGAATCCTTGAACCAGGCACATCTGGGTAAAGAAGATATTTCTAGTATATTCTGAAGCACCTGCCAATTTTCTCTTAGACTAATACAGTATTTCAATTTGAGATTACTTTCCCCACTACCTTCCCCTCTACCCTCCCCTCCAATGCTTGAAGATGACGCACTTCAGCTTGTTCATCTGAGACAGCTTTCAAAAAGGCATCCTTCAACAAAGGCTTCTAAGGACTGTAAGAGTTAAACAGACCTTTTTCACAAAAAGTAGAACAAAGTTAAATTTAAAAAAAAGTCTGGTTTTCTTCTACTCAGTGTTTCACTGTAGTAGAAAGAGCAAGCAAATATTACCATAAATAGAGAGTAGCTGTGTCATAACAAAGCTGCATTTGGCCACTGTTTGATCTGCATTTGACTTTCAGATCAGACAGAAATACCTGACTTCAAAAAAGCGCACTTCAGCTTCCAGGCGCTCTTGTGGAACTGAGCCCGATGGCGGCAGAATAAAACAGGGCACTGTGCCATCACTTCTCTAGTAGCTAAGTGAGTTCCAAGTTGCACCACAGCACGATTCATTTGATTTACTTCTGTGACGTGGAGGTGGGTCAAGCACTAGTCCCATCCTCCTCAATAACTCGATTCATACTTGTTCCATGTGTAATATGGGTCACTGGGTTGCTCAGGTCCCGGATGCTGCTGTGTCGTGATTGATCATTGAGACGATGAGAGCTGCTGTGCCTAGAATGATCAGTCAGATGCGACATGCTGCCATGAGGTAGTCGGTCTTCAATTCCTCTGTAGCTGCAGGGGGTATATCTAGCACAGAGAAGTTACATTTTATTGACTTTTAATGTTAATCATGAACCTGTTCCTATTACATCTCAGCCATCTGAATACTATGCCCTTTTTCTGGCTCTACTGGGACAAAGACACTATGAAGCAAATTCTATAAACGGTGTCCCGATTTTAGGTGGCCTACCACTGTTTAACCGCCAATCGGGACACACATTTTAAAAAAATCAAAACATCCCGAGGCAGACCGCCTACATTGTAGGCGCTTCTGTGAGCCTAAGGAGGCGCGTAGGGCCGCCTAAGCTCGCCTAAAGCTAGGCGTGGTTTCACCCGGAAGTAGCCTTTGGTGAGCTTAGGCAGCCATAGGCACCTCCCTAGGCCCACAGTAGCCACCTGAAATGTAGGCCAGCAAAATGCTGGTCTACAGTTCAAGTAGACATGGCCACTTAACTGATCGCGGCAAGGGAATCTCCCTACCGCGATCAATTTAGTGGCCATACCCCTCCACAAAGACGGTAAGCAACAGGGATGCCCAGTCCCTCCTGCCGGAACCCCCAAAGACATCCCCCCACCTGCAAATGTTGGTGGCAGGAGGAGTGCCCGGGGAGGAGCCTAAGGCCCTGACTGGCCCAGACGCTTAAGGCCTCTCCCGTAGGAGGAGCCTTAGGCACCTGGCCCAACTGGAATCTTAGGTTTCTCTCCCAGTGCATTCTGGGATATTCTGGGAGTGGCTTAAGATTCCGATTGGCCAGATCTCTTAGCCCCTTGGGATGTCTTTGGGGGTGGCGGCAGGAGGAATTGGGCATTCCTCCTGCCGCTGACATTCGTGGGAGGCGGAAGTCTTTGGGGGTCCTGGCAGGAGGGACAGGGCAACCCTCCTGCTCGCCATCTTTGTTGGGAGGGGGTATGGTATGCGTTCCCGCCACTAAACTGATCACAGCAGGGAGATTCCCTTGTCACGATCAGCTCAGCAGCAACGTGATACTCTAATTGGCAACTGTAAAATGGGCGCCAGTTAGAGAGTCGTGGTGGTTAGGCGGCTTAGGGCAATTCTGTATAGGCCGCCCGTGTGCAATTCTCAAAAGCCACTTAGGTGGCTTCTGAGAACAGGCACCCTATACAGAATCCGGACCTAAAAATATTTCCTCCATAGGCACAGAATGAAGTAAAGCCTTAGTAAAATCAAACAATGATTTACACAAAAATATCTGAGGAAGGAATACTAATCAGAGAATGTGGAGAAAGATTCTGGTTTCTGAGCTCATGAAGTTCCTTTTCTATGAACCTGTTAATCTTATGATGACATCCTTTTATAATAAAACATACGTGCTTTCCTAATTTCCTACTGCACACGTAGAAAAAGTGCACACACACATACACTGGCATCATAGGAGCCAGCTCTTTGGGTGCAATGGGTGCTTAAGCACCCCTAATATTGAACAAACTCCTTGACTGTATCCAGGGAGAGGCAATTTCCATTGGGTTTGGAACCCCCAATAATTTTGAAATGTTGGCTCAGGACACCAGAGAAATGACAAATGTCTCCAGTGTACCAAGTGACTTATCGTAGGATTGAGGTACAATTAAAAAATATATCCAACATCTAGGCACTGAAAGATTACATGATTTGCTGTACAGTCTCACATAGTGAAATCAGTTAGGAAGATAGGATTTTAAGTTTCTGTTTCAAAGTTTGTAGAACAAGGATATAGCTACTAGGGGGGGGGGGGGTGCATTTGTTAGTGCACATTTGTGTTCATTAGTATATCTAAGATTTTAGTGCACCCTGCTTTAATTTGGTTGTGTGAATGCGAACAAGTAAGGGCCTTTAGTGATTAAGGACTGAATTCTATATATTAAGCATCAAAAAAACACAAAAAATCAGCACTAACCCCCCACCTAAAATTAGGGACCATTTATTGAATAGTGTTTATGCTGGGCAGCCATGCCTAACTTTAAGTGTGACCATTTGCACCAATGGAAATGTGGTACAAAACTTTGTGCCTAAAGTTAGGTGCCATGGCTTTGAGAAATGCCCCCAATTCACCAATGACCCTCCTAATTTCTGTGCGCTCTTCATGTCATGCAAAAATTTTAGGCGCAAATCCTGTGCCTAAATTTAAGTGCATTAACTATGTTAATTGCTTGTTTAGAAACTAATTATCAGTGCTAACTGGCTTATTATGCAATTAAGTTACATGTCAAATTTGTGCATGCAACTCAAAGTGTTATTTAGAACTTCTAGGTTTAATGTGCACTAACAGATGAATTAAAAAGTGTTAGTAGTGCATGCATTAAAGTTGCTATTAAAATGAACTTGTGAAATAAACAAAAACTACACCTGAAAATTAAGAATAAAATTTGATAGAATTTAAGTGTTAAATTGTAAAATGTCTGTAAAATATGTTGCACTTATTTTTGGCTTTAAAATGAATAAAGATATTTAAAAAAAAAAGAAAAAAATTCAGGAAAAAAACTAATCTGTTTTTTTCACATCCCTAATAACCACTACACTGCACTGCCCATGACATCCTGGCTGGCATAATTCAGCAAGCATATTTCCATATACTGTATTTTTCTCTCCATAAGACACATTTTTTCCACCCCCATAAATGGGGTGCAAAAGTGGCGAATACACAATCAGTGAACTGATCAGTCAATCACGGAGCAGCGCGGGACCAGGCAGGAAGCGCAATGGTCGCGCTCCTGCGTTGTGCGCCACTCTGCAAGGAGAAAGGCAGCCATCCAGCAGGAGACCGTGCTGGACCACCGCCAGTTAAAAAAGGTACCGGGGTGGGGGAGGGGATGCAGGCTTTCTCAGCACCAGACGCACCTACGTGTAGAGGAGGAAAAACCGAGAAAAAAAATTCTGAAACTAATTTTTTTTTCTTGTTTTTTCTTCTTCTACAGGGGTGTGCGTCCTATGGTCAGGTGTGTCCTATGGTCGGGTGTGTCCTATAGAATGAAAAATACAGTAAATAGAGTTTTGCTTTAACAGTTCCTATTGTGAAATCTGTACACATTTCAAACCTCTTTCAAGACTCTTGAATTTAAAATCTGTCTCCTATTATAATCATTAGTGTTGATGCAGTACAGTAGTAGAGTAACAGAAGTAAGTAATAGAGTAACAGAAGTAATTAAAAAACAAACAAACATACTCCAAACCCTGATTAATCATACCTGCCATCACGTGATCGATGTAAGCTGCCATGATAGCTGCTCACTTTGCTATGGACGCTGCCAGCTTTGCTCCGTTGGTCATCCATTATAGCCAGCTGTGTGGAAGAGGCATGTGTTGAAGTGCCTTGGGTGGATGTTCCTCTGGACTTTCTGATAATAGGGGTATTAGGATCCCGTAGAAGCGACTGAGCAAAATCAGGCTCCTGTAGCACCTGACGGCTCTCATTCACAGCTCTAGAGAAAAGGTTCAAGTAGAATTTAATATTTTGAGCAGAAGCCCCCCTCCTCCCCCAAAAAACATTCTGTGACAACAGTGGCCATGCATAATCTAATCAAAAGTTAGCTTTGTTTTCAAAGGCATCTGCCTGCCTATGTCCTGTGCATACCTGACTTACACACGTTCAGATAAGAACATAAGAATTGCTTTACAGGGTCAGACCAATGGTCCATCAAGCCCAGTAGCCTGTCCTCGTAGTGGCCAATCCAGGTCACTAGTACCTGGCCAAAACCCAAGGAGTAGCAATATTCCATGCTACCGATACAGGGCAATTAGTGGCTTCCCCCATGTCTTTCTCAATAACAGACTATGGATCTTTCCTCCAGGAACTTGTCCAAACTTTCTTAAAACCAGCTACGCTATCTGCTCTTACCACATCCTCTGGCAACGCATTCTAGAGCTTAAGTATTCTCTGAGTGAAAAAAATTTCCTCCTATTGGTTTTAAAAATATTTCCCTGTAACTTCTTCAAGTGTCCCCTAGTCTTTGTAATTTTTGACAGAGTGAAAAATCAATCCACTCAGGATTTTGTAGACTTCAATTATATCCCCCCTCAGCTGTCTCTTTTCCAAGCTGAAGAGCCCTAACTGTTTTAGTTTTTCCTCATACGAGAGGAGTTCCATCCCCTTTACCATCTTGGTCGCTCTTCTTTGAACCTTTTCAAGTGCCACTATATCTTTCTTGAGATAAGGAGACTAGAATTGAATGCAATACTCCAGATGAGGTCTCCCCAAAAACAGTCGCAATTACAATTGAGCAGTAATGATCTGTGTATAAAGTGCAATTTCATAACAGGATGCCTATATGAAATGTACAAAAATGCACTTGTTTGATAAAGGCAACATAGGCACCTATGTGAATTTAGCATTAATTCTGGGTACCTTTTTTATATTAGTGCACAAATTCTCTCACTTAAAAAATTTATACCCGCTTTGCATATGTAAATTTAAACATGCCCCCTCCTTTCAAGATACAAACACCCATTGCATGGTATCTCATCTCCACCCATATTATACCCCTGACCCCTGAGGTGGTTTGATATTGAAGTGTCCTTTCATGAATCTGGAAACAAGGAGATGAGCAGTTAGAGATTTATCTTTGACTGGCCCATGAAAAGCACTGATAGGACTAAGATGAACTCTGACTGAAGTAGTTTTAAGACCCGAGTTGGATATGTGTAGAAGGTAATCCAATACTGAAGAGGATGAAGCATCCTGATGAAGATTACACCACATTGAAAACCATGTCCACTTCTACTGGTAACAATGCTGTGTAGACGGTTTTCTGGATGCATGTGAGATGAGTGACAGGATCAGAAAGATCAGTGTCAGCTAAGGTCATCCCGAGAGGTACCAAGCTGTCAGGTGCAATGACTGAAGTTTGGGATATAAGAGACCCTTGATTCTGCATGAGAAGAAATGGAAAAATCTGCAGAGAAAATGAATCTTTGACACTGAGCTGAAGTAGAAGGGAAAATTATGGTTGTCTGGGCCACTAAGGAGCTATGGGGTTCATGGTGGCCAATTGCTGCTTAAGCTTGACCAATGTCTTGAGTATAAGAGGAATCTGTGGAAACACATACAGGAACTTGTTCATACAATCCAGGAGAAAGACATCTGCCTCTAGGTGATGAGGTGAGTATTGTTTGGAACAGCTTGTGATTGAGAGGAGACACAAACAGGTCTATCTGAGGTGTCCCCCAAAGAAAAAATATTTGATGCAGTATTGAAGAGTGAAGTGACCACTCATGTGGTTGAAGAAACCTGCTGAGTTTGTCAGCAAGAGTATTCTTCTCTCCTTGGACATAGACTGCTTTGAGGAATATGTTGCAAGCAATAGCCCAGTTACAAATATTCTTGGCTTCTTGACAAAGAATGAGAGAATCTGTTCCTCCTTGTTTGTTGATATAATACTTTGTGACTTGATTGTCTGTGCGTATTAGTAGGACTTGATTGGATATAATGTGTTGAAAAGTCTTGAGAACATTGTAAATGGCCCCGAGTTCCAAGAGATTGATGAGATATTGTTGCTCTTAGGCAGACCTGTGAACCCTGTGTGCAAAGACCACAGCTCCCCCCCCCTCCCCAAACATACTTGGATGAGTCTGTGGTCAGACCCTTTTGATTTGGAGGGATTTGAAACAAGAGCCCTTTGGAAAGATTAGAAGAATTAATCCATCACTGTAGAGATTGATGAAGTGATGATGTGACTAATCTCCTGTAAGAGTGGGGTCGAGAGCTTGAGACCATTGAGATGCTAGAGACCACTGAGGTGTCCTGAGATGAAGCCTCACAAAGGGGTAACATGGACTGTGGACACCATGTGACTTAATAGGATCATTTGTCTGGCTGAGATGGACGAAAGATGATAAACTTGATTGCAAAGTTGAATCAAATTGTCTTGTCTTTCCTGAGGCAGAAATACCCTTAGTTGAATCATGTTTAGAGTCTGAGAGGGTTGACGATGAGGTCTGGGAAAGTTGACTTCAAACTGTGTTGCAGAGAACACCCCTTGAGGAGAGGCACCTTATAAGCCAATCGTCAAGATACGAAAAAACTTGGAGTCCTTGAGCCCTTAAAGCTGCTGCCACTAGGCACTTGATGAATACTCTGGGCGAGGATGCTAAGCCGAAAAGCAGAACTTTGTACTGAAAGTGTTGATGGGCAAAATGAATTGGTATGTGGGTATAAGCTTCTTTTAGATCCAGAGAGCTTAGCCAATTGTTTTGATCTAAGAGGGGATATAAAGTCGCTAATGACAACATGCAAAACTTTTCTTTTACTAAAAATTTGTTGTAGTCCGAAGTCTAGAATTGGACGGAGACCTTCCATCTTCTTTGGGATGAGAAAATACCGGGAGTAGAAGTTCTTATTCTTTTGGGAAGGGGGTACTATCTCTATGGCATTCAGATGGAGTAGAGATTCTATTTCCCGAAGAAGAAGGGATGTTGGCAGAGGGTTGAAATAGGACTCTTGGGAGGATGATTTGGAGGTGTAGTGACAGTGCAAGATCTCCTGACACCCATGCAGGAGTCTTCGATGTCAATGGCTGCAAGGTCTTGTCGATGCCCATGGCTACGCTGAACAACTTCTCCTGCTGGTCTTCAGCCAGTCTTGGGCTTTGATAGTGTGCTTCTGTAAGGTGGAACACCAGGCACAAGTCTCCACCCAGTGTTCAGGGCTTAAACACTGCAAACACCAACTATGAGTGTCGGTGACAGAAATAGGCTGCTAACACCTACAGCACTTTTTAAAGCCCGTCAACAGTTTAGACATGGATGGAAAAATGGCTTCAGCAAAATTAAACTCGATTTTGGCCCGAGGGAAAACCCTGAAGGCCAAAGCCGACGAGAAAAGAAAAAATTAATTCTTTACTACAGATTTTTTTTAAAAGAAAAGAAATAAGACAAAGAAAAAGATACACCAGTAAAAACTAGTCAGAAAAAAACATGAAGTGGGAAGACAACACAGACTGACGGAGTTCAGTTAGAAAAGTACTTCTTCACTCCATGGAAAATGAAGATCTGAGGAACCGTGAGCCTACGTCGGGCAGGAAGGAACTTGTGCATGCACAGTGTGGGCAGTCGTGAAGTTTATAAAAACTTAAGTGGCGATACACTTTTAATGCATGTCACCCATATGTGAGAATATGCTGCCTGCTTATCCTGGGATAAACTTCATTATATTTTATTTATTTATATACCATTTTCCTGATAATCATTTAAAATGTTTTACAAAACACATAAAACAGTAAGGGGCTCATAATCGAAGAAAAAAACATCCAAAAATCGACCTAAGTCAGCACTTGGACGAACATTTCTCAAAAACGTCCAAGCGCAGATAATAAAACCGGGTTTTGGACGTATTTCTAAACAACCTAGGCCTTCATAGTGCCGCTCAACATCCAAAGCTAAATGGGGCATTTCGGGAGGCGTGTTGAGGGCGGGAGTTGGGCGGGACGTGGGCCAGCTTAGACTTAGTCGTACAGCATGTATAACCGAAAGTTATACACCCGACGATCGACGGAACTTGGACGTTGTAACTTAGACCATCTAAAACATGGCTAAGTCACAAAAACTCACCAGATAAACACTGAAAACACATAACACAGACCCCCACACACTACCCCAGTGATCACCAACTGCCCACCACCCCCATAAAAATTTTATTCACAACTTTAAATTTCAGCCTCCAGACCTTCATCACCTGGCCGCCTGGCATAGGAAAGCCTAGTCGTCCAGCACAGAGGCAGCTTAAGTCGTCTTGGGGGAGGGTAAGAGACCCATAGAGAGGAGGACCCATGCCCATAAGCCCCTGTAATCACTGCATTGATACTTAAACATGTGCACTGCCCTATACATCCCCCAAACCCTTTTGTACTGGCATATAAGTGGCTCCTGAAGCCATAAGGGCTATTCGGGTGGTAGATAGGTGGGTCTAGGGGATTCTGGAGGTGGTTTGGGGGGCTCACCATAACCTGTAAGGGAGCTGTAATGAGGGGAAGCCATGCACCCTTTTTGTGACGTTCACAGCAGTGCCCTGTAAGGTAACCTACTATTTAGGTGGCATGTCTGGGTGTGCAGTCAATCACTTTGCAGACCCCTCCCACGTCCAACAGGGCTTGTTCTAGACGTTTTGGACTTGGACGGAAAGTTGGACGAAAATGTGGTATAAAGATGGACGATTTAGTGGCTTGGACGATCAGATCGGCAGGACGTATAATTAGACGATTTTCGAAAGTCAAAAACCGTTGGACGTATCTTTCGAAAATGTGTCTTAGGCTCTTTTTAACTTTGGACGACCTGCGAGATGGACGTAAATGGACTTAGACTTCCCTTTTGATTATGCCCCTCTAAAAGTATAAAACAAATAATAAACGATGAAATTTAAAAAAACAACAACCAACTGTACAGTTTTTCATTATTACTTCATGCTCAAATCAGCTATCACAAAAACTTGGACTAAATTAATGGGAAAACAAAAATATTGCTAATTTTTTCTAAATATCCTGAAATTCATTTCCATACTCAAGACCATGGGAAGTTTATTCCATGGATCTGGTCCAATCACTTGAAAAGTCTTTGACTGCCATTTGGTATATAAGAAATAATGTTTCTCTTTGAAATATACTGGTCTCTAACAACATAATACCTTAAAAATCAAAATTAATAACTTAAAAATGAATCTTTTCTGAGGAGGAAGTGACATTACCACTGGGGAATGGACAGCTGATTCCTCAGCTCTGTCAAGAGAGTTGATATTTTGCGATTTTAAGCTTCTTCTCCCTATTCAATTTTATTTTTGAGGTGCTGTGAACCTACCTGGAGTTGACAACTTGAAAGAAGCTTGAAAAGTTTAAGGCTGGTGGCGTGGAGGACAAGATGGTGCCCGAGCCATCAGATTCAGAGCCCGAGTGCATATTGGGGAGTACATACAGATGTGCATTTAGCATTGGTGGAGATTCGCAAGGACTTTGGAGATCTTGGGGTCATGTGGAGTTGGTGGAGACCAGACTGGAGGCACAACACCAACATGTTTCAATCGGCGGAACAGCAGGCTCGCAAGGATCATGGAATGATTGATGGAATTGAGGATCTAGAAAATAGATCCCAAAGAAATAGCCTATGTTTCAAAGAGATTCCTGAGTTCGAGCAATATCAAGATTGCGAAAAGATGGTCTTGCAACTTTGTCATTTTTTGTTGCAATCGGATGAACAGTAATCTAATGGGGATCCCATACCTAATATCCTGTTTGATAGAGTCCATAGCAGCTTGTGACTTTGGTAGATCCCAATCCAAGGGATATCATTGCCCGTTTCTCTGATTTTCGGATTATGGAATCTGTTGAAAAAAGGAGGTGCACTGCATGATTTCACCTGGGAAAATTGTAAGATTGTTATATTTCAGGACCAGGCGAAAACTACTCTTCTAAAAAGAAAAGATATGATGGAAACGACTGCTATCTGAGTGCTGCCAACCTACACTATTGTTGGCTTTTTCCTTTTGGTTTATTGATCACTGTTTTTGGTCGCTCTAAATGTGTTCAGACTTGTGCAGAGGCCTGGAAAGCCCTGGAGGAGTTGGGTTGTGAAAATATCCTCAGCAAGGAAGGTACAGCTTTGGAAATGAAGTGGCACAAGGCCTTAGGAGCCAAGTCCCAACTGCAACATTGGGGGACCAAACCTACTACTTGAAGTTTGGACTTTAGTTAGGAAGTTTGTTTTGGATCTGTTTTATTACCTGTGGTCTCTCTTTTCCAACTTTGTAGAGCGATGGTATAGTAGATTAAGGTGGATGGGGTGTATGATAGTTGTGATAATGGTGTGCTTGTCGGTATGTGTGGGGGATTTAGAGTGGGGGGAATGTTCATGGGGAGGTCTGTTCATTCCCTTGTTGGGGTGGATCTTCCTCCTGGGATATTTCCTGGCTGTGAAGGGAATGATTCAACTAGTAGGGGGACAATGGGGAGGGGGTGGGAAGGGATGAGGAGGGATAGGTATGATGGGAACTCTGGCAGTCAGGGTCAGTGGAAGACTATTCTGACTTTCTCTGGGATTCTGGGATGTCAGTGGTCTCAGTGATAAGGGTAAACGAAGTATTATATTAAATGATTAAAGTGGGATGTAGTCCTGTTACAAGAAACACACTTGGGGCCCAGGAAACTTCTTATTGCAACCATTCTTCTTTTTTCTCAGAGAGGTTAATGGTCCAGAGGGGAGGGGGAGAACAGAGGGTATAGTGATTTTGATTCATTCCCCCTGTCTTTTTATTTTGGAGGATTCTTATAAGGCTGTGCAGGTGCGTTGCTCCCAAAACACATCAAGGGGACTTTTTCAAATCCCTACATGAATCCCTGGAATCATTTGTTAGTGGAGCTGCTTTCTTTTTTTTTTTAGGGGGGGGGGATTTTAATGTGGTGCCTGACCTAAATTGGGTTAAGTCCATGGGAGGGGGAGAATAGAGCCGTTCACATAGGAGGGCTCCATTTTGCTTGATTAGAGGTTTAGAACTTGTGGATGTTTGGCGTTTATAGCACCCCATTCAGAAGGATTTCACTTTCTACTCTCATGCAAAACAATCTTATACTAGGATCGATCTGTTATGGTGTTCGCAACAATATTGTGGCTCTTTGATACTCATATAGCACCTTTTCAGATCATTCCCCTATTTGGGTGGAAGTAGAGTTAGGGGGCCTTCCTCCTCCCTTGCGTTTTTGGAAATTGAATGATTCTCTACTGGGAGATCAGACTGTTTGTACTGATCTTAAAGAAGTGGTTCGGCAGTATCTGGAGGATAATGATACTGACGAAGTATCCGACTTGAAAGCTGGGCATATTAAATGGGGAGCCAGGAAGAAATGTGAACAGGAGCAGAGGCACTTGGTCCTGTTGGAGCGCTTGGTGTCTCTAGAACAGCATAAACACTGGCTTTCTGCACAGTTGTGACAATTGCAACAAACCCGAGCAGAACTGAATGCTTTGCACATAGCTATTAGGCAGCAACAGTTAAAACAGTGATTTTTTGAGTATAGTAACAAATCTGGGGCCATGCTAGCAAGGTATTTGCAGGGGAAACGTGCATTGCATGTTATTCAGAAAATTAAGGGTCCTCGTAATGCTTTGCATTATATGGATGAGGAGATCAGGGGAGAATTTCAATCTTTTTATAAAACTTTGTATACTGATTCACTTTTTTTTTTTTTTTTGGGGGGGGGGGTTGTGTCTTCTTTTCTGGACCAGGTGGGCACTTGCCTCAGATATCTTTGGAGGATTGTGCCAAGCTTGATCTTCTGCTATCTTCCGTGGAAATTTTGGCGGCTATAAAGATTTTAAAGTCGGGCAGCGCTCCTGGCCTAGATGGTTTTACTCCTCGGTTTTATAAGCTCTTTTGTGGAGGTGTGGGTGGGTAATGGGTTATTGGCGGGTGATTCCTTGCTGCTTCCCCCCCAGTATGCGGGAAGCCAGGATCTTGGTTCTGCTTAAGCTTGGGAAGGATCCATTTCTCTGCTGAATGTAGATGTGAAGCTAGTAGCAAAGGTTTGGCAGACTGGCTTGTATCTTTTTTACCTTCTTTGATACATGCTGACCAATCTGGATTGGTTCCTAAGTGACAGGTGGGGGACAATATTAAAACTCTTCAAGTGTTGTAGAGTGCACGCCGGGCCCTGTCATCATTTTTGTTATCTACAGATGAAGAGAAGGCATTTGAATGGGTCCAATGGGACTTATGGCAGGTGCTGCAGAGGGTGGGATTGGGGGAGGGTTTCTGTACTTGCGATTCGGAAATTGTATAAGGCTCCTTTGGTGCATGTGAAGGTGAATGGTGGTTACTCTAGTGTTTTTTTCTATTCAACGGGGAACCTGGCAAGAATGCCCTTTGTCTTCACTACTCTTTGCCCTTTCCATTGAACCTCTGGCTCAGAAGGTACAGGATAACCCAGATATTAAGGGCTTTCAGTATATAAAAAAAAGGATTAAAGACTCTATGATAGGCTTGCATTATTGTTTGTATATGTTTTAGCTATTTAAATTTGATTGTCCTTAAGGCTGATGTACTATGTGTCCCTTCCACCACTCTGAATGTTTTACCATGATTCTTATTTCTTTCCACAGAGATGGTTTGGATAGGCTAGAGTGAGCTTCAATGGCAATTCCAGTAGTTGGAACCTAAGGACAGTACCAGTCTATAAGGTCTAAGGTCTATGGCCCAGAAATAAAAAAAAAAAGACATTTTAATTTAATCATGAAATTGTAATGCAAGTAATTACAGGACAGACTAGATGGATCATTCAGGTCTTTATCTGCTGTCATTTCCTCTGTATGTTACTATGCACCAGCTCAAATATTATTAATAAAAATTAGTTTAAAAGATACTGGTTTACTATTATTTCTACTTACTCTTTTTTCCTGCGTCCATGGAAAAAACTGGCCCATTCAAAACAGGTCTTTTTACTTCCAACCCAAAATACAGATGGGATGCCCACCACTAGAGCCATGAGGTACTTCATCAGGAAGAGGATTAGATCAGGTCGACTTGTCCGGGTAAGCTAAACAATGAAATGCAAAATTAGTTGAATTCAAGGAGTTATATTTAATTAACCAGGCCATTACCAGTGACATACAATAATATATAGCAAATGTGAACAGTTTTCACCCTTGATGTAATGAAAAAAAATGGCAAGAACAATTTCTTTACAATACACCTAACAAATGATGCTCACATGCATGACACATGGTACTATAATCTATGGCTGAAGTATTTTATTTAACTTTCACTTATATTCCACCGATCCAAAATGGCGGGCCCACCATTTTAGATTGACACGCCTTGCAGGTGGAGAGACCCTGCTTCCCTTCTGCTTCCAATGTCGAAAAAGGTACCAGGGGGTTCAGGAGAGCATCTGATAGCAGGACAGAGTGAGCAATCCCTCCTGCCTTTTTGGGGGAGGTGAGAAGGGGAGGGGAGAGAATGGTTTGGGCGACCTCCATTGGCAGGAGGGAGTGGGCATGATTCCTGCCATTTTTTTTTCACATGCCGGGGTGCAAATGGCAGGAGGGAATGGACATCGCTAGCACGGAGAGGGGGGGATTCCCCATGCTGCATTTGTCAGGGGTCGTACAGGAGGGCTGTCATCGACGGGGGACAGGGGGTCTTTTTTTTTTTTAAGGGTCAGATATAGTGCATGTTTAACATGCACAGCATCTGCACCCATAAAAAAAAAAAAAAAAGATTTCCTGCCCCGAACAGCTGAGTGACAGGAGGCTTCCCCTGCCAGCTCTGCGCATGTGTGAGTCGCTCTCAGAGCGATCAATCAGATGGCAGAGTTGGGGATTATGACTAACCTCTGCGTGAATCATTTGCATGCAAACTGTTTAGTGTATGACTAGCTCTTTTTGAATTGGCCAAAAAATCAGATCGGAGTAGACCCACACGGTCTTACCGATCCTCTTTAGTGCATCTAGGCCTTGTTCATCTATTTCCACCTTCTGTGCTCTTACCCTCCCCAGACTTCATCTACCTTCCTCTTATGTTATGATAGAGCTTGAGTGAACAATAGATGCTAAGTAGATATAACTTAAGAATGTTGGGTTATTTTATATCAAGGGACTAAGGGCTCCTTTTACGAAGCTGCGTTAGAGGCTTTATTGCACACTCATTTTTAGCGTGTGCTAACCCCCGCACTAGCCGAAAAACTACTGCCTGCTCAAGAGGAGGTGGTAGCAGCTAGCGCGGCCGGAAAATTAGCACTCGCTATTACGCGTGTTAAACTGCTAATGCGGCTTCATAAAAGGAGCCCTAGGTTAAAGACTCAACCAGAATTTAGAAGAAAAATTAAGTGAACTCAAATGTTCAGACCATCTCTGCAAGCAGACAGAGGTTGATATTGAAAACAATTTGGGTATAAGAGGCAACAGCATATAACATCAATTTATATTTAAATATATCACTTAATATCCTATTAAAATTTAATTCAGATCCCATAACCCTCCCTCCCCCATATACATAAGAAGACATATAATAACCCTCCCCTCTCCACATTATTTACACTCATAAGAAAACCAAAACACTCCCCCACCCTTCTCCCCCCAACTTGGATGTGCATATTCCTAATCAAATTGTATCTCGTAATTTCGGGACCTTTCACCTAATATGTCCCCTTTGAAAATTCTTAACAAACTGTATATTGTAATTTTCGCTGTATTTTTTGTAATTCGCGACCTCTCTCAAACAGGTCCTCTCGAAAATTTCTTAGCAAACTGTATATTTTATTTTATCGCTTTCTTAAAGTTTCTGTACTCTGTATTTCCTCTGACTATTGTTCTTATGAGAGATCTGCATCTCCAAATGCCTGTTACTTTGGCACTGTTGCTCTCATTCAACATCAAGTTACATAAGTCGTTTCACCATCTGCCAATTAAAGTGTTAAATCATGCTTGGATATCCAGACAGTGCCAGGGCAGAGCTGGGGCACAGTCCAAACATATGCAGGATTTAGTGTCAGTGCCTGTATACCTAGCAGGGCAGACAGGACCACATAAAAAGCAGTCTTACATTTGACCAGTTAAGTTACATGTTGATGTTGAATGAGAGCAACAGTGCCAAAGTAACAGGCATTTGGAGATGCAGATCTCTCATAAGAACAATAGTCAGAGGAAATACAGAGTACAGAAACTTTAAGAAAGCAATAAAATAAAATATACAGTTTGCTAAGAAATTTTCGAGAGGACCTGTATCTCGTAATTTCGGGACCTTTCACCTAATATGTCCCCTTTGAAAATTCTTAACAAACTGTATATTGTAATTTTCGCTGGCATCTGTATAGCTTTCAGGTTTGTCCATGATAAAAATATGCAATGGCTGGATATGGCCTGGCAGTCAGTGGTTTTAAAGCTGCCAATAGCTGCAGGCTGAATTAGACCTGGATATTTAATGCCAGGCCATATCCAGCCATTGCATATTTTTATCATGGACAAACCTGAAAGCTATACAGATGCCAGCTGATATACTTTAATTGGCAGATGGTGAAACGACTTATGTAACTTAACTGGTCAAATGTAAGACTGCTTTTTATGTGGTCCTGTCTGCCCTGCTAGGTATACAGGCACTGACACTAAATCCTGCATATGTTTGGACTGTGCCCCAGCTCTGCCCTGGCACTGTCTGGATATCCAAGCATGACCAGGGAAAGAACTCAGCTGAGAAGTTGCACATAGATTTTTTTTATTTTAAAATTTGTAGTCCGCACAATTTACACTCCTCTGCAGATAAGACAATCCAGGATCAACTAAAATAATGTATAGTCTCATTTCCATACCAAATATCACAGTATCATAGGATAATGCCACTGGGTTATCTAATAAATTATTAATTTGGTCCCAAATTGATTTCCAAAAATTCATAATAAATGGGCAATAAAACAATAAATGATCTAAAGTTCCTGCTTCTAGATGGCAGTGCCAACATCTATTAGACAAAGAACTATCTAATTTTTGCAACCTAACAGGGGTCCACAATGCTCTATGCAACAGAAAAAACCAAGTCAGATTTCTGCGAATAACAATAAATTATTACTTATAATGACTGGTGTTGCCATTCAGCAAATCACATATAATTGGAAGGATTGGAGAAGATTAAATTATAACTTTTGGTGGAACTCTCTATGCCATATCTATAAAATGGAAAGGTTTATTGCATTACAAAAGGGATATTTCAAGAAATTTCAGGATGTGTGGAAACCATTAACAAAATATTGTACGGATTAGTTGAAATTGTTTCCCTTAAATTTATCAGTTTAATTAGGTAGGGTGGGGATATTTTATTAATACATATTTATATTATAATGGAATATATGGTAGGGAGGGGTGGGAAGGGGGGAGGGATAAGAATTTATGTAATGTGAAAATGATAGCCTGTAAGTGATATGTTTATTGTTAATGTGATTGAATATATGTAACACTTAATGTAATTTTGAAAATGAATAAAAAATTAAAAAAATAAAATAAAATAATGTATAGTTAAAAACATTCTTAAATGAATTATACAATACCTGCCATAATCTTGCTTGACAATAAAAGAATTCACTATATATCATATCCCAACATGACCCTACTCAAGTTGTCCAATCAAGAGCTTTCGGAACGGAACAGCAATTAAGCAAAGGTGTGTTTAAATAGCTATGCCTTCGGTTGTGTTCAAATTGACACCAACTTTTCAAAGTTCAGACAAAGCATTCCAAAGCAGTTTAGTTTTATATCCCGTCCTCCTCAGGAGCCCAGAATGGGTTACAAGAATACATACACGGTAGTACAGGGGCTATCACACAACAGGCAGACAATAGACCGGGTGTGTCCACACTTTTTTGGCTTGCGAGCTACTTTTAAAATGACCAAGTCAAAATGATCTACCAACAAAAAAAATGCTAAACATATATTTCTTTATATAAATACCAAGTGCACTTTATAGTTAAAATATATATTGTTTACCTTGCATAACAGCATGACATGCGACCTACCCACCCTACCTGCACTGTAGTGTATTCTGTGGCTCGCGGTTCACTATGTTTTTACGTTGTGCGGTCTCCTGTGCATGGTAGTTTATTTTGAAAGGCAGGGCAGTGTTCTTCCCAAAAATTTTTTCCAGCCGGGTGGCACAAAAAGTAGCTGGGTGGGGCGGGCCTGGGAAATTAAATGTGCACTATTTTTATTAGTTAACTAGTGTTTTAGCCCGTTACATTAACGGGTGCTAGTAAAGCCTTGTTCCCTCACATGTCCCCTATTTTCAGCCCCAGCTCCAAACCCATTTTTACCCCCCTCCCAGCCCCCTTCACCCATCTATTCCCTTTCAGCCCGAGCCCCCTTTTCTCACCAGCAGCATTTCCCTCCCCACTCTACTTCCCTGTCCAGCAGCACCTCTTCCCTGCTCCCCCTGTCATGGAAACATAGAAATAGACGGCAGATAAGGGCCACGGCCCATCTAGTCTGCCCACCCCAATGACCCTCCCCCTACCTTTCTCTGTGAATAGATCCCACGTGTCTATCCCATTTGGCCTTAAAATCAGGCACGCTGCTGGCCTTAATAACCTGAAGTGGAAGACTATTCCAGCGATCAACCACCCTTTCAGTGAAAAAGAATTTCCTGGTGTCCCCGTGCAGTTTCCCGCCCCTGATTTTCCACGGATGCCCCCTTGTTGCCGCGGGACCCTTGAAAAAGAAGATATCTTCTTCCACCTCGATGCGGCCCGTGAGATACTTGAATGTCTCGATCATGTCACCCCTCTCTCTGCGTTCCTCGAGTGAGTACAGCTGCAACTTATCCAGCCGTTCCTCGTACAGGAGATCCTTGAGTCCCGAGACCATCCGGGTGGCCATTCTCTGGACCGACTCCAGTCTCAGCACATCCTTACAGTAATGCGGCCTCCAGAATTGCACACAGTATTCCAGGTGGGGCCTCACCATGGATCTATACAATGGCATAATGACTTCAGGCTTACGGCTGACGAAACTCCTGCGTATGCAACCTATGATTTGCCTTGCCTTGGATGAAGCTTGCTCCACTTGATTGGCAGTCTTCATGTTCTCACTGACGATCACCCCTAAGTCTCGTTCTGCTTCAGTTCTTGTTAGGATCTCGCCATTAAGGGTGTAAGTCTTGCATGAATTTTGGCTGCCCAGGTGCATGACTTTGCATTTTTTGGCATTGAAGCTGAGTTGCCAGGACCTAGACCAGTGCTCCAGTAGGAGTAGGTCGTGCATCATGTTGTTGGACATTGAATTTATGTCTGTTGTGCTTTTGCCCACTACATTGCTTAGTTTGTTTAGTCATCGGCGAATAATGTTATTTTACCTTGCAGCCCTTCTGCCAAGTCTCTTATAAAGATATTGAATAGGATCGGGCCCAGGACCGAGCCCTGCGGCACTCCACTAATTACCTCCATCATTTCAGGAGGGGGTGCCGTTCACCACTACCCTCTGAAGCCTACCTCCAAGCCAGTTCCCAACCCATTTCGTCAATGTGTCGCCCAATCCTATAGAACTCATCTTGCTCAGCAACCTGCGGTGTGGTACACTATCGAATGCTTTACTGAAGTCCAGGTATACGATGTCCAGGGACTCCCCAACATCCAGCTTCCTCGTCACCCAGTCAAAGAAGCTGATCAGGTTGGATTGGCAGGATCTCCCCTTAGTAAATCCATGTTGACGGGGATCCTGTAGATTCTCCTTATTCAGGATCGTATCCAATTGGCGTTTGATTAGAGTTTCCATTAGTTTGCACACTATTGATGTGAGACTCACCGGTCTATAGTTTGCTGTCTCCATCTTGGAGCCTTTCTTGTGGAGTGGAATGACGTTAGCCGTCTTCCAGTCCAACAGGACGTTACCCGTACTAAGGGAGAGATTGAAGAGCGCGGATAGCGGTTCCACCAAGACATCACACAACTAACTCCCTGAGCACCCTGGGGTGTAGGTTGTCAGGCCCCATTGCCTTGTTAACCTTAAGCTTTGACAGCTCGCAGTAGACACCACTGGGTATAAACTCGAAATTACTAAACGGGTCATCTGCGTCAACCCTTGTCTGTAGCTGAGGGCCGAGTCCTAGCGCCTCGCGGGTGAAGACTGAGCAAAAGTATTCATTTAACAGTTGGGCTTTTTCCAAGTCCGCTTCTACATAGTCTCCGTCTGGTTTCCTAAGACGTACTATCCCGCCTGAGTTATTTCTGTCACTGATATACCTGAAGAAGGATTTATCTCCTTTCTGGATGTTCTTCGCTAGAGACTCCTCCATGCAGAATTTGGCCTCTCTAACTGCTGTTTTGACGGCTTTTGACTTGGCCAGATAGACTTCCCTAGAGTCCTGTTTCCCTGATTGTTTGTAAGAGATGAATGCTTTTTTCTTCTCCTTGATGAGGTCCGAAATCTCCGCAGAGAACCACTGTGGCTTATTGTTCCTTCGCTGTTTACTTACTGATTTAACATAGCGGTTTGTTGCTTCTTGTATGGTGGCTTTCAAAGTCGACCACATTTCTTCCACGTTATCGGTTTCTGCTTGGCTTTGTAGCGCCTGGTGAACGAAGTCTCCCATTTCTTTGAAGTTTGTGTCCCTCTTCATTGCTCCCCCGGCCCAGTAGCACCTCTTCCCTGTTCCCCCTGTCCCTCTTCCCTGCTCCCCTGGTCTAGTAGCAACTCTTTCCTGCTCCAGCAGCACCCCTTACCCGTTTCCCCAGTCCTCGTAGGCCATTCTGCCCCTTGGAAGTACATTCCCTCCGACGCAATCGCGTATGTCAGAGGAAATGTTCTACTGAGGTGTTGTGCGGCCTGCGAAGTTTGGTACAGCCGGCCGCGATCCTCACAGGAGCAGCTCCTATATTTTTTTAAAGCTTTTTTTGGAACAGCACCAGAGCGCACGGCAGAAATTTATTCCCAATGCCCGGGCGGTGAGAACTGAGTGGTCTCTAGGGTACTAGAATTTTAGGGGAAGCAAAAGACCTGAAATGCTCTGGAACCATCTGCCCACCTTGAAGGCAAGCGTCATAAGCTTTTCTAAAATTCATAGGCTGGAACTTTCTGCTGTCCTCATGCATCGGGAAGGTCGTGCAATGTGGTGACTCACAAACTTTTAAAAATGCACACAGTGACAGCATGAGGCTGCTGGATAAGCTGACACCCCCCCCCCCCCCCGTGACTGAACGATAGACTCACCCTCAAACTGCTGAGAAGCCCAAAGCTCTATCATTAGAAAGAGAGAGAGAGCATGCTGAGCAGATAGTGGATGGACAGCGAAAGTGTGGCAGGTAGAGGAATGGTGAGATGAAAAAAGAGAGTGGGGTTCAATTGGGCAGATGAAGAGAAGAGGATGAAATGCAACCTGGAAAGGAGCCGGCCACGATCCTCACAGGAGCAGTGGCCGACCCTCAGCATCTCAAAGTCCTCCTCCTGGCAGCCGCCGCCAGCGCCGCTTCGCAAAGCCCTCCTCCCAGCAGCCACTGCTCCGCACCGCCTTTCATGCGCCTTAGCGCACATGCGCACTCTGACGACCACAGCCCGACAGATCAGGGATCAGGGAACATGGGGTAAGAGTGCGCATGCGTGCTTAGCATTTTATTATAGTAGATTGTTATTATTTTCCAATGCTCAATATGACTTTCTTTTTTAAGGTTTGACACTTTGGCAGTGTTCCAGTAGCATTTAAGCCTCCCTTGAAAAAAAGTCATGCAGACACATTTCGATCACTAAATTGAAAATAAAATCATTTTTCCTAGCTGTGTTGTCTGATGATTTAATTAGTTTCTGGTTGCACTTCCTATTGACTGTGCATCCAACATTTTTTTTCTTTCTGCCTCCTACATGCTTCCTCTCCTCCGGACCTCATTCCCTTCCCCAACCAACATCTCTCTCTACCTCTCCATGAGTACAACTTTCTTCCTCTCTCCTCCACCCCTATTGGCAACGTCTCCCTCTCTCTCCCTCCTCTGTTATGATTTTGCATCTCTCTGTTCTTCCTCAGGGTCTCTCCCCCTCTGTCTTTTGTCTGTACCTACCATAGTCCAGCATCTGCCTCCTGTCTTTTCCCTTTGGTCCAGGCCTCTCTCTTTCTTCTGCTTACAACATTCCCTCCCCCCCAATGTTCAGCATTTGTTCTCCTTTCTTCTAGGCCTTTCTCTACCTCTCTCTTTCCTTCCTCCCTCCCTGATCCAAAATTTTTCCACCTTGCTGCAGTCTCTTTCTCTCTCTTCCCTCTTTACACCCCCAAGTCCAACATCTGCCCCCTTCTCTTCTGCCTCCCCTTTGTTTCTCCCTCTCTCTATCTTCCTTCTGCTAACATTTTGAGTCCTCCCACCTTTATTCCAGGTCTTTGTCTATCTCACTCTCTTTGTCTTCCCCTTCCCCAGGGCCTAGCATCTCTCTCTCCTCAGTTCAGGGTGTTTCCCCTCTCTACCCCCTTGTCTTTTGGTTCAAGTCTGCTTTCCCGCCCCTCCTCAAGATCCTTTTCTATCTCCCCTCCCCTGGTTTCCAGATCCATTGTCTCTATGGCAATCCCCATCCCGCCAGGGCCCTCACGACAGGCAGGGCCTTACCTCTACTGCTTTCCGTACCCAGCAAGAGAGGTCATCTTCCGTGCTGTGACTGCTGCTTGCCAGGACCACCCTTTAAAGCTAATTATGGCAGCCTGCAGAGGATCGCAGGAGCTGTAGTGAACCTCGTAGGCTGGCGTCAGCATCCACAGCAAGTTCCCTCTGCCGTGGTCCCGCCCCCCACGGCAGAGGGAACGTACTGCGGTTGACAGCAGCCTGCTAGGTTTGCTCCAGCTCCAGCGATCCTTTTCAGGCTGCTGTAATTAACTTTAAAGGTGAGACCGTGAGGAGGAAGCGTGTCAGTGGAGGAAGACAGCCGGGCACTCACCTAAATTAGCCGGCCAGAGCGCTCGGCTAAAAGATGCTAGGAGAACACTGCAGGGCTCCGCGATTGACTCACATTGCCTTTGCGATCGACTGGTAGATTACGATAGACGTGTTGGGCATCCCTGCACTAGACAGTGAGGCAGTGGGCAGCTAGTGCACTCTTGTCACTAGTGGCCAGGAAGTCCATAGATTTATAAAGATTGTGTCCTAGGCAGCTCCAAGTAGAGATGGTTCAACATGGATGGATGGTTAGGGTCTTAAGGTTAATGTGTGCTGCAACGAGAATAGTATTGTCTTCGCAACTTTCTGGAAAGGCAGAAGGCTATTTCTCTGGTGGCAGGGGGGAGCTGGTTCCATAGTTTGGGTATGCTGTGGGAGTATGATTGTCTCTGTACAGCTTCCAGGCAGAGGCGGGTTGCTGGTGGAGTGCTCAGCCGGAGTTCTTGCTGGGATCAGAGTGGTTTTTGTGGGTGGTAGATGGGGAACTTTCCATCATGTCATGGGGTGGGGGGGTCATATCATGGAGTTGCTTGAAGGCTATCGTCTACTGCTTGAAGATTGCTTGCTTCTCTAATGGGAGCTAGTGAGCTTCATTCTGTGTTGGAGAAATGTGGTTGAAGGGTCTGAGGTTTTTAGTAGTCTTACCGTGGTATTTTGTACGCTTTGTAGTCACCACAGTTTCTTGACTTTTAGACTTGCATATATGCCATTACAATAGTCCAGCCACGAAAGCACAATGGCGTATAGCAGCTGGGTAAAGTCTGTGTTGGTGAAGTATAGGTTTTATCTTTCACTCATGCCCTCTCAGCCTTATGCTCACCATCCCCTACTCCCTATTCCTGGTTCATCACTCCCTAAGTTCATCCATTTCCTTCTCCTCTGCAGCCAAGAGCAATAGTGATTCTTGCTGCAGGAGGCAGGACCTCACCTTTCTGAGATAACAGAACAGGCAAGTTCAAGATGGGCTGATAGTGCTTCTTGGACAGGCTAGCCATCTACACCAGGGCGTTTTGAGAAATTGGTGTTATCAAATGATTGAGAGTAAACAGGCCCATGTTTTTCTTTATAGCCACCACTGCAGCTTCCCCTTCTTTCCTACTATAACAATCCTACAATTTTAATTGCACACTGCAAGCAAGTACCCAGAGAATTCTGTGGAATTAACAGCCCTGTGTAATGGAAATGCAAGATTCCTAGAGAGAGCAGACCCACTGCCTTTCTGGTTTGGCCTAGCAATAGTAGTGATTAGTGCTGCCCCATTTGCTGATTTGAATTGATTCGTTGGCCGAGAAAATTGGACTCACCAATTCAGCAACCAACATCACCCCTTCCTCCCACCCCAGTTAGACCCAACATACCTCAGAGGCCTCTTAAAGCAAAAGTGGTGGCAACAGTTGACAGCTGTGGCAACACTCTAAAAGGGCTACTCGGGGCCTGCCCTGCCGGAGCTTTCTCTCTGCCAAGTCACTGATGACACAGCAGAGGGAAACCCAAGCGGGACAGGCCATGTGCACTGCTGACCTTCCACTTCTGCTGCTTCTACTTTAGGAGGCCTCGGAGGCATGTCAGGTCTCATGGTGGGAGAGTTTGTGGGGTGCTGCTGTACAGGGGGATGGAAAGCTGCTACACAGGGGAATGGGTAAAAGGGGAGGAAAGTTACTACACATGGGGGAGAAAGGAAGAATTGTTGGGGTAGAGGAGAGGAAGGGGTGATAAACCCTGCATATGATGGAGGAGATGGAGACATGCATGGAGAAGTGTTGAACATAGGGTGGAGGAGAGGAAGAGAAAGGTTCTGCATGGAGGGGGAATGGAGAGGTTTGAACGGGGGAGGGGGATAAGGGAGGGAGGGAGAGAGAGGACAGACAGTGGGAAAGAAAAATGTTGAATATGGCAATGAAAGGTAGAAAAAAATAATTTTATTTTCTATTTTGTGATTACAATATACCAGATTTGAAATGTGTATTCTGCCAGTGCCGGTATTAAGACAACGAGAATGAGCTAGGACCTAACAGAGAGAGGAAAAGTCTTTTTTGTTTACATCACAGCGTCAGCGTGAAGTTGTAATGGGAAGAGGGGTAGTGAAAAGGCTACAAAATAAACCTGCCAGGACATTTGAAACCCCCTCCCCCCAAACAAACGCCACATTGGGCAGGAAAAGCAAATCGAATCAAAAATTTTCCCTGAATTGGGCAGCAATAGTAGTGATTGCCACTAATGGAAAGAAAACAGCAATGGATTGGGTCTTTTTGTTTCCTGGAAGGTCACTTGATCTAGAAGGAAGATAGGGAACTCTGCTTTGCGTTTCATTATGCATGCACTTGCTGCTCTTTGAGTTGCTACAGCAAGCACAAATGATAGATTGTGCAATCTTGGCATCAATATTTCAGAATTTATTTTTATAACCTATTGCAGTGCTTTAGGGCAGGAATAGATCTATCAATAAGAGCAGACCAAAAATGCTGGTTTTGCAGAACACATTTATATCCTGCCATCTTGCTCTTCCGCAATTATAAAAATGCAAACAAGTTAGGCTCAAGCATATGGCCTCTGATAGCTTCTAAATGAAAAATGATAGTATGTTATCATAAAATATATAGTTGAGTCGTAATGGTGCAACCTATCCCTAAAGCATGTTTGCACCTCCAAATGACAGGTACAATAAAGAACACAAGGTAAAATTTTAAGCTGGGCATACAGCTGAGAGTGTGGTGCAGTGGTTAAAAATATAGCCTCAGCATCCTGAGGTTGTGGGTTCAAACCCAAGCAGCTCCTTGTGATGCTGGGCAAGTCACTTAATGCCTCCATTGCCCCAAATACATTAGGTCAGGGGTGCCCAAATGGTCGATCCCGATTGACCAGTAGATCGCAAAGGCAACGCGAGTCAATCGCGTTGCCTTTGCAATCTTTTTCTCCCTGCTGCTTCCCCAAGCCAGGCCCGGCACATACAAGCGCTGGACTCACAAAACTTCACCTCTGACGTCAATTCTGACCTCGGAGAGGAAGTTCAGGGCCAGCCCATCACTGCCTGGCTGGTCTGAAACTTCCTCCCCCGATGTTAGAATTGACGCTGGATATGAAGTTTTGTGAGTCCGGCGCTTGTATGAGCCAGGCCTGGCTCAGGGAAGCAGCAGGGAGAAATCGTGTTGGTGGCTTGGGGGTGGTGGTGGGGGTAGGGAAAATATTGGGAAATGGAGAAATCAGTACGACACCTTGGGGGGTGGCAGGGGAAGAGAGAAAGAAAGGCAGAAAGAAAGAAGGGAGTGGGGGAGAGAGAAAGAAAGGCAGAAAGAAAGATTGACTTTACAGAAGAAGGAAGTGCAACCAGAGACTCATGAAATTACCAGACAAAAAGGTAGGAAAAATGATTTTATTTTCAATTGAGTGATCAAAATATGTCCATTTTGAGAATTTATATCTGCTGTCTATATTTTGCACTATGGCCCCCTTTTACTAAACCACAATAGTGGTTTTTAGCGCAGGTAGCCTATGAGTGTTGAGAGCAGCGCAGGGCATTCAGCGCAGCTTCCTGCGCTAAAATCTGCTATTGCAGTTTAGTAAAAGGGGAGGGGGTATATTTGTCTATTTTTGTATAGTTGTTACTGAGGTGACATTGCATATTTTTAAGTCAACTGCCTTGACCTCTGATAAAAACCCCAAATACAAATGATAATTAAGATTTTCTCAGCGTACAGTGTGCTTTGTGTTTTTTTAAATTTTATTGTTGGTAGATCATTTTGGCTTGGTCATTTTAAAAGTAGCTTGCAAGCCAAAAAAAGCATGGGCACCCTGCATTAGATAGACTGAGTCCGCTGGGACAGACTGGGAGAAATGCTTGTGTACTAGATAAATTCATGTAAACCGTTCTGAGCTCTCCAGAGAGAACGGTATAAAAATTGAATGAATGAATTATAAAGCTATGGGCATGCCATGGGGTTTGTAAGGTAATTTGTTTAAATTCTATAGTGTCAATAGTTCAGTGCTTGTAGGGCTTGCCAGCAGGATAACTAAATTGGGCTATTTATGTTGTTCATGTGCAAATTTCAAGAAGCTTCAATCAGTTCAAAACACAGCCATCAGACTATTGTTATACAGTACTTGTAAATATGATCACGTTCCTCCACTACTACAACTCTACTACTGGCTTCCTATTAAAACAGCATATAACATTTAAGTTACTATCTCTCACATTCAAAGCTCATAGGATAGGCCTCCTGGACTACCTAGCAACTCTTACTATCCCCTACATTTCTGTTTGGCTACTCCATTCCATTAGAGGTGAGGAGTGGCCTAGTGGTAGAGCTGCTGCCTGAGCACCCTGAGGTTGTGGGATTGATCCTAGCACTTCTCCTTGTGACCTTGGGCAAGTCACTTAATCCTCCATTGCCCCAGGTACAAAATAAGTACCTGTATATATTTAAACTGCTTTGAATATGTAGCCACGAAAAGGTGGTATACAAGTCTCATCCCCTTTCCCTAATGACCATCACTCAGTTCTGACTAGCCCAAACTGGCACAACTCGGTTCCACTGACATCATGCTTTTTACTTCACTGCCCCTTTCCTTTGAATTCTCTCACTCTTCATATCCAAGGTGAATTATCTTTCAAAACTTTTAAAGCTGCATTAAAAAGATGACTCTTCGATATTGCATACAAAAATTAATTTGGATTCAAACTAAGCTTGTCTAGTGTAAGTTGCTGTTTTTCTATTTCCCTGCATTCTTCCTCTTTCCCCCTGCCCTAATCTTTTTTGACACTTTCCTGCTCTTTGTCAAGAATGACTATGCTCTGTCCTATCATTATTGTAGTTTCTTTCAATTGAACCAATGGCATAGCAAGGAGTGGGGGAAGGCTGCCCTTGGCGCTGCCTTGTGGGGGGAGGAGCACTGGCACCTCTCCATCCTCCCCCCCCCCCCCCCTGTTCCTTCCCTGCCTTGTGCCTTCAATTATTTACAACCGTACCTCTAGCTCTTCGCTGGCAAGCAGCAGTTCCAACCTAATGTTCACACCAGTCTCGGCGCTCCCCCTCTGACATTACTTCTGGGTCCCGCAAGTAGGAAGTGACATCAGAGGGAGAGTTGGTGCAGGCAGCAAGTTTGAAGTGCTGCTTGCTACAGGGAGCTAAACAGATATGGAGAATGGGAAGGGACGTGCACGTGGCAGTGGGTGGGGGGCACCATTGCCACTGAACTGAACCTCTATTTTTTAGAATTGTAAACTGCTAAGATATATAGCAGGGGTACCCAAAAGGTCGATCGTGATCGACCAGTCGATTGCAAAAGTAACGCAAGTTGATCGCGGAGCCCATACCTTTGCATTCTCTCTGTTCCCCGATCCAACAGGCCAGCAGCAACTACAGAAGCGCCGGGCAAGCCAGCCTCCACCCCCCCCCCCCCCAAGGTGCATGTGGAGCCGTTCACGACAGACCACAGGAAGGAGGCCCCACCCAGAGCCCGGCCTACCACATGCCTCGAGCAGTCGCTGCCGACTCTAAGGCTCCGTTGAGGAGCCGGGCCTGGTGGTGGTAGAGATGAAGGTCACAGTAGCACGTATAGGAGGAAGCGAATGCAAGTAGCCAGCCCGAAGTGCAGTGTTCTGTTTGCCTGTGCAAGGGTTGCAGGAGCAGCCGAAGGCATCCCGGAAGAAAGAACAATTCGTCATTTCCAGAGTGCAGCTGACCATTTAGCATCTACTGGTGTATGCTAATATATGTTCTGCACATTTAGAAAACCAGAGTGCTTGGGAGTCTCTAAGACAGGTTGGAGAAGCCCTGCAAAACCAATGTGTCCTTCATTAGGTACCTCGAGTTTCAGGGAGCATCAGACCAGGGCCTAATATTTTGCTGCTCCTACAGAGGACACCCCACAGTTTCTGGGTTGTGAACAGCCTTGCCAATCTCCCAGAATACATGCTTCTGTTGGACTAGTTAGTAAATAATCTACCTATGCTTGCAGAAAGGAGGGAAGAAATATTGCATGCACAGTCGGAAGAAGACTCATGAAATCACCAGACAACAAAAGTAGGAGAAATGATTTTATTTTAAATTTAGTGATCATAATGTGTCCATTTTGAGAATTTATATCTGCTATCTATATTTTGCACTATGGCCCCTTTTTACTAAACCGCAGTAGCGGATTTTAGTACAGGGAGCCTATGAGTGTCGAGAGCAGCGCAGGGTATTCAGCGCAGCTCCTTGCACTAAAAACTGCTATCGAGGTTTAGTAAAATGGGAAGGAGTATATTTGTCTATTTTTGTATAGTTGTTACCGAGGTGACATTGCATATTTTAAAGTCATCTGCCTTGACCTCTTTGAAAAAAAAAAGCCCCTAATATAAATGATAATTAACATTTTCTTTGTGTACAGTGTGCTTTGTGATTTTTAAAAATTTTATTGTTGGTAGATCATTTTAAAAGTAGCTTGCAAGCCAATAAAGTGTGGGCACCCCTGATCTATAGTATGTGTTAGCCCTATGCAGTATATCAAGTTTCAATATACTATAAACTATAACTTCCTAAAGAAAGCACATTTATACCTAAAATTTTCATTGATATCTGCCAAAGCCTCTGGAGTGCTTACTTTGAAAGTGGATTACAAGACATGAGGCAACATGGATTCATTAGAGGCAGGTCTTGTCAGACATATCTAATTACCGTATATACTCGAATATAAGTCGATACGAATATAAGTCAAGACTCCCCTTTTCCCCCCAAAAAGGAGGAAAAATGGTTGGCTTGAATATAAAAGTCGGGCGGCTTAATATTCAAGTGCCTTGCTCTGTCAGGCTCTGCACCCAGCACCTTTCCTTCCTTCCTTCCCCATCATACTTTGCACCCTCCCTCCCAGGCTCTGCACCCTTCCCCCCTCCCTGCCCTAGCCTCATACCTCATCTGCCGCTCCACAGTGGAGGTACAGCGGGCAGGAGCTAACTTTACGAATTACTGCCCCGCTGCTAACTGGCTTACTGCTAGATCGTTTCTTCAGCCGCTGAGCAGCATGAGCAGGAGTATACATATTTAGGTCTTCCAGTCTCTTCTCATACTTCTTTTGGTTCAAACCTCTAGACAAGTCACTTAACCCTCCATTGTCCCAGGTACAAAACAAGTACCTGTATATAATATGTAAACCACATTCATTGTAACCACAGAAAGGCAGTATATCAAGTCCTATCCCCTTTCCCTTTCATAAACTGTAATGGTGTGGGAAATGCAAGTAAAGAGCAATTCTATAAAACTGGGCATTATGCATGTAAACATACTAGTACTTACATGCATATGTGTGCACATACCTATGTGTTAACAGGGAACCTAGGTGCTATTCACATTTGTTTAATTCACACAGTGAATTTTTGCACGAGAAAGGGCGAACACAAGGATAAAGCATAGGCAAGGCTCCCACTTATGCAGATAATTTAAAAATACTGTAAGCTGTGTGCATCCTTGTTTCATTTAGGTAACTGCACTTACACAAACTCTAGGACTGGTGTAACTACTGGTGCTGATACCCAGTTATGCTATATTAAGAAACCTAGTTACCTAGGTTCCATTATAGAATAGGCTTCTACTGCTCAGTCTCTGGCTGCCTAAATAGAAACACTCAGCTATAGAACTGCCTTCTTAGTGCACAACACCTTACTGTGTGCTGTTACCCAGTGTTCTCCCTAGAACCTTTTAGACTGGTGCTCTGCCCAGCTAATTTAGATGACCGCCTGGCTGTCATCCGATCGCGAATCCTACTACTGCTGCTGCCGCCGCTGCTTAACATTTTTTTTTAAAACCCTCTCGCCGATTTGATTTCCCGCCGTAGCCTGTAGTGAACTCATGATCCAGGGCTCTAACCTGTGCATGCCGGCTTCCCTTCTTTTCCCTCCGAAACCAGAAGTTACTTCCCGAGGAGGGGGGGGGGGAGAAGAGAAGGGAAGCCTGCACGCACACGTTAGAGCCCTGGAGCATGAGTTCGTTACAGGCTAAGGTCAGCGACGGAGGGAAGCTTACAACTTGCTGCTTTTACTTGCTTCGGACCTTCCTCGCTGCCAGATCCTGCCTACTTTCTGTTTCCGTGAAGGCAGGACCCAGCAACGAGGAAGGCCCGAAGCAAGCAAGAGTAGCAAGTTGTAAGCTTACCTCCATTGCTGACCTATGGAAGATGGAGGGACTCTGCCGATGGGTTTGTGAGATGAGAGGGATGAGAAGAGAAATGCTGCTGCTGCACCCAATGGGGGGGGGGGGCGGGAAAAGAAATGTTGCTGCTGCTGCACCCAATTTTTTTGGGGGGGAAAGGGGAAGAGAAGTGCTGCTGCTGCACCCAATTGGGGAGGGGGAAGAGAAGTGCTGCTGCTGCACCCAATTGGGGAGGGGAAGAGAAGTGCTGCTGCTGCACCCAATTGAGGAGAAAGAGGGGAGAAGGAAGACAAGGGAAGGGAGAGGAAAGAGATGCCAAGACCATGGGAGGGAGGGAAAGGAAAGGAGCTACCAGACCATGGAGAGGGGGGAGAGATGTCAGGGCATATGGGGGGAGGGGGAGGAGATAGATGCCAGACCAGTTGAAAGGAAGGAAGGAGAAGAGATGCCAGATAATGATAATGGAGTGGGAGAGTGAGATGGAAGGAGATGATAAAGATGGGGGAGAAGGAAGGGAAACTAAAGGAGACAAAATGCCAGACTATAGGGAAAGAAAGGGGAGGAGGGAGAGATAGGAGCGAAGAGAGATGCCAGGGCATGGGGGAGATAAGAGATGCCAGACCATGGGGTGGAGTGGGAAGGAAGGAAAGAAGGAAAGGAGAAGAGAGATGCCAGAGCATAGGGAAGGGGGTGGAGACAAAAAAATGGAGAGGGGGTGAAGCTTAAATGAATCATGTACAAAGGAGAGAAAGGGCACAGGATATACAGTCTATTGAAGGGACATAGAAAGAGGGAAAATGCCATATGGAACAGAGAGAGAGGGTGGACACTGGATGGAAGGGGTTTTACAATGCGTGTGTTGGTGTTTAAGATGCTGCCTTTTCTTAGGTGCACCCTTGTTGTGTGACTAATGGATTATTACTAAAAATATCTTTTTTATATAGAGGAGGGGTTGTTAAAAAAATGGTCAGCACTGGTTGTCATATATACTAGGTACACCACTGGATTTAATGACCCTATTCTAACTTTACTGTTGACATAGGTGTTGTCCCCCCCATACACACACACTATAAAGAATTAAATTAAAGTTGTATTAACATCAAGCTGCTTTCAAATGACATTATAAGCAAATAAAAATAACATATTTTTAATGCATTGCTAATTATTACCTGCATCTTTACCTAAACTGTTTTGCCCTAGCTTTCACTTTGATCTTTATCTTTATCTGCTACTTTTTTATTTTGCTGTAGTGCAATCACACAGGTCTCCTTCAAGGCTCAGTAACACCTTTCCATAAATTATGTGGAAGAGGTCTGGAAGTGGAGATCACATCCATTTCATATCCTCAGTGAGACCTCAGGAAGGAACTTAGTGATCAAAACATTATTAGAGGTGCTGCAGAGCAGTTTCTTGTATGACTGGATGAGCTACACTTCTCCCTCCGTATTTACGGTTTCCGTATCTGCGGATTCGCTTATTCACGATTTTTCGGCTGTTGACTCTGTCCCCACAAATTACATCATCACTAAAGTTATTTTTCCTTTTACTGTACCAATAAAAAAGTTTATCACTTACCATTCACTCTGAAAATCACTGCTTCCATGCTTTCTCCCACAAATTCGCTGCTTCCATGCTTCTCAGTGTGCACTGAGAAAAACACTGCTTCCCAGCATGCATAGTGAGAAAGGCTTCTTCCCAGCATACTTGCCTAATCCAAGCCCAGAAATCGCTGCTTGCCTAATCCAATAGTAGTAATAGTGGCTTATTTCAAAAACCGTAAATAACAGTTGAAAAGTTATTCGCGGCTTCAATAATAAAAATGAAGGCTTTTTCTAAAAATCACGAACAACATTTTAAAAGTTATTCACGGTTTTTCCATATTCACGCTTATGGTCTGCCCGCATCCACCGCGAATACGGAGGGAGAAGTGTATATTTATTTTATTTTAGTTTTTTTAGTTGTTTAAATTCATGCAGAAATACATGGCTAGATTGAACCTAATGACTTCATTAACGCATTTCCCTTTTTTAAACCTCTATACCATTTGAAAGAGGGCAAATATCTAATTATTCACTTCTAGAATTGGATTCTTCTTAAATTTAGTAAAAATATTCTGGCACAAGTGTCAAACCTTAAAAAAGGAAGTCATATTGAGCATTGGAAAATAATAATAAACTAATAAAAAATAGTACACATTTAATTTTCCCCATCACCACATTTCCCCATCCCGCCCCACCCAGCTACTTTTTCATGCCACCCGGCTGGCAAAAATTTCTGGGGAGAACACTGCTATTACCAATGCAAAGGAGGCATTACTTGCATCCACAGTAGCTGAAATTACACTTACCACAAAAGTAAACAGGTTTTCTGTGAATTAGGAGAACGCCCCAACAGCACACAGACTTAACACTTACTACACAGTGGGGCCAATGCAGAAAGCAACCACATGTTGAACACAAGTTCTACACTCCTAGCAATGCAGAGTGGAATTGTGAGCAGGTGTTAGCTCATGCAGGAAGACACAGCACAGGTTGCATTAAAATGTATAAAACAAGCTAATTAAGGTATTCTGTGCAATGCCGAGAGTACACAGCCCACCGTGCAAGAATTTGTTTAACAGGTCCGGGGGCTGCATGGAAAGTTTTACTGAGAGGATTTCTTGGGAATCTTTCACATATAAGTGCTGGTTTTATCTTGTTTTGCCTATGGAAGAAGACTATAAATTTTAAACACACACGTGTACCTGTCTGAACAAAGCCAAAAGCATCAACACACATCAATGCCTGTTTTTCTGTGCCTAAATGAGAATTATCAAAAGTTTCAGTGCAAACAATTTGAGAGGCTCACATTTAGGTGCAGAAAGAACACTTTTGGTTTTAGTTCAGACATTCGCTCAAGAAACTGTAATTACCACAAAACCTTGTGTCTGACGTACTCCTCCTCCCCCCATCTCCCATTTGCTGAAAGATTTCCACATATAAAATTTGCCTATAATTTATTGTATGCTGCAGTATTAGACTTGCAGAAGCCATGTGCAGACATCTGTGTGCGGCTGTACCACAAGCCTTCCTGCCATCATTCTCAACTTACTAACATTTCATATGGGGTAGGAGGTGAAGGGATAGCAAATAGGATATTTTTAAACCTTTAAATATTAAGATCTTCTCAAACATAATAAATATTAGAATTGTGAAAGATCAATTTAATTTTAAATACCAACTGAATTATTAAAAATAAATAAATAAATAAATAAATAAATAAATGATGTACTGAAACTTTAAATAGGCTACACTGGAACTATGGTAAATGCTACCTATACATTTTATGAGCTATTGGGGCATTTTTTCACCACTGCTTTAGGGTTTTCTTTGTTACCTATATTTCCAAATAAATGAAAATGCACAGATTTTATATCTTGCAGTTGGTCTTATTTATAACCTGTGATGAGATTTCCTCTTTAGCTTTTCACTACCCAGTGTTTTCTCATATAGGATAAATTGCTAAAATTTTAAAATAGCAATTAGAGGATTAAAAATGAACCTGTTGCTTGCAGACATTTTAGCAAGTCCTTAATACTCGTATATCAAAGTATTTCCTGAAGATTAAAGCAAATAAGGAGATGACAAGGAAAAAGATGAGCTCTCAGAAAGTAACTATTTGAGTATTTGATGAACATACACACTAATTATGACTTATCCGGTTAGAACAACTCTGCATAAGACATGAAAAGTAAAATTTGACCTAAGCAAATAAACACACATCCTTTATGAATACAGAGAAAACAGCATCCCATTGATCACTTTAAGGACTGTGGTATGGAAACAAGTGATAACTTGAACCAGTTAATGGAGAATAGCAGCTCAGATGTCTTGGCTACAAAATGGATTTTATAATAGAAAGGTAATACACTTCTCCCTCTGTATTCGTGGTGATTGTGGGATGAACAGACCCACGAATACAGAAAAACCGCAAATACTTTCTAAATTCCCTACCTGCACTGTAAACTGATCTTTCTGCTGCTTCACTGCCAGTAGCTGCTGCAGTTCTGCAGAATCTTGTGCACTATCTGCTTTTGCAGTGGAAGTGAAATCCAAGCTTGACCCTAAGTCTGACATTTCAACTAGGCACAAGCTTCAATAGCTGAATCTTCCCTTCCCTCGTTGTGTTCTGAGCCTCGTTCTAAACCATAGATCCGCCCCATTTCCTCCGGACATTCAGTCAATACGGGTTTAGAATCACGTCGACTGTGGACTGTACCATCCGTAGGATCTAGCGATGGGAGAGTTTGAATTCTTATCTGCAGACATAAGGTGTTCGGGCAAGGAATGCTTTATGTTTCTGTAAGGATCAAACATATTTGTATTCTTCATTGCTAGTTCGACAAAACTTCATGACGCTGGTAGAAGCGAGCTTTATTTTCAACACCTTTCTCCCCTCCCCCCAGGTAAGGCCTTCAGTGACATATTTTCTGGTAGTGGGCAGTATGTTTCCGGGTTTTCTAAAAAACGCAAAAAAAAATCAAATTCGCAAGTGCAGAAACCGCAAATAGGGAGGAAGAAGTGTAGTCATGCTACTAAATGACCTCAGTACAAAAAACCTCCATCGACTACGAGTACAAAATGCTGCCATCCAACTCCTGAAGAACCTCTACATATGAGATCCAATCACCCCAGTGTTGTATGCTGCCCACTGGCTGCCAATTGACAAACTATGTATATTCAAAGGCCTAGTAATGGCCTACAAATTCTTCCACAATATGGTACTGGCCTATATGGCCTCCAAACTTTTGCCCTACACCCCAAACTGACCGCTTCACTCACAAAAAAAGCGATTATGCGCTCCCTCAATACGCACCCTCTGCTTTGATAACACCCGAAAAGATCTTACTTGTACTACCTATCATGCCTCTGGAACAAACTACTTACCCACATAAGATTGTTAGGTCTACTGAACTTGAAGAAGGCAATAAAAACTCACTTCTTCCCCAATCCTCTATGAGATTGCACCAACCCAAATTCCCCAGACCTTCTGACACTGTCTCAAGTCTCAAACACTGACATCCTATGTCTGACCAAACCATGTTTTGTCATCCAATATTCTACCACACTGTCAGACTGTTCGCCATCCTTGTCCTACTATATACCATATTTACCATGCCATGCTTGCCATACTATGTTGGCCCTGCTATGATCTCTCATACTATGTTTGCCACACAATGCTTGCCATTCCATGTCTTACATGCTATGTTTCATCATGCATGTTTACCTAACTATTTTTGCTAGTTAGCAATGCTTCTCGTACAATGCTTACCGTGCTATGTTTTGCTGAACTATGCTCGCCATACTATGTCTCACCATACCATGTTTTTGTCATATTACATTTTTACCATGCTTTGTAAACTTTTTTTGCCATCTTTGTTAGATTTGCCCCAGCTACATTAGATAGATTGTGAGCCCGCTGGGACAGACAGGGAAAAATGCTCGAGTACCTGAATAAATGTATGTAAACCGTTCTGAGCTCCACTGGTATAGAAAATTGAATAAATGGTTCCTGTGAAGTGCAAATGCCTAAGGCAACCCTTATGTTCTGGTTAATCAAGTCAGACCACCACTGCTAATTAACAGCTGAGGAAGGAAGAAAGAGGCCTCTGAAGACAGAAAAAAAAAGGATATTACTGATTCTAGAAGGAGACATAGCTGAAACAAAAGAGAGCAATGCCTGTTATCACAGACTTTCACAGTATAACTGTGAGGAAAAGTTATGTCACAAGGGAGAACCCCAGAGGAATAAAGTGCTATTTTTTTTTTTTCGGTCTGGCGATTGTTTGGACTTCTTTCCTTCTGCCATTTAAATTTTAAGTTAAATTCTTTCTTCAGAAACACTACACTGGATTCTTGGTTTGTGGAGCAAGTGTGAGCAGTAGAGTGGATCCAGGAAATCAGTGTTCTCCCAGTAAGCTGTCCCTACCTAGAGCGTTGGGTCCCAGAGAGGTTAACTTGAGAAAAGACCGGTTGCCTTCCTGAAAAGGTACCTCTAGTCTCCTGCACAGCAGAATCAGAGGCAGTAAGGGATCTCAGTCTGAGAGAGGACATATTGGCACCCAATACGATGAAGGATTGAAATCCAAGGGAGTCAGGATTTTTTTTTTTTTTTTGGGGGGGGGGGAGCGTTGGGTGGGGTGGGGGGGGGGGGCAAACAAGAAACTAAAACTTTGAAGTGTTTACAATGTTTGGGGACTATGCTGACCTTGTACTGTGGAGTTCACCCAGCCCTCAGAAGGATAAAGTAGAAGACTAAGTAAATTAGTGACACTGGAGCTTTTAATCTCAGTATTTTAAAAGAACTACACAAGAGAATTCAAGATGTCATTTTAGTTAGGGATCTAGTCAGCATGTGTGTCACAGTAAGGAGTTTGTACCAAAGACAGTGGAAGAGACACTTGAGAGATCACAACCAATCAGAGCTGCAGCACAAATGTTGAATTCTATTATTTAAGCCTCACCCTGGAAGACTGATGGCATTATGAAGAGTACCTGAGCTGGTTAGGCAAAAGTATCTTAGCAGCGAGACAAGCAGGAATGGGTCCAAGCCTCAACTACAGCCTAGCAATCAAACCAAAGTCAGTAATTGGGAGTGTGACAGATTGGAGAAATAAAGGAGCAACCAGTGACTAATTCAGTAGCTGTGAAAAGCCCAAGCAAGCAGCCAGAGAGAGGCAAGAGCCAAAGAAACCACTGAATAGGTCCCACGGATAAGACCCTGACTCTTGCTGTCTTATTACTGGCTCAAGGATTGTGGCACTTACAAAGTTGGCTTAGGTCACCACTTTTCACCCGCATTGGTGCCTCATTTTCTTTGTGGTGGAACCACTTTAGGGCAAAGATCATACTCCAAACATACAAGAAAAGCCACAAACTTATTAGCTAAACAGAAGGGTTTAATGACTCTGTGTGCAGTTGTTAGCGGAGAGGTCAGTTCTTCCTGATGCAGCAAAAACATGGTGAAACAAGGATTCTCTTTTTGAATTATCTAAGTAGTCCTGGGTTGTGGGCAGCTGACGGCGTGCTCTGGATTTTCTTGCTTCGACTATGGCTAGAAGGCTGTAGACTGCACTACACAGGACAGCGATTTGAAAACTGCAGTGAAAGCCAAGTGCACAACTTTAGCATCTATTGGCTGTTTGAACTTTTATAACGCTATTTGAAAGTTGCCTCCCTGGGTTTTTAAAAACTTACCTCCTGATTATTACTTCCCTTTAATGATGGGTGTTTCTGAACATTTTAAGCTTTAATTTCAAACCCAGATTTTTTGAAGTCAAGAGTTTTTTTTTCCTACACAGGACAAAATTTTATCTTCTGTTGAAGTGTAGTGTGATATTATCTGCAAATACCACTTTGTCACATATTACCACACTCTGTACACAAAATGGTCTCTCTTTCTTGAATCTATCCGCCCTCTCTCTTTTTTTTTCTCTCTCCCCCTTTTTCTATCTCTTCCTTTCAGGTTTATAGTTTATTTTAGTAATTGCATCCTTAGTAGAATGTGTGCTTTTATATTTAGTTTTGTTGGAGGTAAATTATTTAAGTTTGCTTGAAATTAGGGACTTAGAGTAAAGAAACTGGGATTCTGAAAAGTTTGAGTCCAGCCCTGTCTCCTGCCATCTTATCCAGGTGTTATACTAAATGCACCTATTACAAAAGAAAGGACTGAGCCATTTTACCTTCAGACAGTGTTAAGTACAGGGCAAAGACAATGGCCAGATGCAGAATAAGCAAAAGCACGGCTGGTTGTGCCAATACCCCTGCCCCTCCCCCCCAGACTGCAAGAAATCATATCACCACCAAGAACAAGACTGCCCTGCTCTATGATGATTGGCGGTGATGCCAGAGACTGCCCCTGAGTTTTGAATCACCCACATCTATAAAGACACACGCTCTGCCTTCTCTCTCTTTTTTCCCCCTGGATCACCATGCTACAACATCATTCTCTCTCTGCAACCATGTGCTTCTAGACCGTATGCTTCTTCTCCATTTTAAGGACTATTCACATCATGAGTAGCTTTTTGAATCCAGATAAATTGATCCTTCTCCTTTAATAATAATATTGTCTAGTGTATCCTATTATCTTTGCTCAAAAATCCTATCTGTAACTGCTTTACCTGCTTGATTTTAATTTTATGCTTAATCTTACTTGATGAGAAATAAAATTCTAGTTTGTTTGCAAATGCTTTGAATCCTGGTCTTTTTAACTTAATACATTATTATTATAAACCCAAATTGTAATCAAGCAAGCTAATTTTCCCCATATTGATATTTCTTTATAAGTTATATTCCTCTCTGAGAGTGATATAGCTTATTGGTAGAGTTCCATCCATCTAATATAATAAAACGGTAAGCCGCGCATGCGCAGTTCCTAGGCGTGGGTCCGTTTTCCGTGAGCTGCAGCTAGGAAGTGGCATGCACGGCTTACGGTCTGGCCTCGTGGCCAGAGTGCGTATGCGGAGGACAGATCGTGAAAGCACAGCCGGCGACTCCCCCCTCACTCACTGCCAAAACCAACACCTCCTCCTTCTCGCCGGCTCACCCGCTTTTAAATGCTGTCTTTTCACCTGGCTTTGCTGTCTTCTGTCCACTGCGACCCGCCCTCTCTGACTACTTCCTGTTTCCGCTAGGGTTGGCCGCAGTGGATAGAAGACGCCGAAGCCAGGGGCTGTAGCCGCCGATCTCCGTTCCTCCGGGGGGGGGGGTCTGGGAGGAGAGGGATCGCGGCCACTCAGCGCCCCCACCGAGGAGCCCAGCAACTTTCCGCTGCCCGGGACCCGACTCATTTGCCGCCCCCCCTCTTCCCTTACCGCGGGCCCGACTGGCGATTTAAGCAGCGTGTCAGCACTCTTCACACGCTGCTTCGGGCCCTTCTACTGCCCTGATTTGCTCCGGACGTGCCAGAGTAAATCAGGGCAGTAGAAGGACCTGAAGCAGCGTGTGAAGAGTGCTGACACGCTGCTTAAATCGCCAGTCGGGCCCGCGGTAAGGGAAGGGAAGGGGGGGGCGACGACAAAGGACTCGGGACCGCATTTGTAGTCGCGACTGTGGGAAGGGAAAGAGGGTAGAGGAAACGCTAATGCAGGCACAGGGAACTGGTGTGGGGGAGGGAAATGGAAAGGGGAGGGAATGCAGCTTTGGACAGACAGACAGAGGGAGGAAGGGACACAGAAAGACAAGAAGAAAGACACAGGAACAGGTGCACAGGGAACTGGTGTGGGGGGAGGGAATGCTGCTTTGGAGAGACAGACAGAGGGAGGAAGGGACACAGAAAGACAAGAAGAAAGACACAGGGCCAGGTGCACAGGGAACTGGTGTGGGGGAGGGAAATGGAAAGGGGAGGGAATGCAGCTTTGGACAGACAGACAGAGGGAGGAAGGGACACAGAAAGACAAGAAGAAAGACACAGGGACAGGTGCACAGGGAACTGGTGTGGGGGGAGGGAATGCTGCTTTGGAGAGACAGACAGAGGGAGGAAGGGACACAGAAAGACAAGAAGAAAGACACAGGGCCAGGTGCACAGGGAACTGGTGTGGGGGGAGGAAATGCTGCTTTGGACAGACAGACAGAGGGAGGAAGGGACACAAAGACAAGAAGAAAGACACAGGGGCAGGTGCGGACAGCGGGAGTCGCGTCAGGAGGGGTGCGGGATGCCGCAGAGGGAACTTTTCCAATGGGTGCAACTGGGCGGCTGTCGGGAGCCTCTGATCAGGGGCAGAGCAAGATAAGTGTATCATAGGGATAAGAAGAAGGAGGGGGGAGAAAAAGGAAGGGACACCTACTGCTGGACAGAGGGAGAAGGAAAGAGGTGCTGATGGACAGGGGGGGTGAAGAAAAAGGAACGGAGGCCTAATGTTGGACAGGGGGAGAAGGAAGGTGCTGCTGGACAGGGGGGAGGTAAAACAAAGGGAGAAGGACTGCTGCTGCATAAGGAGAGCTGTGAAGGGGTGGTGGTCGACACAGGGGAGGTAAAAGGAAGGGAGAATGGACAGGGGGAGCAGGCAAGGGGTGGTGATGGACAGCCAAAGAAAAAGAAAGACAAAGAAAGAAAGCGGCTAAGGAGAGAGAGAGAGAAAGAAATAAACAGAGACACACACACATGTATTCTAGCACCCGTTAATGTAACGGGCTATAAGACTAGTTTAATAATAATTTTATAACAGAAAGATTCCAATGTGATTAGTTGAATTAGAAGGCATAGACTGAATTATCCTAGGAAGTTGGAGAAAAGTACAAGTAATATTCCTCACTTGTTATTGTCAATTTCTCCAATGTTATCAGTAGACATAAAAAAAATACTAAAATCTAACATTTCTCCCACTGGAAGAAGTGAATGACGATTTTTCCAAAAAATACTGGTTATGCTAAATGACCTCAAAAATATGTTTTAGGTTGCATAGATCACTGTGCCTTAGGTTTTGTCGGAGATACTGGAGGCAACCCAGAGGGGCTGCTGATTCTGTTGTTGCTACCTTTGCATGGGATATTAGTAATAGTTCCTACTTTTGTAACAGATCTGCCTTTTATATTGAAAGGTTACTTCCTAGATTTAGACTGCTTCGCTGAAGCCGATGAGAGATCTGAGAGGATAGAACAATTGTTTTATTAAGTTATCCATTTCTTTAAACCATCACCACAAAACGTCTCTCCTGGGCATATAATATCTACTAGTCTACTATAGATCTATTTGTTTGGTTCCAATACCCTTTACCACAGTAGTCTCCTTGCCCCAATGACTACAGATGAAGATATGGGCAAATCCAAGAACTCTTGAGTATTCTATGGCCAGGTACTGCCACTGTCTGAATACACAGATATACTGCAATAGACCAAAATGTCTATTCTAGGATCATTTTCCTCTTGGAGTGCAAAGGAGACTGTTTTAGCCATTTTCCAATTAAAGCTTGGATATAAGCAGCAATAAGGTACTTGTGGGCAAAACTGAAGAATGCTTGGAGGAAAACTTGTAGACAGCTCCCTGAAGATGAAAAACATTCCCATTTCATACTCATAAATTTCCATGATAAATCTAATGCAATAGGAACTAATTCTGGACCGTACTCATGAGATCTACCATGTCCAGATACTCTTTGTGGTGAAAAATCTCTGAAAGGTCTATTTTCTTCAAGAAAGTTAAAGAACTTGAGCTGGTGAAGGTATTATCCAAGGGTTCTAATATAAATTCTCTTATATAACTTCCAGTATCTAAAAAGGCTTTGGGATATCTACAAAAATAGTCTGACAAATTCTTCAAAGTATTCCTTAATGCCTTTTTTTGGCATGTAGAGTCCAAGGCTCTAAATCCCCTAAGGAAGGTCCATGAAAGGAGTCATTTGCCTTCATAACAAGTGTACATTACTTTGGGACTGAGTGAGTCTTCTGTGCCAAGAATTGCTTTGCATATTTTTATTCCAAGCTGCCCAGTACCAATGAGGACTTACATTCTGTATGCATTTGTTGTGCAGTATCCTTCTGTGCCTAAATGTTCTGGTACACCAAAGTTCTCATAATATTTCATTACCAAGCTTCTGCAGTATGGCTGTTGTTCTTTTTGCTGTATTGTTTATGCTGTATTGCTGTATTATGTTAGCCTATTATTTAGAAGAGTGTACACCTTTCAAAAGATGTCTCCCATCCATCTGTTCCTTTTGGTGTGTGAGGAACTACTACCACCTGGGATCAAGTAGTGTTTGTTTCCTTGCATCCATGGGGCCTGCAAGGGAAGAGGCATTTTTCTCACTTTTCTTATGCAACTTAATTGTCAAAGAAGAGCCTGATAGTGAAGAATGAAGATTCTTCATCTCGTAGCTCCTTAAGTATCTCACGTGAGGTACATCATGGCAGTTCAATCTTGTTAAAAAATAAGATCTACGGTAATCAAATTTAAAATCTAAACATACAATTAAATATGTGTAAGGTGCTCAATCAAAAAATTACAACCATCCCAACTGGCATTATGGTGCCACCTGCCTGCCTACCTTAAGCAGCTTAGTAACTAAACATAATAAAAAATGGTTACGGCAGAAGACAACCATTGCCAGATTCAACCACTCCTCAATGTGATATTCCAAAGTTCAAAAACATGAAAAATATTTTTTTATAATGTGTTGCACAGTACTCCAAACAAAACATAAGAAACAAAGCCTTCTGCGTTGAATGCATCTGTTTTCCTCTTCAATTCTGAACAGCAGTAGCCCAAACATGTTGCATAGTGATTTGACAAGGTAGACCAATTTTGAAATTAAGAGGAACTGTAATTTTTTATAAAAAGGTTTTTATTTTGTTTAGTGAGAGGGAAACTAATGGGAATTCAGAGAGAAAAGAAAAACTGAATAAGGAAATAGAGATCTATTTAATGGTGCTAAAAAAATTTTTGAGAAAGGAAAAATATAACCATTCAAAACCTCAGTCCAAAACAAAAGCAACTCAGTAGATAGCATCTGTACAAATAATCCTCTGCATACTCAGAAAAACTTCAACAGCACTATTGTGTCAGCATCAAATGATGTAATCTGTTTGTACAACTAATTCCTGCTCATCAATAGAAAAATGTACGTTTTATAAATGATTGTTAATTATGCTTTTCTTTTTGATTTATGATCCACCCGACATTAATTAGCTAAGAGTTCTGTAAACTCTCAGCTTATAGAAGGCATTTTTACAAAGGGAAGAAGTTTTAGAAGATGAAGCACATTACAAAAGACTTTAATATCACATAGCAGGTTCTGACCTGTCATTCACTGCTGTGGTGATAATTTTTTTTAATTTCCATCTGTAAGCTTCACATTTCTATTGTAATTGATGTTTGGAAGGGCTACCAGTTAACATGCCAAAGAAAAGCAGGCATGACAGCATCCATTTATCAATGGGAATGTTTAAGTAAAACAAAGACCACTCAATATTCCTTAAAATTTGGCAACTAGAACTTGTACCCAAATTAAAGTCTTTGCCCACTTATATTGGTTTTAATTTATTATTTTATTTTAAATAGGTTTACTTGTTCTGCTATTGCTACAATGGTATGGCAATTTTATCCTCTCTGGGCTGTTAACTCTCCATATTGTACAAGTTCCATATCTCAATTTACCAAAAGGTCAAGAAACAGTTGCCAACTCATAGTTCAGATACCCAACTGGTGGGATTACATTACATTGCATTAGGGATTTCTATTCCGCCATTACCTTGCGGTTCAAGGCGGTTACTTAATAGAAAGTAAACAGATAAATCATCAGATACTAACTAGTCCCATTTTGGTTATTTATGCTGTACATCTGTATTCAAAATAAATTGAAATGAGACCAGAAATTCAATAAGATGAATTTCTGGTCTCATTTCAATTTATTTTGAATAAATATGCACAGCATAAATAACCAAATGGGAGCTAATTAATAACTGAAGATTTATCCGTTTACTTTGGGTCATCTATTCAGTAGTCCCACCATTATGACAAAAAAAACAAACATAAAACCAGTAACATGACCCCATAGGCTTAGAAGCTGCAGACCTACAGGTGAGCCACAACTTCTGCATGGAGAAGGACCTCCAGGAAGAAACAGATTACAGCTCTGACAAAGATTCAGACAAGCAGAGGCAAGACCTACAGCATTTAGCTTGAACTTACTTCTGCCAACATTATGAAGGTTGAAGGAAAAAAAAGAAAAAAAGCCCAGAACATTCTTAACTTCCTCAGGACCTGAGAAGAGATTTGTGATGTATAAGGAATACATTATTGCATTCTTTTTAATAATGAAGAATGATTTATTTGCAGTAAAACCACAGTGAAATAAACCAACTTGGGAACATGCAGATAAGATAATGAGAAAGTCTGCCTCTCCAGATACTTCATAAATGTCTGGAAACATGCGGCAAGTAAGAACAAGTAATCCTATATGTCTTTTGGTGTCCATAACTAGTTATGGCAATAGGGGAAGGGAATGGGAACTTGTGTACCATCTTTCTGTGGCTTTGGCATTTCAAAGCTTACATTTAAAGTGGTGGGCACAGGATGATTAAATGACTTCCCCAGGGTCACAAGGAGCAGCATTAGGATTTGATCTCACAACCTCTGGGTATAGAGGCAGCAGCTCTACCAGTGAGCCCACCTTTCCCCTTCCCAATAGAGGCAGCCAATTCCAAAATCCCCTCCCTTCATTGAATTGGAGCTTGGAAAATAGAAGGCTGAGGGGAGATATGATTGAAGTCTACAAAATCCTGAGTGGAGTAGAACAGGTACAAGTGGATCAATTTTTCACTCCGTCAAAAATTACAAAGACTAGGGGACACTCGAAGTTACAGGGAAATACTTTTAAAAGCAATAGAAGGAAATTTTTTTTCATTCAGAGAATAGTTAAGTTCTGGAACGCGTTGCCAGAGGATGTGGTAAGAGCGGGTAACGTAGCTGGTTTTAAGAAAGGTTTGGACAAGTTCCTGGAGGAAAAGTCCATAGTCTGTTATTGAGAAAGACATGGGAGAAGCCACTGCTTTCCCTGTATCGGTAGCATGGAATGTTGATACTCCTTGGGTTTTGGCCAGGTACTAGTGACCTGGATTTGCCACTGTGAGTAAGGGCTACTGGGCTTGATGGACCATTGGTCTGACCCAGTAAGGCTATTCTTAAGTTCTTATGTTCAGTGACATAAGCAAATCTAGTTGCCCTTGGCTTTGCTCATGTAGCCTGTTATTCTGCATCAAACAAAACACGTCTCCTTAAAACTGCAGCCAATATGGGCAAAATAAGAGAATAGAAGAGAAAGGGGTGGGGGAGACTCAAGAGTCCTCAGTTATACCCTGGCTTCAAATCAAATTAAATTAGTCTCACTATTTTGTTCATTGTGGAACTCAGGCCCACTTTTTTTCAACTAACAAGTTAGTATGGAAATCTAATCTAGGACTGAGGCTGTAGAAATGCCCTGTAGTCATCTCCAAACTGCTATGACAACCTTTGTCAACTGATGATCCCCAACCTGACCCATGGTCAGTGGATAGCAAGACTCTGATACTTCATCACAAGAAAACGCAGACCCACTGGAACCACATCTAAAAAAAGCCGTTCCAACATCAGTGGGCTTGAGAGTTCTGCTTGAGCTGCATGATTCCTCCTGACAACTAAGGAAGGTATGGCAAGATGTCTCCTGTTCACTGACTTAGAAAAATAAGGTGGCATAGGAACAGTGTACCAAATATGTTTGATTTTAAAAGAAAGGGAGATAAATGGTCAAAACAAAATCTATTTGACGACAGAAAGATTAGGTTCTTACCTCGATAATCTTCTTTCTTGTTTATGTGTCTAGTAGTTCTGAACACAAAGGTTATGCATCTGAACCCGCAAGTTGCTTACAGAATGCTGTCCAACATCTTTGAACTCTGCCTCCTTCCCAGGAAGCAGCTCCTTCCCCCTCAGATTGTACAAAAGCAATTAAGCAGCACTATAATGATAGACATAAATTGAAAGAGGGAAATGGGGAAAAATCCCTGACACTACAATTCTGTTCTGCTTTGTAACAAACTTAACAATTAACATTATAACATTCAAGTAACAGCCCAAACCAGATAACAAAACTATGTGCAATCAGCACTATTATTATAGAGCTCATAGCTACTTGCATGTCCTACTATCAAGCAGAAACTTGGACCAGACTTTACCTTGTGTATTGGGTTGTTTTTTTTTCCAGCTTATCTGGGAGACAGAGAAGTCTCCAAATCCAGACTGATCCTAAGGCAGGCAAAGCCCAATTACAGGGCAGGGCTTCAGGACTACTAGACACGTCAACAAGAAAGATTATTGAGGTAAGAACCTAATATTACTTTCTAGCGTAAAGTGTCTAGTGGTCTTGAACTGTAGGGATGTACCAAAGCAGTTCCCAGAATCTAGGGTGGGCCCACTGAGCCTGCCTTCAATGGAGGATCCAAAAGTGGCATCTTTCCTGGCTGTATCTACTCTACAGAACCTAGTAAAGGTATGAAGAGTAGACCATATAGCTGCTCTACAGATTTCCTCAGGTAAAACATTCCGAGTCAACACCCATGAGGTAGCAACTCCTCTGGTGGAGTGCACTTTCAATGTGATTGGCGGCTGCTTACTGCAGCCCAAATTCACAGACGTAATGGCCATTTTAATCCATCTAGAAATCGAGGCCTTAGATGCCAGCCTCCCTTTCTTAGCATGACTGGTCAGAACAAAAAAGGTGATCCGATGCATGAAACTCATTGGTAATTTTGAGGTATCAGAGAAGCACTCACTTGAATCCAGCATATGCAACACTTTATCCTTTTTCTTTACGCCCTGTAGGGTGAAAAGCAGGTAAACGAACTTCCTAATTGATATGGAAGGCAGAGACTATATTCTGTAAGAACAGCTCCCTACAGAACAGAGCTTGTAACTGGGAGAGTCATCTCGCTAATGTAATTGCCACCAGAAACACTGTTTTGACCATAAGATCCAGAAGGGAAGCCTCTCATAAGGGCTATAACAAAGACCTTGCAATACGGTGTTAAGATTCCAGGATGGGAATTGGAGATGCACCAGAGGGTGCAACTGAAGAGCCCCTTTAATGAACTGGGTGCCATCTAGGTGAGAGGCCAGAGAGCCTCTCCTCCCACCCCGAGCTTGGAAATAGGAAAGGCCTGCTCTCTACACTTTCAGCAGTCCAATTGACAGACCCTTCTGAAGTCCATCTTGCAAAAGTTCAGGACTACCAAAATTAGAGTTCATAAGGAGCTGTACAAGTGTACATCACCCACAGCATACCAGTCCTGAAAGGACTTCCAGGCCTTAGCAAAGGCTGCCACCATCAACAGCTTTTTAGCCACGGTTGGATTAACGTGTCCAGCCCCGGCTTCTGGGATGATATTTTCTGCTCTAAAAGCGAACCACCTTTCTGTTTGCTGCTGAGGCCATCAGATCATTCAGTGGATGCCCCCACCACCAAACAATGGAGTTGAACACCTGGGGGGATAGTGACCATTCAACCAGTCCTCTGCATCCCACAGACTGCCACCCTAAAACTAACCTGGTAATGTTAAACTCGCTTATCTCTAACGCTATATCACAAATGTAACTCATCTTGCTTTAAGACAATGATTCCCTGTTGAAAATTGTGGGATATAAGAAATTGTATTGCATTGTATTGTTCAGAACCTAGTCTTCAGGCACAATTAACCAGTTAGGTTTTCAGGATATCCACAATGAATATGCATGTAATAAATTAGCATGCAGTAGCTTCATGCATGCAAATCTCTTTCCTGCATATTTACTGAGGATATCCTGAAAACCTGACTGCCTAGGTGTGTCCAAAGGGCTGGACTGGGAATCAATAAACTAGAATTGCCAGTTGACAGATGTACAGTTTAAGGTGCTACATTTTAAGAAGCGTGACAAAATACTGGTACTAAACAAAGATATAAAGTATGCAATTGCAATCCTTTACTCTCGGAAGAGCTTGCATACTTTAAAAAAGGTAGATCGTTTTCTTAACTAGAAAGAGATTAACTGATTTGGCCAGATAGAGAAGACTGCAATATTATCCTCTGTGTTGGATTTAGTTAATCAAGGATTTGAATGGTTCTGTTTTGTTACACAAACCTGCTAAACAACCTCTACAAAAAAAAAAAGAGCCTAAGGCTGACATTCCTGCATTAGCTGATGCCTCTGACAATGGATGCAATTACTACCACATTCAAATGGGCAGACCACTGCAAGACAACTCAAATAGGACACCTGCCTTGCAAATTTTAATGGAGGCAGTGTCTTGGAGATGCTCACAGATGCTTCCAAGGTCATTGGCATAGGCACCTGGTATACATTCATTAGAGATTTCTATTCCACCATTACCTTGCGGTTCAAGGCGGATTACAAAAGAGATAAAAAACGGTGGGTTACAATGGAAGAACATTTGTCCTTTCTAGAGAGGTAAAGAGTAGGTTATGTAGTTTCTGTGTGGCGGGAAGAGGGATGGTAAGTTTGAAGTTAGGGCTGTTTCAGGAATTTCTTGAAGAGTGTAGTTTTTATTTCTTTTCTGTACATCTTGTAGTCTGGTGTCGTTATCAGTAGATTGGAGATTTGGTTATCTAGTATACTAAGGAAATATTTCTGTACAGAAAGGATGATAGATGCATGGAATAGTCTTCCGCTAGAGATGGTAGAGACAGATTATCTGAATTAAAGAAAGCTTGGGACAAGCACAAGAGATCTCTTATGGAGAGGAGATAGTGGATACTGCGGATGGGCAGACTAGATAGACCAGTGGTCTCAAACTCAAACCCTTTGCGGGGCCACATTTTGGATTTGTAGGTACTTGGAGGGCCGCAGAAAAAATAGTTAATGTCTTATTAGAGAAATGACAATTTTGCATGAGGTAAAACTCTTTATAGTTTATAAAACTTTCCTTTAACAGTTAAAAGGAAAGATATATAAACTATAAAGAGTTTTACCTCATGCAAAATTGTCATTTCTTTAATAAGACATTAACTATTTTTTCTGCGGCCCTCACATTTAAAGTTTAATATCTTTTCTTTCTCAAAACTGGCACATTTCAATCACTATATTGAAAATAAAATCATTTTCCCTACCTTTGTTGTCAGGTGACTTTATTTTTCTGTGCTTTCAACTATGTTTCCAGGGCCTTCTTGTCCTTTGACTGCTTTTCTCTCCGTCTTCACTTTCTGCCTTGCATCCATCTTTGGCATTAATTTAATGTTCAATTTTTCTGCTTTCTTTTCAAAATCTACTTTTCCATGTCTTCCCTTCCCTTCCTATCTCTCTTTTCTTCCGTCCTATTTCCATGGTCTGGCATCTCTTTTCTTCCTTTCTCTCCCTCCCTCCTTCCTTCTTTTCCCCTGGTCTGGCATCTGTCTCCTTCCCTTCCCCCATGCCCTGGCATATCTCCCTCCCCCTCCATGGTCTGATATCTCTTTTCCATCCCATTAACTTGGCTTCTTCTCTTGTTCCTCTCCTCTCCCTTCCTTCCCTCTCTTTCCCCAATTGGGTGCAGCAGCAACAGAAGTAGCATTTCCCTTCCCCCTTTCCTGTGCAGGAGAGGCATTTCTCTTCCCCTTTCCCTCCCTCTCCCTTTTACTGTACAGCAGCAGCAGCATTTCCCTAGGGTCCCCCTTTCCTATGTAGCAGAAGCATTTCTCTTTCCCCTCCCCTTCCGTTCTCTTCCTTGTGGCGCAGCAGCGTGTCTGGCCGGCTCGTTCCATTCAAAGCCGCAGGTGGCGGCTCCTTGCGAGATCCGCGCCTGCGTCTGAAGCCTCTCTGATGTTGTGACGTCAGAGAGGCTTCCGATGCAGGAGTGGATAGCGCGAGGCGCCACCAACCCACGGCTTTGAACGGAACGAGCCGGCCAGACACGCTGCTGCTCCAAAAAGAAGGGAAAGGGGAAGAGAAATGCTGTTGATCGCGTCCAGACTGCGGGCCGCAAATAACACCTGGAGAGCCACATGCGGCCCATGGGCCGCGTGTTTGAGACCGCTGAGATAGACCATTTGGCCTTTATCTGCTATCACATTTCTATGTTTCTATAAGAGATATGGGAAGGGTAAGCCTCCCTAGCCCAACCGTGACCTTTCTAGTTTGCCTACTTACCTCCCTCACTCTGCCACTGATGTAAGGTCTGTTTGGCAACAGCAAAAGGAAGGAGAGGATGTGGGGGACCAGCTTCCTGCATGTTCCTCTGCTAGTTCTACCAGTCTGATGTAAACTTTCTGTCGAATGGGTGTGACCAGCAGATCTAGCAGCAACATGTGCAGGAAACTGGTTCCACATATCTTTACATTGCTTTTATTGCTAACTTCCAGCCTGTCCCAATTAGGGAAAGTGGTAAGAGGGAGAATGAAGTGTGGGAAGGAGGGAGGGAGAAAAAGCAGGTGATGCTGGATTGAGGATAGAGAAAAAGAGAGAAGAACAGACAGAGAACAGGGTAGTGCTGGATGAGGGAGAAGAGGCAGGGAGAATGGGATAATGCTGCATGGGGAAGAAGAGAAACACAAATTTTAAATTGCCCACTGTGCCCCATTCCATCCTAGCCCCACCCCAGCTCTGTCATTCTTTAGCCTCCCCAAACATCCGAGTCAAAAAGTAATCAATTGACAAACTGCTAAATATTTGTGGTGCAAGTTCCAGAGAAACTCTATATTAAAGGTGTGTGTGGTTGATCACCACCACATGAGCAAAACATGTACTGGGAGATTGAAGGAGCTCAATTTTCTCTCCACTACAAGTGGTCACCAGGAATGGATGAAATGGGGTCCCCCAGTCCAACTACACTTTTAGTGTTTTGCACTTCCATGGAACTTGCTGCATATATTATTGCTGTGGTTACTTAGATCACTTAGACAAATTCTGCAGTGGCCACTATTAAAGGAAGATTTTTAAATTTCAAGTGCAGAGATGACCCACCAGATACACCCTAATTACACCCTAGCTCCACCTCCCCCCCTCACATTAACAGACAGGGAAGGTGAGGAATGACATTTTCAACAGGCCTCTCTCTATAGGTAAACAAGTATTTGCTTGCAGAGAATCTCTGATCATCATCCCTAGAAAAGCAATTTTCTATTTTTCCCCAGATATTTAAGATTTATACAATATACGGTAAATTCACCAAGTACACAAATACTTTTCCCAGTTCTCAAAAAGAATGTGTGCATTCTCTTCATTTGAAAACTGTCTAAGGCACTGTTTTTCATTGCAAGGCCCATGAGCCAATGGCGGCCCATAGGACCTCTTAGGTGGCTCACAAACCAGAGGACATAATTTGAGGTTGAGGGGTGGTAGATTCAGGGGCAATGTTAGGAAATTCTACTTTACGGAGAGGGTAGTGGATACCTGGAATGCGCTCCCGAGAGAGGTGGTGGAGAGTAAAACTGTGACTGAGTTCAAAGAAGCGTGGGATTAACACAGAAGATTTAAAATCAGAAAATAATATTAAATATTGAACTAGGCCAGTACTGGGCAGACTTGTACGGTCTGTGTCTGTGTATGGCCGTTTGGTGGAGGACGGGCTGGGGAGGGCTTCAATGGCTGGGAGGGTGTAGATGGGCTGGAGTAAGTCTTAACAGAGATTTCGGCAGTTGGAACCCAAGCACAGTACCGGGTAATGCTTTGGATTCTTGCCCAGAAATAGCTAAGAAGAAAAAAAAAAAAAATTTAAATTGAATCAGGTTGGGCAGACTGGATGGACCATTCGGGTCTTTATCTGCCGTCATCTACTATGTTACTATGTCACACCTCCCCATTGGGTTTCTAAGCCCTCCTCACCTCAAAAACAAGGAAGGTGCTGGTGCAGCTGTGATTCTGCAGTGCTTTGGTGGCCTCCTCTGCACTGTTCTTCTGTGGTCCACTCTCCTCTGAAGCAACTTCCCGTTTCTGCTTGGGTGGACCGCAGCAAAGGAATTATACAGAGGCGGCTGAGGGCAGCGCTAGAGAATCGCTGTCATGCCTGTGACCTTGTAGTTTTTGTGCTAAAGGGGGTCTTCAAAACCAGGTGGGTGGACATTTGATGGAACAAAGGAGGAGGGAAGGGAGAAAGGAGATGGAGCACATGGATGGAGGGGGAGGGGAAGAGATGGAAAGGTAGATAGATTTGAGATAGAGGCAAAAAAATGGAAGAAAACTGAATATGAAATCAGTGCCAAAGATGGCTATAGTGCAAAAAGTGAAGGAGAGGAAAGAAACAGCAAATGCATAAGGAGGCCTTGGAAACAGAGTTACAAGCACAGAGGGAACAATATGATCAGAAAAATAAAACAGCCAGATAAACAAAGGTAAGAAAAATAGTGATTGAAATACTCTAATGTCAATTTTGAAGTTTTACATCTGTTTTTATATTTTGGACTGTTCAGGAAGAAATGCATTTCTTTCTATTTCTTTTATGGTGTACTATGTACAGAGTCTGACATATTAGGATTTTGTTTGTGTACAATATTACTTTTAGTTTGTGGATTTGTATTTATTTCAAATCTCTTTTATTGATCAAACAGCACAATTCACTTAATCAAAACAGTAAAGCAATGTGTTTGACCAATGTATATATGCAACTCCCACCTCCCCATGACCACCACACCCACCCCCACAACTAAAAAAAGAAATAATGGAAAGAGGCGAGAGAGAGGAGCAGCTCTGTTACTAGGCAACTGAGAAACACTCAATTAAAGTTACAGAATAGTGCTGCCTGATTCAGGGGAAAAAAATTTGATTCGATTCAGCCTATTGAATCGATTTTTCAATTTGATTTTCCTGCCCAATTAAGTGGTTTTTTTCAAACATCATATGGGTTTACACTTCTTCCTCCGTATCCGCGGTTTCAGTATCCGCGGATTCGGTTATTCGTGATTATTTTTGTCTAAGTTTTCCTCTATTTTTCGGCTGTCCGAGCCTCCCAGATCTTACCTGGTGGTCTAGTGGTGATGCGGGGCAGTAGCAATCTTCCTATGCTCCTGCCCCATGAAGAGCCGTCATCAAAATGGCTGCCATGAGTTACCATTGTAGTCTCGAGACTACAACGGGAACTTACAGGAGCCATTTTGATGATGGCTCTGCACTGGGCAGGAGCATAGGAAGATCACTCTTGCCCCGCGTCACCGCTAGATCACCAGGTAAGATCCGGGGACGCAGGAGGGAGGCGGGGTGGGTCAGAGCCAGCCGAAAAACTTATTCGTGATTTTTTGCAATTCGCGGGCCAGCTCTGCACCTAACCCCCACGAATACAGAGGAAGAGCTCTATTTTATAGCCTCTACACCCCTTTTATAGTCTCTTCTCCCCCTTTGCCCTCTCCTACCCACACTGGTGCTGTGGTGTAACAAAATAAACAAACTTTTCATCACTCTGTTAAATCCTAGCTCACGTTTGTGGTCTAACACCAGCTCTGGCAGGATACACATTTCAAATCTGACATATTGTAATCAAAAAAAGAAAATAAAATTATTTTTTCTACCTTTTGTTGTCTGGTCATTATTCAAATCTTGGTGGTGCTAACTTGCTTGCCAGGGTCGTCTTCTTCCTTCGTGCTAACCATCCATCTTCTATCTCTGTCCTCCCCTTCCATTTCCCTTCCCCGAAGGTTTGGCATCTTCTCTTTTTCAACTCCATCCACGCAGATGCAGTGATGGACCCCACCATCCTCAGATCCACCATCTCTCCTTTTCTCAACTACCTTTTCATCCAGCATCTCTCCCTCTTTCCCCAGTGTAACATTTCTCCTTCCCTCCTTTCTGCCTCCCCATATATCTTGTCCTCTCCATGAGTCCAATACTTTCTGCCTCCTGCACGCTTTCTCTCTCTATCCTTGCCTCTTCCATGCTCTCTCCCCATTGTGACAAATCCACTGCTAATAAACGATTTGTCCCTAAGAAAAGGTATAGGAACATCTTGCCCTTATGCAGAAGAGCTGACCAGATCAGCAAGCAGCCAGGGTGAGTCAGTAACAAGCAAGAAGACTTTATTCAGCCCAGAGCCTTTGCCAATCCAGTTAAAGGGTTAAATCCCAGATTGCACTCTGCTCCTGTAAGGTAAGGCAGAGACAGAAACACTGTCCCTGAGAAACACACACAGTAAAAGTGAGTTGTGGGGATTTTGAAGCTGCCAGTGTTTGTGCTAATCTGGGGTTTGAATTTTTGTATTTGAAAGTTGCTGCTATGGAAAATTGCCTGCTAGGAGAGTGTTTCAGTTAAAACCAGTAATGGAACTTGGAGGCTGTTTAAACTGCATAAGGAAAAACCCTGAGGTATATTTTTTCTGTGATTGCACTGCATTACGTTCTTAGCTGAAACCAGCTGAGAAGTAGTTGGCATGGCAACAGCTGGAGAAGGCACAGTTCTTACTGAAGTGCTTTCGGGGATAATAATCATTATCTGAGGTCTACAGGAGTATCCAGGGCATGTTGCAAGCAAAACTGTTTGTGACAATTTCTTATGCTGCTAATAGGAAGAACTCTATTTTGAAACCTTTTCCATGGGACTTACAAAGTTGATTAATTAACCTGTACACAAGGCTGTCCAGATGAAGAGGACTATAGCTTAAACTTAAGTCCAGGAACCAGCAATTGAACTTTCAACTATTCCGACTTTTACTGACAGCCTGTGTTTATTGGCTATTTTCTTTTGTGCTTCTTATTTTTCTGGAAATTGTTTTGAAGTATTTTTGCATTGCAAGATAGGGGTGAGCTTTAACCACAATCTGGCTTTTGGCCAGAATAAAAGCTGAGAACCTGCTTTGTTGTCTGAGTACTTATTCAAGGAAAGGGAATACTTATCTGCAGCCTTATTGCGGGCAACAGACAACAGACTTTAAACCTGAAAGGTTCCCTAAGTCAGTGGGGACTACAGCTCAATACTTGTTTTAATCACAGGGCCCATTGCGCTATCTAGGGGTATGGACTGTGACACCATCTCACCCTACACTCGAGTGTGTAGCACCTTTCCTTTCCCTCCCTTTCTGCCAGGTCGAGCAGCACCTCTTTTCCCTTCCTTTTACCTCCCCCCTGTCCAGCAGTACCCCTTCTTCCTTCCCTACTTCTCCTGTCCAGCAGTACCTCTTCTCCCTTCCCCGAAGACATCAGAGGAGGGATGGGACCGCGTCAGAGGGAACATGTTTCTGAGGACGCTGGTAGCCTGCACGGATCGCACAGAGCACCGACCATCCTCTCTGCAGGCTATGGTAAGAGTGGGAGACCAGGGGAGAAGTCGGAGGATGCAGCAAACACCACCAAAGCACAGAATAAGGTAAAACCAGGATTTCTGCAGCTCTTCCCAACTGACCCTCCCCCCACTAAAGCAGGAGCGGCAGCGGCAGGTCAGAGAAGGGGCGGGACCGCAGCAAAGAGAAGAGAGCTCTGAATCCGTACAGCAGCTTGCAAAGATCGCTAGTGCCAGTGATCTTATTGCAGGCTGCTGAAATTAGGAAAATTCATTCCGGGAGGCCAGGACAGCACAGCAGCGGGACGCCAGCGGGTTAGCCACTTCCCGACTGACACTCCCCACTCGCCCTCTAAAGCAGGAGCGGCAGGCCAGCAAAAGGCATCGCTGCCGCTCCTGCTTTAGATGGCGAGTGGGTAGGGTCAGTCAACGAATCAGGAGGCCGATTTTTTGTCGGGGTAAATCGATTCAAATCAATTCACCCGAAATGAATCGGTGAATCGATTTGAATCGTGAATCGGGCAGCTTTACCAGACATATGCAGTGTTGTACAGTCATGAAGGAGACGGTCTCTGTTTAAAAGAGCTTACAATCTAAACAAACAAGACAAACAGGATGCTAGGATGGGAGATATAGTTAAGAAGGATGGTTTTTCTTCTGCTATGTTCCCCCTTTTTTCTTCAGCAAAAATGGAACCAGGTAACTCTCTAACTTGGACAGACAATATCTCTAAAATTCAGTATTATAATCTTGGTTGGTTTTAATACACACTGGAACTTTCAGATTGTTGGCAAGAAGCAAGAGGAAGTGGGCATGTGAGTTTTCCACAGCTAATGTTCTCAAATGCAATCTGATATTTCTCAAGGTAAAACAGCAGATAAAGCACATTCATTGTATATTTTAAATCCATGATGAAGCTGTGCGAGATGTACAGTATATGCACAGTCACCTTGACTGATCTCATTCACATTTTAAGTGCTTCCCCAAATCATCATGCAAATACCTTCCTCTTTCTACACCCTTTGGTATTCCCTTTTGCTTCATACCGAAGAAAACTGACACCAAGTTTCTACTATCTTATAATTATTCGTTTAAACAATTCTACAGACTATTTTTATTTATTTTAGTATAATCAATTTGTATTGTGTAATTATTATATTTTATAAAAGTTTTTAAAGGGCTGTATTTTGCTATTTAGTATTTTATTCTGAACTGTGTTATTTTCATTTAGAACAACTGTTACATGGCTTTGTATTTTAATTGCTTAGTGCAATTATTATTGTGTAAACCAACATGAACTGATGGTTTGGCAGTATATAACAAGAAACTATTATTATCATTGCATTAATTCCACACACCAGGAAAATATTGCTGAAAATAATATAACGAAGGCTACAATCAAACATTGAAGTATAACCAGCAATCTTCAGGCTGGTTTCAGAAAAGGTCGAAGAACAAGAGACATTATTGCCAATGTTAAATGGATATTGTAGAAGAGCAAAGAATACTAACAAAACCCCTATACTTTTGCTTCATTGACTACAGCATAACTTTTGACTGTGTGGATCATGATAAACTATGGAGAATTCTAGTACAAATGGGAATACATAGAAACATAGAAACAGAAACATAGAAAGATGACGGCAGAAAAGGGCTACAGCCCACCAAGTCTGCCCACTCTACTGTCCCACCCCATTAAGTCAGAGTGCTGCTCGACCCACGTAGAGATCCCATGTGGATGTCCCATTTATTCTTAAAGTCGAGCACGCTAGTGGCCTCGATCACCTGCACCGGTAGTTTGTTCCAGTGATCCACCACCCTTTCTGTAAAGAAATACTTCCTGGTGTCACCACCAAATCTCCCTCCTCTGAGTTTGAGCGGGTGCCCCCTTGTGACTGAAGGTCCCTTAGGAGGAAAGAATATGTTGTTTTCCACCTCGACACGACCTGTGAAGTACTTAAATGTCTCAATCATGTCACCCCTCTCCCTGCGCTCCTCTAGAGAGTAGAGCTGCAATTTGCCCAGTCTTTCCTCGTATGAGAGACCCTTTAGTCCGGAGACCATCCTAGTGGCCATTCGCTGGACTGACTCAGCTCGAAGTACATCTTTACGGTAATGTGGCCTCCAGAATTGCACACAGTACTCCAGATGAGGTCTCACCATGGGTCTGTACAGTGGCATTATGACTTCAGGTTTACGGCTGACGAAGCTTCTATTGATACATCCCATCATTCGCCTTGCCTTGGATGAGGCCTTCTCTACTTGTTTGGCAGCCTTCATGTCTGCACTGATGATTACTCCCAAGTCCCGTTCTTCTGAGGTCGTAGCTAGTGTTTCTCCATTCAAGGTGTATGTTCTGCATGGATTTCTGCTGCCGAGATGCATCACCTTACACTTCTTTGTGTTGAAGCCCAGCTGCCATGTTGAGGACCAGTTTTCCAACTTGATCAGATCCTGCGCCATACCATCCGTGAGATCGCTTTCACCTACTATATTACACAGTTTGGCGTCGTCGGCAAACAGTGCTACTTTTCCCTGAAGCCCTCGGGTCAAGTCCCTTATGAATATGTTAAAAAGGGATGGTCCCAGGACTGAGCCCTGCGGTACTCCGCTAGTCACCTCCGATGTCTTAGAGAGAGTGCCATTGACCACCACCCTCTGAAGTCTTCCACTCAGCCAGTCATTGACCCATGCCGTTAGTTTCTCACCTAACCCCATCGATTTCATCTTGTTTAATAGTCTACGGTGTGGGACACTGTCAAACGCTTTACTGAAATCCAAGTACACTATGTCCAGAGACTCTCCCGAGTCTAGCTTTCCTGTCACCCAGTCAAAGAAGCTGATAAGATTGGATTGGCATGACCTGCCCCTAGTGAATCCATGTTGACAGGGATCCCTCAGATTCCCCTCATCCAATATCGTGTCTAATTTCCCTTTAAGTAGAGTTTCCATGAGTTTACACACTATTGATGTGAGACTTACTGGTCTGTAATTTGCAGCCTCCGCTCTGCAACCCTTTTTGTGCAGAGGAACAACATTGGCAGTTTTCCAGTCCAGGGGGACTCTCCCCGTACTTAGTGAGAGATTGAAGAGCATGGCTAACGGTTCCGCCAAAACATCGCATAGCTCTCTGAGCACTCTTGGGTGCAGATTGTCCGGTCCCATGGCTTTGTTCACCTTGAGTCTTGACAGTTCTCTGTAAACATCAGCTGGTGTGAACTCAAACTTCTGAAATGGGTCATCCAGGCTTTGCTTTGTATCCAGCCGAGGCCCGTGCCCTGGTGCCTCGCAGGTAAAGACTGAACAGAAGTAATCATTCAGTAGTTTGGCTTTATCGGAGTCAGTTTCCACATAATTCCAGTCTGGCGTTCTAAGGCGTACTATCCCGTTTGTGTTCTTTTTCCTGTCGCTAATGTATCTGAAGAAGGATTTGTCCCCTTTCTTGATGTTGTTCGCTAGAGTTTCTTCCATACGAAGTTTGGCCTCCCTGACTGCTGTTTTGACCGCTGCAGACTTTGTCCTGTATTCAATGTTTGCTTCTTTTTCCCCCATGCGTTTGTATGATAGAAATGCTCTTTTCTTCTCCTTGACGAGGTGTGATACCTCATCTGTGAACCATTGGGGTTTCCTTTTTCTTTGTTGTTTGGATACCGATTTTATGTAGCGGATAGTTGCCTCATGAAGGATCGATTTCAAGGTTGTCCACATAGCTTCCACATTATCAGTTACTTCTTGAACCTGCAGCGTCTGGTAGACGAAATCTCCCATGCGTGCGAAGTCAGTGCCCCTGAAATTGAGTACCCTTGTTTTTGTTTGTGATCTAGGGAAGCCTTTCTTAAGGTTAAACCATACCATGTTATGGTCACTGGTGGCTAGCGTCTCTCCCACCGAGACGCTTTCCCCATTCGTAAGTACCAGGTCCAGGATGGCCTGGGCCCTAGTGGGCTCTAGTACCATTTGTTTGAGCCGTACTCCCTTCATGGACGTTAATATCCTCCTGCTATCACAAGTTGTCGCATAAGAATAGCCTTACTGGGTCACACCAATGGTCCATCAAGCCCGGTAGCCCGTACTCAAGGTGGCCAATCCAGGTCCTTAGTATCTGGCAAAAACCCAGAGTAGCAACATTCCATGCTATTAATCAGGGCAAGCAGTGGCTTCCCCCATGTCTTTCTCAATTACAAACTATGGACTTTTCCTCCAGGAAATTGCCCAAATCTCTCTTAAAACCAGCTACGCCATCCGCTCTTACCACAACCTCTGGCAACGCGTTCCAGAGCATAACTATTCTCTGAATGAAAAAATATGTCCTCCTATTGGTTTTAAAAGTATTTCCCTGTAATTTTGAGTGCCCCCTAGTCTTTGTAATTTTTGACAGAGTAAAAAAAAATCAATCCACTTGTACCCGTTCTACTCCATTCAGGATTTTATAGACTTCAATCATATCTCCCCTCAGCCATCTCTTTTCCAAGATGAACAGCCCTAACCTGTTTAATCTTTCCTCATACGAGAGGATTTCCAACCCCTTTATCATCTTGGTCACTCTTCTTTGAACCTTTACTAGTGCCACTATATCTTTCTTGAGATAAAGAGACCAGAAATGAATGCAATACTCCAGATGAGGTTGCACCATGGAGCGATACAAAGACATTAAAACATTCTTAGTCTTGTTGACCATCCCTTTTTTAATAATTCCTAGCATCCTGTTTGTTTTTTGGCTACTGCCACACATTGGGCGGATGGTTTCATCGTATTGTCTATGATGACTCCCAGATCCTTTTCTTGGGCGCTAATCCCCGAGGTTTGCCTTGCTTGCAGTTGTGGACCAGTCCCCGGCGCCTCACAAGTAAAGACTGAGCAAAAGTATTCATTTAGTAGTTTGGCTTTATCAGAATCTGTTTCTGCATAGGTCCCGTCTGTTTTCCTGAGACGTACTATCCCATCTATGTTTCGTTTCCTGTCGCTAATGTATCTGAAGAAGGATTTATCCCCTTTTTTAATGTTTTTCGCTAGTTGTTCTTCTGTTTGAATCTTGGCCTCTCTGACTGCCGCTTTGACTATCTGACCAGGTCTAAAGCAGTCAAAACGGCAGTCAGAGAGGCCAAGATTCAAACAGAAGAACAACTAGCGAAAAACATTAAAAAAGGGGATAAATCCTTCTTCAGATACATTAGCGACAGGAAACGAAACACAGATGGGATAGTACGTCTCAGGAAAACAGACGGGACCTATGCAGAAACGGATTCTGATAAAGCCAAACTACTAAATGAATACTTTTGCTCAGTCTTTACTTGTGAGGCGCCTGGGACCGGTCCACAACTGCAAGCAAGGCAAACCTCGGAAGACCCGTTTCAAAACTTCAAGTTTACACCCAGCAGCGTCCATGGCGAACTATCAAAACTCAAGGTGAACAAAGCCATGGGACCGGACAATCTACACCCCAGGATTCTTAGGGAGTTGTGTGATGTCCTGGCGGAACCGCTATCCGTGCTGTTCAATCTTTCCCTAAGTACCGGAAAAGTCCCCATGGACTGGAAAACAGCTAACGTCATTCCATTGCACAAAAAAGGTTGCAGAACGGAAGCTGCGAATTACAGACCGGTCAGTCTCACCTCAATAGTGAGCAAACTCATGGAAAGACTTATTAAACAAGAATTAGATACGATCCTGACTGAGGAGAATCTACAGGATCCCCAGCAGCATGGATTCACAAAGGGAAGGTCCTGTCAATCCAATCTGATCAGCTTCTTTGACTGGGTTACAAGGAAACTGGATATGGGGAAGTCTTTAGACGTCGTGTACTTGGACTTCAGCAAAGCTTTTGATAGCGTCCCGCACTGCAGATTGTTGAGCAAGATGACTTCGATGGGATTAGGAGTGATATTGACGACATGGGTCAATGACTGGTTAAGCGGTAGAATCCAGAGGGTGGTGGTTAACGGCACCTCCTCCAATACATCGGAGGTGACCAGTGGAGTGCCACAGGGATCGGTCTTGGGACCGATCCTTTTCAACATATACATAAGAGACCTGACTCAAGGGCTTCAAGGTAAAATAACACTATTTGCCGCCGCCGCCAAACTATGCAACATAGTAGATAACAGCACCTTACCCGACAGTATGGAGCAGGACCTGCTCTTATTGGAACATTGGTCCTCGACTTGGCAGCTGGGCTTTAATGCCAAAAAATGTAAGGTCATGCACCTTGGCAGCAAAAACCCATGCAGAACTTACACTCTGAATGGCGAGACCTTAGCTAGGACTAGGGCAGAACGTGATTTGGGAATAATCATCAGTGAAGACATGAAAACTGCCAAGCAGGTGGAGAAAGCTGCATCCAAGGCTAGACAAATGGTGGGATGCATCCGTAGAGGTTTCGTCAGCCGGAGGCCCGAAGTCATAATGCCCCTGTACAGATCCATGGTGAGACCTCATCTTGAATATTGTGTCCAATTCTGGAGACCACATTATCAAAAAGATGTGCGGAGAATCGAGTCGGTTCAGCGAATTACCACCAGGATGGTCTCGGGACTCAAGAACCTCCCATATGAGGAAAGACTGAATAAACTGCAACTATACTCGCCTGAGGAACGTAGAGAGAGGGGGGACATGATTGAGACTTTTAAATATATCACGGGCCGCATCGAGGTGGAAGACGATATCTTCTTTCTTAAAGGACCTTCAACCACAAGAGGGCATCCGCTGAAAATCAAAGGTGGGCAATTTCATGGCGACACCAGGAAGTATTTCTTCACCGAAAGGGTAGTCGATCATTGGAATGAACTTCCATTGCAGGTGATTAACGCCAGCAGCGTGCTCGATTTTAAAAAGAAATGGGATATGTATGTGGGATCTCTAGCCGGGTGAAGTCTGGGGGTGGGTCATTAGCGTGGGCAGACTTGATGGGCTACAGCCCTTTTCTGCCATCATATTCTATGTTTCTATGTTTCTAGCATCTGGTAACTGTGATTTGGGTTGTTTTTCCCAATGTGCATCACTTTGCATTTGTCCACATTAAATTTCATCTGCCACTTGGACACCCAGTCTTCCAATTTCCTAAGGTCCGCCTGCAATTTTTCACAATCCACAAGCGTTTTAACAACTTTGAACAGTTAAGTGTTATCTGCAAATTTAATCACCTTACTCACTGTTCCAATTTCCAGATCATTTATAAAAAAGTTCAATAGCACCGGTCCCAGTACAGATCCCTGCAGCACTCCACTGTTTACTCTCCTCCATTGAGAAAAATGACCATTTAACCCTACCCTCTGTTTTCTATCCGATAACCAATTCCTAATCCACAACTGAACTTTGTCACCTACCCCATGACTACCGTATTTTCACGCAAATAACGCGCACCCGTGTAAAACGCGCACATGGGTATAGCGCGCAGAAATAACGATGATATGTACAAAAACTTTTGTATACCGCGCTCACGGGTATACCGCGCATGATGCCCGAAGCTCCTTTCGCCCGCCCTGACTTTCCGTGCGCTGTCCCGACTCTCCGTTCACCCCCCCTGACTTCCGTGCACTGCCCTGACTTTCCGTGCGCTGTCCCGACTCTCCGTTCACCCCCCCTGACTTTCCGTGCACTGTCCCCCCTTGAAGTCCTGTCCCCCCTTGAAGGTCTGTCCCCATCCTGAAAGCCTGATGCCCCCCCCCGACGTCCGATACATCCCCCCCCCGGCAGGACCACTCGCACCCCCACCCTGAAGGACCGCCGACTCCCCAACAATATCGGGCCAGGAGGGAGCCCAAACCCTCCTGGCCACGGCGACCCCCTAACCCCACCCCGCACTACATTACGGGCAGGAGGGATCCCAGGCCCTCCTGCCCTCGACGGCAAACCCCCTCCCCCCAACGACCGCCCCCCCCCAAGAACCTCCGCCCGTCCCCCAGCCGACCCGCGACCCCCCTGGCCGACCCCCACGACACCCCCACCAGCCTTCCCCGTACCTTTGTGTAGTTGGGCCAGAAGGGAGCCCAAACCCTCCTGGCCACGGCGACCCCCTAACCCCACCCCGCACTACATTACGGGCAGGAGGGATCCCAGGCCCTCCTGCCCTCGACGCAAACCCCCCTCCCCCCCCAAGAACCTCCGACCGCCCCCCCAGCCGACCCGCGACCCCCCTGGCCGACCCCCACGACCCCCCCACCCCCCTTCCCCGTACCTTTGGTAGTTGGCCGGACAGACGGGAGCCAAACCCGCCTGTCCGGCAGGCAGCCAACGAAGGAATGAGGCCGGATTGGCCCATCCGTCCTAAAGCTCCGCCTACTGGTGGGGCCTAAGGCGCGTGGGCCAATCAGAATAGGCCCTGGAGCCTTAGGTCCCACCTGGGGGCGCGGCCTGAGGCACATGGTCGGGTTGGGCCCATGTGCCTCAGGCCGCGCCCCCAGGTGGGACCTAAGGCTCCAGGGCCTATTCTGATTGGCCCACGCGCCTTAGGCCCCACCAGTAGGCGGAGCTTTAGGACGGATGGGCCAATCCGGCCTCATTCCTTCGTTGGCTGCCTGCCGGACAGGCGGGTTTGGCTCCCGTCTGTCCGGCCAACTACCAAAGGTACGGGGAAGGGGGTCGCCAGGGGGGTCGCGGGTCGGCTGGGGGGGCGGTCGGAGGTTCTTGGGGGGGGCGGTCGTTGGGGGGGGAGGGAGGTTTGCGTCGAGGGCAGGAGGGCCTGGGATCCCTCCTGCCCGTAATGTAGTGCGGGGTGGGGTTAGGGGGTCGCCGTGGCCAGGAGGGTTTGGGCTCCCTTCTGGCCCGATATTGTCGGGAAGTCGGCGGTCCTTCGGGGTGGGGGTGCGAGTGGTCCTGCCGGGGGGGGATGTATCGGACGTCGGGGAGTCGGCCGGGCAAGAGGGCTTGGGCTCCCTCTTGCTCCGATCGTGGATGCGGGTGCGGGTGGGAGCGCGTGTGAGCGGTCGTTCGGGGTGGGGGTGCGAGCGGTCCTGCTGGGGGGGTGAATCGGGCATCGGGCGGGGTGGGAACTATGTTTAAAAACTTTTGTATACCGCGCTCACGCATATAACGCGCGAGGGGTATGCGCGGTAGGTAAAAACGCGTATAACGAGCGCGTTATATGCGTGAAAATACGGTAATTTTCTCAGGAGGAACTTTATCAAATCTAGATATGCTACATCAACCGGCTCCCCTTTATCCACATGTTTATTCACACCTTCAAAGAAGTCAAGCAAATTGGTAAAGCAAGATCTCCCTCAGCTGAACCCTTGCTGACCGTCTCATTAAATCATGTTTGTCTACATGTTCCACAATTTTATTTTTTATACTTGTTTCCACCATTTTGCCCAGCACTGAAGTCAGGCTTACTGGCTCTCCCCTGGAACCCTTTTTAAAAATCGGTGTAACATTGGTCACCCTCCAAGCTTCAGGTACTACAGACAATTTTAGCGATAGGTTACAGATCACTAACAGCAAGTCAGCAATTTGATGTTTGAGTTTTTAGTACCCTGGGATGTATACCAATCGGTCTAGGCCAGGGGTCTCAAAGTCTCTCCTTGAGGGCCACAATCCAGTCGGGTTTTCAGGATTTCCCCAATGAATATGCATGAGATCTATGTGCATGCACTGCTTTCAATGCATATTCATTGGGGAAATCCTGAAAACCTGACTGGATTGCGGCCCTCAAGGAGGGACTTTGAGATCCCTGGTCTAGGCGATAGATCACTTTTTAACTTGTCGATTTTGGCTTAGTACATCTTCCAGATTCACCGAGATTTTTCAGTTCCTCCACACCATCACCCTTGAAAACCATTTCTGGTTCAATTAGATCTCTTACATCTTCTTCCATAAAGACTGAAGCAAATAATTCATTCATTCAGTTTCTCCACTATGGCCTTATTCTCCCCGAGCGCCCCTTTTGCTCCTTGATCATCCAATGGTCCCATGGATTCCCTCACAGATTTTCTGTTTCTTATGTACCTAAAAAATTGTTATGAGTTTTTGCCTCTTTTGCAAGTTTCTCTTCATATTCTTTCTTAGCTTTTTTTATCAATGCTTTGCATCTAACTTACCAGTCAGTGCTTGTGCTTCTTCTTATTTTCTTCATTCGGATCCTTTTCCCATTCTTTAAAGGATGTTTGTTTGGCTCTAATAGCCTTTTTCACTTCACCTTTAACCACGCTGGCTCTCATTTCCTCTTCTTTCCACCTTTGCCGATACGTGGAATACATCTGGTCTGGGCTTCCACGACAGTATTTTTAAATAACATCCACACCTGGTTTACAGTCCTAACCTTTGCAACTGATCCTTTTAGCTTCTTTTTAACCATTTTCTTCATTTTATCATAGTCGCCCTTTCGAAATTTAAACGCCCCTACAGTAGATTTCTTTTATGACGTTACTCCTGTTATCAGCTCAAATTTGATCATGTTATGATCACTATTTCCCAGCAGACACAACACAGTTACCTCCTGTACTATGTCTTGCATTCCACTAAGGACCAAATCTAAAATAGCACCCCCTCTTGTTGGATGCAGAGTAGAGAATGATACGGGGACCGTTTACTGCGGGTCACTGCAGTAAATCCGCAGGAATGGAGACATTTGCAACTGGTTAACCGCGGGAATGGGGACAAGACCTTTTACCGCCCCATGGGAGCAGTGAAAAGTTTTACTCCTGTGGTAAAACAAATTGCACCCATGTCAGACTCTGCATCTTCTTCCCAGCTCCTCTTGCGCCTATTTTACCTTCAGGAGCCAGACATGCCACGATGAAGACAGAAGGAACCTAAAACCAAAGCCTGAGACCAATGTGATTTGAAGAATAAAATTACCAGACAACAAAAAGAAAAAAAATAAATTTATTTTATATTTTGTGATTAGAATATTTCAAATTTGAAATATGTATCCTGCTGGTATTAGATATAACTGGGGACTGCAAAGTCTAGGCTGTGCTTATTTAGCTTCCAGCTGGCTTAGGGCTCTATCTCTGACCTAGTTGCACTCTCTCTCTGACCTAGTTGCACTCTCTCTCTGACCTAGTTGCACTCCCCTAACATTATTCTTGCCATGTGCAACTAAAGTATTCTGTTAGTTTGATTTTTCTATATAGAATTCTGTAGTAATTTGGTTTGTTCAGTTTTCACAATAGTGAAGGGGATATTTGTGAAAGAGAGGGGAGATGGGTTTTGTTGAACCTTGCTCTGTTTTATTTGTGTTTCTAAAATGACAATTGTCAGAGGAGAAGCTTCCGCCCACACATACGTGACTGCAGGGTGGCACAGGCAGGCTTCACCAGTATCAGTTTATTTTCTAAAGCGCTGCGAAGGTAAGAAGGGGGAGGGAGGGAGATAGATTTGGCCGGAGGTAGGGAAGCGGCCGCACGCGCCTTCCCTCCCTTAAGTTTCTTAACGCTGCGAAGATAAGGGGGGAGGGAGGGAGATTCTCGGGCCGCTGAAGGATGGTGAGGTGGCGAGAGGGAAGGGTGGATGCTGCGAGGACGGGGCGGTGAAGGGGACAGTGGTTCGGTGACGGGGCAGTGACGGGGACAGATTTTTTTCCCCCGTGTCATTCTCTAATGCAGAGTCAGAAGGAAGTCTAACCAGAAACTAATTAAATCACCAAATAAAGGCAGGAAAAATGATTTTATTTTCAATTTAGTGATCAAAATATGTCAGTTTTGAGAATTTATATTGGCTGTATTACATTACATTACATTAGGGATTTCTATTCCGCCTGTGCCTTGCGGTTCTAGGCGGATTACAGTATAGAAAATATCTGGGACATTCCAGTAGAATTACATTTCAGGATAAGAGTAAGTTACAGGAACAGTAATGAGTTATGATACTACAATTTCACAGAAGATAATACTTATTCGGCTCTGTGCTGCAAGCAGAGAAGGTAGGGAGAAGAAGAGCCGCGCGACTGAGTACATCCAGCCCCGCAAGCTTCCTGCGAGGTGAGGTGCGTGGGAGCTCTGCTCCGCCCCTCACTTGAACACCGGGAGACCTCGGACCTACAAAACCAACCCTCCGAACGGCGTGCAGCCTTTTGCTGCCATTACCAGCTAGTTTTCCAGGCTTCCTGCGAGGTGAGGTGCGTGGGAGCTCTGCTCCGCCCCTCACTTGAACACCGGGAGACCTCGGACCTACAAAACCAACCCTCCGAACGGCGTGCAGCCTTTTGCTGCCATTACCAGCTAGTTTTCCAGGCTTCCTGCGAGGTGAGGTGCGTGGGAGCTCTGCTCCGCCCCTCACTTGAACACCGGGAGACCTCGGACCTACAAAACCAACCCTCCGAACGGCGTGCAGCCTTTTGCTGCCATTACCAGCTAGTTTTCCAGGCTTCCTGCGAGGTGAGGTGCGTGGGAGCTCTGCTCCGCCCCTCACTTGAACACCGGGAGACCTCGGACCTACAAAACCAACCCTCCGAACGGCGTGCAGCCTTTTGCTGCCATTACCAGCTAGTTTTCCAGGCTTCCTGCGAGGTGAGGTGCGTGGGAGCTCTGCTCCGCCCCTCACTTGAACACCGGGAGACCTCGGACCTACAAAACCAACCCTCCGAACGGCGTGCAGCCTTTTGCTGCCATTACCAGCTAGTTTTCCAGGCTTCCTGCGAGGTGAGGTGCGTGGGAGCTCTGCTCCGCCCCTCACTTGAACACCGGGAGACCTCGGACCTACAAAACCAACCCTCCGAACGGCGTGCAGCCTTTTGCTGCCATTACCAGCTAGTTTTCCAGGCTTCCTGCGAGGTGAGGTGCGTGGGAGCTCTGCTCCGCCCCTCACTTGAACACCGGGAGACCTCGGACCTACAAAACCAACCCTCCGAACGGCGTGCAGCCTTTTGCTGCCATTACCAGCTTGTTTTCCAGGCTTCCTGCGAGGTGAGGTGCGTGGGAGCTCTGCTCCGCCCCTCACTTGAACACCGGGAGACCTCGGACCTACAAAACCAACCCTCCGAACGGTGTGCAGCCGTTCGGCGTGCCGACGAAGGCGCACGACAAAGGCGCATGCGCCTTTGTGAGCGCCTTCGTGAGACGCCCTTTCAACCCACTACGTGACCGCCGAAAGCCTTCCTGCCTTTTCAGGTCCTGGTTCGGGCGGATCTGCCTACCTCTTCACCCGACCTTTCCTTCAGCCCTCGAGGCCGCCGAATAGTCTCTCCTCCCCCAGCGACTCCACAAAATCAGAGGAAAGAGGTAGCTTTCCAACATCTTGCTCCCCCCTCATTGCTCTAAGTTCCTCCCCCCCCTCCCTCTCTGAATTTTTGTTAGACTCAAATCGTCAGTTCCTATATTGCATCCATTACTGGGATCCTTGCCCGTCCCCTTCACAGTAATAGCTAGCCATTATTCTGAACTGTATTCTTCCCTTTGTTCCTGAGCGCCATACCTTTGTTCCTGAGCGCTATACCGTCCAAGCACCAAAGTTGTATTTCATTGGACCTCATTGTATTTCACTGTATTTTACTGGAAATTATCAGATGCCAAACTGGAAACTGTTAGATGCTAAACTGTACTGTATTTTACTGGAAATTGTTGATGCCAAACTGTACTATATTTTTATTGGAAACTGTTAGATGCTAAACTGTACTCCTGTCGTGATCAGTACCTGAACCCCCTCCCTGTTCACCCCTCCTCCCACTAGCTCATTTAAGTCCCCTCCCGGTCCTGGCTTCCCGACAGTATAGCCTCTCCTTGCTAAATCCCTCCGATTAAGCCCCCTCTGCATACGATTCCGCGTGGAACACCCTATTGCTCAGGTTCCAAAAGATAAACAGTTTCAGAGGTAAATCCGCTCTCACTGCTGGGATTCTGGTTCAACCACCCTTTCCCCCCTGTGTTGTCCAAAAAAAACAAACAAAAAAAAAAAAACAAAACTCCCTCCACTTAGCAAACTGTTTCACACACGATCCAAATAAGCCCTGCCTCCCAGCTAAAAAGGCTCCCCAAGTCAAACATGAAGCCTCCCTTTTGGCTCTTATTTCTCCTTCTCTGCTCTTCTCTTAAAATCACCCTCTGCTTAAAACCCTCTTCCCCCAATCTACCAGACTCCCCAAATGTCACTAATACCTGCCCCAGCCTCAAAATCCCCACGCTGTTACGCACTAGAAGTCACTCTCACAAACACAAATCCCGCAAAGCCAACCTCGCCTATTTAAAGCCTGTGCCCCCTGCCAACCTTCCCAACCATGCCCCTGACTCTCTAACCCCAGTCCCGATACTTTACTGCAACGCCAGATCCGTATGCAACAAGACCCAAATTATGAAAGACCTCCTCACAGATTTTGATCCTGGACTCTTCTGTATCACAGAGTCCTGGATCAAAAAAGATGATTATTATACTCAAAACGAGATTTGCCCCCAGGGCTACCAAGGCCTCTTTTCTCCTAGATTAAACCGTAAAGGAGGCGGACTGGCACTCCTCTACAAATCTTTCTTTAATGTTGAACTCCTCGAAAAAGGCAGCCACCATTCACTAGAATATATGTTAGCCTCTATCAATGATGAGCTCCATCTTCACCCACTAGGTATCTTATTACTTTATCGCCCGCCCACCCCCTGGAGCAATTCCTCCGAACTTGTTTATGAGACCATATCTAACGCATTCCTTAAGTTCCAAAGACTACTGATCATCGGAGATATCAATCTCCACCTTGATGACACCTCTAGCAAAGATGCATCCGATTTCAATAATTTCCTCATCTCTCTCGGCTTCTCCCCCCCCCGCCTCCTCTCCAACCCATGAAAAAGGCCACTCACTAGATCTCATCAGCTTCCTCGATCTCACGGATTACAAAACCTCAACTGATGACATCCGCTGGGACCACGTTCCCTGGTCCGACCACTTCCTAGGAACCTTCTGTCTCCCCACCTTCATGTCTCCCCTTGGAACCTCTCCGCAGTCCTCTAAGTCCATTACTTTCCGCAAGAAAATTTCAAGTGACCAGTTCTGGTCCAAATTTCTTGACAATCTCCCATCCAAGCCTAAGCCATCAGATTCTGCAACCAACTGGCACACTTGGACCACTCTCTCAGAATCCACCTACCAATCTCTCGCCCCGCTTTCCACCAAAACCATCTCCTACTCCCGTAAGGCCCCCTGGTTCCTCCCACAACACAGGGCGCTAAAACAAAAATGTCGATCCCTGGAACGCATCTGGAAAAAATCGAAATCCCCCGCAGATAAACAAATCTGGAGAGTCAACATTAAATCTTACAACAATACACTCAAAAGAGCTAGGAAAGACTTCTATGGTGACAAGATCTCCAGATCGAAAAACCAGAATAGTATGCTGTTCAATATCTGGCGCTCCTTAACCCCCAACACCAACCCTTCTATTCTTCCCTCCTCCCCATCAGTGGATCAACTAGCAAACTTCTTCAACGGAAAGGTCACCGCCTTGAGAAGCTCCTTCCCTCCTGCAGTCTCCTACAATCCTCTGGTGCCCGCCTCCCCCTATCCTACTACAAAGGTCCCCACCCCCATCCCAGTCAATAGATCCTGGACCACCTTTGAGCAAGTATCCGATTCTCAGGTCCTCAAACTCTGCCTGAAACTGAAATCCTGCAACTGCACCTTGGACCCATTCCCATCCTATCTATTTGAGAAAATACCCGCACAGGCCATCTCTTCTCTCACTATACTCATAAATTCTGCCCTATTATCGGGCCTCTTCTCCCCTGAAATGGGACGCATTGCACTGACCCCCCTACTGAAGAAAGCTGACCTAGACCCCTCCTCCCCATCCAATTATCGCCCAATAGCAAACATTCCGCTCCTAACCAAATTGCTAGAGTCCATCGTCTCCTCCCAACTTTCAGCCTACCTGGAAAGATTCTCTATCCTCCTACCCTATCAATACGGCTTCAGACCCAACTTCAGTACCGAAACCCTCCTGGCCTCCCTTATCTCGAAGATCCAACAATTTCATTCTCATAAAAAATTTGCCGTTCTCCTTCAATTCGACCTCTCTGCTGCCTTTGACGTTGTCCACCATGACATTCTAATCTTCCTACTCTCCGAGATAGGCATCAGTTCTACAGTCCTCGACTGGTTTTCGAACTTCTTACGTTCTCGCTCTTACACCGTCACCAAACATGGTTCCTCCTCCTCCCCATGGAAACCGACTTGTGGAGTCCCACAAGGCTCCCCCCTATCTCCCATCCTCTTCAACATTTATATGTCCTCCCTGAACCTTCTCCACCTATCCCCCCTAGAAACACTCTACACCTACGCCGACGATATCCTGGTCCTCATCGAGACCGACGCAAACCTCACCAATCTCGCAGCTAACATTTCTTCTTGCATAACCAACCTTCAATCCTGGGCTCTCACTGTACAAATGAAATTGAATGAGTCCAAAACCAAACTACTATGGCTCGGCCCCAAACTTGATCAATTACCCACTTCAATCCCACTGCCCACAGGTTCCTCTCTACAGCTGGAGTTCTCTAGCAAAGTTCGGGGCATCACCATAGATTCATCATTATCCTTCAATGACCACCTCAACTCCCTGATAAAAAAATGCTTTTGCAGCCTTCACATGCTGAGGAAAGTGAGGTCCTGCTTCCACCAAAAACACTTTGCCGTCCTCGTACAATCCATTATCCTTTCCAGATTGGACTATTGCAATTCCGTTTACCTAAGCGTAACAAAGAAAAGCCTTCACAGACTCCAACTAATACAGAACACCGCGGCCAAACTTATCTTCTCAAAAAGTAAGTTTGATCATGTCTCACCGCTCCTATCCAAACTCCACTGGCTTCCCGTTATTTCCAGGGTCCACTTTAAATGTGCCTGTCTAACCTTCAAGATCCTCCATGGTATCCTCCCTCCTTTTATCCCTCTATCCTGGAATTCCTCAAATCCAACCTCCACTAGATCCACGCAAAAATTAAAACTATCCTACCCCTCCTTAAAAGGCATCTCCCTTGTTGGTAAACTTGGCTCTTCCCTCCCTTTCAGAATCGCTCAGCTCTGGAACAGTCTCCCTTCCCCTCTCCGCAATTTGAGCCCACTTCTACCATTCCGTAATCATCTGAAGACCTGGCTCTTCTCCAAAACGTAACCCCGTCCCGTTCCTGGCACTCTTACACCTAACCTCTCTCCTCTCTTACTTATATAATTCCACTGGAGTTCCGTTCCTTCCTTAACCATGTAAACCGTGTCGAGCTCCATCTGCAGAGATGATGCGGTATATAAATCCAAGATTTAGTTTAGTTTAGTTTATTACAGAAGATAATACATATAACAGAAGATAATGCATTTTACAGAGGTAATACATGTCAACTCGATCGGTTAAATCGGGTGTAGTGTAGAAGAATTACAGTACATTCTAGATCACAGATAAAAAGATAATATAGGTGGGTAATTCCGAAGTCGTTGATTGGGAGCTCATTGGGTGGTGGTTAGAGTGATGGGAGATATTTTTTGAACAGTAATGTTTTTATTTCTTTGCGGAACTCTTTTATGTCTGTTGTTTTGGTCAGTAATTTTGAGATGTCAAAGTCTATTTTAGCTGCCTGTGTCCTCAGGAGGTTGTCGTAAAGTTTCTTACGATGAGTACCGTTGAGTGGTGGGTAGGTGAAAAGGTTCTGTGTTCTCCTTCTTCTTGGTGGGAGGTAGTGGTGAAAACGGTTATTTAGGTAACTGGGTGCCGTGCCGTGGGTTACTTTGAAAATGAGACAGTAGAGTTTGAATTGTGTTCTTGCTTTTATTGGTAGCCAGTGGGATTCAAGGTATGCATTGGTAATGTGGTCGTGTTTGCTGAGTGAGTATATGAGTGAGGGCTGTGTTCTGGATGGTCTGTAGTTTTTTTATTGTGTTGGTCGGGCAAGGTAAGTAGAGGCTGTTGCAATAGTCTATAATACTTAGCACAAGGGATTGGACAATGATCCTGAATTGCTCTTTGTTAAAGAATTTTCTGATTTTTCTTAGATTTCGCATTGTGAAGAATGCTTTTTGGGTGATTTTTTGGATTTGTGTTTGCATTGTGCAGCGTCTGTCTAAATGTATACCTAGGATTTTGAGGGCGTTCTGTATAGGGTACTTGATTGAGTTTATTTCCAGTTCTGTTAGAGATGGTTTTTTGTCCTTCTCTAGTAGTAAGAATTTAGTTTTGTCAGAGTTCAGCTTCAACTTGTGATCTGTCATCCATTTTTCCACTGTTTCCAATGTAGTTTTCAGGCGTCCTGAGGAGATTGGGTTGTTTATGTCGAATGGGAGGAGGATGGTTATGTCGTCCGCATAGCTGAAAGAAGTAATATTTAGGGCATCCAGGGTGGTGCCTAGGGAAGCTATGAATAGGTTGAAAAGTGTGGGAGAGAGGGGAGAACCTTGTGGTACTCCGCATGGATTGGACCATGGTTCAGATAGAATGTCTTTTGATTTGACTCTGTATGTTCTAGTTTTAAGGAAGCCTTGGAACCAGTTATGAACTTTACCTGAGATTCCTATTGCGTCTAGTATTTGGAGAAGTATGGAGTGGTCCACCAGATCGAATGCAGCTGAGAGATCAAATTGGATGATTAGCAGTCTGTTTCCTTGGCTGAGGTGACTTCGAGCTATGTCTAGTAGAGATACCAGAAGAGTTTCTGTACTGTGGTTGGTTCTGAATCCGGATTGGGATGGATGTAGGATGTTGTGGGCTTCTAGGTACATGGACAGTTGTTGTGCGACTAGTCCTTCTATTATTTTGATGTATGTTGGGATAGAAGCGATTGGTCTGTAATTTGATGGGTTATTTGTTGGACCTTTGGGGCCTTCAGTATAGGCATAATTATAATTTCTCCGAGGTCTGGTGGGAACTGGCCTTCCCTGAGTGTGGTTTGCAGCCATAATGTGTAGCTAGCTTTGAAGTTGGTGGAAGCAGTTGCTAGTAGGTATGGTGGGCAGTTATTCAGATCACATGATGATTTGCAATATTTTTTGTATAACCTGTCCAGTTCAGTCCACTGGGTTGTAGGGAAGTCGGTCCAGATCCTGTCTGCTGGTATTGCTTCATCTGTTGTGGGTTTTATTAGAATCTTGTCTATGTTGTTTTGTGGGTTAATGAATGTTGTTCTAATTGAGATGATTTTATTTTTGAAGTGGTCTGCTAATTGAGAGGCTGTAGGTGTTAGGTTTTCCTGGGTGGCTAGACATGGTTTGGTGTCGGTAAGGTTTCTTACTAGGTTGAACAGTTTTTTTGTGTCTGGTTTGTCGGTGCCTATGAGGTTGGAGTAATAGTCTTTGCGTTTTTCCTTCAGTTTGATTTTGTATTGCTTGATTTGGATTTTCCATTCTGTTTTAGTAATATCTTGTTTCTGTTTTATCCATGCCCTTTCTAGTTGTCTACATTTCCTTTTTAGTTGTAAGAGTTCGGTGTCAAACCATTTATCTGATTGTCTATGTATTTTGTTTTTTGCTTTTAGTGGTGCTAGTTTGTTCAATGTCGATTCGCTGAGAGACCGGCAGGTGTTTATGAATTCACTAGGGTTGCTGTAATCTATTGCTGGATCCACTGCGCTCCAGAATGTGTTGGGTTCGATTTTCTGCCTGGTCTTAAAGCTTGTTTTGGGAGGAGTGGGTTTATTTTTGTTATGCTCCCAGTTGATGGTGAAGTTGTATTTATAGTGGTCCGACCATAGGGTGGGTTGCCAGGCGCCGTTGGTGATTTGTATGTTTTGTGAGTTGAGGTTTGGGGATGAGTATGCTGCTATATCGAGTTGATGACCTTTTTCGTGTGTTGGTTCCGGGTTGAGGATCTGGTACGATAGGGTACTGAGGTATGATATAATATCTACTACTTGTTTGGAGGTGTGGTTTTCTAGATGGAGGTTTAAGTCACCAAGGATCAGATTATTTGTCGAGGAAAGAGAGTTCTGGAGGATGAACTCTTCTAGATCATGTTTAGTGATGTTCCATTTTCCTGGGGTGATGTAGCATAGAAGGCAATTTAGATTTCCTGTAAGGGTGGTGTCAGAGAGTTGGCAGGCTAGAAGGTCTAAATGGGGGGTGGAGTGCTTGGCTAGGACTTTGATGTTGAAGTTGTTTTTTACTATGATTGCTAGCCCTCCTCCTTTTCTGTTGGCTCGGCATACTAGTTCAATTTTGTATCATTTGGGACAGATTTCAATAATGTGAGGGTCTGTGTCGGATGTGAGCCAGGTTTCAGTGAGGAAGAGGCATCCTAGATCATCTTTGATTAGCCAGTCTTTGATTAGTTCTGTTTTTGGACCTACCGATCGTATATTTAAGTATGCTATTGGTGTGATTTTTGTGAGTGGGAAGGGGGTAGGAGCTATATTTGATAGTATTTTTTGTGATGTCTGAGGTCTTTGTGAGCTTGTCTTGGCTTTTGTTGTATGTCTTTTTCCCCAGATTGTGGGTATGCTTGATTGGTTGGATGGTGAACAGAGGATCAAGGTTCTAGGGGTTTGGAGTTTCCTGGTTTGTAGAACGGATTTGTGTGGTACTGTAATGATTGGGATTGGCTGTGTGTGGTATCCAGCTATTTTCCATTTGTCTATGAAGAGGGATAGCAGTAGTATGGCAAGGATGAGTTTGGGTGTGCTTGTATCCATTGTGTGAGTGGTTGAGAGAAGTTGTTGTGGGATTTGCTGGTACTTTGGAGGGACTCGGTATGTAGGCTGGTCGAGTTCCTGTTTGTAGTTGAGTCACCTAGTAATTGTTTGGTTGGTTTTGGTAGTGGTGTTCTAGTGTGATTTCCGGGTGGTGTTAGGTGGCTATTCTCTCTCACCTCTAGGTTAGCTGGTATTGGCAGTTTCTGTAATTCGGCAGTCGTCCCTGCAGTTGCTTCCCAAAGGCACGCACTAAGGCGCATGCGCCATTGGCGCTGGATCAAGTTAAAAATGGTGTCCTCCTGCGGGATCGGGGGGGCGGAGCAGGGCTCCCACGCCGGCCCGGTCAAGCTGGTGTGTAGGGGCGCTGGGCGCCGGGTCTTGTTTTTTAAATGGTGTCCTCCTGCGGGATCGGGGGGGCGGAGCAGGGCTCCCACGCCGGCCCGGTCAAGCTGGTGTGTAGGGGCGCTGGGCGCCGGGTCTTGTTTTTTAAATGGCGTCCTCCTGCGGGATCGGGGGGGCGGAGCAGGGCTCCCACGCCGGCCCGGTCAAGCTGGTGTGTAGGGGCGCTGGGCGCCGGGTCTTGTTTTTTAAATGGTGTCCTCCTGCGGGATCGGGGGGGCAGAGCAGGGCTCCCACGCCGGCCCGGTCAAGCTGGTGTGTAGGGGCGCTGGGCGCCGGGTCTTGTTTTTTAAATGGTGTCCTCCTGCGGGATCGGGGGGGCAGAGCAGGGCTCCCACGCCGGCCCGGTCAAGCTGGTGTGTAGGGGCGCTGGGCGCCGGGTCTTGTTTTTTAAATGGTGTCTTCCTGCGGGATCGGGGGGGCGGAGCAGGGCTACCACGCCGGCCCGGTCAAGCTGGTGTGTAGGGGCGCTGGGCGCCGGGTCTTGTTTTTTAAATGGTGTCCTCCTGCGGGATCGGGGGGGCGGAGCAGGGCTCCCACGCCGGCCCGGTCAAGCTGGTGTGTAGGGGCGCTGGGCGCCGGGTCTTGTTTTTTAAATGGTGTCCTCCTGCGGGATCGGGGGGGCGGAGCAGGGCTCCCACGCCGGCCCGGTCAAGCTGGTGTGTAGGGGCGCTGGGCACCGGGTCTTTATTGTGTGTATATAAAAAAATGAAAGGAAAAAATTGCAAGTTTCAATTTTATTGATTTTTAATATATCGACCATCAACGGGTATCTAGCTGGTTTACAATAATATGCTAAAATAGAAATAAAAGCAATACTTGTTAAAAGTAATGTTTATAGAAAGGGAGGGAAGTGTACATTGAGGACATAGACAAGATGGACTTGAAAGTGAGGATTAAAAAGGAGGAAAGGGGTAAAGTTACATTATTAAAGATAAAAATAAAAATAAAGAAAAAAAAAGTTGAAAGGAAATGGAGGAAAAAGGATAAAACATTGGGAATGGGATCGCTTCTTAAAAGCGGTTGGTGGATTAGAAGAAGAGAAGGTTCAAGAGCAGTTAAATGCATCTTGGAATAAGAACGTTTTTGGGTTTTTTTTTAAATTTATGAATTTAATAGTTAACAATATCAAATGATACCAAGGAAAAAAAGGTTTCTAATACCAAATTTAACAATAATATACAACACAAAAAATCCTTTTCAAGTCCACAATAATGGGGAGACATGCTACTTTACAAACTAACAGAATAAGGAAAACTAAGAGATTGTTCTTGATTCATATGAATCTTGACCATTCCCAACTATTTGGGACTCTGACATCCTACCATTTTCTCAATAATGAATCATTTAATGGCAAAAATAAAAACTAATTTCTGTTCTCAAACTATTAGAAATTGTTGTAATTGAATGGGATCCCAAAATATATATTCAATGTCTTGTATTTTAACAAGACATTTACATGGAAATTTTAAGTAAAAAGATGCCTCAAGTGCTAAGACTCTTGTTCTTAATTTCAAAAATTCTTTCCTTCTTAGCTGCGTTGCCCTTGAGACATCAAGAAAAATCCTAACTAAATCTCCACAAAATTTAGTCAACCTGTTTTTAAAGTAAAGTTTCATTATTAACATTTTATCTATCTCACTCATGCATATTATTACCATGGTGGACCTACTCTGGATCACATCCTGAGTCTACTCCAAACACTCTGTCAGATTTATTTCTTCTGTTACCAGGTGGTCCACCTCCTGGTCGGATTGTATTTTCTTTTGCGGAATATAATAACAATTATTTATTGGGAAATTCTCCGCATTGGGTAATCCCAGTATTTCTTTAAAAAATTTTCTTAACAATATTTCAGAAGATAACAAATGAGTCACTGGGAAATTAACCAAGCGGAGGTTCCTCGCTCTGTGCATATTTTCCAACATTACTATTTTAGAATGTAACATCGTAGAATCCTTAACTGCAGATACTGAGACAGCTTGCAATGTATTAGCTTGAGTTTCAAACATACTTAATCTTTTATCCAAGCAACTTAAGTTAGAGTCCACATTCTGAAACTTTTGAGACACAGAATGTGAGTAGTCCGAAGTTTGTTTCACTGATTCTCTGAGAAACCCTTCAACTCTAGAAATACCTAACCACAAATCTTTAAGGGTAATATCTTGCTTTTCCACTGTTTGTGGTTGATCCTCTACTACACCTGAAAATTCAGGTGGTTTAGGTATTTCAGTAAAAATTAGTTCACTTATCTGAGTAGATGAAACCACTAATCCAGTAGAAAGAGCGGGGGTAATATTCCCACTACCTCCAGATACTGGATGAAGTGGGGGTGTCCTTTCGAGGGGGCTCAACGATGCTCCTGATGTGGGAGAGTTCATATCAAGTAAAGGTTGTGATGGAATTTCTGCAGGAAATGTTAAATGTCTGTCCATAGGACCAGAAACAGCAGGGGTTGAGCTCTTAGGCTTAATTTTCCTTTTACCCTTATTGTCAAATTAAAGTTATACAACCTGAGCTCCCACTCCCCGACTCCACGTTGCTCCAGGGGGCGAGGCCTGCGGCCGCACCACAGCAGCAGGCTGCAATTTAAAGAAAACCAGCGAGGAGAGACGGACCCGATGACGTCAAGGGTCCATCCTCCACAGTGCCTGCCCGAATTTCACCTCCGGGGCAAGCCGTCGCTGCAGGCAACACGTGGCAGCGATGAAGATCTCCTCCAGCGTCCCAACACAGAACTAGCAGCTCCCAAAGACACCGCGGCAGCAGGCTGCAATTTAAAGAAAACCAACGAGGAGAGACGGACCCGATGACGTCAAGGGTTCGTCCTCCACAGTGCCTGCCCGAATTTCACCTCGGGGGCCAGCCGCCGCTGCGGGAAACATGGGGCAGCAATGAAGATCTCCTCCAGCGTCCCAACACAGAACTAGCAGCTCCCCAAGAATGTTTTTAAATTTGTCTTAAATTTATCGATTAGTTTTTCATGACGAAGTTGAGATGGCAGAGTGTTCCATAAAGTTGGGGCTACTACTGAAAAATTGGATTTCCTGGTATAGAAGAATTCCTTTATGTAGGGGATAGAAAGTAAGTTCTGGTCAGCTATCTGAGAGTCCGTGAAGGGCGAAAAGGGAGGAGGAGCTTATCGAGAAAAGAGGGTCGATGGGAAAGTTTAATTTTGAAGACCAACATAACGGTTTTGTAGGTAATACGATGTGTAATGAGGAGCCAGTGAGCTTCTTTCAGAAGAGGAGTGACATTATCGTATTTCTCTAACTTATATATAAGTTTTATTGCAGTGTTTTGAATAAGCTTTAGACATTGTGATTCTTTTTGAAGAATTCCGTTGTAGATAGAATTGCAGTAGTCAAGATGAGAAATAACTAAAGAATGAACTAGGATTGTGATTGCTTCAGTGTCAGAAGTTAGAGAACGTATAAGCCGAAGCTTATAAAAACAGGTTTTTACCACTGAGCTGATATGGTCATGAAAAGATAAATCTTTATCTATAATTACTCCAAGTAATTTTATTTTTGTTTCCATTTTTACAGGGTGAGATTTAATGAAGATCTTTCCTATTATTGTTTCATTGTTTTTGATTGGAAAAAGTAAGCCACATGATTTATTGAGGTTAAGAGAAAGTTTATTTGCGTGAAGCCAGTCGCTTATTTTGTCTAATTTATTATTGATTATTTGTATTTCTGAGATATTTGAAGTGTCAACAGGGTGAAGTAGTTGAATGTCATCCGCGTAAGCAAAGATTGTGAACCCAATTGACTGGGCTAGGATGAGAAGAGGCGCCAGAAAAATGTTAAATAGCAAGGGAGAGAGAATGGAGCCTTGTGGGACACCGTAAGTTTGAGCTATAGACGGTGAGGTTTCCTCCTTTGAGTGAACCTTGAAACTACGTTCATTGAAGTATGAGGTAAACCATAAAAGAGCTGAACCTGTAAGGCCGCAGTCTTTGAGTCAGTTGACAAGGAGAGAGTGGTCAACAGTATCAAATGATGCAGACAAGTCTAGGGAAATAAGAAGAACAGATTTCTGGTGATCAAGAAAATAATATATAGTTGAGATAAGACCTTGTAAAGATAATTCAGTGGAGTAGGAGGAACGAAAGCCAGTTTGCATTACAATGTAAAGGGGGCAGGATCTGGGGCACAGCTTGGGTGGGTTTAGAGCTCTTTAACGACTACCTTTCATCTCTTGGACAAGACTTTCCAACTTTGGAGCAAAACTGTTTAGCTATGCTGATGATATTACTCTTATACTTTCTTGTAAAACATCGTTGAGTAATATAATTCCTATTGTTGAGGATGTCAGAATTCAAGTTGAAGCTGAATGCAGATAAAACAAAATTCTTTTTTGCTTCTCCACGACAGTTACGTTCAGATTCAACAATATCTATAATATACGATTCACTCTACAATAAAAATATTAGGTGTTACCCTGGACTGCAATTTAACCATGAAACATCAAGTTGATAATGTGGTCCATGTTTTTTCATGTTGTGGAAGTTGCATACGCTTAGATCTTACTTCGATGCCTCAGCATTTAGAATCTTGGTCCCGTCCTTAGTGCTAAGACAGCTTGATTACTGTAATATAATTTATCTTGCGGGACTCAAAAAGAACATCTCAAGATTACGTGTTATTCAGAACACTGCAATTAAACTTAAATGCAATCAAAAGAAAATATGATCATGTTACCCCATTGAACCACGAGATGCATTGGCTCCCTATGGAGGTGCATCTTATCTTTAAATTGGGTTGCTTGTATTTCAAAGTTATTACTGGCCAGGCCCCACAATATCTGATAGATTTATTCATCTTTTCATCCCAGAAACACTTGAGGAAAATCCATGGTCTTCTTGTTTTTTTATCAGTCAACGGCTGTAAGTTTAAAAGATTTCATGAATGACAACTTTCCTTTCACGCTGCTCTGCACGATGATGATTTCAGGCATTTGTGCTTGACTTCCCATTCTTACCTTCAGTTTAGAAGGCAACTGAAGATGTATCTTTTTGATAAATTCATAGGCAATTAGATTCATTTTTCTCAGATCCATTTGTATTTTTTAACTATTTTGTTAACTGCATAGAACTATTTGGTTTTGCAGTCTATAAATTGATTTACTGTATTGTCTTGTCACAGTAGCAAAAGGTAGACCTTGTCAAAACAGATTTAGAGCCCTCCCTCCCCCCAACTCATTTACTGTGCAATATGAACAAGGATTTGGATTTTCTTAGCTCAAGTTCTTTACAGATATATCTTTACAAATCAGACTACAATCAAGGGCTTGAGTTACTTGTCTTTCTTGTATGATGGCAAAACGAAAACAGAATCTTCTCTTAACCTTTTCCTATCGTGTGCCCGGATAACAGGACATTCCAAAAATGTCGTTGCCATCGTGGATAAACAGTCTGTATGGACTAATAAAGAGCCAGGAACACAAAATATTTGAATTTACAGACTTATGACTTATTTACATTATGTTTACAATAGCCGTAAATGATAACGGTGAATAATACAGAACTTTGCTAAAATAATTACGATTGGAACCAGCGTAACGTAAAATTTATTACAATAGGAAAAGGTTAACTAATATGGCAGTATGTATGAAGCCTCTTTGGGAGTAACTGATAAGTAACATTAGGTTATATTAAATAAAAACAAAAAACAGACAGTAAATATACAGTAGTAGATAAAGTCTGAAAATCATGTAGCACATATAATCAACTCAAGGAGAATAACTGCCCACAGAGTGTCATGTTTACTAAAAGCATAATAAAAAAAGTTTCTTCATTAATTTCTAGGGAGAGAGGGAGGGGGGGCTTAGTCAACAATGACTTCAAATTTACAAATTAAAAAAGCTAAAAATAAAACTAATCATTGGCAATCTTGTAACCTTCATAGTCTCAACACTCTTACATGTATACTGAGATACAGTGGTACCTTGGTTTACGAGCATAATCCGTTCCTGGAGCATGCTCATAATCCAAAACACTTGTTTATCAAAGCAAAGTTCCCCATAGGCCCTAATGCAAACTCAGAAGATTCGTTCCACAACCATAGTTTGCAATGGTGGCCCAGGGCTGAGTACCTGCCTGCGGGTGCTGCAGCGCTTTCAAAGTGGTGGCTTCCTTCCCTCGGGGTCCCCATGCAGCTGCCCTCCTGCTTCGTCCGATGCCTCTGCCGTCCGTCAGCGCCTCCCGGCTCCCGATCCAAGCCGGCCGCCATCCTGTGCGAGCATGCGCACGACCTCACCTCTCCTCTCCTAAGTCAGCCGCTGCCCCGACAACACACTCACCATGTACAAGCACGACGTCCTGCATGCTTGTATGTGGTGAGCATGTTGTCAGGGCAGCGGCTGACTTAGGAGAGGAGAGGTGAGGTCGTGCGCATGCTCGCACAGGATGGCGGCCTGCTTGGATCGGGAGCCGGGAGGCGCTGACGGACGGCAGAGGCATCGGCCGAAGCAGGCGGGCAGCCGCACGGGGACCCCGAGGGAAGGAAGCCACCACTTTGAAAGCACTGCAGCACCCGCAGGCAGGTGTTCACCCCTGGGCCACCATTGCTGAGTGCTCGTTTATCCGGGCAGTGCTCGGTTTGCGAGACAAAAGTTTGCTGAGTGTTTTGCTCGTCTTGCAAAACACTCGCAAACTGGGTTAGATTCCACTGTATACAAAAATGATTTCTTACCTGATAGGGGCAAGGAATGTGGTATTCTCTGCAACGTTCCTGTATCCATGTTGTCTCCCATACACTTCTGTAAGTCTGTTCATAGAAATAGCAGCCTATCACAACTAAAAGGGGTACAAGGTACAGAACACTAAATACTCCAATACGGATCATGAACTTCACCAGCTTGTCCTGATTCTCCTTCTCTAAAGGAATTTCAATTCGAACCCGATTTAGGGAAATAATGCCAGCCAGCAGTAGTGAAACACCAACCACCACATAGAGGCAAAGGGGGGCAAGCACAAAGTATCTTAATGCATCGACATCATAGAGGCCAACGAAGCACACACCACTGATACTGTCCCCTTCGATTTTGTTCATTGCTAGCAGGATAATAGTTAGTGTTCCAGGAATGCCCCATGCGCTGGCATGAAACAAAAGTGCTTTCTTCTCGATGGCTTCACTGCCCCACTTTGGCACAGCTGCCAAGAACCATGTGATAGTGAGGATGACCCACCAAACACTACCAGCCATTGTAAAGAAATAGAGCACCATAAAAAGCATGGTGCAAGCTTTGTTGTGCGATCCTTGTGTCACAGTAGAGGCTTTATACTGGCCAGGGGTGGAGGCATTGCAAGCCACACGATCCTCTAACAAAAATCCAATAAAAAAAATCAAGGACACCATCATGTAGCAGACAGCATAGAATATGATGGGTCTTTCTGGGTATCGGAACCGTGTAACATCAATCAAAAAAGTTAAAAAGGTGAAAAGGGTAGCAGAGAGACAAACAATGGAAATCACTCCTATAAAGTACCGGGCAAATGACAATTCTTCTCGTCTGAAGTACATGTTTGGACAGGGAGGGGAACAGTCTCGAACTCCCAAAAAAGAGTATCCCAAATCAGGGTCAATTTTCAACTCTCTTGGACACCAAAAGCCATAATCCCTCTGCACTGCCATTGGGGTTTCTTCAGTGAAGCCTCCAACCAAACTGATGTCTACAAGACGTGGATAGGGCTCATCACAATCTGGAAATCTAGAACAGAACACACAGAGGCTTTACAAAATCTCAAAATTATTTTTTGCATTTTGTTTTCTGACTCGCTAGGTAAAAAGATCCTCAACAATGTCTATTCTATTCCCAAGAATGCATTGTAGAAGCATTTTTTAAATATGTTTCCCTTTCATGTGGAGTATGCATGCCCAGCCAAAATTTGCCTTGTTATTCAGGTGAATGGTACTGATTCAAAAAAGTTGTGCATCTTTCTTTGGGACTCCATCTGCATTTTAAGGACCTTCAATGAATACAGCTTTCATCTCTTCTTTCTACATGTCAAAACCCCACCATTAGTCTCATATTCTTTGTTATCTCAACCACCTTAAGCCTTTTCCTAACTTCTTTTTTCTCAACCTTGCCAGTCCATGCCACTAGAACCATCTATATTATATAAGAATCAGAATTGAGCAATCAAAAATCTAACACACATTGTATGGATGCAGTTTACATTATTAAGAAAAGTAAATTTGTTCAACATGCTTTTGGTTGTTTTTCCTGTGTATGTAGAAAAATGTTTATATTAATGAAGCTTGCAATATCATTTGAAAGGATAATAGATAGTTTTTTTTTTAATTTTAAACCATTTAAGAAACCTGTATATGTATTATTAATGCACATTTTTCTATACAAAAAAATAGGATATAAAAAAAATATTGGGAGAGTGTGGCACAGTGGTTAAAGCTATAGCCTCAGCATTCTGAGGTTGTGGGTTCAAATCCATGCTGCTCCTTGTGACCCTGAGCAAGTCACTTAATCCCCCCTGTGACAAGTTTGGCACTTCTCCTGCCTTTGTCCACTTTAAAAGCCAAAAGAGAACAATTCCCAGAGTGAGAAAAGATGACCAAAATCACTGTTCAGACTCACTGACATGTTAGGCTGCCTATCTGACACAGTGGCTCCAGTGCATGAACCCTGGCATGATACAGTAGCCTATAATGAGAGTAAAGCTACTCCCAGGTTGAAACCAAGATCTTACAGAGCTTTGCCCAGAAAACAGAAGCAGCTCCCTGTAACTAAGAATTGCAGAGATTTGCAGTGACCAGAGGGGAGCCAGAGAGAAACCAAATCCAATACCTGTTCCAGGTAGGTTTGGGTGGGGCTCATACAGACAAAAGCAGGGAACTCACACCCCAGAGGTGAAGACCCACTGTGGACTGAACCTAAAGCTGGACAAGATAACGATGTGGAAATGCTGGATGCTGAAAATCCTGCCCAGTTAAATTAAGCAGAGCTCCTAAGCCAAGGGGAAACAATGGAGGTTCAGAACAGCTTGCTTCAGGAAGTGAGCTGGTGGAGGCCATGGACACAACTTGAATTTGGGAAGTGCTGATGTTTGTTCTTGCCTTTGAGCACCTTTTCAAAGGCAAGAACAAACATCAGCACTTCCCAAATTCAAGTTGTGTCCATGGCCTCCACCAGCTCACTTCCCGAAGCAAGCTGTTCTGAACCTCCATTGTTTCCCCTTGGCTTAGGAGCTCTGCTTGGTTTAACTAGGCAGGATTTTCAGCATCCAGCATTTCCACATCATTATCTTGTCTAGCTTTAGGTTCACTCCACAGTGGGTCTTCTCCTCTGGGGTGCGAGTTCCCCGCTTTTGTCTGCGTGAGCCCCACCCAAACCTACCTGGAACAGGTATGGATTTGGTTTCTCTCTGGCTCCCCTCTGGTCACTCTGCACATCTCTGCAATTCTTAGTTACAGGGAGCTGCTTCTGCTTTCTGGGCAAAGCTCTGTAAGATCTTGGTTTCTACCTGGGAGTAGCTTTACCCTCATTATAGGCTACTGCATCTTGCCTGGGTTCATGCTCTGGGGCCACTGTGTCAGGATAGGCAGCCAAACCTGGTAGTAAGTCTGAACTGCGATTTGGGGCTTTTCTCATCCTGTGAACTGTTCTCTTTTGGATTTTAAAGGAGACAAAGGCAGGAGCAGTGCCGGACTTGTCACACACCATTGCCCCAGGTACATTAGATAGATTGTGAACCTGCCGGGATAGACAGGAAAAAATACTTAAGTACCTGAATAAATTAATGAAAACCATTCTGGGCTCCCCTGGGAAAACAGTATAGAAAATTGAATGTATAAATAAAATTTTAAATCTGATATTTAAGCACAGGGAGATTAAATAACTAGTTTATACTACAAATTCAATTTTAATTGAGGATTTGTATCTTTTCCAAGAAACAAGCAATTCTACTACAAGTGTCATGCTGGGTCACACCAGTAGTCTCTTAAGCCCTATATCCTGTCTCAAACAGTGACCAATCAGGGTCACTTGGAACTACTAGGGGGAGAGAGGGAATAAGGGAAAGGGGGAAGGAACTGTAACAACCAACCAGAGGGAGGAGGGAACTGTATCAAACCACCAGCCTGGGGGGGATTTCCATTTCTTATCAGCCCATCTCCTAATCTCACCAACACCAGTATAATCCACAGAGCTTCCTGCTTATTTTTTCCATCCTCTTTGGTGCTAGTGCAGCGTGTCTTGAGCCTAGCACCATTTAGCCCATGGGACACATCCAAATGCCTATTGAGGCTATCTGTCCCAGGGAACTACCATGCAGATCTTTATGGGGAGATCTATTTCTTACTGCTTTAGTCATGAAACAAAGAGGTGGCAATCCCAAAATCTAGTTGGCCAATCATTAGACCTGTTCTCCACTTAACTGGCAAACTATTTTTAAACCCAATATTATTAGCCTAGTCCACATTCCCCAGCTACAAATCAAACTATTCTCACCTGCTGCACTCCATATCCTCAGGCCAAGAGACACCAAACATCTCCATTAGTTTGTAACATTCACTGTAAGCTCGTTGGCACAGTCTACGGCAGGGAAGGGTGACTCGTCCATACTCCATGCAGATGGGAGCATACAAGGCACAGAGGAATGGACGAAAATCCCGGGAGCATTCCAGATTCACCATGGGATGGAAAGGCTAAAATAAAGAAAACAAGGATCAATCAATTGCACAACTGTACATAAGTGGCAGTAGTAATGTTACATAGTTTTGTCAAACCTAATATTCATATAATATACATATTTTTGACAAGTGGTCATGCCCACTTCTGGTCCAATTAGACACAAGGATCTGCCCAAGCTCCGCCCACTCTCCAGCCCTCCCTGCTCCTTTTGACGAAATCTTTTTGTCCTGAAGAGGTGCTGAGTGAGGACCTGCTAAGGGGAAGAAAAATTTAATTGGAATATCTTACCTGCTGGCATTCAGACTTGGGAAAAAGGACAACTCAGATTTCATTGTTATTGTATTTATTTTACTTTTTTAGCAAAAGTCAGTAGTCTTTATTAGGGTTTTATACAAAGTGTTTTAGTCTAGATTAGTATTTTAGGTTGCATTTCAGAGGATAAGATAATATCAGTTTAGAGCAGGGCTCTCAAAGTCCCTCCTTGAGGGGCACATATCCAGTCAGGTTTTCAGGATTTCCCCAATGAATATGCATGAGATCTATGTGCATGCTCTGCTTTTAATGCATATTCATTGGGGAAATCCTGAAAACTCGACTGGATTGCGGCCCTCAAGGATGGACTTTGAGACCCCTAGTTTAGAGCGTAGATAGCAGTTGAGGAAAGTCTCCGTTTAGTGTTTAATTCCCTCCCACCCGAAGGCTAACCTTTTGATTTATAGGTACTTCAGCCAATTAGGAAGAGGACATTGCTTTGGTAGGGTTTTTTCTTCTCTTTCATAAGGTACGAGCACTTCTGTAACCATAGTATGGCTGGGAAACCGTGTCGAGAAAGCTGTTGCTCAGGTTACAGCATCTGCCTCTGTGCAGACAAAAAATGTTACCCAAGAAAAGAGGTTGGTTCCATGTACAAGATGTCTTCGGCTTCAATCCCTCTTAATGAAGTAAAGGAAATGAGAGAGGAGCTGGCAAGACTGAGAAGCATCTGCAAGAATGAAAGATACATCAAAATGCTTCATGAGGCATTTGGGGAAGGAGGCCATGCTGACTCAGATTATGGGACCCTGCATGATCGATACTGTGATTCCATCTGCCCTCGAACTGAAGAACCAGTATGCAGCCAGGCAATGAGAGCATTCCAGGGAGAAGAAGAACCAAAGCTCAAACCCCCCAAAGTTGCTGGATCTGTGACCACTAGGAGGCAAAAGGAAGTGGTAGTTGGCAATTCCCTTCTGAGAGACAGAGGTGTGCAATCAGCTTGGTGACAAAATTCAAGATGTTACTAAGAGCTTACCAAGAACTAGAGAATAACACGGTGGCAAATATTCCCCATCCCCGAAGGATCTCTCTAACCCTGTTCCATCCCTGCAAGCTCTGTCCTTATCTGCACAAGTCTCAAACACTTTAAAATCATAAGTGTTTGAGGCTTGTGTGGTTAAGGCATAACTTACAGAAATAGGACAGGGCCAGGACCAAAACTCGCAGGGATGGGAATATTGAGATCCTGCAGGGACGGGGACAATTTGCCCTCATGTCATTCTCTAGCCAAGATTTATCAAGCCTGAGTGCTGTCAATGCCCGAGTCATAGGAGGTTGGGTGTCGGTTTCAGAGTCCTTCGCCATGCTCAATGTTGATGCAGTACTGAGAAGGTTTTTCAAACTGTAGTTTTTGGGCTTTCAGTGACTTCTTTTGCATATGGAGACAAAGGATACAACTAATGCCCCAATGTTCACGACCTAGACACTGGAAACATCAATTATGTGCGTCAGAGCAAGAAACGGTCTGATTACAATCGAGAACATTTCTTAAAGCCATTCAGTACCCTTTATTGACATGGAGGGGGAAAACAGCCAACGCTACGTCAAAGGGCTCAATGGCCTGGGGAGGTTGACTAGAATGCTGAAAAAGGTCAGTTAAAAGGAAAATAAAAAAAGCTCAGAGTGGCCCAAAGGTAAAAAAAAAAACCCAACACACAAAACCTGACAAAAATGAATTAACCTCAGGTAAAATACTGGAACATGATTAAAACAAGAAATTATGAGGATGGAGAAAAATAAGTAGAGAAGGCACAAAAATAAATAAATAGAGGAAATCCATGGGACCCTTGGATGATCAAGGAGCAAAAGAAATACTGAGGGTCATAGAGGAGAGGCTAAATGGATTCTTTGCTTCAGTCTTTACAGAAGACAACGCAAGAGATCTCTTCAGTTTCCTTTTCAGCACATCATAAAAGCATAAGAACATAAGAATAGTCATACTGATGGTCTAGCCCAGAATCCCATCTTCATGGTGGCTAATCCAGGTCACAATTACCTGGCAAACCCCCAATAGTAGCAACATTCCATGCTATGGATCCAGAGCAAGCAGAGGCTTCCCTCCTATTTGTCTCAATAGTAGACTATGGTCTTTTCCTCCAGGAACTTGTCCAAACTTATTATTATTTTTTTTTTAACCAGCTACATTACATGGCAGAAGCCACTGCTTGCCCTGGATCGGTAGCATGGAATGTTGCTACTATTTGGATTTTGCCTGGTACTTGTGACCTGGATTAGCCACCGTGAAGATGGGATTCTGGGCTAGACCACTGGTCTGACTCAGTATGACTATTCTTATGCTCTTATGTTATGCTGAAAAGGAAACTGAAGAGACAGCTTCTCAATTCCATGGAAAATGAAGAACTGATAGTCCCGTAAGATCAGGTGGGAAGGCACTAGCATGCATGCAGTATGGGCACTGTGAAAAGATTTAAAGTGACAATGCACTTAGTAGTGTCTGTTCCAGGTTCCATCAATGACGTCACCCACATGTAAGAATATTATGCCTGCTTGTACTCTGAGAATACCATAAATACTTGAATATAACCTAAGATTTTGACCCCTCCCCCCCAAAAAAGCATCAAAATTTAATCTCTGTTTATATTCAACAGCTCCCTCCACCACTGTCATGTCCAGCATTCCTACCATTCCCTCCTTCTCTCTCTGCTACTGCCACTAGCACTCCTGAACCAGCAGAGCTCTCACTGATTCATTCTCCCCCCCACCCCGAACAAGCACGACTCACACTTAGTTCCTCTCTCCTCCTGGACCCACTAGTAGGCCCTCCAGGCCTATCGTACCTTTCTAATGGCCTACTGGCATATGAGGACAGGAGCAGTCCCTACATGTTCCTTCCCATGCTATGTCTGAAGTAAAAATGGCTGCCGCAACTTCCGACAGCAATCTTGCGAGACTGCTGCTGGAGGCTATGGAAGCCATTTTTACAAAAACACCATGGGCATGAATGAGTGGAGATTGCTTGTACCCTAATGTGTTACTAGACCGCCAGAGGTAAAATAGGCAGGGGGGAAGGGCTCATCTGTTAGAAGGAGGCAGCGGTGAAGGAGACACTTCATGGAAAGGAAAGGAACGCGAGGAATGCTACACTCCACAGGGGAAAGAAGGAAGGATGAAAGGGGAGGAGGAATGCTGGATTGAAAACCCTTGGTTTATACTTTTAACATTTTATCCCTAATAAAAAAAGGTAGGGGGGGAAGAAAATGTTCTTATATTCAGAAAGATTTATATTCAAGTATATATGGCAGTTTGAATCTGACAGAAGTAATAGTGCCTCTGTATAAGTGTCTGGTTAGATCTCATTGAAGTATTGTGTATAAGTCTGGAGACAGCACTTAAAAAAATAAAAAACACCCTAAAACACAGGATTAAGTCAGTACAGAGGGAGTTACTTAAAACAGTCAATGATCATTATAAAGTATATAGGGTGAACAAAGATTTAAATATATATACGTACTTTGAAAGAAAAGCAGGAGAAGGAGATATAAAAGAGTCATTTCAATCAATCATTTACATACATGCACAGAGAAGGCCTCTATTTTTATTTACATTATTTGATAACTCGCTCAAAATTTCTCGGCAGCTTACAACAAAAAACATTCATAACAAACATTTAAAAACACATCAAAAATTGAAAAAGCTGTGCAACAAAGTTACAAAGGATGAAGGTAAAAAGATATGTGGAATCTATGAAGATTTTTCTTTATAGAAATGGTGGTAGTGGATGCATAACAACTTCCTAGCAGAGGCTGTAGAGACAAGAACTGTATCTGAATTAGGGAATGACCAAATTTGGATTTTGGGATTGGCGCCAAAACTAGCCAAAAACCAGGTTCAGTCATACTTCAGTTTCAGCTGAAAATGCCAACATTTTTGCCTGAAATTAGAAAAGTAACCCCTTCTCTTGCCACCATTCTCTTCCCACGGCTCCAAAAGGCCCTCCCCAGCCCTTCCTTTAGAAGCCTTGGTGTTTTAGTTGTCTATTTGGGGCAGAAATGATCCCCAGTTACTCTTGCCCATACCGGCTCCACAGTCAAAATGGCTGCCAATACTTCCCACAGCACACTTGCTACTGTAGACTGTTGTGGAAAACCATTTTGAGATTAGTCAGCATGAGCAGGAACAACCGAGGATTGCTCCTGCCTATGCCGGATCCAGTCTCAAAATGGCTGCCATGGGATGTCGTGTTAGTCATTTTGACTGAAGAGATGACATGGGCATTCAGTGATTCAGAATGGATGCTGGCCCAAAAGGCCTCTAGACCAGCAAAGACTTTTTTTTCCACAACTTATTTTAAAAAACCTAATCCACTAAGCGGTTTACAAAATACTAACATAATTGTGATCCAACATACAAATTTTTTTTTAAATAAACAGCACATTATCTAACATTCATTTCAGTCAGTATTATAATCCAGTCAATTAAATGCCTCCATAAACAAAGTTCTTTTCAATACCTTCTTGAATTTCTGATCATCAGGGAGCAACTTATTAGTCCAATGAAATTATTCCATAATGATACATTTGCCACTGAAATACAGATACTAAGGGCCTCTTTTATCAAACTGCGCTAGCAGTTTGTAACGCAGTGAGCCGTGCTGAATGGCCCTCACTGCCCCCGACGCTCATAAAGTTCCTATGAATGTCAGGAGCAGCTCTCTGCGCTAAAAACAGCTAGCGCAATTTGATAGAAGAGGCCCAAAATGTACACTATACAAATACAAGAGTAACTCATCTGTTACCAGTCGCAACGCTCCCTCTGACCTTAAAGGCCGATATAGGCTCATCACTAGCATTAAATACCAAATGACTTTAAAGATCAATACTAGAACCTACAGAATTTGACAGGTAATCAATGAAGCCATTTCAACAACAGTGTTACATGTTCAAATCTGCTTCCACCACATATCAAACGCACTGTTTAGTAAAAGAACTCCTTAATGTAGTATATTTAAGAATGGTTTATTTCATAGACCCAGATAAACTTAAAATGCCCTTAAAATCTAGTGGGTCAATATGGAGCCAATAAACTGTCCAATTTTAAAACAGCAATTGATTTTCAAACAACTCTGCATACAAATGAGTTCTGTGGAAGTTCACTGTAATTCCACCCAATCGGTCATTTGGAAAGTGACTGACACGTGCGCAGAACAGTCTACTTAATACAGGCACAGATATACGCATGCTCCAAGGACAGCTACATAGGTATGCATGAGCATTAGTCATAGACATGCCTAACTGTGGTGCATCACATGTGCACGTCATAGGTGCATGCCAAAGACATCACTGTAGAGTATTCGTGTCATGAAAGAGATTTAAAAAAAAGATTACCAGTTGACCCTGCTTTAGCTTTATACAAAGATCTGGTGATGAAAGATATTGAACGAATAGAATCGAACAAATTTTTCTGTACATGGAACACTTCCAAACAAGAAAGAGAAGCTATAAATTCTTTAAAACTTAATCAAAATATTATCATTAGACGTGCCGACAAGGGGGGAGCGATTGTGATCTTGGACCATCAACAATACACCTTAGAGATTTTGCGCCAACTCAGTAATACATCAGTATATAGTCCTTTAGAGAGAGATCCTACGAATGTTTTGAAAGAAGAGATACTGAAGTTAATAGGACGAGGGTATCAACAAGGATTCATAACACAAAATGAATTAAACTATTTGAGTCCACAATATCCTAAAATTCCATTTTTTTACATCTTACCCAAAATTCACAAAAATTTGACTGCTCCTCCAGGCCGTCCCATTGTTTCATCGTGTGGTTCCCTGTTAGAGCGTGTTAATGAGTACTTGGATGTTTTTTTGAAACCTTTTGTTCCCTTAATTCAATCTTATGTACAAGACACCACACATTTTTTGCGAATACTATCTGCAGCTCAGCCAAGTGCAACTACTGTATTGGTCACGTTGGACGTGCAGTCGTTATATACAAGTATCCCTCAGGACCAAGCCTTGTTAATTATTGAAGAATATCTAGAGAAGAGGGAACGTCCGCATGCAGTACCATCAGAATTTTTAGTTCAATTGTTGAGTATATCGTTAAAGAAAAACTACTTCATGTTTCAAGGAATATTTTATCAACAATTAAGTGGTACTGCGATGGGAGCTGTTTGTGCACCGTCCCTAGCTAACCTGTTTATGGCGAGCTTTGAACAGCAATTTGTGTACACATCTCAGTGGTTTTCAAAGATAGCCCTGTGGTGTCGCTATATTGACGACATTTTTGTACTATGGGATGATTCTGTGGCAAACTTATCTTTGTTTATAGAATTTTTGAATTCATGCTTACCTACAATCAAATTTGATGTTACTTTGGACATGGAGAAAATCTCTTTTTTAGATGTAGCAATTACCAAAAATAGAGAAGGGTTTGAGACATCAGTATATAGGAAAATCACTGATAAAAATACCTTATTGGAATTCTCAAGTTCTCACCCGTCTCATCTAAAAGAGGGCCTTCCATATTCACAATTTCTCCGTTATCGGAGAATATGTTCATCTAAAGATGAGTTTAAGAAACAAGCTCAAGTATTAAGTGATAAATTCTTGACTCGGGGGTATCCACCTACTTGTATTAAAAGAGCATACAATAGAGCCCTATATAATAGAAGAGATCTCCTTTTAGAATATAAAACTCCTGAACAGGAAGCTGAAAAACTGGTATGCGTATTAAGACATACTCAACAATCTAGGCATTTCTCTAAGATTGTAAAACGTCATTGGAACTGTTTATCAGTCCATTCATGTTTCCAGAACACTCAAGTTACTACTGCATACTCTAGGAATAGAAATTTGCAGGAGCTGTTAAGCCCAACTAGTAAGGGAGCAGTTTTAGATCAGACAGAAAGATTATCTCCAAGTAGTCAGATTGGGCATCGGAAATGTGGTAGATGCTCAGTATGTGAAAATATGCAAGAAGGTCACGTATTTGTTAATCCTTATGATAACAGAGAGTATCGACTAATCTCGTCGACGTCATGTGAAACTAGTGGTATTATTTATGCCATTTGTTGTCCTTGCAACCTATTGTATGTAGGGCAGACTTCCAGACAATTCAAGACTAGGATTATAGAACACAGGTCGTGTGTTAACTGCTGTAAAATTGAGGCACCTATGGTACAGCATTGCCTTGATAATAATCATAAGTTTTCAGAGATGCGTTGCTGGGTAATAGAAAAGCTATACCCCTCAACTAAAGGTGGAGACTTTAAACTTTATTTAAGACAGAAAGAACAGAAATGGGTATACAGACTAAAAACCTATACCCCATATGGTTTAAATGTTAGGGTTGAATGGCGCGCGTTTTTCTGAAGAAAAACCCGGAAGCTATAAGGATTGGTTATAGCCCTGTGAGCACTTGGAGCTGATTGGTGTAATATCGCTCCGATGTTCCCTTTAAAACCCCGGAAGTACGCCGAGCCGCCATTTCGTTACTAAGAATCATTGAAGCAGTAGCTCATGTTTAAATTGTAAGTAGTTTCAGTATATAGAGTGGTATATGGGAAGTTTTCCTGTATTTTATAGTAACAATGTGTTTTGTTTGTAGATAATCCCCTGATGCAGCCGTAGGGCGAAACAGGGCCTGTTGGGATATTTACCAGTTGGGATATTTACCAATTTTGAGACTGATCGTAAGCGGTGTATATATATACCGCTAAAACTGCAACTGCGGTGGTTTTGAGTCATCAGAAGAAAATAAGATAAGTGCTCACTTTCCTAAAAAGTTTTGAAATTATATTTAAAAAAATTTTTGGACATAAAAGTACGGTAAAAAACTAGACCAAGGATGTATTTCCTATGTTAGTATGATTACTGACATAGGTTGTTTCACTAGATTTATCTTGGGAAACACTGAGGTCTATACCGTTTTCATTATTGAAATGAGTTGAGCACTATATTTCTGATGGTACTACTATATGAATATCATCTTGTGTGGTTATAAATTTAAAGATATTCAGCTTGTCTTGTATATAGTTACTTCTAATAATTCCTTTTCAATTGTGTCCACTTTAGTTTTCAGCAAAGAGGTATCTTCTTTAACAACTTTAAATTCTTCCTTTTCTTCCAAAACATTTTTTTCCAGTTCTAGTATTTGTGGGGATAAAGTCTGTCCCAAGCTTGCAACTAGGTCCCAAATTGAATCCAGGGTAACATTAGTAAGATTTAAAAAAGCAAATGTACCTGGTTGTATTGATTGAGTTTCCCCAGTCACAGGGCTTCTCTCTCTTCTGCCTTGTTCTTCTGGCTGCTCCATCGCTGTTTCTGCCCCAGGATTGAGTTCTTCCGGGGCCAAGCTCAGTATAGCCTCCCGGGATAGAGAGTCCACCTCTTCGGATAGACTGTCGTCCTGCGGTGAGCTGGCTCCCTGGTGCTGTGGAGGCGGGGACCTTGCGTCGGGGCTCAGTATCGACTCGAGCCCAGGGAAGTTCACTTCTGCCTCACTCGTTGGTGGAACCTCCAGTGGGCGAATCCCTGACAAAACTCAGAAATTCGTCTATAGTTGCCATAGGAGGGGTATCTGAGCGCTGCAAGGTTCCAGCAGCGCTCCTTGCCCCTTCTCTTCGCCATTTTCGTAGCGTGAAGGTAAAGTGGGAAAACTATTCTGGGAGCGTCTCACCCACAGTCATTCCATCGCAGCCATCTTGGATCTTCCATTTGGTTATTTTTCTGTATTGGTGAGTATGAATAGCATTGGTTAATGGAGGGGTGAGTGTTTTCATTGTTTTTTTTGTTTTGAATTGTTCATTCTCCACAAATGCATATAGTTCATGAGTTTTTAAATTAAAAAATGTATTTTATTTATGTTTAAACAATAAATTCACAAGTATACACTTGTCAAAGAATAAAGTTATGAAGCATTTATATAATCATTTGACCACTATTCATTGGAGAGAAGGAGAAAACAAGAGACAAGGAGATCTCTTATAGGAAAACTACAAATATTCAAAAAATAAAATTAGGATTAATGTGATCATCATTATTTTCAATTTTACAAACCCTACACATTCTGGATTAACTTCTTAATGTCTATAAAAACTCAAGCTGATCAGGAGCCTGCATATCTGACCAGACATTTTATAGGAGTAAGTTTCAAGTTTCAAGTTTATTTATTCATTTGATGAATCGCCTATTAAAATTGCTAGGCGATGTACAAAATCCATATAGAAAATAATACATAGAAACTATCAATTAACAGTATAGTTACGTAAAATACAAACAAGAAGGGGTAGGGAAGGATTAAAGTTTACAATCTTAATTTTGGTAGAAAAAAGGTAGAGAACAAAAGGTAAGGGGCTAAAATCCAAAGCACAGTTCTATAAAAGTTTTAGTGATTAAAAGCATCTATAAATAGGTAAGATTTTAAAAGTTTTTTAAAAGATACAATGTTTTTTTCAGATCGAATGTATTGAGGGAGGGCTTTCCACCATTGTGGTCCCATGACTGTGAACATGTCGGATCTACGTGTACCAATAATTTTCAAAGAGGGTACTGACAGCATGTTTTGGCCGGAAGATCGAAGAGAACGTTGAGAATTGTAAGGAATTAGAAATCGAGAGATAAAGAGTGTTTCGTTGGATGCTAGTGTTTTAAAAATAAGTAATAAAATTTTAAAGGTAATCCTGTGGCTAACTGGTAGCCAATGTGCGTCTTTTAAAAAAGGAGTAACTTGGTCGAACTTTTTAGCGTTGTATATTAGTTTAATGGCTGTGTTTTGTATTACCTGCAGTCTCCTTTTTTCTTTCTGGGTGATGTTGAGTAAAAGAGCATTACAGTAATCAATTTTTGAAATTACTAGAGCGTGAATGAGTATCTTTATCGATGTTGAACTGAGAAATTTGACGATTGAGCGTATCTGTCGTAGTTTAAAAGAAACAGCTTTTAACAGTAAGAGATGTGTTCATGGTAAGTTAATTTATCGTCTATAGTTACGCCTAGTATTTTAACGGAAGAAACCAAGTTGAGCGAAATATTAAGAATAAAAGGTTTTGACAAGGTTATATCTTTTTTCCAAGTGAATAATATTGGTTTTGTTTTATTGATGTTTAATGCTAGTTTATTTGTGTTAAGCCAGTTTTGGATTTTTTCTAATTTGTGGTTGATAGATGTGATATCGGTAATATTTTCTGGGTCCAACGGGTGAATGAGTTGAATGTCGTCTGCATACGAAAACGGTATAAAACCAATAGATTGGCAGATACCTAGTAGAGGTGAGAGAAAAATATTGAACAGTAAAGGGGACAAGATAGATCCTTGAGGGATTCCAAAAGAGGATGAATAATATGTGGATTCTTCATTGTTAAACCTGACCGAGGAGGTGCGGTTGAGTAAGTACGAGTTGAACCATGAAAGAACATTCTCGCTTATTCCTAATTCTTCTAGTCGAGTAAGGAGCAGGTTGTGATCTATAGTGTCGAAAGCTGCGGAAATATCTAAAGAAAAAAGGATGACTGATTTGTGGTGATCCAGGTAATATTGAATGTTAAGCCTATTAAGGAGTATTCTGTGTTGTGAAATTTTCTAAATCCGGTTTGGTTGGGGTGTAATGCATTGGTGTTTTCTATAAAGTCAGATAACTGGTTGAAAATCAATTTTTCGGTTAATTTTGCTAAAAATGGAATATTGGCTATTGGCCGGTAATTGGAAAGTTTGTTAATGCTATTTTTATGATTCTTAAGGATAGGTGTGATGATGGCAGTCTTCCATTGAGGTGGAACTGTAGCAGTAAGCAGGCTTTTCTGAATGAGTGAGTGAATGAAAGGTCCGAAGTGTGAGAAATGTTTTTTTAAATAAAAAGGAGGAATGAGTTCGGAACGAGAGCCTTTTAGATTGACTTGTTGGAAGAGGGATTGTATATCGTGGATGGAAGGAATTTTAAAGTTTGAACATTTTGCTGTTGGAATAGATTTTGGTTGGTCAGGGTTTGTGAGATTAATTGTTGTGTTGTGAACAAAGGAATTGCGGATGTTATTAATCTTTTGTGTGAATGCATCAGCCAAGTCTTGAGCTTTTAATGTGGATTTTTGAATAGAGTTGTTTATTTTATTTTTTGGGTCTATGGATTTTAGGATATTATACAGCGTAGAGGAGTTTTTTGCTTTTTCAACAAAAAGTAGCTCCTAAATTTTTAACTTCTTGTCTCATAGTCAGAAACAATTTCCTACATTCTTGAGTTGTTTTTGTCACATTGAGAAACACCCAGGCTCTGCACGCAGAACAGTTTGTGAAGAACAAAAATAAAATATGCAAAACAGCATTCAGATCTTGCTCAAATACAAATGAGACAAGCAATGTCGAACAAGACTCAATTTCCAATAATGTATTTTCAAACAAATCAGATTATTCAAGTCCATGCCTTGTGTTTCAATCAAATATTTTTAAAAACATCTCTAGATGTAATTCCTGTAGATTTATGAAAATTCAACATTTTAAGATTTAATCTCCTGTTGAAATTCTCAATCTGTTTGATTTTTTTCTTTGAAGAAATTCTTTATCTTGCACAATGTTCACTGATAAATTTTGTAAAGAGGTTACCTCTTGGTTTAGCTGGTCAAATCTATTAGATGTTTCAGTTTTTATAGCTTCAATATTAGATGATAAACCATCAATTTACTCACGACTGCAGAAAATTCTCCTGTTGATTTAGTCACTGCAGTTTTGAGTTTTTGAAGAGACTCTTCCATATATTCTCCAGAATCACCGCTGTAGAGTAGCTTCCTTTCTCAGCTCCTTGAATGTTAATATCAAGGCTGTCTGGTTTGCTCGAGCACCCTCTCTGCTACCCCTTCTGTGCCACATCCCGCGTGCTTTCACCAGACACTAGCGCTGGATACAGTGGAGGTTGGGTAATCAGAGGAGACAAAGATGTGTCCAATCCCAGGGCTTCAAAGCCTCCTTCCTCCAAAACCAATGCAGGAGACTCAACTCCAAGTAACGAAGTGCTGGCCACGAAGCGATCCATCGACTGTCCAGATGAAGGCGGAATAACCTGAACAGTGCCCTTATGTTTAGTACGAGGCATTTTTGCATTTTCAAGAAAGGCAAGAAAAAACCCAAAACTTGCCAATAGAAGAGTACAAGCTTTTAAATTTTATACCGTGAACAGTATCCTTTGATGCTTTGCACTTCTTCTTGCCATAAAGCAAATAGCAGCCATTAATCATAGATGTCTCACATACATGGGTTGACGCCATGGGGAGGAGATGGAGAACTAGCAGTAACCCATGCAATGTGAATACTACTGCTTCTACAGGTGCTGAAAAGTTATTGGCCCAAGGCTCATTCATTTTTTCTTCAAGATTGAACCGATGAATGAAAATTCTCTGGTTGGGGTGCATCTTTTCAGCACCCTCTCGTATGGGAGCGCGTAAAATGCACCTTCAACACATGCACTAAAATGCGATTATAACACTTAAGTATATGGCCTTCCCCATGTATGATGATATATAATATATATAAAATATTTTTTAAAATTTTATGGCAGACCTGTTGGTATTTTGGGTCATTAGAAGTATGCGTTACATTTTGTGCATCACAAAGTTATTTTAGGCATTGATTGGTGTGCTGTTTTAATATTAATGACCTTGTTTTAATACTAATGAGGTCATTTGCATTGCAGAGTCAGAGGCTGCAATGAGCGCACAGAAAAGCACGAGGTGAGCCATTGTGTACATTGGTTGGTTAAATTATGTCAACACTAAACCAGTTCAACAACAATCGTTAGACATACAGTCAGTTTAGTGCATCTAGACCAGAGTCTAGGAAGGCCTTTATCAATATTTATATCACAGTATAAAATTTATAAAATAAAAAAGTGATCACCAGTTCCTAGAGACAATTTTAGCACAAGTCGGTTAATGTTAATTTTCTGTACAATGTACTGCAACTTGCATGATCCAACTGCCAGAATAAAACTGTCAGTCAACCTGGGCTAGCCAAAACTGAAGAGATCATAACTCTCCAATTCTGCCCAAACTATACTGGCATCCTGTTACTACTAGAAATTTTGATTAAGGCTTTCACAACAGTTTTTAATGTTTTGGAAAACACTGGCCCAAAAGCGTTTGGCAGCAAAATTGAGGCAGAACATATGCTTCAGTCTCTGCAATCACAAAAGATGTATGCTTTAGAGGGGCATGCCAATAAATAGCTTACATTTTACCAACTTAATGTCTTTCATAAAACATAAGGTAATGTACACGATAAATAAAATTTGGTGAAAGATCAAAGGGCAAACAGACTTATACAGCAATGAGCCTAGGTATATTAGATGAGCACACTAAATTTATACCTGATGACATACACAGAGATAAATCAGTTGATCAAAAGGAAAGAAGAATGTGTGCGTGGATACAGGGAAAAGAAGAAAAATTTGGACAGAGCTGAGCAAAAGCCCGAGTTATAGGCAAGACTGTACTGAGCTATAGATGTACCCTGTGCAACTTGCCCATTGGGGCCTCCCTCCAAGCCAATTCATCACCATCAAAGAGAAAACTGTGCTAGGAGCAATTTTTGAGCCTTTTGCAGCTGCACCACTAACATAGCCTTTGGCGTAATGCTGGATGTAGGAGACAATGAAAAAACAAAGCCCATCAATCAAACTTGACAGATAGGAAAGCCTGAAGGAAGAGCCATGTTTACAGGACTTTGAATTTGACATAAATAAGGTTTGTTCTTGTAGGTGAAACCTTGGTTATTAAGAGAATATCTGCATATGTAGATGGGCAATAATTTCAGCCTCTTGTGTAATGGTAACCAAAGGGCTAAAAAACAAACAAAAAATCCCACCCAAAAAAAAATGACATAGTTGAGTCATGCGGGATACCATAATTCAAATGCCATGTTTAATAGAGCAGTTCTTGATGATCCTACAGATACAGTTAAAGTTCCAAATACTCAAACTAAGCCAAAATCTGCCTTTAATAACCATAACCATACATTGAAGTATCTCTCTAAGAAAACTCGGTCCTGGATTTTCAAGCATGCAGATTTCAGTAAAATGAGAGTGTTCCTGAAGAACTGGTGGGATCAGGGCAGGATTAATTCTTAGTAATACTATCCAAAACATAAGTATATATTAATAACCAAGTTTGCAAATCCTCTCAACTGCAACCAATATGTATGTATAAACAACCAAATCTGTAACTCCTCTAGCACGTTCCACTCCATGTATCTTAATTTGTAACAAAACAATAAGGCAAGTGGTCCAACGTGGAACAAAATAAGATAGGCAGACAATAAGGAGATTCAAATCAAGTTTTTTCAAGGTGCTCCCAGGAACCATGCCTAATGCATTTTACCAAACAAGGCTGCTCAGTGCTAACAGAAAACCATGTCTTTCATACACACAGAACACAGAACCACCCTCAGCCAGTATGGAATAAGTAATCACAAACTACCCACACACACACACTTTTTTTTACAAAAGCACAGAAGAGGTTTTTAGCACTGGCTGGCGGGCTGAATGTTCTGTGCTGCTCTGAAGCTCATAGAAATTCTATGACCATCGGAGCAGTGCAGAGTATTCTGCATGCTGGTTGGTGCTACAAACCAAAGGAACGGTTGAATAAGAGAGAGGAAAGTAGGGCTTCCTGTGGCACCCCACATTTGATTGGTTTCGGTTTTGATAAGATTGAGCCATTAGTACACTTTGGGTTCTGTTATTTAAAAAGGATGTGAACCAGTGCAATGCAACATCTTAGATGCCAATATCAGCGAGTCACATAATGAGGTAATGGTCAATAGTGGTGACAATGGCTGATTTTCCGTTTAAAGGGACTGAGCCTGATTGTAAGGAGGAGTTGATAAAAGGAAGGATTGAGCTTACAAAGGTATCACTGGCAGCAACGAGGAGGTGTAATGGAGCAGGGTTCCAGGATGGAGCTGGAAGGATTGATGGAGTTTAGTATCTTGGTTAGGTTTGTATACAAGACACTCATCCTCCTCTCGCCCCCCCATACATCTAACGTTCACAGCATGAGCAGCAACCCTAACCTGCTGCTCACGCCAGTGTCTGCTCTTCTTCCAAACGTCACTTCCTCGACCTGCACCTAGGAAGTGAAGTCAAAGGAAGAGCCAACGCTGGCGCGAGCAGCAGACTGGAATTGCTGCTCGCATCATGAATGTTAAAGAGGTACAGTGGAAGGTAAGGCATGCATGCAGTGGGTGGGAGCGGGGAAGAGGGAGGGGGAGGGGAAGGGCATCACCGCCCCCGGCGCCTCTCACCCCCGCTCTGCCACTGGTCCAAATTTTGAACTGCACTTGTATTGCAGATGATTAATGGATCAGTGCAATTACTAAAGCCTATTCTTTATTACCTGCTTTCTCTGTATCTGGATTTGCCCAATACATAGGCTGAATGAGAAGAGAAAGGAGGTCAAGTGGAGAAACGGACTTGACAGGCATTTTTCTTTTTAAGTCACTATCACATATACAGTACTTAATATTCCAAAACCATAGTTCACCAAAAGGTAAAAAACTTAAGGGCTCCTTTTACGAAGGTACGCTAGCGTTTTTAGCGCACGTTAGCCCCGCGCTACACGGAAAATACTAACACCAGCTCTAAGGAGGCTTTAGCGTCTAGCGCATGCGGTATTGTAGCGCGCACTAAAACCGCTAGCTCACCTTCATAAAAGGAGCCCCAAGTGTTTTGGCCTGGAATGAGAGGGCATAGGATGAAGTTAAGAGGTGATAGTCTCAGGAGTAATCTAAGAAAATACAGTCAAACCTTGGATAGTGAGTAGTGCTGCCCGATTCACGATTCGAATCAGTTCACCGATTCACTTCGGGTGAATCGATTCGAATCTATTTAAATTTAAAAAAAAAAAAATCGGCTTCCCGATTCGGACCCTCTCCCCTCGCTCCCTAAAGCAGGAGCGGCAGCGATACCCTTGCTGGTTGGCCGCTGCCGCATCTGTTTTAGAGGGCAAGGAGGGAGGGTCAGTCAGGAAGTGCTGCTGTCCGGCTTCCCTCCTGGCCTCCCCGAAGGACTGCCCCCCCCCCCCGAAAGACTGCACATCCCTCCCCCCTGGCCTCCCCGAACTGTTTACCTTATAGCTTTAGCCTGCAGCCGAAAATCGCGGTTACAGCGTCTTTGCAGTGCTTTAAGCTGTTTCCTCCACCGCGATCCTGCCTCTGACATCAGAGGAGGGGCGGAACCGCAGCAGAGAAACAGCTCATAGCACTGCAAAGACGCTGTAACTGCTGCAGGCTAAAGCTATAAGGTAAACAGTTCAGGGAGGCCAGAGGAACACGGAGGCCTTCCTAGGGGGGGGGGGTGCAGTCTTTCGGGGGGGGGGGCAGACCTTTAAGGGGGGGACAGGCCTTCAAAGAGGGAACAGGCCAGGGATGGTGGCATAAGCCTTCAGGGGGGACGGACAGGCCTTTAGGGGGGAGGTGCAGGCCTTCAGGAGAGGGAGGCCCTGGTGTAGAAGTACACGGAGGGAGGGAAGGGGGGGTTCAAAGAGACGTGCATATGACGGACTTTGGGGGGGAAGATATAATGGGTCTAAAAATAGAGGAGAGGGAGAGAGATGATGGACAATGGGATTTAGGGAGGGAAGGAACAGAAAGGGAGAGAAGTTGGACACCAGGGATGGTGTGGAGGGGTGGGGATAGAGTTACTGAATAGGAGGGTAGTTGGGAAAAGAAAGGGAGAGATGGTGGACCCTGGGGTGGTAGGAAGGAGAGAGAGATGCTGGATGAAAGGGTAGTTAAGAAAAAGATGGATCTGTGGATGGAGATGAAAAAAAAGAAAGATGCCAGACCTCCGGGGGAGGGAAGGGAAATGGAAGGGGAGGACAGAGATGGCAGAAGGATGGTTAGAATGGAGAAAGAAGAAAGAAGGAGACCCTGGCAAGCAAGTTATCAGAAGACAACTAGAGCCTGGGATCAACAAGATTTGAATAATGATCAGAAAACAAAAGGTAGAAAAACTAATTTTATTTTCCATTTTGTAATTACAATATGTCAGATTTGAAACGTGTATCCTGCCAGAGCTGGTATAGGACCGCAAACGTGGGCTAGGATTTAAGAGAGAGGAAAAGTGTTTTTTGTTTGTTTATTTTGTTTACACCACAGCGCCAGTGTGGTTAGGAGAAGGCAAAGGGGGTGAAGAGGCTATAAAATAAACCCACCAGGATAGCGAGTAACGTGGTTTACAAGTACAGTGGTAGCTCGGTTTACGAGTGCACCAGTTTGCGAGCGAGACCAGAAGGCTTTGAGCATGCGCAAATGCTCAAAGCCAGTCCAGCCCAGCCCAGACCAGAAGAGGGAGGATCTTCGGGCACTGGCACTGGTGCCAAGTCAGGTAAAGGAAGTGTCATTGACTGCTCGGGGGTGGGGGTGGAGGGGGGGAAGTAGGATCACGGTGGAGGGGGGGGCAATGCGAGTGGGGGGAGGATGCCGGTTCGCGGGGGGGGGGGAAGTCAGATCGCGGGGAGGGGTTTGGAACAGTGTCGGATTCCTCAAGGGGGGGGGGAGAATGGAGCAGCGCCGGTATACGAACAATTTGATTTATGAGCATGCTTCTGGAACGAATTATGCTCGTAAACCAAGGTTCCACTGTATTTTGCAAGACAAGCAAAACATTTTCTTAAATTTTAACTCGATAAACGAGTGTTGTCTTGCAGTACGAACACATATACGTGCGTCACGTCAAATATGCACAATATATGCGTGCCGCATCACCGATCGCGTCTGAACCCGCACCCGCAGTTCAAACACGCACGACATACGCACATCTCACGCTGAGCACGGCTGAATGTAATAAAAGCATCACATCCAATTCACCCACATTGTAGTGACTGTACGAAACGAGTGAGATCTTGCAATACAAGTATGTATAGTAATGTATTTTCTATTAAAGTTTTTGGGATGTGGAACAAATCATCTGAGTGTCCTATGGGGAAATTCACTTTGATATACGAGCGCTTTGGATTACGAGCATGCTTCTGGAATGAATTATGCTCACAAACCAAGGTACCACTGTACTTTTTTACAGATAGGGTGGTAGATGCGTGGAACAGTCTCCTGGTAGAGATGGTGGAGACAGAGACTGTCTGATTTCAAGAAATCCTGGGATAGTCACGTGGGATCTCTTAGAGAGAGGAAGAGATCATGGTTACTGCGGATGGGCCGACTGGATAGGCCATTTGGCCTTTATCTGCCATCACATTTCTCTGATTCTCTGTAAATGTAAAGTAGATTAAAAGGAATTGGAATTATACTGAAAATCCACAAAATTGTTTTGGAATATGACCAGATCTCCATCCCACAGCAAAGACAATATTGAACAAACATTTTTTATCCTCTACTTTAATTATAGCTATCTAAACAAACAGCATATATTTAAACTGCATTCCCTGTTAAGACAAGTTTTCTACAACATATACCTATAAATGGCCTGTTTAGCTGCTGGGCATAAAATCTGAACAGAATCGTCATGAACAGTTATTGTTGCTTAACACCTCAAAACATGTAAGCTTTTGTTTTGTAAATCAGAAACAGGAAATAAAAGCAACTCTACAAATTGAAAGGCAATTTTAAAAAAATGTATTTTCTGCTACTGTGCACAAAGATGAACCAAAAGGAACCAATCCTCCTTGTTCAGATTCAAATTAATAGGGCTTTTTGTACCCTGCACTTACTCTCACCTCTTTTTACATTTCTCTCCGTTACCATAGGAACCCCCTGCTGGGGTGTGAAAAGGGTACCAAGTCAAAAGGCCAGATTTTGGCTCCTGAGAAACAGAATGCCATCCTTTGTTAAATTATAAAGGGTTTAGTAACTATAGAAACACCACTCAGTTACAAAGAAGGTTAAAAGTACCTACCCTAAATTCACAAAATAAGAGCCTGGTGTGCAGTTAAATACTTTAATTACATTATGACTTAATTCATATGTAAGCTATGATAATATCACCCCCTGAGAACTAAACATTTTCACACAACCAGAAATCTAATTCAGGATAAAACTCATGAATCCATTTTTTATCCTGTTATCATGGGTAACAAGTCTACAGGGGTACAGGGAAGAGAACTCTCAATTTACTTAAAGATGTAAATGATATCAGAAGCTAAAAAGATACATGAAGGAATTCCAATATACAAAAAGTATAATAGATCTTCTATTTTGACCTCAATTAACTCTTCTTCAGCAATGATGCCCCCTCTCCCCAAAAAAAAACAAATCCCCCCAAAAAACCAACTTGCATTTCCTCTCTACTACGAGTTATCTCCAAATAAGAATTTTTTTTGATTGTAATTTTAGTTTATTATATTATTTGATATGATTATTTGTGGTATAATACTTTGAATTGGGTTATAGAAACAGGATATCAGAAAAAAGAAAAGTGCTTCCCCCCCCCCCCCTTAGGTTCCAGTATTCATATATGCAAGGACAGAATCAGCCTTACCAGAAGGGATCAACTGAACAAAAAGGTCTGCTAAGACTATACCCTAATACCTCACCTACATTAAACAGAACACAGACAAACATTCACCAAATACATAATAAGGGGCCATAAATTATAAATAGAAATGTGTGGATAATTCAAATTTGAAGATTATGGAAAAATCTATTAGAACAACAGAGTCTCACGTGGTTACATTGCAAGCAGTTTCCTCAACAGCTGTTAAGGATTCTCATATCACTCATATGAAATTTGAGAAAAAGGAAAATTTACAGAGGGCAAAAAATTTACGTCTAGTTAATTTCCCCAAAACTTATTTATTGTCCCCAGAAATATTGATCAAGAAATATTTTCAAGAAATTTTGGGGATGGCTGACGTAGAAAATTTACCTCTAACAAATCTATATTATATTCCTCAGAGGAAAAAAGTTCCTGCAAAATTGGGTGTAGATCAGTTAGAACAAATTGATTTCGACTTAACTGGTTTCCTAGAAGATTCACAAGATATAATTCAAACTAGATCTACACTTTTAATAACGTGTACAAGAGAGAGATAAATCCTTAATAATGAAAGCTTATTTTCAAAATAAGCAAACAAAATTTTGTGGAGATAATGTACTGATTTTTCCTGATGTGGCCCAAGCAACACAATTGAGAAGGAAATCATTTTTAGCTTTGAAATCAAGGGTGTTAGCTTTAGGAACTACATTTTATTTGAAGTTTCCTTGTAAATGCTTGATCAAATTTAAAGAAAATGACTATGTTTATTGGGACTCTATTCAGTTAGAACAATTTTTACAAAAAAATGAAGCTAGTTTTCTAGCCACCACGTGATTTAATATTTGGAGTTTTGAAGTATATAAGCACCATAATGTTTGATCTTTGTGATCTTGATTATATTGAATGTTTCTGTTTGTTAATACCTGGATGTTCTCTCTCAATTATGTGGACTTGAGGAATTAGTGATATAACTTTTGCAGTTTATAATTATTTCTTCATCTTTGTTTGTAAATTTCCTTCCTTTATTATTATTTGTATAAATGATAATATTTAAAATATGATAAATTAAAAAAAAAAAAAAGAAATGTGTGGATAAAAACTGAACTGAAAACTCCAAAGAACCAGACTCTGCATACAGTGCAACACCAAAAAATACATGTATCACCACTTCCTGTCCTATGCAATACAAAAGACTGTATATGTGTATTCATTAAGCTGACATTCAAATCAGTAAGTCAATGTAACATTTTTTTAATCCTTTATTTGATTCTTTATTTTCTTTTGTTGTTCGCTTGTTCCTTTCTTCTAAACAAGATTTTCATGCTTGTTTTATTTTTTTTTTATATTTATCTTTTTTTTAATTCCCTTTACACTTAATTGTACATAACAAAAATTCTTTAACTAAGCACCTTCATTTACATTCCATTTGAACACATAAATGTAGAGAATACAGTCACTTTCATGGTTAAGTATACGCATTCACACGTATGTTACAGCAAAACAGATAAGCTCTATTGTGTAAGGACATATATGTGGCAGAGGGGCAAGGGAGAAGGAAAAGTGTGCCTTTTTGCAGATGATACCAAGATTTGTAACAGAGTAGACACCGAAGAGGGAGTGGAAAGTATGAAAAAGGATCTGCAAAAGTTAGAGGAATGGTCTAATGCCTGGCAACTAAAATTCAATGCAAAGAAATGCAGAGTAATGCATTTGGGGATTAATAATAGGAAGGAACCGTATATGCTGGGAGGAGAGAAGCTGATATGCACGGACGGGGAGAGGGACCTTGGGGTTATAGTGTCTGAAGATCTAAAGGCGAAAAAACAGTGTGACAAGGCAGTGGCTGCTGCCAGAAGGATGCTGGGCTGTATAAAGAGAGGCATAGACAGTAGAAGGAAGAAGGTGTTGACGCCCCTGTACAGGTCATTGGTGAGGCCCCACTTGGAGTATTGTGTTCAGTTTTGGAGACCGTATCTGGCGAAAGACGTAAGAAGACTTGAGGCGGTCCAGAGGAGGGCGACGAAAATGATAGGAGGCTTGCGCCAGAAGATGTATGAGGAGAGACTGGAAGCCCTGAATATGTATACCCTAGAGCAGGGGTGCCCACACTTTTTGGGCTTGCGAGCTACTTTTAAAATGACCAAGTCAAAATGATCTACCAACAATAAAATTTTAAAAAAACACAACGCACACTGTACGCATAGAAAATGTTAATTATCATTCCTAGCCCAGGGTTTTTCAAAGAGGTCAAAGCAGATGACTCTATGCACTATCACCTCAGTAACAACCATACAAAAATAGACAAATATACCCCCCTCCCTTTTTACTAAACCACGATAGCAGTTTTTAGAGCGCAGGGAGCTGCGTTGAATGCCCAGCGCTGCTCTCGACGCTCATAGGCTCCCTGCGCTAAAAAAACTCTATTGCGGTTTAGTAAAAGGGGACCTTAGTGTAAAATATAGACAGCAGATATAAATTCAGACACATTTTGATCACTAAATTTAAAATAAAATCATTTTTCTTACCTTGTCTGGTGATTTCATGAGTCTCTGGTTGCACTTTCTTCTTCTGACTGTGCATCCAATCTTTCTTCCCTTCTTTTAGCCTGTATGCTTCCTCTCCTCCAGACCTCATTCCCTCCCCCAACTTTTCCTTCCTCTCTCCCTGCCCTTTCTTTCTCTCTGCCTCCCTTTCTTTTTTTTCTGTTTCTCTTCTTTCCTTCTGTCTCCCTGCCTGCCTTTTTTCTTTCTTTCTCCCTGCCCTCCCCCAAGCCACTGCCATCGGGGACCAGGACCCAAACCGCCACCAATAACAGGCCCGAAAGCCGACGCAGCTCCAAGCTCTCCCTGCTTCGGCCGACCAGCATTCCTCTCCCCGACGTCAATTCTGCCGTCGGGGAGAGGAAGGCTGATTGGCCCAAGATCGCGATAGACCTATTGGGGGAAATGCTGCCGGGTTCTGCCTTCGCGGAAACAGAAAGTAGGCAGGACCCGGCAGCAAGAAGAGCAAATGCTTCACTAACCTGTCTCCCGCCTTAGCCCATAGCGAACGCTTGTTTCAGGGCTCTCAACATGTGCGTGCCGGCTTCCCTTCTCCCCCCCCCTCCCCCGGGACATAACTTCCTGTTTCGGAGGGAAGAGAAGGGAAGCCGGCACGCACACGTTAGAGCCACGGAGCATAAGTTCGCTACGGGTTGAAATCTCCAAGCCGGTTTTTTAGTTTTTTTTAAATGTTCAGCAGCGGCGGCAGCAGCAGATGACAGCTGGGCGGACCGCCCAGCTAAAAGGCCCTAGAGAGAACACTGGAGAGGAAGGCTGATCGGCCCGGTAGATCAGGACGGCAACACGAGTCTATCACAGAGGCCGGGATGGGCTCCGCGATCGACTCGCATTGCCTTCCTGAGCTACTGGTCGATCGCGATCGACGTGTTGGGCACCCCTGCCCTAGAGGAAAGGAGAGACAGGGGAGATATGATTCAGACGTTCAAATACTTGAAGGGTATTAACGTAGAACAAAATCTTTTCCAGAGAAAGGAAAATGGTAAAACCAGAGGACATAATTTGAGGTTGAGGGGTGGTAGATTCAGGGGCAATGTTAGGAAATTCTATTTTAAGGAGAGGGTAGTGGATGCCTGGAATGCGCTCCCGAGAGAGGTGGTGGAGAGTAAAACTGTGACTGAGTTCAAAGAAGCGTGGGATGAACACAGAAGATTTAGAATCAGAAAATAATATTAAATATTGAACTAGGCCAGTTACTGGGCAGACTTGCACGGTCTGTGTCTGTGTATGGCCGTTTGGTGGAGGATGGGCAGGGGAGGGCTTCAATGGCTGGGAGGGTGTAGATGGGTAAGTCTTAACAGAGATTTCGGCAGTTGGAACCCAACACAGTACCGGGTAAAGCTTTGGATTCTTGCCCAGAAATAGCTAAGAAGAAAAAAAAAAAAAAAAAAATTAAATTGAATCAAGTTGGGCAGACTGGATGGACCATTCGGGTCTTTATCTGCCGTCATCTACTATGTTATATGTTACTACTATGAAGTTATATGCATTTAGGTACCCAAGATATATCAAATATATGACTGGTGAAACTGGGTGCCTCAATACCAGGTTGCACTAGAATTCTATAAACAAATCCAGGCACCCAGATGCCATTATAGAAAAGGTTGAGTAATGCAGTAGCCAGCCTCATCATCGGCACAATATTTATATTTTCATTATTAGACTTATTTTATGAAATTTAAAGCCTAGATTAACTTATCTTAGAAATATAGTAATTGGGACTCCGACATGAATTAAGCGTTTCGCCAAGGGGCTGTTTCAAGGAGCATCCCCATTTAAGCCATCACACCACTTTCTCTGTGCTGCTCCTTGAACCAGCTCCTCGGCGAAACGCTGAATTCACGTCGGAGCCCCAATTACTATATTATTAAGATAAGTCAATCTAGGATTTAAATTTCATAAAATAAGACTAATTATGAAAATATAAATATTGTAGCCAATGAGGAGGCTGGCTACTGCATTACTCAAGCTTTACATGAAATATGACGCTTGAGTGTAGTTGCTGAGGTCACTAAAAATATTTATTAATTGTGGTTTGAAGAGGAGGATGATTGATTAAGAAGGAAGATTGAAAAGGGTTATATTAATCAATCCTTTAGTTTGAATATTGAAAGTGAGTGTGACAGTTGTTTACTATAGTTCATATACTGTTTCAGAGGAAAAAAGTTTCTCTCTATATTAACTAAGGCCAGAATAGATTGCGATATTCAATATTATAGAAAAGGGTCTCATTACAAAGCATTGGGGCACTTCAAAGGAGGCATCCACTTATAATAACTACCCACTTTGTGATAATTCTTCTCCCTTCTACATTTTCTTCTCCTACTTATTTATTTTTTTAACATGTTTCCTTCCTGTTTCTCCTTTGTTTTGTCATTTTTTAAAAAACTTTTGTTTCTTTACCCTAACCCATAGTATTTACACTCACACTCCTTGCTCCTATTTGCTAACACACTCATCTCTCCCTACTCTTACACCATATCCCTCTTCCTTCCCTCTCTCTCTTCATCTTACACTACCTTCAGTTCTTCCTTTCTCTACTCATTTTCCAGAGCTCTCATCTCCTCCATCCTTTTCCTACCCTCCTTTATTTGGAGAAAGGGATAAACTCTCACTTTTCCTCCATAATCATCTCCTCCCTTCCAGGTCCTCCCTCCCCCTACAATACTTTTGAACAAAAGCAACAGAACCGGCCAAAGCAGTCTCTCCACAAAGCCCAGAAGCACTCATTATTCAGGCCACTCTACACTGCTGCCCCAAATGCCATATATGTCTCCATTTAAGCTTGTGAGGAATAGTGGTGGCTGCATGGACCACAGTATCTGTGAACAAATAAAGTGTTGCCTGCTTTTCTGTTTAAAGAAAACAGGGGAAGGAAGAGCTAGTTCTATTGGCAGACCCCAAAGCCTGCATCGCTATGCCTCATGAGCTTCCATGGAAATTTCCTTATATGGAAAGATGTCTCCCAGCAGTAGCACTACAATACTACCACTGGGTGTCATAGCAGCCACTTTAGATCCTGACTGAGGTCCTCAAGAAGCAGAAAGGGACAGCTCCTGCCAGGAACCACTGTAGTAATGAAGACTCCCAGGTAAGTCTATTCTGGACTCATAAAGCGTGCTGCCACAGTCCAAGACTCTGTAAGCAAACATAGCACGCTAATGCACACATGGGAAGCCCTTCTAATTTTCTGAAATATACTTTATTGAATAAATATACTGTAGATGTACTTACAGTTGGTAGATTTTTTTTTTTTTTTAATATTGTAGCTGGAGGTGAAGATTTGAAGAACAAGCTTTATGGCAGAGAAGAAAGAACAGTTGGACAGTAAGGTATTCCAAGTGCCAGTAATGAAATGCTGAATTATTCATGCATGTAGTCAAATAGCTTCAAGTGAAAAGACTGATCCTTTGTTCAGGGGAGTCATGTGTTTCAGATTGAAGGAGAAGTGTGACTGATCCCTGAGACAGAGAGTCCTCAGGGAATACCTATAAAGCTAGGGGAGAGAAGAGAAGAGACCAATAGGGAAAGAGCTTGGCAACAGGTAGCAGAGAGAAGTCATACCTCTGCAGACCCGTCAGAGAAAAGGTTGTAGAGGAGACCAGAAGCAGAAGCAGTGAGACAAAGGACTCAAGCTTAGATGAGAGAAAAAGAGAGGGAAGACTTGGGAGATAAGACCACCGGCAGTGAAGCATATAAGGGTAAGCAAGAGTGGCTGCAACATGCACGAAACTACATTGCACACAATGCATTGCTCACACATCATAGCAGGAAATGACTGCAGCACTACGATTCTAAGAAATGAGAATATTAAACACATCTTAGAGCTATGTCATAAAACTAGCATGAAGCTGCTGGGGGCAGAACAAGGTCCTAGTGGGGAGGAAGGGGGGGGTGTCACATGGATTTAGTTAATAAGGCAGAATATCAAGTATTTATTAAACAAACAAAACATTGTTAGCACCATTCCGTCCGACTGCTATTAAAATCAATAACAACTGCAAAATGATTCAGTGATGCCCTTCTTCCACCCAACTGGTTACTAGAGGCCAGATCAGAGGATCAGGAAAACAAATTGGGCAATATATTCAAGCCACATCAAAAGAATTAGACAAGTCCTTCTTATCTGTACCCTTCTCCTCCACTGCCAACTTCAGGCTCCGCCCCTATCTTGCTGCACTGTATGCTTGGAATAGACTGCCTGAGTCAATACATCAAGCTCCATCTTTAGCAGTATTCAAATACAAGCTAAAAGCCCACTTTTCAAGGCTGTTTGCAACTCCTAAGTCCCACTCACCATAATATACCTATGCCAATACTATCATTCTCTCTGCAAAAAACTCTCCAAACCCTATCTGTCTCATTTGTTCCGTCAGTCTGTCCTAATCAGATTGCAAGCTCTTCATGTTGAAAATATAGTACTGTGCATGCCTTTCAGCACTATAAAAATGATAAATAGTAGCAGTAGTAGTAATACTGTCAGCCAATCCACGTGAAGACATTATTCCTAATATATCACCAGCTGTTGCTCTCTCATGCTGTTTATGACATTAAAGCAAATACAAACCAGTTAGGTCTATTGTGTATTTGACAGACAAAAATCAGACCTAGGCCATAATCTGAAACACAGCCCAAATGTTCACTTCTAGATTCACTCAACCACCTTCATATTTAGCTTATGTGAAGTCTGAATCTGACCTGTTATTGGATTAGCCTCTGAAACAAAGAACATAATATATGACTGGCTTAGCATGTTCTTAAAGATGCAATAAAACTGTACAAGATGTAAATACGGAAATATATTGGCATAAAAAAGTCAATAAATAAGCTGCAAATGATCCCTTTTTATTGCACTTTTAAAAGCTGTTCTCACCCCACCAAGTCAGTAAAGAATGAGCTAAAGACAATATAATTCAAATACACAGGTAAATTATAGATTGCAAATGGTTGTAAAATAAAAGAGTAGGTGGTGATGTGGTTGTGGAGGGCCTAGAAAATTGAAAAGAATTTACAGTTTATGGAAAGATTGATTTTTATCCCTTGGCAGTTCCAACCACTGGGTTATTAAGAAGGTGGCCTCCCCTAATGACTCCAGTGGAGTGCTGCTCAATAGAAGCACTTTTCTGAAATCTGGATGTTCTGGGTAGCAGATCTAAATCCTAACATCCATTTTTTGGCCCAACACATTCATTTCCCTTCTAAAAATGAGAAGCAAATGTCTCATTTTTTGGATCCACCACAGGTCCTATCCAACCAATGTTATAATTCCCTTTTCTCCCTTCCCTCAATTCTACTTATTTCCACTTTTCTGTCTTACATATGTACCCTTCTTATAGATTATATATTTTGTAAACCGCATAACGCGGTATATCAAGAGCTAATACAACATGGAAACTTTCTACCCAACACACTCAGACCATGCCCTCTTGTCATATGGACATTCTTCCAGGTTAGACATTCAAATCCCAACACTGTAAACATGAGGGATTTAAGACATTCATTCATTATGAACATCTAACAGATGGAATAGGACTTCTAAAAAGTGTCATAGTAAAGCTCTGGAGCTCACTGCCAATTACAGGGGTTCTATAAATGGCATCTAATGTTAGATGCTAATTCCAAACTCAAACTGCAGTGCAGAAATGTGTTCCAATGGATGCAAGGTGCTAAAACAGGGCAGAAATGGCAGATCAGCACAAAAACACGTGTACCCAGTTAAAGGATAGGGCTTAAGTGCATCAGCACGCAGCTGCAAAAAGGGAATTCCCATGGGAGAGGCAGTGGCAGGTTAAGGGCATTCCAGAAAGCTGCAAGCAGCAATACAGAATAAAACAGGTGCATGCCAGGATTTATATCTGGTTTCATTTGGTGTAAATCCTCACATCAGAAGTTTGGTGCAGAATTCAGCACCCAAAGGTATTCTATAAAACGTGCCCTTTATAGAATAGGTCTGGTTGCCATTTACTGAAATCTAGCCCTTAAATGTAGTCCTATTTTTAAAAAACATTTCAACAAATTCCTGGAGGTGAAGTTGATAAACTGTTAAGTCAGAAAGCCACCGTTTATCTCTATGGGCAAGTAGCATAGCATCTTGCAAATTGTCAGGATTCTGCCAGGTACTTGGCTGTCGCCCTCCTGGAGAGTTGAGTAGATTTGTTGTTATTCTATTTTTCTTTAAATTATTGATAGATTGTGTTATTTGTTATATTAAATTGTTGGTATGAGTGATCCTGAGTGTACAAGGTTTTCCTATTTATTAACTGGAGTTCTTTTTCTATTTTTTATATATTGTATTTTTGGATTGTAAACTGCCTTGACTCAGGTGGTAAAGAAAATGAAAAACTATAAACTTGTGATCTGGATTGGCCATTATTAGAAACAGGATACTGGGCTAGATGTTCTTTGCTCTAACCCCCAATATTGCAAATTTTATATTCTAAATTGGGAATCAAGGTAAAATCTGAATGATGGAACAAGAGAACAGAGTACCCTGGCAACACTGAAGCATACGCACATGGCCAGTAATCCACGTGGCCATAGTTTTTGCTGGATTGAGAAACCAGGCGATTCCTTTTCTAACTAGCTGGCCACAGCTGATAAACAGTTATTGAGCAACATTTAAGTCCAGTAAGAATGAATCAGAATATGTTACTGGTAGACAATGAAAGTAAAAACTACTGGCATCAAGAGATGGCTAATGGGCTGAGGAATAAATTTAAAAAGAATCAGAGAACAAAAGAACTGAATAAGTACTTCACATTTGAGAAGATGGGGGGTGCCTAGAAAGTAGAATTCAATGAAAGGGAGTTAAGTTCAAGAACCCAGAAAATGCATTTTAAAAAACACCCCAACTGTTTAATGTCTAAATCAGCTATGTGGGAAAGAAGCAAATACTGCCAATCAGATCAAATGCCAAGACAACTAGTGAAACAATAGTTCCTATAATATGGAAAAATGGCTAACTCCCTGATTGTACCAGCCTTCGGCCAGAAGACTAATCTCAGTGTTGTGTTTCTTGTGAAATCCAGATTGCCTTTTATCCATAACAGTTTGCTACCCCTCCCCCCCCCCCCCCAGTGCTTTCAATAAATTTTGAAACAAAATAGGTTTTAGAATGGGTCAGTAACTGGAAAGGAAGAAAAGGCTGAGGGAGCTTTTCACTAGAATTAGGTGGACTATAGTCTTTTTTCAGGCTACGATTAAGGCCTAATACTAAAAATTCCTGACACATGGTACTTTGGAGGAATGAGGTCCAATGAAGAGGTAGGAGGATTTAGAGAGAATTCAGAATCATGACCAACAGGAAGAAACTGACACCAAGTGAGGAAGAGTTTGAGACTTGTTGGAAAAAGAAAAGCCATTATCATGCAACAAAAAGCACACAAGACAGCATTAGAAATGAACGATGTAAATCACTGATTTTGGCAGTAAGAGAAGTCAGCTAGAATGGCTACAGAGATAAAGTAGACTCACTTAGTCTAATAGTAGTGATGGCACTCTTTAGACTTCAGCCAAAAAAGTCATTCAGTTCTGAAGAGGACAGATCCAAGCTGCTAATGAAATAGACCAGTATGGAAGAAACAACTTTATATTCTCATACACAGTATAAACCTGATGCAGGCACTTCTTAAAAAAACAACAACTCAACTTTCAGCAAATGCCTGCCATCACGGGTAAGAAAGTCTGTAAAAATAAATGTATATATATTTTAGCAGGGAAAAGGCAGAAATCCCTAAAAACACTGAAACCAGCCCAGTTACTGATATAAACCCTGAGGGAGGTTATCTCCTTGCCAGCATGCATTTCTCCATACCAGTCATCACAGGCCAGGGCAGATATTGTGACCTTAAGTCGCCTTCCCTGCAGCAAATCCATAGCATGCAGACTTGGGCCTATTCGCATCACCTGCACCCAGTAACCTCAAAATTGCACTGACAAACGCAAGGCCAGTAAACAACAAAGACATTATACTAAATGATCTCCTTGCAAACAACTGGGACAGCTTCCTAGTTACCGAAACCTGGCCTAAAGTCCATGACAGAGCTATCCTTTGTCCACCAAGGTACCAAGCAATAGCTTGTTCACACATCGACACTAGAGGTGGAGGAGTAGCCGCTATCATTAAGTCCAGCCTCAACCCAGGACTGATAGACACCATCACACTAGACGCGTTAGTGTCTCATTTTCTTGGTGGGTCACAACAGAGACCTAACCTTTGCCTTGATATTCAGAGCACTATACTCACCAATGGCCATCTTAGATGATCTGCTATCCATCTTTAGCAAACTGGTCATTACACTTGGAGCCAACTTTGCAAGCTACCCAAATGAGACCAGATCCCCAGCAGACTTCATCACTTCACTATCGGATCTAGGCTTCCAGCAAATGGTCCTCTCAGACTCACTCTGCAGGCCACATCCTAGACCTAATCTTTACTCAAAAAGATACTTCGCACGCCACTGCAACTCCTGGCTGCACTATCAAAACAGTACCCTGGTATGATCCCCATTTGATTACATTCAACCACACCTACTAAACCGTCAACCAGGAAGCAAACCCAACATAAGAAAATATACAACAACAATGCTATCAACTTAGATCTCTCCACAGGCCTTTCCAACATAATGGAAACATTAAAACCCAATTATGAATCTGTTGATGATGCTGCCATGGACTGGCAAACTGAGGTAAAAACCCTATATAAAGGGCTAGCGCCGATCTAAGAGATTAAATACTATCCCCATAAATATTCAATGTTCTCCCCAGAAATTTTTTCCAGCCGGGTGGTATGAAAAAGTAGCCGGGTGGGGTGGGGCAAATTAAATGTATACTATTTTTATTAGTTAATTATTATTATTTTCCAATGCTCAATATGACTTCCTTTTTTTAAGGTTTGACACTTGTGCCAGAATATTTTCACTAAATTTAAGAAGTATCCAATTCTAGAAGTGAATAATTAGATATGCGCCCTCTTTCAAATGGTATAGAGGTTTAAAAAAGGGAAATGCGTTAATGAAGTCATTAGGTTCAATCTACCCATTTATTTCTGCATGAATTTAAACAACTTTAAAAAAAAAAAAAAAAGATAAATATAGCTCATCCAGTCATACAAGAAATGGCTGTACAATACCTCTAATAATGTTTTGATCACTAGGTTCCTTCCTAAGGTCTCACTGAGGATATGAAATAGATGCTATCCCCACTTCCAGACCTCTTTCACATAATTTATGGAGAGGTGTTACTGAGCCTTGAAGGAGACCTGTGTGATTGATCTTTATCTGCTTCTTTTTTATTTTGCTATAGTGCAAAGTAAGAGTTAGGGCAAAACAGTTTAGGTAAAGATGCAGGTAATAATTAGCAATGTATTAAAAATATTTTATTTTTATTTGCTTATGTCATTTGAAAGCTGCTTGATGTTAATACTTTAATTTAATTCTTCATACTGCAGGGGGGGGAGGGACAACACCACTTACGTCAACAGTAAAGTTAGAATAGGATCATTAAATCCAGTGCCATACTTAGTATATATGACAGCTAGTGCTAATCATTTTTTAAAACCCCCTCCTCTATATAAAAAAGAGATTTTTAATAATAATCCATGAGTCACACAGGGGTGCACCTAGGAAAAGGCAGCATCTTAAACACTGCAGTGAGCACTAGAACACCAACACATGCATTGTAAAACTAAACAAACCAGATCCTACACAGTGAATTGATCCTATACAGTCGATGCTAACAGAAAGCCATGTCCTTTTCATACACACAGACCACAGAAACACCCTCGCCCAATATAGAATAATCACAAACTATAAATAGAAATATGTAGACAAAAGTTAAAACTAAAACACCAAAAAACCAGACTCTGCAACACCACAGAAACAGTGACAGGTCCCCTAATACTGTGCAAAATATAAAGACAGTAGATGTTAATTTGAAAAAACTGCTACATAACAATCACCACTTTACAAATTAACAAATAGAAATAAAACAAATAATGAGAAATAAGAAAATACCATTTTATTGGACTAATCAATTTTTCAATTAGCTTTCAGAGGCCAAATCTTTCTTTAAGACAGTACAGTATACAGCTGTTATGGTATCCTGTCCTGACCTGAAGAAAGGGGTTTAGTCCCCCCCAAATTGCCTTATTTCCATTTCCTATTGATACATTTTAATCAATACAGTTACAATACTACTTGATTCCACGTAAAGCAACAAAAATATTTTTTCTACTTTTGTCGTTTCTGCTTTAGTCATCTTCTCTCTCATCTTTCTATTCAGCATGTCCTCGCTCCCTTCCATGCAACATCTGTCCTTTCTCTTTGCCCCTTCCACCCACCCTCTGCCCTCTTTCTCTCTATCCCTTCCATCTACTGTTCACCCTCTCTCTGCCCCTTGCATTCACTGTCCACCCTCTCTCTGCCCTTTCCATCCAGTGTCCGCCCTCTCTCTGTTCCATATGGTATCTTCCCTCTATGTCCCTTCAGTAAACTCTATATCCTGTGCCCTTTCTCTCCTTTGTACATGATTTATTTCAGCTTCACCCCCTCTCCATTTTTTGTCTCCACCCCTCCCCTATACACTGGCATCTCTCTCTTCTCCTTTCCTTCCTTCCTTCTCACTCCATCCCATGGTCTGGCATCTTTCTCTCCCCCCTCTCCAGCATCTACCTCTTGTTTTTCCCCTTTGGTCCAGGCCTCTCTCTTTTTCTCCGTCTTTCTTCTGTGAGGAGATCATGTTGATCTTGAACACTGAATAATTCTTCCACATTCTCCATATCACTGTACTGTAGTCTGGTCCAGCACACTGCTTTGGCACTATTACATGGGTAATAGTAAATTCATTATGCATCAGCTTTCCACAGAAAATGCCACAAGTCTCTATTTCTTGTGCTGTGTTACATCTGCCAGCAGCAGAAACTTGTGAGACAGATCCCTTGGCAATACTACACTTCGGAGCCCTTTGACCATCTGGTTTTGTATGGCTGCAGGCTTTAAAGCTCTGTTTACTGGAGGAGACTGTCCAGCATATATAGTTGCATCACTCATAAGGGTCTGATCAGAGATTAAATTAGACAAGGTGGTATTTTTAGGCATGGAAAAACAGGACATGTTCTCCTCAATCTGCTCAGATGCCTTCAAATGCCCTTTAGTGTTCATCTGATCTCAGGCTAAATCTTGCCTCCCGAGCTGATCTTCAAAATAGTTAAACTGTTGCTGCCACATCTGTACAATTCGCTTCTTTTCTTCTTCGATCATTTGCTGCTGCTCAAATTTCTGTAGATATTAGGACTGCAGTTTGTTGCTGGTATTCCATTCCATACTTCTTTAAAAGAGTTTTCTTTAACTCATCTGTTCGGGGAAAGGCCACATCCTTCAATTTCTTCATAATATCTTGTTTCTCTGGTACAGCACACTGCCGATAGTCTCGATGATTAGGGAGTTTTTCTACAAATAAGATTATAAACCTGTTATAAAGAACAAATGCATTTTCCAGGTTTCCCTCCTCTAAATATACAGCTGCCATCCGTTCCATCTCTACCCTGGATCAGAAGTAGCGGCGTGGAGTAATGGCCTCATTGATTGTGACATTGCAGACAAGTTTACTTAAAGCGCACACCCGCTCTTCAGGACTCAAGGATATATCTGTATGGTCAGGCATTGCTGCCAGTTTCTTCAGTGAGCCAACAGAAAAATGCTGCTCCATATTGTCTTCTTTTTGCAAATTTTCATATTCACATCGTCTTCCCAATCCTTCTATCCTTGGAAGTATTGTCTTCTGAATTTTCCCATTCTTGTCAAGAGTCTGCTGCAAGGCACAGGATCCCACACGCAACAGCAGAATAGCTTTGCCTTAAGCCGTTTCTAGGAAAACTGGGATGCTTCTCCTGATCCTGGGCCATCCTGCCTCAGTGAAGAGAAAAAGAAAATGCGTATTTTCACAGCTGGACTTCCCCCTACCCCTTTCCCCTTCTCGTGTCGAGGTCTATTCTTGAGAAGCACGCGCGAGAGTGATGCTTCCAGCTGGTGGTTCCTGTTAGTGGGAGAAGCTGGCACGGTCTGAACCCCAACGAGCAGGAGAGCCATATCGGGCGCGGGCCACAGTGAGATCCGTTTTGGGCCGCATGCTGTGCAGGGCTGGACTAAGGCAAGTTGTAAGCTTCCTTCCATCGCTGACCTATCTTCCATAGGTCAGCGACGGAGGGAAGCTTACAACTCGCTGCTCTTGCTTGCTTCGGGCCTTCCTCATTGCCGGGTCCCATGCTCCGGGGCTCTAAAGTATGCGTGCTGGCTTCCCTTCTCTTCCCCCCCCCCCCAGGACTTCCGGTTTTGGACGGAAGAGAAGGGAAGCCGGCACGCACATATTAGAGCCCTGGAGCATGGGTTCAAGTCGCTTGCTGGCGTTAAAAATTTTTTAAAAAAAGTCAGGCTCCTGCGATTCAGGCTGTGCCAATCAGCCCGGTAAATCTCCAAGCCGGTGGGAAGGTTTTTTGTTTTTTTTTTTTTTAAATGTTTAGCAGCGGCAGCAGCAGGATTGCGATCGAGATGACAGCCGGGCGGTCATCTAAATTAGCTGGGCGGAGCGCCCGGCTAAAAGGCCCTAGGGAGAACCTGAATACTCCTCCCCCTGATTTACCAACGACTTAAGAACTAAGGAAAGCGGAAAGTAAATTGTACAAATCTAGGCTAAACAGTGACCGGTCCAAATGGAAGGAACTGCATGAAGAACATAAAAAAGCCACCCTAGAGGCTAAAAGAAGTACTACTCCCAACAACTATTAAAGACCCCCCAATACATCAAAAAACTTTTTAAACAAACAAAAAAAAAAGATCCTCACAATGTCACAAGGAGACAACTGATGCCTTAACATTGAACTCAACAGTGAAACGCTCTCAGACTACTTTGCAGTCAAAGTAGACAAAATACAGTTTCACTGTGACTCCACCAAGCTAGCCACTATTCCTCTGCGATTCAGACAAGATAATTAAAACTACAACTGGGAACCTAACTCACTTTGAAACTGTCTCCCACAATGACATCACTGAAATACTAGACACTATTCGTCCATCTGGCTCAAACCTAGACCCCTGTCCGCCACACCTCCTAGTGGCTGTGAAAGATGCCTTTGTATGCTCCATCTTTCCTCTCATCAACATCTCTCTACAAACAGGCAAAGTGCTTGCAAATTGGAAGTCAGTGGTCATCAGACTGATCTTGAAAAGCCCCACACTCAACCCCAACATGCCCGGCCACTTTAGACCCATTTCCAACATCCTTAAAAAAAAGTGTTAAACCAATTACACTCTTTCATTGACAAACAAGGAGCCCTATCCACCTTCCAATTGGGATTCAGGAAATTCCACAGTACTGAAGCAGTCCTACTCGACATAGATGACTACTGGAAACTCATGGATAAGGGTAACTATGTCCTTCTGGTATCCCTTTTTTATTCTTTTGCTATTTGATCTTTTTCATATCATTTATGCATGATCTTTATTTCTTACACATCACAATATGCATAGTCCACATTATTCCAACCATATATGATTTTATGCATTACAGCCACATCCATCCTTATTGGTTCAAGCATAGGGGCAATCATATTGTTTTGTGATGCCTGATATTATCAATAACCACATCATATCCCCTTATTTTTTCCTCACACATTGCCTTCACTTCTGCACCCTAACATCTTATAGTTTTTTTTTCACACGGAGTTCACATTGCATTTTGGCGAACACTTTTTCCCGGAATCTCTTTCACTATTCGTGCATCATGGAGCACGACTTGAATATCCAGTTGTCAGTGTCACCATTATTATTTTTGAATCTTTATACAACATCCGCACATCTTATAGTCTCCATTAACATCACAAACATATAACTTATGTCTTAATTTCTTTAATGTAAACACATTGCTTACTCAAACCATAGTCAGTATTTGATCTCACACATATCTTATTCAAGACATAGAACATGATGGCAGATAAAGGCCAAATGGCTCATCCAGTCTGCCCATCCGCAGTAACCATTATCTCTTCCTCTCTAAGAGATCCAACGTGACTAACCCAGGTTTTCTTGAAATCAGACACAGTCTCTGTCTCCACCACCTCTACCGGGAAACTGTTGCATGCATCCAACACCTTTTCTGTAAAAAAGTATTTCCTTAGATTACTCCTGAGCCTATCACCTCTTAACTTCATCCTATGCCTTCTCCTTCCAGAGCTTCCTTTCAAATGAAAGACTCAATTCATGCTTCATCATCCCATACAGTCATCTCCTTCTAGGTACAATATAAATACCGTATAGATTAAATTATGTGCATTTTTTTTGTATTGAATCATCCACACAATCTCTTTAATAAGTAAATGTTTCGCTTCCTTCTGATCGACATTTCTTTTTTGCACTTTAAGTTTTGCCTCATTTGCCTTAACCAATCATACACACGGTCACAAAACGTTATTAGTCCCTTTCTCTTTTTGTGAGCTTTTCCTGTGCAGCGTCTTTTTTACTTCATCTACAGCTCTCGCAGTGAGACTACGTTTACCACAGTGCAAAACCAGTTTGTTATTAACACGGGCATCTGTAAGTACCCATGCTTTTTATGTTTTACATGGTTTTGAGCTTTCACTTTGTCTGGTCTGGATTCTAACCTTGGAGCACCTTTGCGGTCTGTCTGTCACTCAAGTTCATTTATGCTTGCATCTTAAGACTCTTCAAAAGCGAATTTCATACAATGTACAGCCGTCCAAGTATTTTTTAAGGTTCTCAAACAGCCTTGAATGTACTCTTTGTGTTTCAGACCTATCTCAAAAATTTCTTTTAATGCACACAATCTTGTGTGGAATCTTAAATTTCTTTAATATGGTGTCGGTGTGCCGTAGTTATCCTGTTTATCCAGTCCCACATGTCACATTTCCCACACCAGGTAAAGACAAGAAAGGGGGAAGGATGAACTACTGGAGCAAAGAGAACACAGGAGAAAATTCTAGTGCGCACAAGCCAGCTACCTAAGCAGCAGCCAATCAAAGCCTCCGTTTCACCTGTGAATTAATTAAGCAGGGGAAGAATCAGACCAGAAAAAGAGCCTCATTCTAGGAGAGAGCTTCCACCACAGCAAGCAGCTGAAATCAGAACGCTCCATTCCTTTGAAGCAGCAGGGCAATTGCAGAAGATCAACTATCACAGCCACAAAAGGGAGAAAGGTTGACAAAAGGAACCAGGCTAAGGAACTATTAGAATCCAGCCAAGAAGATAAGTCTCTCCAGGGTATAGAACTAATACCACATGAGTTTCAAGTTTTTATTATTATTTGATGAATTGCTTATTCGATTTACTAAGCGATGTACAACATTCTAAAAAAAGAAGTACAGTGGTACCTTGGATTACGAGCATAATCCGTTCCAGGAGCATGCTCGTAATCCAAAATGCTCGTTTATCAAAGCGAGTTTCCCCATAGGAAATAATGGAAACTTGCTTTGATAGGTTCCCCCCCCTCCCCCGAGGCCAGCAGCGCTGCTCCCCCCCACGAGAACCGGCATTGCTCCCCCCGAAGGCCCCCCCCCGTGAACCAGCACCCTCCCCCCCGCGATCCGCAACCCCCCGCCGCCATCGGGCACCCTCCCTGCCGTCATCGGGCACCCCCCCGCCGTGACCTGAGGTCCCCCCAACCCACCCGAACCCTCTTCTTACTTTTCTGTAGCCTCCGTAGCGGCACCGGCATCAGCATGTTCTGTGCGTGCCGGTGCCTGAAGATCTGCTTCCTGTGCTGGGCCTGAGAGTTCACGTCGAACATGAACTCTCAGGCCCAGCACAGGAAGCAGATCTTCAGGCACCGGCACCACGCACAGGACATGCTGGTGCCAGTGCCGCTGCGGAGGCTACAGAAAAGTAAGAAGAGGGTTCGGGTGGGTTGGGGGAGACCTCAGGTCATGGCGGGGGGCCCGATGGCGGCGGGGGGGGGGGTGCCGGATCGCGGGGGGGGGGGGGTGCTCGCAAATCGAAGCGCGCTCGGTTTCCGAGGCGCCGATTTTGCGAATGTTTTGCTCGTCTTGCAAAACACTCGCAAACCGGTGCACTCGGAAACCGAGGTACCACTGTAGGTTACAAAAAAGACTAACGAAATAACATAATTCTTAAAAATAAAACAAAACGTGAATCAAGGGGGTAAGAAGGGAAAATTTACAAATTTTTTCTTAGAGGGAATAAAAAAGGAGGAGAAAAACAATAGGGTGGGGAAAGAGATAAAACCTGAAGAGCAGGAAATAAAAATGCTTTTACTCTCTGGGGAAAGTGAAAATGAGCCATGGATAGAGGAAAGCATGGATTTTGAAGAATGTATTTCTATTAGCTCAGATGATAGCAGAGAAATGTAATGGGAGCCTGAGATGAGGAGGGAGGGGCAAGCAGTAAAAATAAAAGTGAAGCCTTTTGAGCACAATACTCCACAAGACTTGGGATCTGTGCGAGTACAACCTGAGTTTTATCACACTATTCTCAACTTGGAGGAGAAAACCTATAATGACAGCAGACTATAAGAAACCCAGTTTGGGAATATTTTAATGAAAAATTCCTATACCTATAGGTAAGGCAGGCATGAGTGCAAAATGCAAACATTGCAACAAAGAAATGCAAGGCCTGAATGAAACATCATGAGAAGTGCTTTGATGAAGATGACAAAAAGGAACATGTTTGAACAGGCAGGATCTTCAGGTTGGTAAATGTTTTGACTTCATCATATTTCTTAAAGACTACCTTGATGAATTGTCATATTTGAGCAAAAATATATTTGTTATTATTACTGCAAGTTACTGTCATTTTGATACAGTTATGAAGAAAAGAGTTGAAACAAGCAAATATTCCTTTTTTGGGCAGTATTGAGTGGCAATGAATATAGTGAGCAATACTAAATAAGCAGAAATGTATCAATAATCAAACAACAGCATTGACTTTGTTTGGGGGAATCTATCAACCTAAAGGTTTATGGAAACTATCCACCTTTGAGATCACCATCCTCCTATTCTACAGTTTCAGAGTTATTTATCCAAGATAGTATCTCAGTTACATTATATATATCACATATTCAGAGTATATCACCTTAAAGAAAAAAAACTGACCATGCAGGAACCACCATAGATAAGTTTGTGATAAAAAGCAGCAGATTAGAAAAAAAAAAAAAAAAAAAAGAAGAGATAATTGATGGAAAAGATTGCCCAGTTTGTCATGTGACAAACTCTTCTTTCGGTCTGATTGAAAATTCATACTTCATTAATATAGTTCAGTCACTGAGACCAAGATACAGTCCACCCAATAGAGCAGATGTTGCAGGAAAACTGCTGGATAAAGTGTATGACACTGAAATGGAGCAATGTGCAAAAGGTCTACAGGGTAAAATTGTTAACCTAAATCTTAATGGCTAGAGTATGTGGCTCGGTGGTTAGAGCTACAGCCTCAGGACCCTGAGGTTGTGGGTTCAAATCCCACACTGTTCCTTGTGATCCTGGGCAAGTCACTTAAACCCCAGATACATTAGATAGAGAGTGTGAGCCCACCAGGACAGATAGGGAAAAATGCTTGAGTACCTGAATGGAAACCGCTTAGGCTATAAGTAATATTCAAATTTATATCATTATTTTTAATATTTATATGTCTAGTAAGCACAGACAATGCTGCAAATATATCCAAAATGAGAAGAAATTTAGAAGAGCATGAAGAGAATACCAAGCAAATAACATATGGTTGCAATGTTCCATTTGCTAAAAACTACAGTGTCCCAGAAATAAAGACTCCTAGCCAAAGACTTCAATGTCCCAGAAATAAAAGACTAATGTCATTGAGATTGCTAAATACTTCTGTAACAATCATTTTGCAGCAGCAGCTCTGAAAAGAATGGAAGGAACCAAGCTAACGCTCCCACAAGACGTTAGATTTAACTATGTAGTGGATTGTTTAGAATGGAATATCAAGAACTGGATTATTCGAATAACAGTTTGTGAACAAAATTAAGAGAAAATAGATAGCACCATTACATCCAAAATCCTCAATATATGGCTTAAGATAAATGTTGAAGAATATGCTGAGAATCCTGAAATTCATTTCTGAAGCTTTATATAAAACACAGAAAATTAGCTGTTTTATTGTTGATGCTATTGAAATTTGGAAGGAACCGAGTGAGCACTTAAAAACAGAACTGCACAATGAAAGAATTAAATTACAAGCATTAAAAAAAAAAAAATGAATTGGATCAGCACCGTCTCCAGCTCATTTTCTTGCAAATATTGTCAATATGCGATACCAGGGTCAAATCTTAAGTTCTGAAGAAGAGGAGTTAGCTATGCCATGGGTATCCAGGAACCATCCATCTTTAATGCCAACTATAAAACTTCAGAGCTAAGGGGGAACCATGCAAGAAAAACGTTTGCCGATGTTTTAAAGAAAGTCACACCAGCAAACTGGTGGAGGTCATTTAGGTCTGGATTCTGCAACCTGTGCCAGTATCTGTCAGCCTCTCCAAAATTGGTACCGGTCACATGCCAATCATGTACCAGTGCTGGTTACAGAATCACGGCCATGTGTAAAGTAGATACTGGAAATGGAGGTCAGGGTTTTACTGGCCTACATTTCTGGTGCCTACTTTACATGAGAATCACGTCCACAGGGTCTCCTAACAGTGCCTATGATAGTAGGCGACAGTTGGCGCCTCTATGGACAGGACATCAGCGACTTGTTTTATAGGTGACTGCAGGCAACTACATTTTTTAAAATTAGTTTTTCATTGGTTTTAAACTATATGGTCAATTACCACATCATTTAATCACCAGTTAAACCAATTAAGTCAGGCAGTGGTATGACACCTAACACCATAACATTCAGCGTCTCTATGAGAATCAGGGCCTTAGACTACTGAAGTAATTATTTCACTTTTAACAGTAGTAGCTTCTTCTGCAGACATAAAAAGAATATCTCCTTCTTTGGACGTATTCATTCCAAATTGAGAGAAAGCGGATTGTTGGATGCTGCAAGGTGGAGGAGGGAGAGAGGACTGCTGGCTGCCACAGGGTGTTGGAGGGAGGAAGAGAGGGTGAGCAGTGCTGGCCTAGGTGAGGTCTGGATGAGAGGGTTGACCTATGCACAGGTCAAGGGATTTTAGACAATCTTTAGGTCTAAAATTGCCCCTCAACCTATGCATGAGTTTGACTTATAGTCAAGTATATATGGTAGTTTGAAAGGGCCCCAATAATTGGATGATATCCTACCTATGACTTTTTAAAATTTCCTCAGAAGTCTCATGAGGGACTTCATCAAATGCTTAGTGAAAATTGAGTTCCGCTATATCAACTGACTTACCTTCAACCTTTATTTATACTGTCAAACAACAAGAGGCACAATGTCCCTTTGCTAAACCCATTCTGGCTCTTTTCCACTGAAACTGATTTATCCACATACCGATACAAAAATTGTTGGGTATTGACATCACCCCTTCTTTGAACATGTTTTGAATTTTACAACCAACGCCACATAAAATCAGCATGTCAACTGAATTATAGAGAAATAGTATGTGTATTCAACAATGATATTTGACTACTGGCACAGTGTTAAAACAGTCATTACCTCTCCTCTGCTGTGCCAGCAATGATGCTCTGCTACAGGAAGATAAAGGGTGTGTTGAGCACATGTAGAATATTTTTATACATAAGGATACTCTCTCATGTCTAGCTCATGCCTGCTCTAATTTGGAAAATTAGCACAGGCTTGAATATTCACTGCCTGCTACAAAGGTTGGACAGCTCCTAGAAGACTTGTTTTGTAGTTTGGAGCAATATTGACAAAGGCTATAGCTAAATTTATTGCTATATGATGTATTAAGAAATACTGCCCTCCAATCATTCCCAATGGTGTTTCCTAAATCAAAGAAAATCCCCTCCCTCTTCTCAGCCACATAAAATCTCTCATGAGTAAAACAGTGCTATTTCCCATGCAACCCACTGTGCTGACAATTCAAATTCAAAACCTTTCTTCAATCCAGCAATTCACTTAGGGCGGATGAGATTTAACTGTCAGTGCTTTTATCTCTGTAGGAAGGAGAGTGCTCTGTAGCCAGCCACCTAAAGCAGAATAATTGGTAGTGGCCAGTCACTAGTGAAAAGAATAACTCTCAGCCAAGCTGCAGGATGGCGGTTTCCTCATTCTTTAAGTGGGTGAGAGGGGTTTTCAGGACACTCCTTTCCATAATACAACAAGCCCCAATAATCCATTAGTATTCCAGCTGTGTTTTGTTTGAAAGGAAGATGGTTAGATTTCAACATCAGAAATTTATTTGCTATGTCCTCAGAGTATAAGTCAGTTTGGCTCCTCACTCTCCCACCTTTCCCACATTATTGCAATGAAACCCTCAGTAACTGGTACCACAGAAACAAAAGAACTGATTTGCTTTGGATGCTTTCTAAAGTTACAGTTTCATTACTTTTATAAAGAGTAACTGAAATTTATAACCGACCAATAAATTTGTATATTTTGTATAAAAAGAGAAATCTTAACATATCGGGCATATGGTGCATCTGGACTCAGCTGGCTAGTATCTAATTAATTTAAAATAAAAATGCTAGAGAGCCTAAACACATGATGTTACACTTCTCTCTCCCCATTCGCAGTTTCGACAATCGCAATTTCACATATTCGCGATTTTCTGGGGGAGGGGGAAAAAAAGAAAAAAAAAACCCCACAGTTTAGCCTTCCCCCGGCGTCCCGGCCTTACCTGGTGGTCTAGCGGGCTTTCGGGGCAGGAGCGATCTTCCTACACTCCTGCCCCGTGTAGATCGCCAATAGGAAATGGCTGTGGGGAGTTCCGGTCATAGTTTCGAGAGACTACGGGAACTCACGGCAGCTATTTCCTATTGGCGATCTGCACGGGGCAGGAGCGTAGGAAGATCGCTCCTGCTCCGAAAGCCCGCTAGACCACCAGATAAGGCTGGGATGCCGTGGGGAAGGCAGGAGGGAGGCGGGGGTGGGTCAGAGCCGGACCAGAAGATATTCACGGTATTTCACCATTCGCGGTCCGGCTCTGCCCCTATCCCCCGCGAATCCGGAGGGAGAAGTGTAACTTTATATAGGTTGTCTAGGTCAGGAAGTGTACAAAGTATACTTTTGAAAAGGTACTGAGCCCTCTATAAAATACATTAAAAGCACCACTGAAGAAGCATTTATATCTAATATGATGCACAATGGAAAAAAGGTATTTTATAAATGAACCTATTTAAAAAAAAAAAAAAAAACCAACCCATACTGCGTCACTTATACATGTTTAAAGACACAGTTTACTACTTACACATAAAATGGCAGATTCTGAAAGCCTCCATGTACAAGAGCGACTAATTAGGATGTCATCCTCTAGATTTTTCTCCGTAAGGAGGTACTTTTGAATGCCAGAGAGATGAGCACTATTCCTCCCTCAAGCACTTCTTGAAATCTCAGATACAGACAAGTTGGCCAGGCGTTATGTTTTACTTTAAGCAGTTAAATGTAAAGTATAAATGCTGTAAATGAATATTGCAATTCAAAAGTATAGTACATATACTGCATACTTTGAAGGGCCAAGCAAAACACATTCTTACCATCCCTGCATGCTGCCACCTATACCTGCAAATAGTGCCTTTTCTATAATCACTAATTAAATATATAGGCCAATTTACAAATGTAAAAAGTGGATTCAGACATGTAAAATGGTACCTAAGGCTTCTAAAATTCATTCCAATATGACTAGGTGGAAAGATATAATTTAAATGCTGCTTAATACAATGTCAAAAAATGTTTAATCCTTTAGAATTTTAACAATGAATTAGGTTCATTTATTTTGAGATTTGGAATATAGCATAAGAACCAGGGCTGTGGAGTCGGTAGATAAATCCTTCGACTGATTCCTCAGTTTCTGGTACCCACGACTCTGACTCCAGGTACCCAAAATTGTCTCCAACTCCACAGCCCTGATAAGAACATAATAGCCTTACTGGGTTAGACCAATAGTTCATCCAGCCCAGTATCTCATCTTCACTGTGGCCAATCCAGGTCACAAGTACCTGACAAAAAACCCCAAATAGTAGCAACATTCCATGCAACTGATCTAGGGTATAAGCAGTGGCTTCCCCCATATCTGTCTCAATAGCAGACTTTGCTTACAGAAGCTTGTCCAAACCAGCTACGTTAACTACTCTTACCACATCCTCTGGCAATGTGTTCCAGAGCTTAACTATTCTCCAAGTGAAAAAATATTTCCTCCTATTAGTTTTAAAAGTATCTCCCTATAGCTTCAAGTGTCCCCTTGTCTTTGTAATTTTTGATGCAGTAAAAAAATTGATCCACTTGTACCCATTCTACACCACTCAGGATTTTACAGACTTCAATCATATCTTCCCTTAGTCGTCTCTTTTCCAAGCTGAAGGGCCTTAACCTCTTTATTATTTCCTCATACGAGAGAAGTTCCATCCCCTTTATCATCTTGGTTGTCCTTCTTTGAACTTTTTCTAGTTCTGCTATATCTTTTTTGAAATAAGGCAACCAGAATTGAATGCAATACTCAAGGCGATGTCGCACCATGAGCGATAGAGACATTATAACATTCTTGATCTTTTCTAATAAATCCTATTATCTTGTTTGCTACAATGACACCAAGATCTTTTTCTTAGGTGCTGACCCCCAAGATGGTAACTATGATTTGGGTTATTCTTCCCAATGTACATCACTTTGCATTTGTCCACATTAAATTTTATCTACCATTTGGATGCCCAGTCTTTAAATTGCTACGGTCTGCCTGCAATTTTTCACAGTCTGCATGCATTTTAACAACTTTGAACAGTTTAGTGTCATTTGCAAATTTAATCACCTCGCTCATCATTCTAATTTCCAGATCATTTATAATACGTTCAATGGCACTGATACCAGAAGAGATACCTGTGGCACTCCACTACTACAACTACTACTGCTAATTATTTCTATAGCGCTACCAGATGCACACAGCGTTGTACAGAGTCACAAAGAAGAAGGAAACAGTCCCTGCTTGAAAGAGCTTACAATCTAAACAGCCAAGACAGACAAACAGGATGTCAAGGATACAGTTAAGGGAAACAGTTAATCAGCTGGCTGGGTTGGAGGGCAGAGGAGTAGGGTTAAGGATTGAAAGCTATATAAAAAAGGTGTGTTTTCAGTCTGCTTTTAAAACATGGGAAGGGGATTGATGGACAAACTCAGGAAATTTATTCCAGGCATAGGGAGCAGCTAGATGAAAGGAACGAAGTCTGGAATTAGCAGTGGAGGAGAAGGGTAAAGCTAAGAGCAGCTTATCTGAGGAACAGAGTTCTCTGGGAGGTGTATAAGGAGAGAGAAGCAAAGAGAGATATTAAGGGTCAGCAGAATGAACACAGGTCAGCAATAAGATCTTAAACTGTATGTGATTGCAGATAGGGAGCCAGTGAAGTGACTTAAGGAGAGGGGTGACATGAGTGTAGCAAAGTTGGCAGAGTTTTGCACAGATTACAAAGGGGAGAGGCGACACTGCAGGAGACCAGTTAGAAATAGATTGCAGTAATCTATTGAGAAAATGGCCATTTAACCCTACCTTCTGTTTTCCATACGATAACCAATTCATAATCCACAACTGAACATTACCTCCTATCCCATGTCTCTAATTTTCTCTGGAGCCAGGGTTGCTGAGGCTATAGCTTTAACCACTATGCCACTCTCTCCCCTTTTATGCAAGTTATCCTAAGTTGTATAACAAAGCAATCAAGGCTTTGTTACTGTTTGGATCTTCTTGTCTTTGCAAACTTGGATTTCCAGCTTCAACAGAAATTAAATTGAAAAAAAAAAAGAGAGAATGACTGCAGATGGATGGTGAAATACGTGTTTGCACGTAGACTATCCAGCTGCGTTTTTGAGTTAATTTGCACTCAAAAACAAGCACATCCACCACATTGATTAGCTATTCTATTTTATCTATTTTAGTTTCACCATCGCTACAATTACCCATATATAGCTTAAAGAACTGTAAATAACTCAAATTTAATTTTTTTTGTTGGTTTTGCAATTATAATGTGCTAAGAAAAACATTTGCTCTGTTTAGTATGCCAGAGCTAAAAAAGTTTGAGACGCACTGCTGTAAATCTTAGATTATATTTCTGTGCTCAAAGTGACAAGGTGAAATACTGTTTTATAGGATTAATATATAATACTTATTTTTTAGATAAGCTCATTATTCTTTTACTGTTTATATCCCCCCCTGAGGCAGCCTGTTGAGCAAAGCATAATGCCCTTGTCAGAATTTTACATTTATTAATATACGAGGCTAGAAGAGTCAAATGTTTCCTCTGAACAGAGAAGAAGCTTTAACTGTGCTGATTATTCAGACACTGAAAATGTAAGACAGCAAGTTACCTCAGAGCATTAGGATAATGTTAAAGATAAATAAGATCTTTCTAATGCATTAGGATAATGTTAAAGATAAATAAGCTCTTTCTAATGTTTTGAATATTAAGTAGATCATAACATTTTGGTTGAGTTTTTCTGAACCACTGATGGTGACTTTCCCCTTTTTCTCTACCAACTAGACAGCATTGTATTGCTGCTAAGAATCCAGTGGAAGATATCTGTGTTTGCGATGTTCTTTCCACACTATCAAATAGATAATGAAATCATCCATTATCGTACTGTTGCCAGATGCCTGGAACAGATTGCTTGAGCTCAAGCTCAGTCTCCAGCAGCATTCAAATCCAAGCTAAAAGCCCATTTCTTTGAGGCTCCTTTCAACTCCTCCCACCCATCATAAGATAACTTATGTCCATCCTATCATTCTCTCTCCAAGAAACTCCCCAACCCTATATGACCTATCTGTCCAAATTAGATAGTAAGCTCTTCTGAGCTAGGACCATCTATTGCATGTTAAATATATAGAACTGCGTACACCTTTTGGCACTAAAGAAAATGATAGTAGTAGATTTGCTAGCTTTCCTAATTTCCGTTAACAATTTCATCATATCTGTACATTCTCGCCTGGTGTCATACCAGCCTTATTTTTCCTTTCATAAGGAAAAATTATGTTCTTACCTCTTGCGCTCAGTCAGGAACAGACTATGTGAATAACATACCCTGAGCCGTCCAAATACAGTAAAACCTTGGTTTATGAGCATAATTCGTTCCAGAAGCATGCTCGTAAACCAAATTGCTCGTATATCAAAGCAAGTTTCCCCATAGGAAGTAAGGGAAACTGCTTTGATTGGTTCCACCTCCTTTCCCCCCCTCCGAGTCTACCGGTGCTGCTCCATTCTCCCCCCCCTTGAGGAATCCGACGCTGTTCCAAACCCCCCAGCGATCCGGCATTCCTCCCCCGCTCGCGTTGCCCCCCTCCACCGCGATCCTACTTTCCCCCCCCTCGAGCAGTCAATTACACCCTTTACCCGACTTGGCACCAGTGCCGGTGCCCGAAGATCCTCCCTCTTCTGGTGTTGCTGGGCGGTGCATCGGAGATCCTCCTTCTTCTGGGCTGGGCTGGGCTGAACTGGCTTTGAGCATTTGCGCATGCTCAAAGCCTTCTGGTCTCGCTCTCAATCTCGGAGAGAGCGAGACCAGAAGGCTATGAGCATGCGCAAATGCTCAAAGCCAGTCCAGCCCAGACCAGCCCAGAAGAAGGAGGATCTCCGAAGCACCGCCCAGCCCAGGCCGCGCCAGAAGAGGGAGGATCTTCGTGCACCGGCACTGGTGCCAAGTCGGGTAAAGGGTGTCATTGACTGCTCGGGGGGGGGGGGGGAGTAGGATCGCGGTGGACGGGGGGCAACGCGAGCAGGGGGGGATGCCGGATCGCGGGGGGGGGGCGCTCGTACAGCGAGGCAAGCTCGGTTTACGAGGCACCAAGTTTGCGAATGTTTTGCTCATCTTGCAAAACACTCGCAAACTGGTGCACTCGTAAACCGAGGTACCACTGTATTCACCTCCACTCAGCCGCGGATACTGCCAAGCAGAGTCTGCCTCAGGGAGAAATCCCACTACTGCCAGAGTATGAAAACAAGCGCACACCTACAACATGCGGAAAGGCATCAGTTCCGTCAATGGAGCTCTATCCATACACCCGAAGCCCTTTACTGAATAAACTTCATACAAATGTAAATTTACTTGTCAGCTGCTAAACCATTTCCACAGCTCTACAAAAGATATCATTTGATAAAAAACATATTCCCTCTGTAGACTCACACTGAACCCGCAGCTCCACAACCAGAAACCAGAAAAGAAGAAGTTCAAATAAGATATATATTCACATCTTTGTTGATAGTGCCAGCAGATGCCGGTTGCTCAGCACTATGAGGGCAGAAATGTTGTGGTCTCTTTTTTTTTTTTTTTTTTTTTACAGTGAAGGGAAAGAAGAAAAATCGAGACCCAGTCCGACCCTCTATCATTGGAGGGAGGGTGAGGCAGGGACCTGGGGGGGGGCCTAGGTGTAACCCCTAAAGCCAGCACCATTCAGCCAGACACCCCTGTCTCACTGAAGAGTAACCTCAACAGGAGAAATAATTACACAGACACAGCCAGAATCCAGGAGCTAGGTGAATAGCAACCATCACCTGCTGGGAGATAAAGCATACTGAAGATGCAGGAGGCGTGCCAGCCAATAGGACCACCTGTTAATCAGTTTCTCTATCTCCACCTGCTGGTAAATGTGTGCTATCCCACTGGTCTCCGGATTCATCTGCTGCTGTTGCTAAGGAATGTGCAATTTCCATCCGTAAGGATTCCATGTTGCTATCCGTTTCCTGCTGAATTTTATTTTGTTAGATTCATTCTCTCCAACTCATAGCACCACTACCCCTCCAATCTGATCTACCCTATCAATGCAATATAAATATTTAGCATTTATTAGACATTTAAAAAGAATCAGTGAAAAATGAGCTTTAAGATACTCCTGAGACTAAGGGCCAGGCAAAGAATACAGCACACTGCACATGATCTCCCTGTCACAAGAAAGGAGGTCCAAGCCAATGCCCATTACATCACACAAATAGTGAATACATTTGTTGGTCCAACAGGAGTATCACACAATCATAATCAGTATCAAAAATTTAATTTCAAGAAATAAGCTGAACTAAAAACACAAATAAAGTAAAACATAATGGTATTAACAGATGGAATTAAAAAAATATAAATTTAATTTTCAACAAGGGATTATTCCATAAGTATATTCATGTTTCATCTCTAGAGAATTTACACTGATCCAATCTAATTAGAGTATGTTAGAGTGAGCAACACATAGAAGACTATTTTTTAAGACTGAATAGTAATTTCATGGTGGCTACTAGAGGCAGTTCAACAGGGGTCACAGATTTTTCATTAAATAATCAGGATAGGGTTGCAGTATGAAATTAAGATCCCTGTAGCCAGAATGCACCATATCGAGCTAGTGATGCTTTATGATAATTTTACCAGATTTTTGTTTTTTTTTTACTTTTACCACCACCATGTTTGAATGGTTTTAATTATAGGGTGCTATATATATGGTATAGTGTGCTTATACATGGTACATTTTTTTCCCCAGAGAAAAGATAATATTTTTTGATTTAACCAATTACAAAACAGATCTAGGGTATATGCTGGGAAACAAAGAAGGTAAAATTATGGTCTTACCTGTTAATTTTCTTTCCTTTAGAAGCAGCAGATGAATCCAGACTAGTGGGTATAGCTCACATCGACCAGCAGGTGGAGATAGAGAACTGATTAACAGTTGGCCTTAAAGCCTGGTGTTCCTCTTGTTACTTCAGTTATGCATTTTGCCCAAGCAGCCCGAAAGGAGCATGAGCATCCCCAAAACTTCATTCCAGTAGAAAATGGGCCCCTAAATAATACAATTACCAACCATATCCCAACCGAAACCATAAACAAACACCCTACACACATACAGTGCCCTTGGGGAGGGGCTCTGGATTCATCTGCTGCTTCTAAAGGAAAGAAAATTAACAGGTAAGACCATAATTTTACCTTCCATAGCAAAGCAGCAGATGAATCCAGACTAGTGGGATGTAGCAAAGCAAACTCAAACCGGGTGGGACGCCAATGCCGCCTCCGCCAGTACCGCAGTGCCAAAACTTGCCTCCGCACTGGCTGCTACGTCTAAGCGATAATGCTTCGAAAAGGTATTACCCGACGACCAAGTGGCCGCTCGGCAAATTTCCTCCAAAGACATCCCCCCGGACTCCGCCCAAGACGTAGCCAATGCCCGAGTGGAATGAGCATGAAGGTGCTCCGGTACTTTCTTACCTGTCAACACATAAGCCGAAGCAATCGTCTCCTTGACCCAACGCGCAATGGACGCTTTAGACGCCGCCATCCCCTTGTTCTTACCCGCGAACAATACAAAGAGATGGTCCGACCTACGAAAATCATTCGTCACTCCCAAATAATGGAGAAGCATACGCCGCACATCCAGTCGACGCAAAGACAAAAATCGTTTACCCCAATCCTCCTTCCGGAAGGACGGGAGGAATACACTCTGGTTCACATGAAATGAAGAAATCACCTTAGGCAGGAAGGACGGCACCGGCCGCACTGACACCCCCGTCTCAGAAAAACGTAAGAAGGGTTCTCTGCAAGAAAGCGCCTGAAGCTCCGATACTCGCCTCGCCGAAGCCATTGCCACCAAGAACACTGTTTTCAGCGTGACATCCTTCAAAGTGGCCGCTGACAGGGGTTCAAAAGGTGCCCCCTGCAACCTCCCCAGGACGAGTTTAAGATTCCAGGAAGGACAAATTCGCCTCACCGGCGGGCGGATATGGTGAACCCCTTTGAGGAAACGGACCACGTCCGGCTGCGACGCCAGCGACGCGCCAGCCACCCGGCCCCTGTAACAGGCAAGGGCCGCCACCTGAACCCTTAAAGAGTTATAGGCTAATCCTTTCTCTACGCCTTCCTGCAGAAAGGCAAGAATAGCCGCCAGAGATGCATGGAAGGGCGCGATTCCCTGTCGACCGCACCAAGCATCGAAAATCTTCCAGACTCTCGCATAGGAGGTCGAAGTCGAAATCTTCTTAGCTTTAAGAAGCGTGGCAATCACCTGCTCCGAATAGCCCTTCTTCTTTAGCCTTGACCGCTCAAGAGCCAGGCCGTAAGACCAAAGCGGGCCGGATCTTCCATCCAGATTGGGCCCTGAGTTAGTAAGTCCGGAGTTACCTGGAACGTCACCCGATCGCCTACTGAAAGCTGAACGAGATCTGCGTACCACGGTCGACGCGGCCAATCCGGAGCCACCAGGATCACCTTGCCGTGAAAGAGAGCGATGCGTTGTAACACCCGCCCTATCATGGGCCAAGGCGGGAACACATACAGAAGGGAATTTGGAGGCCATGGGAGGGCCAACGCGTCCACCCCCTCCGAGCCCGTCTCCGTGCGCCTGCTGAAGAAGCGAGGCAACTTCGCATTGCGGGACGAAGCCATGAGATCCAACTCTGGCAACCCCCACCGACGGACTAGCAGGTCGAACGCTCGAGCCGACAACTCCCACTCGCCCGGATCTAGAAGATTTCTGCTGAGGAAGTCCGCTTGCACGTTTTCGTGACCTGCAATGTATGCCGCCGACAGAAGCGGAACATGCCCTTCTGCCCACTGAAACAATATCCTTGCCTCTTCGGCCAACTGCGGACTCCGAGTGCCCCCCTGACGATTGACATATGCTACCGCCGTGACACTGTCCGAAAAGATTCTGGTCGGTCTGTCCTGAATCAGGGACTGAAAAGCCCTCAGCGCCAATCTGATCGCTTTTAACTCCAACAAATTGATGGGCCACTGTGCTTCCTCTAAGGACCACACTCCCTGCACCGATGCTTGCAGGCACTGGGCCCCCCAGCCCCTCAGACTGGCATCCGTCGTCACCACCACCCACTCCGGTGTGGCTAACGGCATGCCCCGCCACAGGTGCAACTCGTGTAGCCACCATTGCATGCTGCGAGCCGCCCGAGGACTCCATCGGAGACGCATATTGTAGTCCAGAGAAGCTGGGGACCAGCGAGAGAGAAGCGACTGTTGTAAGGGTCTCATGTGGCCCCGAGCCCAGGGGACCACCTCCAGAGTCGCTACCATGGAGCCCAAAACCTGCACATAATCCCAAACCCGAGGTCTGGGCGACCCGAGAAGTAGGCGAATCTGAGCCTGCAATTTCTCTCCCCGGTCTCGGGGTAGAAATACTCTCCCCAGAGCAGTGTCGAATCTGACCCCCAGATGTACCAAAGACTGCGACGGGGACAGAAAACTCTTGGGAAAATTGACGATCCACCCTAACGACTGAAGGAGAGATATTACCCTCTGAGTAACCGACAAACTCTCCTGTCTGGACGAGGCGCGGATCAGCCAGTCGTCTAAGTAAGGGTGTACCCGAATCCCTTCCTTGCGAAGAGAGGCTGCTACCACGACCATGACTTTGGAAAAGGTGCGGGGAGCCGTCACCAGGCCAAAGGGCATTGCCCGAAACTGATAGTGCTGGCCAAGAATCGCAAACCTTAGATACCGCTGATGCGGAGGCCAGATCGGGATATGTAGGTACGCCTCCTTGAGATCTAGGGACGTGAGGAACTCTCCCGGTCGCACTGCCGCAATGACCGAGCGTACCGTCTCCATCCGGAAATGGCGAACATTGAGAAATCTGTTGACCACTTTGAGGTCCAGCACCGGTCTGAACGACCCCCCCTTCTTTGGAACAATGAAGTACAGGGAATATATCCCGCGGCCTACCTCTTCCGGGGGTACCGGTACCACCGCCCCCAGATCGAGCAGCCCCTGAAGAGTCATGCGGACCGCCTCTCCCTTGGCCGCCCCATGGCACGGGGACACCAAGAAAGAATCTTCGACGGGAGAGGCGAACTCCAACTTGTACCCTTCCCGAACAATGTCCAACACCCACTGATCTGACGTGATTGTGGCCCACTCCGCCCGGAACGCCGAAAGCCGGCCCCCTAAGGGAAGGGCGGAGGGAGCCAAGGCACCGTCATTGCGGAGTGCGACTTGGTGGGGTACGTGTTGGCTGACCTGAAGAGGGTTTCGTCGTCCGAAAGGAACTCCTCTGCTGAAACCTAGGCCTCGCCGCAGAGAAAGAACCATATGCTGAGCTGAAGAATGGTTTACCAGGCCTGGACCGCCTCACATCTCTGAAGCGCGGTCTAGACGAGGAGGACCTCACCGGGGGCCTAGCCCTATCCTCCGGTAGACGCTGTGTTTTGGTATCCCCAAAATCTTTCACCAATCTCTCTAAGTCCTCTCCAAATAATAAACCTCCCTTAAAAGGGAGTCTCACCAGCCTAAGTTTGGATGCAGCATCTGCTGCCCAATGTCGGAGCCATAAGGATCTGCGCGATACCACTGACAGAGCCATCTGTTTCGCAGATGCTCGAACAATGTCATATAAGGAGTCTGCCAAATAGGCCAAGCCTGACTCCAAATCAGCCAGTTCCGAAGGGACAGAACCCCCGGACTCCATTAAATTATCGGTCATCCCTTGTGACCACTGCAAACATGCCCTCGCCGCATACGAGCTGCAAATAGCGGCCTGTAAGGTAACCGCAGCTACTTCAAAGGACATTTTTAGTGAAGATTCAATCTTCCTATCCTGCGCATCCTTTAGTGTCACCCCCCCTTCCACCGGCAAGGTAGTCTTTTTCGTTACCGCTGCCACCAAAGCGTCCACCCTAGGTAACCGAAACTTTTCAAGTTCGGTCGGGTCAACCGGATACAGGAGCCGCATGGCCTTTGCCACTCGTAAACTGGCCTCCGGCGTATCCCATTGCGCCGAGATCAGCTCCTGCATGGCTTCATGCACCGGAAAGGACCTAGGTGGCTTACGCGTACCTGCCATCAGGGGGTTACTCGACACCTTAGCATCCTCCTGAGAGATATTTAAACCCTGCAAAGCCTTGGAAATCAAGGACGCCAGCTCCTCTCTATGAAACAGCCGGAGCGCGGAAGGATCATCAACTTCCCTGCCCGGGGGATCCTCTGCCTCCCAATCTAAGACCTCCCCTTCCTCTAATGATTCAGGAAGGGAGAAAGGTGATAAGGGAAGATTACCCTCCGCGTCCACGGTCGCGAGTCTGCGTTTCTTCGCCCCCTGCGACCGCCCAGGCGACAGCACAGGCCCCGTAGTCGGGCCGGCATTCGCACCGGATAAGCCCGTGGAGGTAGAAGGCCCAGGGAGGGACGGCCAGGTCGCCGGTACCGACTGGGCCGGCTGCGAGCCCTGTAGCAGAAAAGCTCGGTGCAATAGCATAATAAACTCCGGGGAGAAGGAACTCACCCCCATTAAAGAAGAACCGGCCTGATCAATGCTAGGGCGCGCAGCCGCGCCGTCCCCTAGCGACCCTGGCTCCCCGACCGCCGCTGACCTCCCCTCAGCCGCGGCAGAGCCTTGCAGTCCCCCCGAGTCGCCCTCGAGGCCCGGGGAAGTAGACCGTGCCCCGCTGACACGGGAGATGTCTAACTCACCCGCTTGCAGGAAGGCATCTTCTGCCGGTGTATCCCCACACCCTGCAGAGCAGAAGCCCGACAGTGCTCGGCGCTTCCCACAGCGCGAGCACCGCTGAGTAGCCTCTGCTGCCATCGCTAAAAACGGCGATACAAAAAACTTTTTTTTTTTTTTTTTTTTTCACAAACGCGGTAACACGCCGCCGCGCCGACTCCGCCCACCCCCCGCTACCGCCGGAACGACCCGAACGACCAACGAACGCAAGAGGAGGCAGACAGCAAACCAAGTTACTCACCAACCGGTCCCCCGCTCTAACTGCAGTCGGGTAACAGCTGGTAATCGCACTGAAAGCCACACGAACACAGCACGGCTCAGCACAAGCAGGAAGTCGTTGGTTTTTTTTTTTTTTTGTTTTTTTTTTACTGGAATGAAGAAACCTCCTGCAGTGGCCCAAGAACCCGCTCAAACAAACGGAGGGGAGGGTGGAGAAGGGACCTGGGAGGGCCCAGGTGTAGCTCCCAAAGCCGGCACCGATCAGCCAGGCACCCCTGTCCTACTGAAGAGACAGAGTCTCAACAGAGGAAGCCACAGGAACACCACCTAAACCGGCCCCAGCCAGAATCCAGGAGCTAGTAGAGTAAGCTCCATTCCTGCTGGGAGATAGAGCAAAACTGAAGTAACAAGAGGAACACCAGGCTTTAAGGCCAACTGTTAATCAGTTCTCTATCTCCACCTGCTGGTCGATGTGAGCTATACCCACTAGTCTGGATTCATCTGCTGCTTTGCTATGGAATATATAAGATGAAAGGCATCTGGATGTTTCGCCCCCCCCCCCCCCCACACACATTTCATTCCCCGCTACATTTTGCCCCCACATTTACTGTTGTACTAAATTGCAATATCATAATCGTTACTGACCCACCATTGACCTCTCATTTTGCGAATGTTTGCTCTGAACATGCCATTCAAATTTTTGCTCACTTGACCTAGAATTTTTGATTCATTCATTTTTCATATCTTGGGCATGGGGGGGCATTGCCCCTCCCCCCCCCACAGGACCAGGAGGGGTACACTGGTAATGTTGCAATGGAGAGGGGCAAGGAGGAGAATCAGATTCATCGTGGACAGTTCATCGTGGACTATTACTAGCATTGTAACTGAATGTTCAGTTGGTGATTTCGGATACGAGTGAACACTCATCTGAGCTGTCCCACTCTGAGGTTGCAATGCTAGTAATAGTAGACCTTGATAAAAGAATATAACCATTTTCAGTGGTGCAATTCAATTTAATGGTACTGCTGACTATACAGGTTTAACTAGAAACATAAAAAGTTAGATGTTTCAAGTTACACTTGCTATTTATGTAAACCTCTTCAAAGTATAACAAAATATTCTTAGTGGAAAGAAAGATAGATCTAGAATGAAATGTCATGATATATCTATAGCTAAAAAAGAAGCTAACTCAGGAAGAAAATAAGATAATATTTCTTCATAGAAAGAGCAATAAATACAAAGTTTTGCAGTGTACTTGGAGGCAAACATCAAAAAATGCATAAGCACAGAGCCTAGAAAGTCACACTCTGCGATACTATATCAGGAATGGGCAGATTGGATAAACTGCAGTCTGCCTGTCATAATTTCTGTGTGTTTTGTCACTCAATAATTAGTGAGGATTATAATCCACCTATGTGTTTAACAAACACCAGATTAGAGAACAGTTGGCTACAGGAACCAGTCTATAAGCTAGTGAAAGAACATGTTTCTTACAAAAACCTAAAATATGGAGTCAATTTTCAAAAGGATATATAAAGATACTGACAGCTTATACCCTTATAAATCTACTATCTGATTTTTAGCTCATATACTACAGAAGAGTAGATGACTGAAAATCTAATTGCTCCAATTGTATTCGTATTCAACCAGGGCAGAGTTACGGTTCTTACTCATGTTGCCTTTTCAAGTATCTGTGTAGTGGTGATATTCAGCTGCTGTATGGTGTCACCGTGCGTCACTAGGCAGGGCCGTGCCCAAGGGGGAATGGCCAAGAGAGCCCAGAGCACACAGCGCTGACCGAGCGGATTATCAGTTCTTAATTGGAGTTGGTGGATCAAGTAAAATAAAACACCCAGTTTGCTTCTAACTCAAAATACTATATTCCATTAGGAACTTCAGTTTCCAAAACCCCAAATTGCACTCATAGTCCAAAAGGAAAAGTGTATTTCACAGATACAGTCCAAAATGACTCTTTTCTATTCCAGTGCAATAGTCAATAGATTTCAAAATACTTACATGCAATTTGATTCAGTCTCTAGCTCACAATGGCTTCTGGCAGCTTTAGACTGGATCTTGCCTCTGAGCTCCTTGGATGTAGAGCTCAGGGCAGAAGAGACCTCCTCCCATAATGACCGCTGGCTGTGGTCCCTCCCAAACTAGAACCTCCCAATCCAGTCTATGAGAAAAAACCCAAAAAGGAAAAATATCTCTAAACCACTGCCAGGGCTGTGCAGTGCTAACTGCCACAGCCTAGAAACTCTGGTTCTTGCACAAGAAGGAAGCAGGAACCTTCACAAGCCGCAAAGGCTTATAGCAAACTTTCTTTAACTTAAGTTTACTGAGACAGCCAGCCCCTTAACTAGCAAGTCCTATTAATTTCTCAGTTTTGCTATTTGTCAAAGACCAAGCATAACCTCCAATTAAACCCCCTCTGTTTCCCTATCCTACTGGTCAGAATCAACATTTCCCTCTTTTAAAGTCCATGACTTCCTCAGGGTCTAAATAGTCTTCATTATCTGGAGCTTCCCTCATGAAATCTTCTAACATTTCAGCTTCCATATAGCTAGATCTGACCTGAGTGTTAGGCTGAGGTATGCTGCTGTGTGTCTTTGAAACTGGTCTCCTTTCACCATTCTGTTTCCTCTCCAGTGTGGGTTGGTTCAGTTGCTGCCTCCCTACTGAGCATTGCTACTGGTCCTTATAAGCCTCAGGATAATGAGCTACAGATGTGGCTTGTTCCCGGTTAAAATGAGGGCTAGAATGGTCCTGGTGTTGCCTGGAATTGTGTCCCCCATGAATGTTATGAGATGTGTGGTGCACCTTCCCCCTAGGAACAATATCTTGAGTACTTTTAGTTTCCACTGTGTTTTGTAGGCACTTATGACTGCAATGAAGTAGCCAGACTGGCATAATTCCCGTCTTAACCGTCTTGACTGATTCTCTGAAGAAGCAGTGGATAAAACGGGCCCGTCAGAGTCAGCTTCAAAGTTATCTTCACTATGAGATAAGTGGCCTCGACAGTTGAAATTATTTCTTTATAAATTTTAAACATAGATTTAAAGAGCTTGTGCATTTCAATAATTATGGAGGAGGAGGAGGACCTATGATTACAATAAGGTTCCATCTACCTGAACAGCTGTTCTAGCTGGTTTGTAAGCACTAGTAACCTATCCGAGCTCCTGTCTCCCCTCCGGGTTATAAGATGAAGACCATAAATACAATGCATGAAGATTGAAGTTGGTGAACTTTAGTAAAATATCCTCTATTTCTAGTAATGATCCGAGGACTTGTAGTCAAAATATATAAGGTATGTATTTTGGCTAAGTTAAGAAATTTTGGCAAAAAAAAGAGCCCTTGAAAAAAAAAACCCCAGATGTTTATCTATGGGACCCACTAGGGCAAGCACCTTTCTGCCCCTGCCTCCCAATCCTCGCCAGCCCAAGAATCCCCACCACCAACACCCGCATAAAGTAGCCTGAGCCGCAATGACCTTCCTCAGAGCACTCCAACTCCTCCCGTCAAACAGGAAGTTGACTCACCTCCTGTTTGGTGGGTTGGAGGTGGGGGGGGGAAGATCCAAGTACTCCAGGGCAGGCCACAAACAGCCCTCAAGGATCACAGCTGTGGTCTTGCCACCATCCACAGCAAGTCTATCTCCGTAGCTTGGACTCCCGAGAAAGACTGGAGGCAGCCAGCAGTGCTCTGCTTAATCGCCAACATTCCCAGCCATGCAGTAAAGGTTGCATCGGAGGGAGCGACGGCAGAAAGATAGGGACACACGGGGAGAGGAAAAGGAAATTGTCCCAGTGATGGTACCTGTGTAGGAAAGGTCACGGTGGAGAGGAGGGACTGCGGCAGTGGCAGGGCAGAGGCAAGGGGTTCCTGCATTCATGTGCATTAAAGTTTTTAACGCACATTTAATGTGATAATTGCATTAAATGTACAGTCCTACTAGCGAGGCTTCAGGCCTCCAAAAAGGAGATGCAGGGATACCCTATACTCCGCTCCTGAGGCACTTCCTCTAGAAAATAAATGCAAAAGAATAACCAATACACACTTAGGGCCAGATTCTGTAAATCAGTAGTTGTCTACAAAAACGGTGCCGGCCACATGTCAATCATACTTAGGCGCTATTTAAAGAATTGCAGCTAATCACGCCTATCTCAAAACTTAGGCAACTGCGATGTAGACCAGAGTTTTACTGACTTATATTGCAGACACCCAAGTTCTTTTGAGAATTGCGTCTAACAGCGCCTAAGGCATTCTCCTCCTCTAACCATACCTACTTTGACCTTAGGCTAACCACCCCGCCTCCCTCCTGGAGCCCTCTCCAACATACCTTTTGAACCCTGGTGGTCTAGCAGTGAAGTGGGGCAGGATTTTTCTTTGCTCCTGCACCGTGCGGAGCCATGATCAGAATAGCTACCACGAGAGCCATGAGAAATGGCAGCGCAGGGCCGGGCAGAAGCTCAAAAAGCTTGCTCCTGCATGCCAGCCCGGGTGTGCCATTGGCTGCTGGCCGGGCGATTGGCAAGAGGGGTTCAGAGATACACCGCTGGACCACCAGGGAAAAGGTATGCGACAGAGGGAGGGAGGAGGGTTAATTATTAGTATTGGCCAGGACGGGAAGCAGGAGGGATCCCTCCTGTCCCGGCCCAACGGCAGGCCTGCAAAAAGTCTGGGAGGGTGCCAGGTGGTCACTGGGTGATGATCCAAACATAGGACGAGAACCCATTTTGGGGACATTTTTTTGGCCCAAAAATCTCATCCTATATTAGAGTATATACAGTATTTTTAACCCCTACCCCAATCCATGGTCACACATCTATATTAGAGAATGACACGGTGACGGTTTACCCGCGGCCACCGCATTTAAGCCGCGGGTCACCGCCGAAAACGGGGAAGAAAACTAGCAGTCGCTGCGGTGACGGGGACAAGGCCATTCACCGACCGCGGAAACGGTGAACAGGTTTGTCCCCGCGGGCCAATGTACCCCCTTCTAGGAACCGCTATTTACCGCCCGACGCCCGATTCACCCCCCCAGCAGGACCGCTCGCACCCCCACCCCGAACGACCGCTCGCACGCGCTCCCACCCGCACCCGCGATCGGAGCAAGAGGGAGCCCAAGCCCTCTTGCCCGGCCGACTCCCCGACGTCCGATACATCCCCCCCCCCGGCAGGACCACTCGCACCCCCACCCCGAAGGACCGCCGACTTCCCGACAATATCGGGCCAGAAGGGAGCCCAAACCCTCCTGGCCACGGCGACCCCCTAACCCCACCCCGCACTACATTACGGGCAGGAGGGATCCCAGGCCCTCCTGCCCTCGACGCAAACCCCCCTCCCCCCCAACGACCGCCCCCCCAAGAACCTCCGACCGCCCCCCCAGCCGACCCGCGACCCCCCTGGCGACCCCCACCCCCCTTCCCCGTACCTTTGGTAGTTGGCCGGACAGACGGGAGCCAAACCCGCCTGTCCGGCAGGCAGCCAACGAAGGAATGAGGCCGGATTGGCCCATCCATCCTAAAGCTCCGCCTGCTGGTGGGGCCTAAGGCGCGTGGGCCAATCAGAATAGGCCCTGGAGCCTTAGGTCCCACCTGGGGGCGCGGCCTGAGGCACATGGGCCCAACCCGACCATGTGCCTTAGGCCGCGCCCCCAGGTGGGACCTAAGGCTCCAGGGCCTATTCTGATTGGCCCACGCGCCTTAGGCCCCACCAGTAGGCGGAGCTTTAGGATGGATGGGCCAATCCGGCCTCATTCCTTCGTTGGCTGCCTGCCGGACAGGCGGTTTTGGCTCCCGTCTGTCCGGCCAACTACCAAAGGTACGGGGAAGGGGGGTGGGGGGTCGTGGGGGTCGCCAGGGGGGTCGCGGGTCGGCTGGGGGGGGCGGTCGTTGGGGGGAGGGGGTTTGCGTCGAGGGCAGGAGAGCTGCAGTGCAGAACATAAGCCTTTCATTAAGACAATCCTGGTTCGCTTTTCCAAGTTAAAACAATTAGAAAAATATTTCTGGAGTGCTGTAATAAATTAAAATTAATAGTGCTCAGAACCCCCAAGGTAACTTCAGGCATCATTTTGAAGCTGGGGGGGCGGTCGTTGGGGGGAGGGGGGTTTGCGTCGAGGGCAGGAGGGCCTGGGATCCCTCCTGCCCGTAATGTAGTGCGGGGTGGGGTTAGGGGGTCGCCGTGGCCAGGAGGATTTGGGCTCCCTCCTGGCCCGATATTGTTGGGGAGTCGGCGGTCCTTCGGGGGGAGGGATGTATCGGGGGGGGGGCATCAGGCTTTCAGGATGGGGACAGACCTTCAAGGGGGGACAGTGCAGGGAAGTCAGGGAATTTATATTAATTAATTTTTTCTCTGCGTGTTTTGTTTTTGTATAGTTATTAACTAATATTTAACTAAGTTTTAAAGTTTTAAAGAATGTTTCCTTTATACGTAAATAAAGAAAAGTGAATGGGATTGCAGTGGCGGTGACGGGGCGGTGAATGGGGTGGCAGTGGCGGTGACGGGGCGGTGAAGAGGATGGTGAGACGGGGACGGGGCGGTGACGGGGATGGTGAGGCGGGGACGGGGCGGTGACGGGGATGGTGAGACGGGGACGGGGCGGTGACGGGGACCAATTTTTTCACCGTGTCATTCTCTAATCTATATTTCCCTGCCATTCACAGATTCTTGAACAGCTAAAACCTAAATACACTCCCTTCCCCCACCCTTGCCTATTTCAATATCCCCCGACAATCATATATCCACAACCCTAATATTCCCTCAAAGGCTCAGCCTTTCAAAACCCATCTCGTAATTTGGAAAGCATACTCAATGCTGTGCTTTTGCATATTTTCCCTACTTGTCTTTTCAGAGAACAAGAAACTTCTTACCTCCATGGCTAAAGCAGCTGTTTGTTGGTCATAGTGATTCAGTAGATTAGGCATGAATGTTGTATTGTAAGGTAGATCCTGACACATCCTCAATGTGATCGGCTCACAAGCAAACAGGCTATGTCCGTGTGTACACCATGCAAAGGCAGCCAGGAGCCACAGACAGCCAAATATCCAACTAGAAGCCATGTTTATGCAATACAGCATAAAGAAGGCTGAGCTCTTTCTATTCACTGTACTCTTCTCAGAGGTTATGCACCTGTGAGCACTGCTTTGAAGTCCTTCCCAGTGCTTGCTTGTCCTTAAAGCTTCAAAGCTCTAAAAGGCCTTTGGGCCAGTCCAGCTTTGTCAGCCACATCTGACAACTTAGCTGTTTGCAGGTCCACAATGAACAACATTTTCTTGTCTTTTTTTTTGTCCCTGTATTTCAAGTTGCATTTCATTATGTTTTGTATTGGATTAACCACATTCCAAAACAGACCCCATTCTTCTGGTTCATTAGTCGGGTTACTGCCTGCTTTTCTTCTAAAGAAAAGGAAAATAAGATTTCACTGATGAGTGTACTTTCAGAATAGTTATTTTTATATATACACATACACACATCTAAAATCCCCATAGTATTGCTGCCTTTATTTGTTCCACAAATAAACAGTAAGATTAGGACTTCATGCAGCTTTTGAAGGGAAAAAAATATACACAAAAAGACAACAGTAAGTGAAAATTACAAAATAGATATTCTGTCTTAAATCTCAAATAATAAATTGCATTTAGTAAAATTGCATGTATGTTTTAACCAAGTTTATATACGAGTATTTAAGAAAAACATGCCCAGATTAAAAGTAAACCAATCCTAAACAGAAAAACTGCACTCAAAAGGCCAGAATAATACAGTATTTGCTTTTAAAATTTATACGTTAACAATCACACAAGAATTGTGTATAAGTTTCTTTCTCTGTCTTTCCATGCTCCTCAAACATTCAGTTCACACACTGCGCTCAGCACTAATTTCCAACTAAATGTACATTTTCGTTTTAATATAAAATCTAATCGATACTAGCCCCATCCACGCTTTTTGTTCCTTGCCCAGCCTTATCCACTTATAGAAAGTATCAAACTGAATTGCTAGATATTCTTTTTTTGTATGGATTTCTATAGAAGTACTGAGTTTTATATGCTGGCAGATAGAGCTATGTAAGCTGTCATACTTAATACTGTACTGTTCTATATATCTTTTGCTGTTATTGTTTATACTATGAAACTAATAAAAATATTGACCACACAAAAAAACCCTGAAAACCTCTATAGCAAGATGTTAACCTAATTTCCAATACCTGCCCCAACTCAGAAAACTATAAAATCAATAGGCACACAAGTGAAAGAAAATACAGTGCAGCAAACATTTTGATCCAGCACAGTTTGTGATTTCATAAATAACAAAATGTTGCATTAAAGCTGAAATGGAAGAACTAAAAATTAAAACAGCTGCATGCATAATACTCTAGGACAGCAATCCGGCTTTGACGGCAGAAGAAAAAGGGAAATTTTGAGGCTCCCCTATTCTTTAAATGCACAACAGCAGCTATCCCTTATGTCACAGGTTACATTAACGCTATTTCCGCTCTGTCAAATCAGAAAAGAGAGTTTTAAGCCACAGAAGGTCTACCCGCATTTCTCTCCGCTCGCATGTTTACCAAGGCTGGCAACTGTGGAGCAGCCAAAATGTCATTCCAAAACAAAAGTGCCGATTGCTCCCCACCACGCTGACGTTTCATTGTGACAACGTAGTAGAACAGCAGCTGCTGCTGCTTCACGCGGGCGGACTAGACCAACCATAAGAGCCAGCTCTGTGCGTGCTGAACACGGGTAAGCAATATTGTGGACGTTGTATTGTATTTGGCATCCCCAATCATTTCAGAACGTTGGGAAATCCTTCCCGGAATTCAACGCGCACAAACTCAGGGTTTAAGAACAACTCAAATAAAAAACTGGGGGGGGGTACGGAGACACCCCAACTTCGCTACATTTATTCCCAGCGCTCTCCTTTCACCGCGGTACGCGGGGCGGAGGGTCTTCCCAGTAAAATAAAACAGCGCTTCACGCAGTAGAGCGTGCACGGCCCAGAACAACCTGCTAAACCAGACACCCTGGGGGGGGGGGGGGTCGCAGGCGACGCCCTCCCCGCTCCTCGCAGCTAAGGCGGCAGAAGGACTCGAGAGAGCCCATGGCAGTCCTGGAACGCCACCGCGCACGGAGACTTCGCAATACTCACGGAAGCGGCGGCGAAGGGCTCCAGGACAGCGACGGAGAAGCGGAGGCAACTCTGCAACGTGCTTTAGCCGGTCTTGGCTATAGAAAAGCGAGGCTCCGTGCCGCTCGCGCTCTCAAGCTCCGCCTACCGAACCCGCGCGCACACGCGAGTTACAATAGACAGCTCCAGGGGGAGAGAGGGGAGCCAGCGAGCACCGACCTCCTTTCATCCAAAGCGGCAGGAGCCCACCTCAAACTTTAGCAGTAAAAATACAAAAGAAAAAAAAAAAAGCTTTTCGCTTTTAACACCGTGGTCAGCCAGCCTTGCTTACCCCAACCCTGTTTTACCCGCGCTCCTCTACCCTTTCCTTTGTAATTGACATTACAGGGGAGGGGGGAAAGAGGAAGATCTGTAGGGGGGAAGGATTAAAGAGAAGGCCGGATTTGGGACTTTTCTGACCAATGGGACGTGGAGCTTCTGGTTGCCCTGGAAGCGAGAGACGCCGGTAGGGGGCGGAGGAGAGACCTGCTCGCTCCCGTAGGCTGGAGGCTTGAAACTGGGTCCTTGTTGGAGCGAGATCTGCTGCCATGGGAACGGCGCAAACTCACCACCTAAGGATCTCTGCTGCAGGAAATAAAGGTGAGAAATTTAATACGTTGTTCCCAAAATAGAAAACGTAAAAAAAAAAATTCGCATAAAATTGAAGGAGCAGAGTTCTATGTAGGCGCAATGTTTGCAAAATCCGAATGATAATACAGAAAAGGTGGTGGTATCGCCTGAATACACCATTTTCCCGGGGAAGTTCGGTCCCCATCCGCTGGCCGTGTGCATTTGCAGCGTAATAAGGGCGTCGATACAATTCAGTGATTAAAGAAACTAGTCTTATTGTAGAGATCACCTAGTAACTTGCAGCCCCACCCCAGACATCATCTGAGATATCACACAGGAAATAGGACGCATTGTTCCGATTTTTTTTTTTGCACATTTTCCAGTAAATTGTTTTCTGGCTCATTTTCATTTTATTTCATTTAATTTACATTTGCTTCCTTGTCACTCTGTCATCCCCTTTTCCCTTCAGTGTCTTCTCCCCACTCTGTCTTCCCCATTTCCCTTCAGCATCTTCTCCCCCACTCTCTGTTCCCCATTTCCCTTCAGCGTCTTCTCCCCCACTCTGTTACCCATTTCCCTTCAGCGTATTCTCCCCACTCTGACTTCCCCATTTCTCTTCAGTGTCTTCTCCCCCACTCTTTTTTCCCCATTTCCCTTCAGCATCTTCTCCCCACTCTGTCTTCCCCATTTCCGTTCAGCGTCTTCTCCCCACTCTGTCTCCCCATTTTTTTCCTTCAGCGCATTCTCTCCACTCTGTTCCCCATTTCCTTTCAGTGTCTTTTCCTCTCCACCCCCTTCCACGTCTGTTCCTTTTTTTTCCACCACCACCCTTCCCTCTCGCCACCTCACTGCCCTTCAGTACCCCTCACGTGGCCTGAGAATCTCCCTCCCTCCCCCTTACCTTCACGGCATGTTTTAAGTTACTTTCCAGAGTAACTTGCTCAAGCTCTGGAGCCTGCCTGCAGTCGCATGCATCTGTGGGCGGAAACTTCTCTTCTGACGCAACCAGAAGGCAGGCTCGGCCAGCTTGAGCAAGTTATTTTGGAAACTAACGCGCTGCAAAGGTAAGGGGGAGGGAGGGATTCAGCCGGTAGGTAGGAAGGAAGGGGCCACGCGTGATTGGTGATTGCGCGCATTCCCTCCCTTAACTGCAGGGCCAAGGGGCGGTGGATCGCCTTGTTCCCGTGCCCGCAGTGAGCACTACCCCCCCCCCCCCCCCCGGTTCTGTGGGTTACCCGCGGCTACTTGCAGGTAACAGCTACCGTGTCATTCTCTATGTACCATCTCCTCCTTTTTTCTTCTTCCCTACTCCCATCTATATATAAGAATCATTTCTTCTTATCTCTTCCATGCCGCACCCATTGCTGTGCACCACCTCCTCCCTTTGTCTCCCCTTCCCTTCCATTCCTATGCACCATCTCATCCCTCTCCCATGGTCAGACATCTCTGTCTTCCCCCTTCCCCCTCAAATGGTCTGGCATCTTTCTCTTCTCCTTCCATAGCCTGGACTCTCTCTCCACTCCCATGGTCTGGCATCTCTCTCTCCTTCCCTCCCTCTTCCCGAGGTCTAACATCTCTCTCCTCTCCTTTCTGCGGTCTGGCATCTCTCTTCTTCCGATTCTAGTGGTCTGACATCTCTCCCTTCTTTGAGTCATTTCTCCTCCCTCCCAGTGTAACATTTCTCCCTCCCTTCTCTCAACCACTATCATGTCCAACAATTCTCCCTCATCTCTCTTTTCCTGGAAGTCTTTCAGCAGCAGTCCGCCTATGCAGAAACAGGAAATCACTGCAATTCATGAGAATTCATAGGAGCCAGTCAGGAAGCTACTCAGTGCAGAGTAGCAGCGCCTAAGTGCCCTCCTGCTTGGTGCCACTCAGTGGCTGAAGAAAGCAGAACTCGCGGCAGCTGCTGACCAAGCGGGTTAGCAGCGGGGCAGGAGCGCAGAAAGCTCGCTCCTGTCTGCTGCACCTCTGGACCACCAGGAATCAGCAGAGGAGGTATGACAGACGGCAAGACAGGGCAGGGAGCAGAGACACTGCCAATGTTTGGGGAGGCTATGGCCCCTGTGGCCCCCTCTGTTCTGATGCATATGGCTAATAGCAACATGTAGCTGTCAGCTAGTCATTAGTGGATACATGGTTTAGGAAGGGAGTACTTGGGTTTCATTGATCAGTGAAAGGGATGGAGGAACTAAAAGCAAGAACCCCCTGATCTAGGTGATTTAGGGCCCCTTTTAGAAAGCAGCAGTAGTAATGCACCAAAACTCATTCAGTTCCTATGGGCTTCGGTGTATTTGCCATGGGGCCCTTATTGTTATATGTATTTAAAAGTTTCCATGTTTATTTTTACACTTGTTATACTGCTCATCAGTAAGTACCAACAGGGCCTGATTAACCAATAGGCACGTGCCTAAGGGCCGAAATGGTCAGGGGGGCCCGATGAAGGAGGGCCTCAACATTGTTTTTTCAAAACGGCGATGGGCCCCTCCAGCATCGATCGGCAACGTGGGCCCCCCCCCCCCCCCATCGACAGAAAATATGACAAGAAAGCAATGCAGGTAAGAAAGGCAATGGGAACTAATTTTGCAAGTGGTGCTGCTTGCCCAAAGCTTCCCTCTGACGCAGCTTCCTGTTTCTGCCTGGGCACGTCAGAGGGAAGCTTTGGGCAACCAGCACCGTTTGCAAAATTACAGTTCCTGTTGCCTTTCTTACCCGCGTTGCATGGTTGTCATACTTTCTGTCAATGGGGGGGTGGAGGTCCGTTGCCAATTAGTCCATCGATTGGGGGGGCCCGTATTACCGATCGATGCTTGGGGGGTGTCGCCATTCTAAAAAAAATAAATCAGAGTGAAAGGTGAATGGTGAGATGGGCCTGGGGAGAAGGGAGCAGGGCAGATGATGGATGTGGGAACAAAGAAGCAGGGCAGATGATGGAAGTGGGGATAAGGGAGACAGAAGGGAGCAGGGCAGGACAGCTGATGGAAGTGGGGAGAACTTTTGCCAAGCCCTCACCTCCTCACCACTGCTGCTGCTTTCCCACATGCTGGATGGGGGGGGGGGGGGGAAGAAGATAGTTAGTGAAATAGTGGAGAGGTGAAGGAAAGGGGTGGCAAGCTGTGAGTAGACACAGTGAAAAGAGGGAAAATGAGGGCTGAATAGTAAGAAAGAATTTAATTTAGACAGAGGCAGAAAATAGAGAAGGAAGACCAGAGAAGAAAAGGAAAGGGAAGAGAGAGGAGAGAGATGCCAAATAATGGGGAAGGACACAGAGATATCAGATCCGAGTGAAGGAAATGAGAAGAGAGAGAGATGCTAAAAACCACAGGGGTGGGGAGGGAAGGAGAGATGGAAGGAGAAAGATGCCAGACTATGAGAGGAACAGAGGGGAGGGGGCAAGAGCAGAGATGGCAGAGGGAGACAGACATTTTCTGGAAGGGGCAGACAATGGATGGAAGGAAGAGAATGACAAGAAGATGAGGAAAGCTGAAACCACATGACAAAAGTAGAAAAAAATTATATTTTTTATTTTTTTGCTTTAGGATAAAGTAATATTGTAGCTGTGTTGATAAATGTTTATAAATAGAAATAATTATCCTTTTATTGGACTAATTTTTATACATTTTTGATTAACTTTCAGAGACCAAATTCTTCCTCAGGTCAGGATAGGATACTGTAACAGAAGTATACTTTACTGGCCTAAGGAAAGAGGTTTTGACCTCAGAAACCTAATTTAAAAAATGTATTAGTTCAATAAAATGGTATCACTTGTTTTCCATTTTTTGTTTTATTTTTATTTGTTAATTTGTAAAGTGATTTGTTATGTCTCTTTTTTCAAATTTACATTTGCTATCTTTATATTTTGTTCAGTATTAGGGGGATATGCATCATTGTATCTTCACCCTCTAAACTGTACCGTTCCTTCGGTTTGTAGCACAAGCCAGCATGCTGAATGCTCTGCACTGCTCCGATGGTCATAGAATTCTTATGATCGTCAGAACAGCACAGAACATTCAGCCCGCCAGCCAGCGCAAAAAACCTCTTCCGTGCTTTTGTAAAAAAAGGTGTTTAGTTTGTGGGTGGGGTGGGGCTAGGGGGGGCCCATTGTACTTGTGTGCCTAGGGGCCCTCGAAGAATTAATCCTGCCCTGAGTACCAACTAAGCTGTGTACAATAAAAATGGGAATTGATGTGCCAAGAATTTGTGAGAAAGGAATAAATGTGAAAAGATTGTATGCAGTGGTTTTACACTGCTGCCTTTGAAAGGCTAACTTAAAAAAAAGAAAACTTTTTGGAGCAAAATATTGTTATTGTATTTATAACTCGCCAGATTGTCTTTAATTGTATTCCACATTAAACTGAAAGGTATTGCAGAATATATGAACTGTAATGAAATGTAATGTACACAGTCTCTTCCATTCTATCTGTCCTAGTCTTTCTCCCTCGCCGTCATTGATTCTGCCTATCTTTTGCTTTTTTTCTGCCCCAGGGGCCTAACTTCCTAGCTCAGATAACAAAATTTGAGGTCTGTGGTATACAGAATTTGATAACTATGTCTGTCATTCTGTCAGTACTGGGAGAAGTCAGGTGGCATTTGAAATTCAAACTAATATTTTGGTTTGTGTGTGTGTTTTGTTTTGTTTTGTTTTCTTATTTACACATTGCATCTCCTGGTTTTGGCCTAGTTACTGCAGTATTGAGTTTTGGATTTGTTTACTTAGACTTTTTCCATTCAGATTGTGAAATATATCCAGGGTTAAATATGGAATAGCTTCTGTTTGCATTTTAACATAATCCTGGAGTTGGCTCTAAAACTCCATTGAGATGCATTTAATATAGAATTAATGGTGTAATTAATACAGGAATTATATTACCTCTTGGTGTGAGATTCTGATCGCCTAGTGTCAACACAAGTCACAGTAAGGCTAGAAAGAATGCTTTTCACTGGTGGCTTAAGAGGGTAATTTTAGAAAGGGGACCTAGGTAGAAAAGGCACAAGTGAATATGTTGCAGCCATTTTATAGAGGCAACCCAGGGGTGGGCCTGGGTCCACCCAACAGCAGTGGACTTTGACAACGCCTGAGTTGGAAAAGTAGGCTGGGCTCCTACGGTCCCTGCATCTCCCTCTCTTCTTTCACTTCAACGGGTCAGCAGCAGCGATTCCTACATGCTGCCTACCACTAATTCTAAAGCCTCTCCTCTGCCACACCCCGCTCCTTTTGTCACAACTCCGTGTTTCTGCTTGGGCAGGACACAGCAAAGAAGAGACTTCCAGGTTAGTGGCAGGCAGCGTGTAGGAATCGCTGCCACTGAGCTGTTGAAGCAAGAGAGAGTTGTGAGTGGAGTGGGGTGGGGGAGGGAAGGAAGGAAGGAAAGATGCTGCACAGGGGAGGAGATGGAGAACCGTTGGAAATGGGGTTAAGGGGAGGAAGGGAGAGATGTTACAAAAGGGTGGAGAAGGGCGAGAAAGAGAAAATGTTTCCTATAGGGTGGAGGGGAGGGAGAGATTCTGCATGGAGAGGGGAGAGAGAGAGAAATGTTGGTGCATAGGGGTAGAGAGGATGGAGAGAAGGAGAAATGAACTTCAAGTACCTGTTGTCCATTTGTCTTTTCTCTCCTGTTTATTTGGTCACTATTCCTGCCTTTGACAGTGTCTACGGTGAGCTGTCAAAGCTCAAGGTTAACAAAGCAATGGGGCCGGACAACCTGCACCCCAGGGTGCTTAGGGAGCTGAGTGATGTCTTGGCGGAGCCACTGTCCACGCTCTTCAACCTCTCCCTTAGTACAGGCAGCGTCCCGTTGGACTGGAGGACGGCTAACGTCATTCCACTCCACAAGAAAGGCTCAAAGATGGAGACAGCAAACTACAGACCAGTGAGTCTAACATCGATAGTGAGCAAACTAATGGAAACTCTAATCAAACACCAATTAGATAAGATCCTGGATGAGGAGAATCTACGGGATCCCCGACAACATGGATTTACTAAGGGGAGATCCTGCCAATCCAACCTGATCAGCTTCTTTGACTGGGTAACGGGGAAGCTGGATATTGGGGAGTCCCTGGACATCGTGTACCTGGACTTTAGCAAAGCATTCGATAGCGTACCACACCGCAGGTTACTGAGCAAGATGAGTTCTATAGGATTAGGTGACACATTGACGAAATGGGTTGGGAGCTGGCTTGGAGGTAGGCTCCAAAGGGTGGTGGTGAACGGCACCCCCTCCGAAATGACAGAGGTGATTAGTGGAGTACCACAGGGCTCAGTCTTGGGCCCAATCCTATTCAACATCTTTATAAGAGACTTGGCAGAAGGGCTTCGAGGTAAAATAACATTATTTGCCGATGACGCCAAACTGAGTAATGTAGTGGGCAAATGCACAACAGACGAAGATTCAGTGCCCGACAACATGATGCACGACCTACTCCTACTGGAGCGATGGTCTAGGACACAGTTCTTCAACCGCCGGTCCGCGGACCGGTGCCGGTCCGCAGAAAATTTCTGCCAGTCCGCACAGGACCGGCGAGATCAAGTCGGCAGTTAAATTTCCTGCCGACTGCGGTTCCTGTTGATTAATGTTCCTCCCAGCCTCAGGCGATCAAGATAGGCTGCCAACGTCGGGGCCTTCCCTCTCTGAGTCTCGCCTGTTCGGAAACAGGAAGTTGAAACAAAATAGGCGGGACTTAGAGAGTGAAGGTCCCGATGTCGGCAGCGTGTCTTGATCGCCACCCCTGCCGAGTTGCTGAAGAGGGCCGCGGGGAAGTTGCGATTAGACCGGAGAGAGCTGCAGATTCAGGTGCAGGTGGAGGGAGATGGTCAGCGTGTGCGAACAAGATCCTGGGGAGCCTTCACAGTGGCTGTCTCCCCTCCCACCAGCTCTCCAATTTGCCAGGGCAGTGATTTACCGGCAACTTCCTGCAGGCAGGAGAGCTGCTGGAAGGGGAGGAAGCCACTGTAGGAGGCAGGGAAGGTGCTGGAAAAGGGAGATCTGTTACTGGACTTGAAGGGAGTTAGAAGGAGAGATGCTGTTGGTAGGGGAGGAGGGAAAGGGATGGGAAGAGAGTTAATGTTGGATAGAGGGAGGAGGGAAGGGAGAAGAAGGAGAGATGCTGCTGGAAGGGGAGGAGGGAAAGGTATGGGAAGAGATTTAATGTTGGATAGAGGGAGGAGGGAAGGGAAAAGGAGAGATGCTGCTGGGAGGGGAGGAGGGAAAAGGATGGGAAGAGAGTTAATGTTGGATAGAGGGAGGAGGGAAGGGAGAAGAAGGAGAGATGCTGCTGGAAGGGGAGGAGGGAAAGGTATGGGAAGAGAGTTAATGTTGGATAGAGGGAGGAGGGAAGGGAGAAGAAGGAGAGATGCTGCTGGGAGGGGAGGAGGGAAAGGGATGGGAAGAGAGTTAATGTTGGATAGAGGGAGGAGGGAAGGGAGATGAAGGAGAGATGCTGCTGGGAGGGAGGAGGGAAAGGAATGGGAAGAGAGTTAATGTTGGATAAAGGGAGGAGGGAAGGGAGAAAGAAAAAAGGAAGGAAACAGCTGGCAGGGAGATTACAGGAGGGGAAGGGGGTCAGGGTGGAATGGAGAGATCAGATGAGAGAAAGGGGAGAGAGAGGAATGAGAAAGTAGAGAGACATTGATGCTGGAAAGGGGGTCAGCAGAGAAATGAGAGAGGGATAAAGATGCTAGATCTGGTGTAGGAGAGATAAAAATGAAGAAAGCAGTGAAGCTGGAATGAATGATGTAAAAAGGAGAGAGGAGGATGGACAAGGAAGAGGGGCATAGAAAGAAGTCAGATACATATGGAAGGGAGAGAGGGCATACATTGGATGGAATGGGCAGATGCTGGAAGGAAAAGAGTGAAAAGAAGATGAAAGCAGAAACCAACAAAAGGTAGAAAAAAATAATTTTATTTCTATTTTGTCATTAGAATATATCAGATTTGAATTATATATCCTGCTAGAGACATAACTGGGGCCTGCAGTATTCTGTAGCATGATATTTCTATGTAGCATTCTATAATAACTTGGCTTTATAATAACTTTTCTTGATAGTAGAGGGGATATATGTGAAGGGGAGGGGAGACAGGGGTTTTGTTGGTCCGTGCTCTGTATATTTGTATTTATAAAATCACAATTGTTCAGAATATTGTTTCTTTTTATACTTTAATAAAATACACGTTCAATATAAAATCATAATTGCGGCTTGTGCAGATGGGATCAGATGGTTTGCGGGGACCGAGCTCGCGGAGATGGAGCGTAAACGGGGTTTTAAATTTTAGTCCTAGTAGTTTGCCGGTCCACAAAATAATTCTTTTATTTCTGCCGGTCCACGGGTGTAAAAAGGTTGAAGAACACTGGTCTAGGACATGGCAACTCAACTTCAATGCCAAAAAATGCAAAGTTATGCACCTGGGCAGCCAGAATCCATGCAAGTCTTATACCCTTAATGGCGAGATCCTAGCAAAAAAGGTAGCAGAACGAGACTTGGGGGTAATCGTCAGTGAGGACATGAAGTCTGCCAATCAAGTGGAGCAGGCTTCGTCCAAGGCAAGACAAATCATGGGCTGCATACGAAGGGGTTTTGTCAGTCGTAAGGCGGAAGTCATTATGCCATTGTATAGATCCATGGTGAGGCCCCACCTGGAATACTGTGTGCAATTCTGGAGGCCGCATTATCGCAAGGATGTGCTGAGACTGGAGTCGGTGCAAAGAATGGCCACCCGGATGGTCTCGGGACTCAAGGATCTACCATACGAAAAACGGCTTGACAAATTACAGCTATACTCGCTCGAGGAGCACAGAGAGAGGGGGGACATGATCGAGACGTTCAAGTATCTTACGGGCCGCATCGAGGCGGAGGAAGATATCTTCTTTTTCAAGGGTCCCACGACAACAAGAGGGCATCCGTTGAAAATCAGGGGCGGGAAACTACGAGGTGACACCAGGAAATTCTTTTTCACTGAAAGAGTGGTTGATCGCTGGAATAGTCTTCCACTACAGGTGATTGAGGCCAGCAGCGTGCCTAATTTTAAGGCCAAATGGGATCGGCACATGGGATCTATTCACAGAGCAAAGGTAGGGGAGGGACATTAAGGTGGGCAGACTAGATGGGCCGTGGGCCCTTATCTGCCGTCTATTTCTATGTTTCTATGTTTCTATATTGATAATTCCTTTTTAGTTCTTTTCTGCTTCTCTCACCCTTCTCTTTCTTTTTACTTTTCAGCCATCTATCAAATTTCCATCTTCTTCTTTCATCCACTAGCTTTTCCATTAATTATCTCACTCCTTCCTCAACCATCCATTTCCACGGGGGAGATGGCAGAGGGAAGAGTGAAGGAACAGAGAGATGTCAGACTATGAGGGTGGGGAGGGGAAGAAGAGGGAGCAGATGCAAAGCTAGAAGGGTGGAGGGAGTAAGATGCTGGGAATGGTGGAGCTCTATTGGAGAGGCCAGAAGAGTGAGGAGAGGGGTGGCATTAAAATGAATGAGAGAATAGTGATTACAGAGGGTAGATATGTAGTAATGGGGAGCATATTAAAGATGAAAAGGAATGGAGGGATGAGGAAGGACTGAGATGGGGAATGGAGAGCTAGTAATAATAGTAATAATGATAATAACTTTATTTGTATACCGCAATATCATAAGCAGTTCAGAGCGGTTTACAGAGGAAAAGACTGTACATATACAGTGATGTTACAGTAGATACTGTTAGGTATATTAGTAAAAAAAAATTCAATTACATTGGAAGTCGAGAGTGGTTAGGTAAAGTCGGGAATATGTCAGAGATACTACAAGTATTTCAGTGATACAACAAGGCAGGAAGGAGGTTAGAGAAATTTATCAAAGAGATAGGTTTTAATTGATTTCCTGAAGGATTGGTAGGAGGGAGTATTTGAAATGAGGGTGGATAGACATTTATTCCATTTGCCCGCTTGGAATGACAGTGTTCTATCAAGGAATCTCTTGTAGAAACAGCCCTTCAGGGAGGGGAAGGCAAACAGATAGGTATTGTGAGTGCAAGTGGTGCCTGGAAATACAAAATGGTGTGACAGGTAGATCGGGGATGAACCTGTTAAGATTTTGAAGCAAAGGCAGGCAAATTTGAAGATGACCCTAGCCTCCATTGGCAACCAGTGAAGTTTTATGTAGTATGGGCTGAGATGGTCCGACTTTTTGAGACCATAAATGAGACGGGTGGCAGTATTCTGGATGATTCTCAGACGTTTGATGGTTTTCTTGAAGGATCCCAAGTATATGATATTGCAGTAATCTAAGGTGCAAAGTAGGTAAAAGAAGAAGATGGAAATTTGATAGGTAGCTGAAAAGTAAAAAGAAGAAAAAGGGTGTGAGAGGTAGAAAAGAACTAAAAAGGAATGACCAATATGTCAGAGTGTACTGAACAAATAGACAGGAGAGAGGAGAAAAGACAAATGGACAGCAACTGCTTGAAGAAGAATTAGCAGATGACAGACAATACAGCAGAAAAGAGACTCATGATGGAAAAATGTTATGTCCAGACAAGAAAGGTAGAAAAAAATAATTTTATTTTGGATGTTTTAAATGGAATGAGTTCCAGAAGATGTGGTAACCATGTTTAGTATAGATGGGTTAAAAAAAAAGTTTGGTTAAGTTCCTGGAAGAAAAGTCAATAGTCTGATATTGTAACAGACATGGGGGAAGCCACTGCTTGCCCTGAAATCTGTAGCACAAAATGTTGCTACAATATGAGTTTCTGCTAGGTATTTGTGACCTGGATTGAGCACTGTGGAAACTATCAAGACTCAAAGTAAACAAAGCCATGGAACCGGATAACCTACACCCCAGAATGCTCAGGGAGTTAAGGGAAGTCCTGGCAGAACCATTATCTGTTCTTTTCAATCTTTCCCTAAGCACAGGAAGGGTCCCCTTGGACTGGAAAACCGCCAACGTAATCCCACTCCACAAAAAGGGCTGCAGGACAGAGACAGCAAACTACAGACCAGTGAGTCTCACGTCTATAGTGTGTAAACTCATGGAAACACTGATCAAACAGAATCTTGACACAATCCTAGACAAAGAAAAACTGCGTGATCCACACCAACACGTGTTCACCCAGGGTAGATCCTGCCAATCTAATCTGATTAGCTTTTTTGACTGGGTTACTAGACAACTGGACGCCAGAGAGTCACTGGATGTGGTATAATTGGACTTCAGTAAAGCATTTGATAGCGTCCCTCATCGAAGATGAAATCGATAGGATTAGGAGACACTCTAACTACATGGGTTGGGGATTGGCTGAGCGGTAGACTTCAGAAGGTGGTGGTGAACGGTACCCCATCCGAAGCATCGGACGTGATCAGTGGAGTGCCGCAGGGCTCAGTCCTGGGCCCAATTCTATTTAACTTATTCATAAGAGATATGACGCAAGGACTTAGAAGAAGGGTATCACTGTTCGCCGACGACGCCAAACTTTGCAACATAATAGGCAAAAGCTTATTACCTGATAATATGACACACGACCTACAGTTGCTGGAACAATGGTCAACTACTTGGCAGCTAGGCTTCAATGCTAAAAAATGCAAGATAATGCACCTGGGTAAGAGAAACCCGCGTAGAACTTATGTACTAAATGGTGAGACCTTGGTTAGGACCACGGCGGAACGCGACCTAGGGGTGATCATTAGTGAGGACATGAAGGTTGCCAATCAAGTGGAGAAGGCTTCCTCCAGGGCAAGACAAATGATGGGGTGTATCCGCAGAGGTTTCGTCAGCAGGAGACCTGAAGTTATGATGCCGTTGTACAGAGCCATGGTGAGGCCTCACTTGGAGTACTGTGTTCAGTTTTGGAGACCACACTACCAAAAGGACGTGCTGAGGATCGAGTCGGTTCAGCGAACGGCCACCAGGATGGTCTTGGGGCTCAAGGATCTCACGTATGAAGAAAGATTTAAAAAATTGCGGCTGTACTCACTTGAGGAAAGAAGAGAACGGGGAGATATGATTGAAACATATAAGTACATCACGGGACGCATCGAGTCAGAAGATGATATCTTCTGGCTCATGGGACCCTCGACCACCAGAGGGCATCCGCTGAAGATCAGGGGAGGGAAGTTTCATGGCGACTCCAGGAAGTACTTTTTCACCGAAAGAGTAGTGGATCATTGGAACAGACTCCCACTCCAGGTGATAAAGGCCAGCAGCGTGACGGATTTTAAGAGAAAATGGGATACTCACGTGGGATCTTTAAGGGAGTAAATTCAGGGGAGGGGATACTTGGAATGGGCAGACTTGGTGGGCTATAGCCCTTTTCTGCTGCTTTTTTCTATGTTTCTATTGGTCTGACCCAGTATGGCTATTCTTATATGGAATAGGTTAGCTTTGGGAAATGTGTACAGCAAATGTTTTTTATTGTGTTCAGTAAAAAAGGAAATGTGTTTCTGTTTTTCTGTCTCAAGTGTTGCACTGCATGCTAAGTTTAACTTCTTGGGGTTCCCAAATCAATTTTTGTCAAAATATTTTTATTTCTAATTTGTGATCCCTTGTCCGGGCAATCAGATCGCAGGAGGATAGCGAGGAACTCCAGAGCGACTTGTATCAGTTAGAGAAATGGGCAGATCAATGGCAGATGAAGTTCAACGTGGAGAAATGCAAAGTAATGCATTTAGGTAGTAAGAATAAGGAATACGAGTATAGAATGTCAGGCGCAACTCTGGGTAAGAGCGAACAAGAAAAGGACCTGGGTGTACTGATAGATAGGACCCTGAAGCCATCGGCACAATGCGCGGCAACGGCAAAGAAAGCAAACAGAATGTTAGGCATGATAAAGAAAGGAATCACGAGTAGATCGGAGAAAGTCATAATACCGCTTTATAGAGCAATGGTCAGACCACACTTGGAATACTGTGTCCAACATTGGTCTCCCAACCTAAAGAAGGATATAAAACTGTTAGAGAGGGTGCAGAGACGAGCAACGAAGTTAATAAGAGATATGGAGAACTTGGAATATGAGGAACGACTCAAGAAACTAGGACTGTTCTCCCTTGAGAAGAGAAGGCTGCGAGGGGACATGATCGAGACGTTCAAAATGCTGAAAGGCATCGATAAAATAGAGCAGGAAAATAAATTATTTACATTGTCCAACGCGACACGGACAAGAGGACATGGTTTGAAGCTAAGGGGGGACAAGTCCAGGACAAATGTCAGGAAGTTCTGTTTTACGCAGCGAGTGGTAGACGCCTGGAATGCTCTCCCAAAGGAGGTTATCAAGGAATCCACTGTGCTGGGATTCAAAGGCAAATTAGATGCACATCTCCTTATGAGAGGCATAGAGGGATATGGGTGACTAAAACTACATCAGGTGTATACCTGACTGGGCCTCCGCGTGTGCGGATCGCCGGACTTGATGGACCATGGGTCTGATCCGGAGATGGCAGTTCTTATGTTCTTATGTTCTGTATTTGGTGAGGGTCTGTTGGTGTGATAATAATGGTAGATGGGTGGAAATGAAAGAAGGCAGGGAGGAGAGGGGATCAGTGAAGAGAACCCTCTTTTATTTTCTGACCTGAGTCCTAACAGGTCTAACAACATCCTTGAGCCAGCAACAAACATGCATGGGGCGCTGGCATCAGTGGCCTAAGGATGTTGCTGCTTCCTGCCAAGGTTAGTAAAAGTGAGTTCTGACCACCTTTAGAGAAAGTCTTCAGCTGACAGTGCTTGGGGATTCTCATTAACTAAAATATTTATATTTAGGGCAGGGCAGAGAAAACTTTGTGCCCACCTGAAAGTGGAAGGTGTGGCTCACTGGTAGAGCTGCTGCCTCTGCACTCAGAGGTTGAGAGATCAAATCCCAGTGCTGCTCCTTGGGACTTTGGGACATTTGATCCTCCAGTGCTCACTACTTTGAAAGTCAGCTTTGAAATGCCAAAACCACAAAAAGGTGGCATACAAGTCCTCATTCCCTCCCCCATTCCCTTCCCACCCACTCTAGGCTCAGGCCCACCCAAAATTGGCTGTCTGGCTGAACCGCTGATACGTACCCTATGGGGTTCATAATCAAAAACACTTCTAAAAACCCACCTAAGTTGGCACTTAGATGACCAAAAAGACAGGTGGTCCAAGTGCCAATAATCAAACCAACTTTCTGGACATACCATGGGACTTTTTATGCCTCTAAATGCCACTGTGCGCCCAAAGCTGAAAGGGGCGTATCTGTAGGAGTGGTTAGTGCAGTATGTGGGTGGGATAGGGGCCAACCTAGACTTAGTCGTCCTGCAGGGATAATCAAATGTTTTACTAGACATCCTGGACGAAACTTAAACGTTGTGAATTAGACGATGTAAAAACAGGTATACCGTCGTGCCAAGAAAGATATCCAAAGTGACCAGATAACCACTGCAAAGCAAAGTAAAGACACACACACCCTCACCCCCCCCCCCCCCCCCACCAAGAGATCAGAATAAAAAAGTACATACTTGTCTCCAGAACATCAGCACCTGGTATAGGAAAGCCTAGTAGAGCTGCACACAGGTGTCTTAAATAGCCTGGGGGTGGGCTAGTGAACCATAGAGAGGAGGACCCAGGCCCATAGGCCACTCTAACCACTACATTTATGGTGAAATATGTGCACACACCAACCCCCTACCCCCTAAACCCTACTCTACTGCCATATAGGTGCCACCTGCAGCCATTAGGGCTATTGGGGTTGTAGACAGGTGGATATAGTGGTTTTTGTGGGGTGTTTTGGGGGGGGGCTCACCATAACCTATAAGGGAGTTCTGGTGAGATGTTTATCTGGCACCCTTATTGTGACATTCACAGCAGTGCCCTGTAAGGTGCCCCATTGCTCTGTTGCCATGTCTGGGTGGCCAGTCCATTACAAGATTGTCCCCTCCTATGTCCAAATTATCTTGTTCTGGGCGTTTGGGACTTGAACAAAATTTTGGTTAAAAATGTGGTATAAAGATAGATGTTCTGGGGGTCTGGACGAACAATAGTCTGGATGTTCAGATAGACAATTAAAAATATATATATATATTCTAGACGTATTTTTCGAAAATGGGCATTTTCCCACTGCTGACTTTGGGCATCTAGCACCGTGCGCCCAAATTGGACTTAGATGTATGTTTTGATTATGCCCCTCTAAGTCTTCATAAAATTACCTTAGGCAAAGTAGGTGCACAAATTTTCTCCAAAGTAGATAGAATTGTGTGCATGCTGGTGCTTTTAATAATATACACATATAGGGAAATTCTATAAAGGGTGTCTAAAGTTAGGCTCCTCTTAGGCGTCTAACTCAATTGGCAAAATATCCTTAATGGGCTCAATAATTGGAAAAAAAATGTAATTGTGTGATAGGCACCTATCTGATTCTATAAATCTAAATCTCAAGAAGACATTTTTGGGGGGGAGGGGTGTTTTGAGTGGGATTAGGGTAGACATGTAAAATTTGGACATTTTTCTGCTATAATTTTATTTATTCAATTTTCTATACCGTTCTCGCAGGGGAGCTCAGAACGGATTACAAGATGAAACATTGCACAAAACGTCCAGGGCAAAACTTGGACGTTTGAGGCTGGACTTGTTTCAGTAACAAATACATACATGCCAAAAAGGAGACACTTTCGGCACACTTGGGGCGCGTTTTGGTCTTCTTTCTTTCCTAGGAATCGGAGCCACATCTTGAATTTTTTAACTTGATTTTTCTACAACTCCTACGGTGGCTATTGTTTGTTTGTTATTCTTGTTTGCCTCTTGTTTGCCTTCGTTGGAAGGAGGTGTAGTTATGACTGAAACTTTTTGTGAGAGACCTGCTGCTGGTTTTCTAGTTTTTTAATCGCCTTTTGTGTGTATTGTGATTATTTCTGTGTTACTGGTGTTTTTTGGTCTGCTCAATAAAAATACATGCCAAAAAGGTGACCAAACAGACCAGATGACCACTGGAGGTATGAATGCATGGCCCCCCTTACTCTCCCAGTGGTCACTGACACCCTCCCACCCCCAAAGATGTGAATGGCCCATATGACATCTTCAGATGTTTTAGCCAGTCTCTGGAGTAGCCTAGTGATTGGAGATGGGGACCCAGGCCCATATCCCACTCTTAACTAGTTGTGGTGGAAAGTATGAGCCCTCCAAAACACACTGTACTTACATATAGGTGATACTTGTAGGCATTAGGGCTATTGGAGTAGTATAGAATTGGGTAGAGTAGGTTTTTAATGGGTTTTGGAGGGGGCAATGTAAGGGAGAAAATGGCCATTTTCAAAAAATGTTTTTCTGGTATGAAAATGGCCATTTTTTTCTATTGGATTTTTGGGCGTTTTACCCAAAACATCTAAAATCAGATTTAGACATCATATTGAACATGCCCCTCCAAATTACATAAAAGTTAATGTAATGAGGGTAATTTTATAATAGGGCACTAATAAAGACATAGGCAGTAGAAATACCTGCCCTGGAACAAGTTAAATATCTGTTCCTGTAATTTTTAACCCCCTCCTGTACTAACGCATAGTGTGGGTTTTAGTGCTGGAAGCAGTGGTAACTGCTCTGACGCTCATAGGAATTCTTTGAGCGTTGGAGCAATTACCACCGCTGCCAGCGCTAAAACCCACACTAAGCGTTAGTAGAGGAGGAGGGTAAGTGTGTGCTGGATTAGTATATTTTATAATCTATTTACGTACTGGTGAACTCCACATATGCTTTGTCCAATCTCTGCCCTTGTGCATGCCTACCATCAAAGTACATGGCATCATACCATCTCATGTACTTTTACACCAGCTGATATTTGATAAGAGGTCATTTATTTATTTAAGCATTTATATACCACTTATAGTCTAAGTGGTTTACATTCAGGTACTCAAACATTTTTCCCTATTGGTCCTGGCAGGCTCACACTCTATCTAATGTACCTGGGGCAATGGGGGATTAAGTGACTTGCCCAAAGTCACAAAGCAGTGTGTTTGGCCACATATATACAAAAATGACTTTCAGGGGCTTTTTCAAAACACAAAAATGTCCAAAAATCGTCACTTGGATGTTTTTCCTCTGCAAAACATCCAAGTACCAATAATTGAAACAAAGACCTTTTGTGAGACATTTGTTCTCCTAAGGCCCGGATTCTGTATAGGACGCCCATCCCAGACATCTTATACAGAATCGGGCCTATACCTGTCCAAACTAAGCCCGATTCTATAACCGATGTCCATGTTGCAGATGCCAGTTACAGAATCAGGTTACTATAGACGCGGCCGCTATAAATTGCGGCAAGGGTTCTCCCTGCTGCAATTAATATAGTGGCTGCGGCTACGGCCGCCAGTCTTACCTCTCACCCCCTCCCCCCGACGATTGCAGCAGGAGGGTGCCCAATCCCTCCTGCCCACAAACCCACGATTGCTGGCAGGAAGGTGCTCAACCCTTCCTGCTGGTAGGCCCCGCCCCCCCAAATATTGCCAGCAGGAAGGTACCCAACCCCTTCTGCTGGACCCCCCCCATCAAAATGCCCCAACCCCCCTCGCGGAACCCCCCTCACGGAACCCCCCTCGGGCTTACCCTAAAGTTGGCCTGATGGTTCCTTGCACCGTCTGGCCAGCAGGCCCGCCTCCATCCAAATTAGGTGGGCCCGCCCCTCCCCTGTCCAACCCACAAGATCCTAAGGCCGGATTGGCCCAGGCGCCTGTGGCCCCTTCTATGGTGGGAAAGGCCTTAGGTGCTTGGGCCAATCCAGCCCTAGGATCCTGTGGGTTGGGCAGGGGAGGGGCGGGCCCGCCTCATTTGGATGGAGGTGGGCCTGCTGGCCGGATGGTGCGAGGACTCATCTGGCCAACTTTAGGGTAAACCCAAGGGGGGTTACGGGATGGGGGGGGTTTCATTTGGGGGGTCCGGGAAGGGGGGTTGGGGCATTTTGATGGGGTGGGTCATTGGGGGGGTCCGGCAAGAGGGGTTGGGTACCCTCCTGCCGGCGATGTTCAGGGGGGCAGGGCCTACCAACAGGAAGGGCTCAACAACTTTCTGCCAGCGATCGTGGGTTCTGTGGGCAGGAGGGGGTTGGGCACCCTTCTGCCGCGATTGTCGGGGGAAGTGGTGACAAGAGAAGGGAGACTGCCGGCTATAGCCGCGGCCGCTATACTAATCGCGGCAGGGAGATCCTTTCCCGTGATTAAGTATAGCGGCCGCGTCTACTTACTCTGTAGGCCAGCATTTTGCTGCCCTACATTGTAAGCATCTCCTGCTCTACTAGGGAGACACGTAGGGCCACCTAGGTTCGCCTAATGCTACTGCCTAGCCTTAGGCGGGCTTGCGAGCATCCCTAGGTCCTAGGACAGGATCTCAAAGTCCCTCCTTGAGGGCCGCAATCCAGTCAGGTTTTCAGGATTTCCCCAATGAATATGCATTGAAAGCAATGCATGCACATAGATATCATGCATATTCATTGGGGAAATCCTGAAAACCCGACTGGATTGCGGCCCTCAAGGAGAGACTTTGAGACCCCTGCTCTAGGAAGTGCCTTCAATATAGGTAGCCTGCCTGGGGAGCATTTTTTTTAGAAAACATGCCTCCCAATTGGCTGATTAGACAGCTGTAGGACACCTACAGCTGCCTACGGTCGGGACGCACTTTGCAGAATCAGGGCCTAAATGTCCAACTCAGAAAGGGGCATGTTAGAGGTATGTTTTGGATGGGATATGGGCAGGCTGTGGGCTTGGATATTAATTGAACCTTTTCAAGACATCCTACACAGAACTTAGACGTTCTGAATTTGACCTGTTTTAGAATGTCTGAGATCCAAAACGTGCCCAAACTGATCAGATGGAGGGATTAAATAATAATCCCCCCACACACACACACACTCCTCCTGTGGTTAAACACCCCCTCCCACCCTACAAAACTCCGAATGATAAAGTACATACCTGTCTCTAGAACTGCACCACCAGGTATAGGAAAGCCTACTAGAGTAGCACACAGGTATCGGGGTCATTTTGACCCCAGCCTGACAAATTAGTTTAATTGCTTACTTATAAATTGTAATTTTGATTTCAAATTCCAGGTACCTTTTTGATAGTAACAGACAGTACGTTTCCTGTCGTCTGTGATAAATACAGCTTTTGGATTTTTTTTTTGTTTTAACCTAGTTTAACGTGAGTATACTGATTATACACACCTGGGGTCAAATTGACTCACAGATTTATGAAGGCAACATTGTCAGCAGTGGAATACAGCACTGAAAAAGTCGTAATGTATCTCCAAACCTCCAAAGTAATGCCCAGCAAATGTGAAAATATTTTGTTAGGATTTGCTGTAAAAGAAACACTGCTAACAGCAGCCATTTTTTTTAAACAACATTTGTACAGTGAGTGTGCTGAATAAGAGAAGAAACATTACCGGACCATCACCAGTTGTGCTGTAGGCCTAAATATACATTTTATAAACATAAATGTTTCACTGCCATGACAGTGAGAATTTGCTAAATTATTAAGCTGAAGCAACTTTCAAGTTTCAAGGTTATTTAGATCTTAATATACCGCTTTTATAAAAGCTGTTTCTAATTTAAACAAAGTATTAAAAGTTTTTTTTTTTAATATAAAATGGAGGGAACAAATTTACAGTCACAATACTGACATAACATGATACGTATGGGCATATGGGGAGGATACATTGCTTAAAATAAAATAAAAGGGAGGCAAAATACAAAAGGAATAAAGGGGATCTTTAATGCAAGGCCTAATGTCTGAGTTCTGTGAATAAGGAAAGCTAGATATAGATCTCAAAAGCATCTCTAAAAAAGTGTGTAAAGTTGTCGATAATTTAACGTATGCATGGAAGGGTTAAGTAACCTATTGAGTGGGCTAGTGAAACATAAAGAGGAGAAGCCAGGCCCATAAGACACTCTAACCACTACAGTTATGGTGGAAAGAGTGAGGCCACAGAAACATCAAAATTGAAAACGTCAAAATCTAGACCATTTAGACATGAAGACCAGCATTGTAAAGTACTGATCACATAGACATCCCAGCAGAGGAGTCGGGCACCTTAGAGGTCGCTTCTGTAAACTTTACATAAAGGGTGCCAAATATACTGTACATCTCACCATAATTCCCTTAAAATGTATGGGACAGATTGAAGGGGATGCAAGAGGGAGGAATGTTGGGCATAGTGATGGAGGGAGAGATGTGGCATGGTTGTTAGAGAGGGGTGATAGAAGGAGCAATGGGCATGGGCCTGGTGTGCAGTGGTGAAAAATGCTGCACATGATCTGGGAGATGAGAGAGGGAGAAATGTTGGCTTTGGCTGTAGAGGGGATGGGAGGAGAGTTACCTGGATCTCTCAAGACAGATGGACAGAGAGAGAGAGGAAGACATGTTGCCAATAGAGGTGGAGGAGAGAGGAAATATTGGATACACAGTCAGAAGGAAGTGCAACCAGAGACTCATGAAATTACCAAACAAAGATAGGAAAAATGATTTTATTTTCAATTTAGTGATCAAAATGTGTTAGTTTTGAGAATTTATATCTGCTGTCTATATTTTGCGCTATATTTGTCTATTTTTCTGTAGTTGTTACTGAGGTGACATTGCATATTTTAAAGTCATCTGCCTTGACCTCTTTGAAAACCCCCGAATATAAATGATAATTAACATTTTTTCTGCGTACAGTGTGCTATGTGTTGTTTTTTTTTGTGGTTACCATTATGTATTAATAAGATTATATTGTGTGTATATGAAAAATGGATGGAAGAAATTGCATTATAATTAGTACTATTATTATGGGGGTGGAGTCAGGGGCAGGGTTTGGATGGGGGTACTCGGTTGGTATTTGATAGGCTTAGGGGTACATGGCTTGAAAAGGTTGAGAAACACTGTTCTAGTGCTCAATGCAGTGGTTAAGATGCTGCCTTTTCCTAGGTGTGACTTGTGGATTATTCCTAAAAATATTTTTTTCCATATACAGGAGAGGGTGCTAAAAATGATTAGCCCTGGGTGTCAAATACTCCACTGCCGGCTGGACTCGTAATTCTAGAACCGATGTTGCAGCAGTAGAGGGTTTGTTTGTTTTTATAGGGAGGGGTTGGGGTTGACAATATGTAACTTGTGGTTTTCCTTTGTTGCCGACATCTCTGGGGCTATTTGTTATACATGACCATTTGCTGAATATTTTTAAAAGGTTAGGAGGGAGAGGTACTGAACCTGACTATGGCTGGGAAAGAGAGCTAGTTTCCCTGGCTATGCTTTGAAATAAAGCCCACAGAGCCTGCTATTTTGGTGTTGGTTAGTGTTTGCAATTGCCCCTGATTCTTCGGATCTGTTACAGCTGGAGGACTGTTTAATGTTGTTTCCACATGGGTTGTTTCCACAGGGTTGGTCTGTTTCATTCAGTATTTTATAGTTTCACAACTGAAAGTCTGATATATCATGGGCGCAGCACAAGAAAGGATGGGGGCGCCATGATATATCATGATATATCAACCCCAACCCCTCCCTATAAAAACAAACAAATAGCTTATAGGTGGATCCAGGAAGCGAGTTTCTTTTGTCAACTGCTTGCTGCGACCCTGACTACACACAGCAGGCAACTAGGGGAGGGGCAAAGGGTGGGGCCATGTGTCCTCTTTTTTGGCTTCATAAATATGGTAACCCTTCCTTAAACAAAAGAAACTCGCTTCCTGGATCCACCTATAAGCTATTTCCCCAAGGCCTACTGTACTGCCCTTGTCTAGTAGCAAGCTGGGGTAGGAGCAAATCCCTCACTCCTGCCTATGTCGTCTTGGTAGTCAGAATAGCTGCCACTACTTCCAAGGGCAGTCTTGCTAAATTTTTGTTGGAGGTCATGGCAGCCATTTTAAAATTGGAGGCATCATGGTGGAGGGATTGCTTCTGCCCCGATTCGCTACTAAATCACCAGGCAGCACAATAGGCCTGGGGGAAGAGCCAATGGGTGGATCCAGGAGGGGGTCCTCTTATATTTAGAGAAGAGTGAGAGAAAAGTATGAGTTCCTTTGGTGCGATGGCAGAGGAGACGAGCGTGCCAAGGGTCTCTTCCCACTTGGGGGCTGGACTGGTTTCGGCTGAAACTGAGCAGTGAATTTGGGCTGAAACTGAAAAAACTAGTTTTGGTTGCCCTTTATAGCACATGCAGTGTTTTTTCATTACTTTGCTTTGGACAGAGAGAAGTGAAAGTAAAGGCAGTGTGTGCCTTGGAGCTTGTTCCAACGCTCAGAATTTGCTGATCCCACACCCAATGCAGAAGAAGTGGGACCAGCATATTAAGTTTTTATTATTAGGTTAGTTTTTTGTGTGTGGGGTTTTTTTTTAAATATATACCGCCTATCAAGATTATCTAAGTGGTTTTACAATCAGATACTGAAGTATTTTCCCTATCTGTCCCGGTGGGCTCACAATCTACCTAATGTGCCTGAGGCTATGGAGGACGGAGAGACTTGCCCAGGGTCACAAGGAGCAGCGCGAGGTTTGAACCCACAACCCCAGGGTGCTGAGGCTGCAGCTCCAACCACTGCGCCACACACAGATGCTGAAGACATGCACTGGCTTAGATTCCAGAGCAGTAAAACCTCCCCCTCCCCCCGCCCCCAAAGAAAATGGCCCAATGCATTCCTATGCAGTGAAATATAGCAGTTAGGAAATTCCTCCTTTCATACTGCCTCTACTCCTGTTCTCTACTTTTCCTTTCCCCAACAACTACTCTCTTTACAATTGCGCTACTGCCCCCTCCATAAAAAACCACCTCAACATAACTGCCCCAAAAAGACCCGCCCCATATACCAAACTGTCCTCCCAAAAATCTCCCCAAAATTATCCTACCACCCCCAAACAACCCATCCCGCAATATTATATACCCTTCTGCAATTTAAACTATCCTGCCTCCCAAACTACTCCCACATTTGTTATGTTTTCCTTATGTATGCTTATTCTTGTTTTTGTGGAAGTAAATAATATTCTGCCCCTTGTCGTTGGTTATTTACCTGATTACATTACACAGAAGTGCTTACAAAGTAAAAGATTGGTTTTATCAATCTTTACCGAGCATATTTTAGCTTACCATATACATGTATTTTGTGTAGCAAGGCAATGGTCAGTTAGGCTTCATTTGAGTCACTAATATACAGGGAAGCTGATCTTCTATTGAAGATTCAATTAAGCAATTATGCTGAAATGGTATGATTGATTATGTGGGTTTCTGACATATCCCTTTAGTTGATTTCAAAACCTATTACCTGATGTCAACCTGATACACTCATCAAGTTCTGGTAATAAGTGCAAAGTGTTCGCTCTATACTTGACATAATGGAAAAGTCCCAAACCACTCTTGGAAAGATGCCTTGCAGAAACAGATCAAAATTTTCATAACAGTTTGAGTGTTACATTGTAAAGACTCGATAATAGTCATCCATCCCCAACATTGTACTGTCTTCCCAAAGATGATACTTACAGGAATTCATTTTCCATGCTGATAGAATACTGTATTAACTTATGAAGCAATTAATCATAAGCATCAAATTTTCAAATTGGGGGTGCTGAACTCAACACAAATTATCCTACTTTAGATACAATGAAAGAACTTGTTCAGTAATCGGGGTACTCGTGCATCCACTGTACAGAGCTGGAACATATGCAATTTATTTTCAAATTGGGGGTGCTGAACTCAACACAAATTATCCTACTTTAGATACAATGAAAGAACTTGTTCAGTAATCGGGGTACTCGTGCATCCACTGTACAGAGCTGGAACATATGCAATTTATATATTTTCATGTTATGTCCCATTAGCTAGTGTTTTCTGTAAATAAATATATTATTTATCATTACACATAGCTTCATAATATTTATGTGGTTAGAAATATGATTCATTTGCATGCATATTACCGGTACTTACATCAGAGTTTCCCAAATCTATCCTGGGGACCCACGACTATTTAGCTGCTCAGTTCCCAATTTTCACTCAGCCTGCTCATGTTTTAAACTATTTTGAAACAGAAGATTGGATGCAGTAGCATAGTAAGGAGGGCAGACCACCCTAGGCGCCATCTTGGTGGGGCGCTAGCACATCTCCACCAGCCCACACCACGCTCACGCCCTCCCTTCCCTCTACCCCTACCTCTTTAAAGCTTCGCCAGCACGAGCAACTTCTCAAGCCTGCTGCTCGCGCCAGCCTGGCTCACCTCTGAAATCACTTCTAGGTCACAGGGCCAGGAAGTGACATCAGAGGGAAAGCCAATGCTGGCGTGAGCAACAGGCTGGAGAAGCTGCTCGCGCTGGTGAAGATTTAACGAGGTACGGGGGGGAAGAGAGGGCACGAGTGTGACATAGGTGGGTAAGGAGCGGAACGCTGAGAGGAGGGGGTGGGGCGGAATGGAGGGGATGGGGGGGCACCACCGCCCAGGTGCCTCCTACCTTTGCTAGGCCACTGATCGGGTGTGCTAGTTTATAGTTTAATAAGCGTCCAAATAACTTAAAAACAATCCACAAAGGGTGTATACCAGTATTCTTCAACCTTTTTACACCTATGGACTGGCGGAAAAAAAAAATTATTTTGTGGACCAGCAAACTACTAGGACTGAAATTTAAAAACCCCGTTCCTGCCCCGTCTCCGCGAGCTCAGTCCTCGCAAACCATCTAATCCCATCCGCACAAGCCTCAGTTATGATTTTATACTGAATGTATTTTATTAAAGTATAAAAAGAAACAATATTATGTACAATTGTCATTTTATAAATACAAATAATACAGAGCAAGGATCAACAAAACCCCTGTCTCCCCTCCCCTTCACATATATCCCCTCTACTATCAAGAAAACTGAATAAGCCAAATTATTACAGAATGCTACACAGAAATATCATGCTAACAGAATACCGCAGTCACACATAGCAGGAATAGGGTTAGGGGAGTGCAACTAGGGCAACTGGCTACTGCCTGGACTTTGCAGTCTCCAGTTATGTCTAACACCAGCTCTAGCAGGATATATATTTCAAATCTGATATATTCTAATCACAAAATAGAAATAAAATTATTTGTTTCTATCTTTTGTTGTCTCTGGTTTCTGCTTTCAACTTTTTTTCACTCTCTTCCTTCCAGCGTCTGCCCTCTCTGTCTCTTCAATCCAGCATATGCTCGTTCATCTACTGTCTGACCTCTCCCCCTTCCATATGGTATTTGTCTTCTTTCTATGCCCCCTCCCCTTTCCATCCAGCCTATGCCCCTCTCTCCTTTTTACACGATTCATTCCAGCTTCACTGCTCTCTTCATGTTTATCTCTCCTACACCAGATCTAGCATCTTTGTCCCTCTCAATTTCTCTGCTGACCCCCCCCCTTCCCATCTCATTCCTGTCTCTCCCCTTCCCCTCCTCTAATCTCCTTGCCAGCTGTTTCCTCCTTTTTTCTTCTCCCTTCCCTCCTCCCCCTGTCCAGCAGTAACTCTCTTCCCTTTCCTTTCCCTCCTCCCCTCCCAGCAGCATCTCTCCTTCTCCCTCCCTCTAGGTCTTGTAGCAGTTGTCCCTTTTCCCCCCTTGCCCAGCAGCTTCCCAGACTCCTTTCCCTCCTCCCCTCCCAGCAGAATCTCTCCTTATCCCTCTCCAGGTCCAGTAGCAGCTGTCCCTTTTTCCCCTTGCCCATCAGCTTCCCAGACTCCTTTCCCTCCTTCCCTCCCAGCAGCAGCTGTCCCTTTTCCCCCTTGCCCAGCAGCTTTCCAGACTCATTTCCTTCCTCCCCTCCCATCAGCATCTCTCCTTCTCCCTCTCCAGGTCCAGTAGCAGCTGTCCCTTTTTCCCCTTGCCCAGGAACTTCCCAGACTCCTTTCCCTCCTCCCCTCCCAGCAGCATCTCTCCTTATCCCAATCCAGGTCCAGTAGCGGCTGTCCCTTTTTCCCCTTGCCCAGCAGCTTCCCAGACTCCTTTCCTTCCTTCCCTCCCAGCAGCATCTCTCCTTATCCCAATCCAGGTCCAGTAGCGGCTGTCCCTTTTTCCCCTTGCTCAGCAGCTTCCCAGACTCCTTTCCCTCCTCCCCTCCCAGCAGCATCTCTCCTTCTCCCTCTCCAGGTCCAGTAGCAGCTGTCCCTTTATCCCCTTGCCCAGCAGCTTCCCAGACTCCTTTCCCTCCTCCCCTCCCAGCAACATCTCTCCTTCTCCCTCTCCAGGTCCAGTAGCAGCTGTCCCTTTTTTTTCACCATGCCCAGCAGCTTTCTCCCCTCCCAGCAACTCTCCTTACTTGCCAGCGCTGCGATTCAGTAAGGCAGCCTCTGGTCCTTTGTTGCTGAGGAAAGCAGAAGTTGCATCATCAGAGATGGCCCGACTCAGCAAAAGCTCCAAGGCTTCCTTCCTGAATCGCTGCGCTTGTAAGTAAGGAGGGCCGCTGGGAGGGGCGAAAGCACACTGTCTGAGGCTCCCCATTATCTCTCTGGCCCTGTGCGAACTACAGCTCCTCAATCTTGCTGGTCCTGTGCGGACCGGCAGGAAATTGAAGATTTGATCTCGCCGGTCCTATGCGGACCGGCAGGAATTTTCTGCGAACCGGCACCGGTCTGCGGACCGGCGGTTGAAGAACCGTGGTGTATACAGTCACAAGTAACCCACAAGATAAAAACCAAATAATGTATAAAATACAAATTAACCAACAAAACAAAAATGCCTTCCTCAGGGGTCATGGGGTCCTAAAAGATGGAAAGAGAACAGATTTAGAAAACATATTTATTTATTTAAAATAAACAAGAATAAGTGGTGATGCACATGTAATAAAAATGAATGTGTGAATGATGAATTACTGTGTGAGGTGAAATGAAATGATAGAAAGACAATGATGGTAAAGCAGGACAAATGGTGATAATTAATCCACATAAAGAAGGCGTGGTAATGGAAGCTCTAAAAGAAGTGAAACATGATATCAACATTGTGGAAAATGCTTAGTGAAAATAATCTACTGGTGCAGTGGCCAGTGAGACTAATGACACAGAAAATAAACTAGTGAAGAGAGGGGTGAACTAAATAATATGGTCCTATAACATTATGAAAAAACAGAAGTGGCATTTTAAAACCACATACCTTGGCTGTCTTAAGTCTACAGAGAAGCAAGTAAAGGAAACAACAGAGGTAAAAATAAAAAATAAAAAAAACCCAACGACCTGGAATGAGTTCAGAAAAGAGAACCATTTTAAACATATTAGAAGTATGAAAATTTCCAGGGCAACAAATGTAGATAAGAACATAAGAATAGTCTTACTGGGTAAGACCAATGGTCCATCAAGCCCAGTAGCCTGTTCTCACGGTGGCCAATCCAGGTTACTAGTACCTGGCCAAAACTCAAGGTGTAGCAATATTCCATGCTACCAATGTGTGAAAAGGGACAACACTATAGTATTTCAAAAGAAGAAATGAAGGGCCATGCAAAAGACCTATACAAAAGAACCTAGTGTGGGTACAAATATAGTTATGAAATTTATTTTCTCTTTCAAATATCTTTATTGATTTTATCAAATATCACAAGCATAGATTGATAACAACAATGAAGTAGTCTGGTACAAAATGTTAAATTGGATATAAAACATGCTGCAAGGTTGATGTTACGACATGACATGTGTGACTGTACAAGATATCAGACGAACATTTATTCATTAGTACAATACTTATCTAATGGTGCCCAAGATTTACAAAAATGAGTATAGGAATTATTTTTAGTAGCTATTATTTCCTCATATTTTCTAATTGTGCATAGATTCTGAGAGACTGAGTTGTGATTTTTCCAGTGAGATATTATCAGGTGAGTGGTAAGAACAATCATTATGTTAAAAAGTTTGGTATGATTTGGTATGGGTTTGATCTTAGTATAATGGAATGATAAGATAATTGAGTTGAGGATCCTAAAGGAATTGTTGATCTTATCTTATTCAAGATAGAGTTCCAATAATAATGAAGGTTGGAACAGTGAAATAAATGGGAAAGTGGACCAGGAGCATTTTTGCATGACCAGTATTTTTTTTTTTTTTAATTCAATTTTCTATACCGTTCTACCAGGGGAGCTCAGAACGGTTTACATGAATTTATTCAGGTACTCAAGCAGTTTTCCCTCTCTGTCCCGGTGGGCTCACAATCTATCTATCGTACCTGGGGCAATGGGGGGATTAAGGGTCACAAGGAGCAGCGTGGGTTTGAACCCATAACCTCAGCGTATACTTGTATACAATTATATACAAGTATATATTCGATGAGTCCTTTTGTATAATGCAAGCAATTTTATCAGGAGTCCAGCCTGCTTTGATGCAAAAGTTATGAAATTTTAAATAAATAACATACTTCATTTATAATATAAACAGAGGAATAATCTTAAAGACCATATGCAAGAAAACTAAAAATGAAACAAAGCTAATTGAATGTTATGGTGAACATAGAAGTCATCACAAACAAATGACTGTACTATATTATAATTTATAAGTGAAGGCTTAGTTCATCAATAGCAATATAATTCATGCCACACTCTATTGTATTTAATTTTTATCAATATTGCTTCTAGATCACAGAATTGTTATTCATTCATAATTTATCAAGTTCTTCCTTTCCATAAATCATTATAGAACTCTTTCATTCATGTTTATGGCCTCAGTGGCTACACTCGAGTGTTCTGTTTTCATGTAACACTGGAGCTTATCAGTAGCCAGCCTCCTCATTTGCCTATAGAGCAATTTTTTCAGCTTCATTTGCAATTCGAATAAATCTACTATAATAGACCCCTAAGCGCGCATGCACACTCTTACCGGCGTGTTCCAAGATCTGTAGGTCCGTGGCTGGCAAGAGTGCACATGCGCGCTTACCCTGGCACCACACAACACCCCGACACAACTTACTACTGCCCCACACGCTTACAACCTGTGCCACTTGCCAGCAGAGAAATTTTAAAACGCGGCCCTCCCTGCTCTCCAGCAATTTCATCTAAGCAGTTTGCCGCCGTCGTCTCCCCCCTCACCCCCGGTGCATCCCTCCCCGGGTCACACGAACCCCCATTGACCCTCCCACCGCGAGACGCACAAACCTCCTGGCTCCAGCAGTGGCCGCATCACACTAAAGACACTGCTTCGCGGCCTTCCCTTGCTCTGATTTCCTCTGCCGCATCTCTGATGACATCATCAGAGATGCGTCGGAGGAAATCAGAGCATAGGAAGGTCGTGAAGCAGCATCTTTAGTGTGATGCAGCCGCTGCTGGAGCTGGGAGGTTTGATGGTCGTCTCACGGTGGGAGGGTCAGTGGGGTCGGCTGCACCGCGGCGATAGTGGTGGTGGGGGGGAGAGGGTTGTACTGCACAGGGGGATGGTAGGCACGCAGGCAGGCCAGGCTGGCTTCGGAGGGTGGGGGTGGGACAAAGTATGGAAGGCAGTGAGGGGGAGCAGGGAAGAGGTGCTGCTGGACCGGGGGAGCAGGGAAGAGGTGCTGCTGGACCAGGGGAGCAGGGAAGAGGTGCTGCTGGATTTGGGGAGCAAGGAAGAGGGACCGGGGGAGCAGGGAAGAGGTGCTGCTGGACCGGGGGAGCAGGGAAGAGGTGCTGCTGGACTGGGGGAGCAGGGAAGAAGTGCTGCTGGTCCAGGGGAGCAGGGAAGAGGGACAGGGGGAGCAGGGAAGAGGTGCTGCTGCACAGGGAAGTGGGGTGGGGGAGGGAAATGCTGCTGCACAGGGAAATGGAGGGGGGGGTATGCTTCTGCTGCCACTGCACAGGGAAGTGGGTGGGGAGGAAAATGCTGCTGATGAGAAAAGGGGGTTGAGGCTGAAAGGGAAAAGATGGGAAAAGAGGGCTGGGGGGTAAAAATGGGTTTGGAGCTGGAGCTGGGGCTGAAAATAGGGGACATGTGAGGGAAGGAGGCTTTACTAGCACCCGTTATTGTAACTAATATATAAATAAATTTCATGAAAAACTTATCTCATCTTATCTCAACATGTGAGGGAAGGAGGCTTTACTAGCACCCGTTAAACACTAATATATAAATAAATTTCATGAAAAACTTATCTCATCTTAAGAAATACACTATTGGCATATCATAGTTTCCATCCTCATCATCTAAAATATAACCATCCAATAAGTCAATTTCTCCGTCTTCAGCGAATCTGTACCTCCTTTCAGGATTTTAAGAAAGAATCTAAAATTATGGAGGAAAGATTCATTTCTTGGGGATATTCAAAAAGTGCAGTTAGGAAAGCCTATTTAAGAGCTAGGTATGCTCAACGGCAGTTACTGCTGCAATATAGAAATACTGAAGAATCTGATTGTATAGTATGTGTGCTTCCTTTCTCTACCCTTGCTAAAGAATTTGTGACATCTATTAAGCAACATTGGCATGTGGTGCAATTGCACCCAATTTTTAAAGACCTTCCTATTTTTGCCTATAAGAGATCTAAGAATATAGGAGAGCTGATCTGCAAGGTTAAAAAAGAGACAAAGGCTGATGATATGATAACTCATGGCACGCACACTAGTTGTAATGGTTGCCATGGGCTGATGTGAACGGATCTGGGATCTGGGCGGAAGATCTTTTCTAAAAAAAAAAAAACCAACAAATTGCAATAGCAGTAATGTTATCTATATTTTGCAATGCCCTTGTAATAAAATATATGTGGGCAAAACCAGTAGACCCACTAGGATCCGTCTTAATGAACACAAAGCTCATATAACAACTATGAATGAACAAGCCCCAGTTGTAGAACATTTGCTAGAAAAACAGCATACTCTAGCGCAGTGTTCTTCAACCTTTTTACACCTATGGACCGGCAGAAATAAAATAATTATTTTGTGGACCAGCAAACTACTAAGACTGAAATTTTTTTTTAAAAACCTTCGCCGCCCCGTCCCCGCGAGCTCGGTCCCACAAACCATCTGATCCCATCCGCACAAGCCTCAAATAGTTATGATTTTATATTGAACATATTTTATTAAAGTATAAAAAGAAACAATATTCTATACAATTGTCATTTTATAAATACAAATAATACAGGGCAAAGATCAACAAAACCCCTGTCCCCCTCCCCTTCACATATATCCCCTCTACTATCAAGAAAACTGAATAAGACAAATTATTACAGAATGCTACACAAATATCATGTAACAGAATACCACAGTCACACATGACAGGAATGGTGTTAGGGGAGTGGAACTAGGGCAACTGCCCCCTGGTCAGAGAGAGCCCTAAGCTAGCTGGAAGCTAAAGAAGCACTGTCTGGGCTTTGCACTCCCCAGTTATGTCTAGCAAGATACATATTTCAAATCTGATATATTTGAATCACAAGATAGAAATAAAATTATTTTTTTCTACCTTTTGTCGTCTCTGGTTTCTGCTTTCATTGCCTTTTCACTTTCTTCCAGCCAGTGTCTGCCCTAAGAACATAAGAATTGCCACTGCTGGGTCAGACCAGAGGTCCATCATGACCAGCAGTCCACTCACACGTACCATGGCCCAGTATAGTGGCATGATAACCTTCTCTGTCTCTTCAGTCCAGCATCTGCCCCTTCCATTCACTGTCTGTCTTTCCCTGCCATCTCTCCTCCTGCCCCCCTCCCCCAATTTGGTCTGGCATCCATCATCTTCCTTCTGTTCCCCTCATGGTCTGGCATCTCTGTCCTTCCCTCCCCCCTGTGGTTTTTAGCATCTCTCTCTTCTCATTTCCTTCACTCAGATCTGATATCATTCTCTGCTCTCTCTTCCCTTTTCCTCTCTGGTCTTCCTTCTCTATTTTCTGCCTCCATCTAAATTAAATTCTTTCTTACTATTTAGTCCCGTTTCCCTCTTTTCACTGTGTCTACTCACAGCTTGTCACCCCTTTCCCTCACCCCTCCATTATCTTACTATTTTCTTCCCCCTTTATTTATCTCCTCCTTCCATCCAGTATGTGTTCTTTCCCCACTTCCATTCAGCATCTGCTCTCCCCTCTCAACTGACATCCATCTGCCTTCTGCTCTCTCTCCCTTCTTCCCACTTCCATCATCTGTCCCCTTCTCTCTCTCATCTCCTCCATTTCATCATCTGCCCCTTTTCTCTCTATCCTCCCCCCCCCCAACTTCCATCATCTGCCCCCCTTCCCCTCACCTTTGCAGGCCACTTTCTTTCCCCTGAGGGTGGCTCATGTCAGAGGGGAAGCTTTGGCTGAGCAGAACCACTTGCAAGGAACAGTGGAACTTACTTGATTGATGTCGATGCTGGGGCCCGTTGCCGTTTGAAGGAAAAAAAAAAAAAAAGAGACCTGCAAAGGCGAGAGGAAGGGAGACCTCCAGGAAGCTGCTCTTTGCCTTCCTTCAGCGGCCCAAGAGTCCAGACTTCATCCTTTGCCCTTTCATTGCAGAGTTTCCTTTCAAATATATACACGTCGGAAAGCAATCTAAGCAAATGCCCAAAAATGCCAAAGGTGAGGGGAAGAGGAAAGAAATTTCAGGTTGTTTCAGGGAGAAGGGGAAAGACTGTAGAGCCAACTGGACCTATTTTAAGCTAGTTGCGGGGGAAAGAGATGAAAGAGGGGAAAATACTGTACTGAGGTAGGGGCAAGGGACTGGAAGAAAAAATGATGGGCCCAGAAACAGGGAGGAGGGGGATGAAAGAGAGAGGTAGATAATGGATAATGGGAGGGAGGGAAGAGAAAAAGAGAGAGGGTCTGATAGCACTATAGAAATAATAGTAGTAGTAGAAGTATATTGGATGCAGGGGTGACAGGGGGATGATAGAGATGCTTGATGGGAGCAGTTAGGAAGCAAGAAAGATGTTAGTCCTGGGGAAGGAGAGAAGAGAGAGAAAAAAAATGTTGGACTTAGGGGCAGGAATAGAGAAGAACAGCAGGAAAAAGAGGGAGTAGTGTTGGATGGGGGGAGAAAGAGGAAAGATGTTGAATCATGGAGGAGATGAGAGAGACAAGGAGATATGGATCAAGGTGGGGGGAGAAGAGAAGAGAAGAGAGATGGGCCAGGAAGATTGTGGCGGGAAAGGAACATGGAGATAGGTCATGAGGGAGAGGGGATGCTGAGCTAAAAGAGTAGAGGGATGGGAGATACTGAAAATGGTAGACTTATGGGAAAGATCAAGGTGGCAAGAAGATGAGTGAGAGGAGGATAGTGAATACAGAGGTAGAAATGTGATCCTGAGAAGATGAAAGATAGCAGGGAATAGGAGGCTGGGGAAGGAGTGAGATGGGAAATAGGAGAGCTAGAGCATGAGAGAAAGATGGAAAGTCAAAAAGTAAAAAGAAAGATGACAAAGAGTGAAATTTGAGTGAACAGGAGAAGAAAAGAAAAAAAGGAGGAAAGAACTACAAGAGAATGATCCGTATAACAAAGACAGGTGTAGTGAGAGAATGAAACAAGACAGGAGAAATGAAAAAAAAACTAAATGAATACCAATCACTAGAAAGAGAATTAGCTGAAGACATAGAGGGGCATAATCAAAAAAAACGTCTAAGTCCCCTTTTGGCCTAAGTCCTTAAACGTTCAAAGCAGAAGCAGGGAAAAGGACAAAAGGAGTTTTGTTTTGATTATGGCCTGCCTCTACTAAACGCCCAGATCACCACTACATCTACAAGTACACCCCCACGACGTCTACACTTTTTGCCCATAATGAACCAAAAAAACGCCTAAGCCCCAAATATCCAACACAAGGGCTTTTAGGCGAAAGAGGAGCCAGTCCTTCGCCTAAAAGCTGGATTCTGTAACCGGTGTCTGTCAAAAACAACACCGGTTACAGAATCCTCCCCCCACAATGATCCAGGCAGGAGGGTGCCCAAGCCCTCCTGCCCTGTCGAATCGCAACCCCCCCCTGACAACATCAGGGCAAGAGGGAGCCAAAGCCCTCTTGCCCCGTCGAACCGCGACGCCCATCGAACCCCGATGACATCGGGGCAAGAGGGAGCTCAAGCCCACAGGAGGGGTCTAAGGCTCCCGGGCTTATTCTGATTGGCCCAGGCCTTAGGCCCCACTTGTGGGCGTCATTTCAGACGGCTGGACCAATCCGGCCCCATTCTGGAGCTAGCTGGCCTGCCGGACGGGCGGGCTTGGCACCCATCCGTCCGGCCAACGTTAAAGGTACGGGGAAGGGGAGTGGGGGTGGGGGGGTCGTGGGGTCAGTTGGGGGGGTCGCGTGTCAGCGGGGGGGCGATCGAAGGTTCTGGGGGGCGGTCGTTGGGGGGAGGGGGGTTGTGTCGAGGGCAGGAGGGCCTGGGATCCCTCCTGCCCATATTGTAGTGGGTGGTAGGGGGTCGCCGGGGCCAGGAGGGCTTGGGCTCCCTCCTGGCCCAATCCAGTCAGGGGGATCGCCGGGGTCAGGAGAGCTTGGGCTCTCTCCTGGCTCGTTCGTGTCAGAGAGGGGGTTGCCGGGGCCAGGAGGGCTTGGGCTTCCTCCTGGCCTGCTCTTACTCGGCGGGGGAGGGGGGCACGATCGCTGGGGCAAGAGGGCTTGAGCTCCCTCTTGCCCTGATGTCATCGGCGGGGGTCGCGGTTCGACGGGGCAAGAGGGCTTGAGCTCCCTCTTGCCCCGATGTCATCGGGGGGGCGCGGTTCGATGGGACAAGAGGGCTTGGGTTTCCTCTTGCCCCGATGTTGTGTGTTGATGTATCGCGGCAGGAGAGATGCCTCATCTCCCCTACCGTGATGCCATCACTCCTCTACCCGAACTGCCGCGGGTCGCGGCAGTTCGGGTAGAAGAGTGATGGCATCGCGGTAGGAGAGATGAGGCATCTCTCCTGCCGCGATGCTTGCGGTGGAGGGGTAGGCAGGTTGCTGGGGCCGCTGAGCTAATCGCAGCAGCCACAATCAGCTCAGCGGTCCCTTTTTCGGTACTTAGACCTGGTTTGACTTCATCTAAGTCAAAAAGGTATAAGTGCCAACTAGGCAACCTGCATACGGTTTTGGTTATACCTGTTGTACGCCTAGGTGTAGGTCGGCCCACCTCCCTCCCACGGCCCACCCTTTCCCCTCCTCTAAACACACCTCTTTTCTCTCTGTGCATTTAGAGGCAGGGGAAAGGCCTAAGCTGTTTTTAGATACATCTAAAAACCAGCTTTGGTTATGGGTACTTGGACGATCAGGCTTTTTGATCGTCCACGTAGCCATTTAGGACACTTTTTAGATGGTTGGGTTTTTTTTATTATGAACCGCATAGTAAGATAGAAGAGACAAACTGAGACCAACATGATGGAAAAATAAAATGTCCATTCAGCAAAGGTAGAAAAATTGTATTTTATTATGAATATATTAACTGGAATACTTTATTTATTTAAAACATTTTTAATCCGCCTTTAACCAAGGCGGGTGTTATGTGGCAGCGTGAGAGAATGAGCACCTCTCCCGTTGCTGGGGGGGAAGGGTCGCTTCTCAAAATGGCTTTTTAAGCAGTCTCTGACACTGCCATACTGGGGTTTTTAACAGTACTGCCACTGTACCAGCATACCTGCTGACCTGCTGATTTTTGTTGCCAATGGCTCAGTTATTTTAAAGAATCCACCGGAGTGCTCATTTTAATGTTGAAGAGCCCATTTGCATGCCACTGTCAGAGATTGCTAGAAACCTCACTAAAAAACAGAGATAAGCTGTTTTGATAATCCGCTGCTAAAATGTGTGCAGGCTAAACTTCCAGAAAACAATTTAGCGACGGCGTAAAAGTTTTGAGAATCTGGGCCATAGTTTTTTATCTGCCTTCCTTTTCTATGTTTCTATGTTTATTGTGGCTAGATCTGGAACCTGTTTTATAAAGGCACTTGGGTGTCTACATTACCTTTATAAAACTAGTTTAAAATAAGTACATTTTTGGCATCCTGTGATAAAATTACCCCCATAATGGAAGGAAACCCATTATGAAATTGAAGGGGGACAGGTTTAGAACAAACGCAAGGAAATTCTTTTTCACACAGAGGGTGGTGGACACATGGAACACCCTTCCGGAGGCCGTGATAGGAAATAGCACAGTACAGGGTTTCAAGGAAGACCTGGATAGGTTCCTGGAGGACAAAGGGATTGAGGGGTACAGATAAGAGCAGTGGAAGGTTTAGAGATAAGTGTAGAGGTAGGTATAAAATTAGTCAGGGACCGCTGCTCAGGCAATATGCCTGATGGACCGCCGCGTGAGCGGACCGCTGGGCGGGATGGACCTCTGGTCTGCCCCGGCGGAGGCGACTACTTATGTTCTTATGTTCTTATATATCATAGTAACATTGTAACATAGTAGATGACGGCAGATAAAGACCCGAATGGTCCATCCAGTCTGCCCAACCTGATTCATTTTAAATTTAAATTCAGATAAATATCAGATACTTATGGTACATAGTTGGGGATAACCCCATTCTCACTAATAAGTTTATATTTTGAAATCTGCTTTAACAGTTGAGGCCTTCTTTGGGACAGAAGAATACTGTAGTAGATGAGATTTTATGCAAACCATGGCATTTGCACCTCCCAAGAGCACCAACGGCCCCAAAATGCAAACTAAAATGAGTACATGGACACCATTGAACCATCAGATCATGAATGACCAGGTAAGAGAAAGTTTAATAGTGTTGGAGCTGATATTTGTTTTAAAACTAAAATTCTAATATATAATTATGGGTTCCCCACAGTAGTGTAGTAAGGGGCAGACCCCCCTGGGTATCATCTTAGCAGGGACACTACCCAGCAGCAGCACAGCAGTAATGTGTCTGGCAGGGATCCCCAAGCCCCATCATCTGAAGACTCCTGGCATTTCTCCTCTGTCCCCTCCTTCCCAGTGATGTGGTTCTCTTAACTGCACTCCTCCCCACCCCCCAGTATCTTTTAAATCCTTTTATTCTTCACCAGTAATGAGCAAAAGGTTATGTCAGAGGGAAGGCTCAAACCAGCATGAACAGTGGGTAGCGGTCCCTGATTGTTGCTATTGAAGAACAGAAGGATTTAAAAGGGGATACAGTCAAGAGACACCCCCCTTTGCCAGGATGGGGGGATTCCAGGCACCGTCTTCCTTTTGTCCTAGGTGCCATCTTCTCTTACTATGCACTGGGTCCCCAAACTTTTATGAGATGAGCCAGATTAAACTTTTTAAGGTAGTTTTAGAAAGAGAGCTGTACCATTTAGTATATTTTACTATTCAGCCAAATACAAATAATTAAAAATATTATTTGGCCAAATACGAATACTGAATATGAATAATGAGCATTGACATAACAAATACGTATATACTCGAATATAAACTCACCTGAATATAAACCGAGGTAACCATTTTCCCACCCAAAAAAGGAGGAAAAAAGGTTGACTCGAATATAAACCAGGGGGTTAATATTCAAGTGCAGTGCCTTGCCTTTCCCTGTCTTGCCAGGCTCTACACTTGGTCCCCCACCTTCCCTACTCTTCCAGGCTCTGCATCCAGCTCCTCTTCAAGTCTCTGCATCCAGCCCCCCTCCCTGTACTGCCAGGTTCTGTACCCTGTCTTATCCCAGGACAAGCAGGCAGGTATTCTCACAAGTGGGTGACGTGATCCAACAGAGCCCTGATGCGGACGCCTCACAAGCAGACTTCCTTGAAGAAACTCGAAGTTTCGAGTCGTCCGCACCGCGCATGCGCGAGTGCCTTCCCGCCCAGCGCAGGTCGCGTCTCCTCAGTTCTTTTCTGCGGAGCCGAGAAGTCCATCTTCGACTCTCTGCGTGAAGTGTTTTCACTTGTGCCTTCTTTTCTCCGCGGTTTTGGGTTATTTTTTCTCAGAATCGCTGCTTTTCATCGTTCTTTTTTGTTTTTAAAAAAAAAAATTTCTTCCGTTCGTTCGACCGGGCAGGCCACGTGGCCGCAGCCCCGTGGCTTCGATCTTGCGGCGGAGCTTTTTCGGCCTATGTCCTGGCCTGCTACTGGCTTTAAAAAGTGTTCCAAGTGCCAGTGCGCGATTTTCCTGACGGACCCTCATCGACGCTGTCTTCGGTGTCTTGGGCCTCAACATCTCCCGAAATCGTGCCGGCCTTGCTCAACACTTACATCTCGTGCTTTCAAGCGTCTTTGCATCCTGTGGGAGTAGCTTTTCAGCATGGAATCTTCGATGGAGCTCTCGTCCTCAAAGGGTGCTTTGCCCTCGACATCATCCGATGCTCTCCAGGCTTCCACTGCTTCTGCTTCGAGCTTCATCAAACCTGCCTCGTTTGTACCGGCTATGTCTTTGACGCCTGCTGCAGTGCCTTCCTCTGTCTCTTCAGGTCAGATAGCGCAGCAGCCCATTCCCACGGTGGTGCTTAAAGTGCCCAAGGTTTCTAAGTCCAAGTACTCTCACACTGCCTCGAGGCAGATCGAAGCCCATGCAGGTGGTCCCGTTGGAGATGCGGATCCATCCTTGCCGGCTTCATTCCAACCTTATTGGAGAAGCAATTCATCCAGCTCTTTACTACCATGGGGCCGAAGCTTCTCTTACAAATCCAGCCTGGGCATGCGGAGGTCTCCCGCGAGGTCGAGCCGCCTCCTGTGCCTCAGTCGTATGCACGCTCTCTACAGGGAGCAGAGTCTCTGCGAGTGTCTGGTCTGGCATCTCAGCATGCATCGCAAGGAGCAGAATCTTTGCCCATGCCTCCATTGGAACCCGTACACTCGATGCAAGGAGCAGAGTCTTTGCGAGTGCCTCGAGGTTCTTCTACTCAGCCTCCTCTGTTTCGTTCCACAGCCTCCAGCCCTATCCAGAATCCCTCCTGTCCTGACCCCCTGCTGGACCATCAGATCTTAAGGCAGGCCCAGTGGAGGCCTGCAAGGCATCAGGAGGGAAGGACGGAGAGGGTACAGGACAGAAAGGGAGGGAGGACAGGGTGCAGAGCCTGGCAGGGCAGGAAAGGAGGAAAGACAGGGGACAGAGCCTGGGAAGAAGGGAGGAGGGACAGGGTGCAGAGCAGGCAGGGCAGGGCACTTGAATATTAACCCCCCCCCCCCCCCAGTTTATATTTGAGTCAACCTTTTTTTCCTCCTTTTGTGGGGGGGAGGTTACCTCGATTTATATTTGGGTCAGCTTATATTTGAGTATACACAGTATGCTGGCGGTTTTGTGACCAGAAGATCTGCATGAGATCAGCAGCTCCTGGCCAAGTTTCGTGTGAAACGGAGGGCTCTGTTGAGCAGTACTACTGATTCAGCTAAGTGTTGATTTTTGATTTATGGATTTGAAGTGTTGGTCTTATGGTGATGGCATACTTTATATTAATTTAAAAACACTTTACATTTTGAAAAATATTTCTTTGGGAGGTTTTCTGACATTGGATTGGATTTATTATTCTTGGTTAACTGCTATTGACATGGGGGAAAAAAACAACAACTATGTACAAGATGATGGAAATCTGTTTACTGTAGCCAGTTTTTTTAGCTTATTTGTAGACATTCTCTGAAGTCTTTTCCTCCTTTTGTGAGAAAACAAGTATATTTTATACTGGTGATGAATAAGTTTGTATAATTGATTCACTTTGTGAGTTTGTTATAAAATTACCCTCTACATATATAAGTCCCTTTTTTAATACAAATCTTTATTTATTTTTAAAACTCACAATAAGTGTAACATAAAATTCAATCATTTTATACATTAACATCACTTAATATATCATCAAATTTTAACTCGCATCAAATATCCCCCCTCCCTTATACCCAACAATTATTCATAAGCATAAAAAAATCATTAAATATTCCAACCCCCTCCCCCACCCCACCTTGGACCTTTTAAAATATTGGCCCAATATACATGGCATTTTCAATGAACACTTGCTATTTTGCACCTGCTGAGCAATGACACAGAAAAACAAGTAGAGTGTGTGCAAGTGTTTTCAGTGCCCACACTTTGCATTTGTTAGTTGTCAAAAGCAACAGTCTGCAAGGTTTCCTTTTCAAATCTGACCATAGTGTCCTTAAGCTAAAAGTGTCTGTGTACCTTGGAAGCAACATGGGCTATTCAAAATTGCCTCTGTCAAGGGTTTCATTTAGCATGGTTTTCTTCCATTGTTTTAGTAACAAAAGCTTTTATATTTTAGCTACAGTGTTCTCCCTTTTAACATATTAATTCTTTCTTAAACAGGTATTTGAAGAACGAAGAGCACTGCTTGGAAAATGGGTAACTGGTTTTTTTCTGGGTTTCGGTCTCTCCTTTTCATTCATCCTCTCTTCTTCCACACAGCATATGCAGGCATCACTAGAACCCTTGCCAATTTGAAGGGGAAGTTTCCTTCCAAAACTGTGCTTGAGGATGCTACAGAAAAAAATCTTATAATGCTGGATTGCTGGCTGGGAATGGAACAGGAGTGATAGAAAACTCCTGTAGTACACCTGGAAAGCAGCCATGACACACCAATGTGCTTACAGCACACTGGTTGAAAATAGCTGCTCTATGGAAGGTGAATGTATAATTTGAAACATCTAATCTAGCCATTTTCAAATTATACCTACTGTATATTCAGCAGCGTTCTCTTTAGGTGATACCACTTTATATCTAAAATATGTATAACATGAACTGTTCAAACTAGATGTTTCTATTACTGCTGCTACTATTTATAATTTCTATAATGCTGAAAGGCATAATCAGCACTGTACATTCAACATGTAAAAGACTGTCCCTGCATAGAAGAGCTTACAATCTAATAAGGACAGACTGACAGAACAAATGAGTCAGATAGGGTTTGGGGAATTTCTTTCAAAGAATGATAGGTATCATATGGTGAGTGGGAGTTAGGAGTTGAAAGCAGCCTCAAAAAGTGGACTTTTAGCTTGGATTTGAATACCGCTAGAGAAGAAGCTTGATGTATTGACTCAGGCAAACTATTCTAGGCACATGGTGCAGCAAGATAGAAGGGACAGAATTTGGCGTTGGCAGTGGAGGAGATAGGAATGGATGAAGTTCACGAGGAGGAGCATATGGGGAGATAATTGAGGAGAGATATTGAGGGGCTGCAGAGTGAATGCCCTTGTAAGTCAGTAAGAGGAGCTTGAACTGTATTTGGAAATGAATGTGGGGGGGGGGGTGTAATGTGAATATGGCAGCTCTGGCAGAATATATGAGTTGTTTAGCAGAATTTTGAATGGATTGAAAGGGAGAGAGATGGTTGTTTGAAAGACCTGAGAGAAGCAAGTTGCAGTAATCTAAGTGAGAAGTGATGAGAGTGTGGATAAGGGGATTGGTAGTGTGCTTGGAAATGTACGTTATCTTTTTCAAATAACGATCATAATAACAGTCACTCAGAACAAAATTCTAAATCTTCAAGCAGAAACTGCAAGTCCTCTCTGAAAACTTCCCTTATGCAATCCTGTTAAAAGTATGTAAGGGCTGCCATAGTGCATATGCTTTTATCTAGGGAGTGTGGTGTGGCACAGGGGTTAGAGCTACAGCCTCAGCATCCTGAGGCAGTGGGTTCAAATCCCTCATTGCTCCTTGTGACCCTGGGCAAGTCACTTAATCCCTTCATTGCCCCAGGTACACTAGATAGAGTTTGAGCCCACCAGGACAGATAGGGAAATATGATAAAGTACCTGAATGTAAACCACTTAGGATATAAGTAAATAAATAAATAAATAGGTTAACTGGAGGCATTCTGGGCATGGGAGTGTGTTTAGATAAAGGGAGTCTCATGTGGACATGAGACTTTCAGCAGCAGGTGTATATTTTACCTTTCCCAGGTCCTCTTTCCATCACCCATACAAATCTTAGGTACATTACATGCAGAGCTGGTGTTAAATATTCAGGGGCCCAGGGCAAAAACTAGGGAGAGGGTTCCATTGCAGACATTCAGCCTATCCCTCCTTCAACTAGAGGCAGGCTTGGGGCCCCCTGTGGTATAGAGGCCCAGGGCAATTGCCCGGTTTGCCACCTCCAGCACTAGCCCTGTGTACATGGACACTTTTAGCATGCATATTCTAAGCTAGCTTATTAATTGCAAGTATACAGTATACCAGTACATTCATACTTTGCAACTACACAGCTATTTGAAAATTGTCCCCTTAAGGTGTGTAGAGGGACATTTTTGAAAAGAACATCTAAGTCCAACTTGGACATTTCCAGCTAAATGTCCAAATTCAGAAGCCACAGAAACATCGACATCTTGGCTGCCAAAATGTCTAGGCCACCAGGATGTCTAACTTTATTTGCCATTTTCGACCACAAAAATGTCCAAGTTAGAAAAGTCCAAATTGGTACCATCTAATTGATTTGGCCACATTGAGACGGAGTGCTGAAAAGTTTTCAGCCCAACCAACTTCCTAAATGCTGAGGGTTATTTTGCCACTGTATCTGAAAAGTGCCAGTTTGCAGAATCTTCATGCTATGTTTTGACATTGTTTCAGATCATTGATTGAAACATTACTCAGTCTTTCAATTAATCAAACTTTATTATCCAAATGTGTGAGGCTGTTTGCTGTTCCACTGTTTTGTTGTGTACTTTGAGTCCCTCTTCTTGCTTGTTTAGATCAGTGTTTCTCAACTTCTTAAAGCCAAGTACCCCCTAAGCCTAACAAATACCAACTGAGTACCCCGGCCCAAGCTCGGCCCCATACCCACCCAAGCTCCGCCCCTGACTCCACCCCCATAATAATAGTACTAATTGTAATGCAATTTCTTCCATCCATTTTTCATTTACACACAATATAATCTTATTAATACATAATGGTAACCACAAAATTAAAAAAAACACACAAAACACACTGTATGCAGAGAAAATAAAATGTTAATTATCATTTATATTTGTTTTTTTTTTTCAAAGAGGTCAAGGCATATGACTTTAAAATATGCAATCAAAACAACTATAAAAAAATAGACAAATAAAGGGCAAAATATAGACAGTAGATATAAATTCACAAAACTAACACATTTTGATCACTAAATTGAAAATAAAATCATTTTTCCTACCTTTGTTGACTGGTGATTTCATGAGTCTCTGCACATGATCCATGTATCCAATATTTCTTTCTGCTTCCTGCACACTTCCTCTCCTCTGGACCTCATTCCCTTCCCCAACCAACATCTATCTCTAAACCTCCATGAGTCCTACTTTTCTTCCTCTTTCCTCCACCCCTATTGACAAGAAGTCTCCCTTTCTCTCTCTCTCTCACACTGTTCATCTGTCTTTCTCTCATTTCCTCTCGTGCTGCAAAGGAAGTGGAGAAAGAGAAAGATCTAGGGTGCATCTCTCCTACCCTATCTACTGCCACATGCAACATTTCTCCCTCTCTCATCCCCCGGATCATGTGCAGCATTTATCACCACTGCCGACCAACTCCATGCCCATTTCTCCTTCTATCACATTGTTAAGGGCTTTATGTATTAAATATACCATAGTTTTTGCTCCATAAGACGCACTTTTTCCACCCCCAAAAAGGGGGTGGAAATAAGGGTGCATCTTATGAAGTGAATCCCTCCCCCCCCCCCGTTACCTTTTTTTCCATCTGCCTGCCTGGTCCCGGCAAGCAGTGATGGCTGACGTGGCTTGCGGCTTGAGTCCTCTTCTTTTCCCTTGCAGGCAGGCCCCAACCCTCTGTTACTTTTTTTTTTTTTTTTTCTATCGCCCTTCCTCGCTAGACATGGCTGCCTGCCTCGGGGGAAGCAGTGCGGGACCAGGCAGGCAGCCCTGTGCGCCGCTCCGCTGCAAGGGGAAAAGAAGAGGACTCAAGCCGCGAGCTGTGTCAGCCGTCACTGCTTGCTGGGACCAGGCAGGCAGCCATGTCTAGCAAGGGAGGGTGACAGAATGGAAAAAAAAGGTAATGTGGGGGCGGGGGGGGGGGGCTGCCTGCCAAATTAAACATAGGGAGCAGGGAGAAGCTGGGCCTGCCTGCCTGCCTATGGGGAGGCTTGGAGGGTAGAGGCCTTCTTGCTTGCCTGGGGAAGGCTGCCTGGGAGAGGGATGCCTGTCAGCCTGGGGGGGCTGCCTTGGAGGGGAAGGCCTGGGGGGTTGATAGAGAGGGGTATGCCTGCCTGCCTGGGGGGGAATGCCTGGGAGGGGGGAGGCCTGCCTGTGTGCCCTGTCCCTACATGCCTGCCTGCCAGCCACTAGGCCTGCCTGCCCTGTCTGCCCTGTGCCCTGTCCTGACCTACCACTAGACCACTAGAGGGTGGACAGTGTACAGAGCCTGGCAGGGAGGGGGGACAGGGTGCAGAGCTTGGCAAGGAGTGTGGGGTTGGTGCAGAGCCTGGCAGGGAGAATTTGGTTCAGAATGTTTTTTTCTTGTTTTCCTCCTCTAAATCTGGGGTACGTCTTATGGTGAGGTGTGTCTTATGGAGCAAAAAATTGTACAGGAAACCAGTGAACATAAGAATAGCCATATTGGACCAGACTGACAGTCCATTAAGCCCGGTATCCTGCTTCCAACAGTGACCAATTCAGGTCACAAGTAACAGGCAGAATCCCAAATAGTAGCAAGATTCCATGCTACCAATCCCAAGGCAAGCAATGGTTTCCCCCATGTCTTTCTCAATAACAAACTATGGACTTTTCCTCCAGGAATTTGTCCAAACTATTTAAAACCCAGCTACACTAATTGCTGTAACCACCTCTGGCAACAAGCTCCAGAGCTTACCATATTTTTCGCTCCATAAGACGCATTTTTTCCACACCTAAAAAGGGGGTGGAAATGTAAGAACATAAGAAATGCCGCTGCTGGTTCACACCAGTGGTCCATTGTGCCCAGCAGTCCGCTCCCACGGTGGCCCTTAAGTCAAAGACCAGTGCCCTCATTGAGTCTAGCCTTACCTGCGTACGTTCTGGTTCAACACTTTGTCTTGAATCCCTGGAGGGTGTTTCCCCTATAATAGCCTCCGGAAGAGTGTTCCAGATTTCTACCACTTTCTGGGTAAAGAAGAACTTCCTTACATTTGTACTGAATCTATCCCCTTTTAACTTTAGAAAGTGCAGTCTCATTCTCTCTACCTTGGAGAGGGTAAACAACCTATCTTTATCTACTAAATCTATTCCCTTCAATATCTTGAATGTTAACTCTCTAAAGTTAAAAGGGGTTAGATTCGTACAAATGTAAGTGTGTCTTTTGAAGCTATAAATTTGTTAAGCCCGCTACCGCATCTTTTAAACCCGCCCACCTGCTGCCGTCGTACTTGGTGGTCCAGCATATTTCCCGGTCAGTGACACACAGGCCAAAAGTGCTCCCACACCGATCTTCAAATGGCTGCAGTCAACTCTTGTGGGACTCGCGAGAACTGACTGCAGCCATTTGGAGATCGGCGTGGGGCCAAAAGGGAGCACAGAGGGCTTGTCGATTATAAAAGATTCTTAGATAGAACTCTTGCTTTCCAGAAGGGTAAATTGAATGAATGGTTGAGTAATATCATTACGCATTCCTCATCCTACTTCAGTTTTAAAAAATTAGTAAAAACAAAATTATTTAATCGATTTGTAAGTTAAGGTTTTACCGTTTTTTGTTTTTTTTTACTTTCATAGTGTATGTACGTACTGATGATTTTATATTGTGTTTTAGTCCCTGATTGTCCAGCATTTCTTGTTGTAAACCACCTCGAACTATTATGGCTTTGGCGGTATATAAGAATAAAATTATTATTATTATTATTACCGTATTTTCACTCATATACCGCGTACCCGTGTAAAACGCGCACACGGGTATAGCGCGCAGGAAACTGTAATTTTTGTAAAAAAAAATTTATATAGCGCGCACACCCGTATACCGTGCATGCCGCCCCGACTCTCCTGTCGCTGCCCGACTCTCCTTTCGCCCGCCCCGACTCTCCTCTGGCTGCCCCGACTCTCTTTTCGCCCGCCCCTACTCTCCTTTCGCCTGCCCCGACTCTCCTCTCCCCCTTGAAGTCCTGTCCCCACCCTGAAAGCCTGATGCCCCCCCTCCCCGACGTCCGATTCACCCCCCCCCGCAGGACCACTCGCACTCCCACCTCGAAGGGCCGCTCGCACCCCCACAGCCTCTCACCCCCCCATCATGGAGAAGCTGCCTACCGTTGTCCTGCTGCTTCCTCTGCCGGCGGTCCCGCCCCTTCTCTGAGCCCTGCGTCTGCGTTGCTTCCTCTTCTGGCGGTCAGAGAAAGGGCGGGACCGCCGGAAGAGGAAGCAGCGCAGACGCAGGGCTCAGAGAAGGGACGGGACCGCCAGCAGAGGAAGCAGCAGGATAACCGTAGGCAGCTTCTCCATGATGGGGGAAAAGGCTGTGGGGGTGCGAGTGATCCTTCGGGGTGGGGGTGCGGGTGCGAGTGCGAGCGGTCCTTCGGGGTGGGGGTGCGAGCGGTCCTGCGGGGTGAATCGGACATCGGGGGGGGGGGAACTATGTAAAAAAAAATTTGGAAAACGCGCTCACGAATATAACGCACATGGTTATACTCGGTTTGTAAAATCGTGTATAACGCACGCGTTATATGCGTGAAAATACGGTATTATCTCTGCGCTTCTGGCCTGTGTGCCGCTGGCTGGGAAATAGATGAGACAGTCATCTAAGGAGGGAGGAATTTAAAAAGGTACCCGGGAGGTATGATTAAAGGTATGGGGGGATGATTAGGTATGGGAGGGTACGTTGGGAGATGGAGATGATTTAAGGTACTGGGGGGACACATGGTGGGATGGGGGAGGATTTAAGGGACATGAAGGTATGGGGAGGATTTAAGGTACTGGGGGCATGTGGGGGGATGGGAGGATGAGTTAAGGTACTGGGGGGTACGTGGGGGGTATGGAGCCTGCCTGCCTTCCTGTCACTAGGCCACTAGACTTGCCTGCCTGTCACTAGGCCACTAGGCCTGCCTGCTCTGTGCCCTGTCCCGGCCTTCCACTAGACCACCAGAGGTGGTGGGGGACAGGGTACAGAGCCTGGCAGGGAGGGGGGACAGGGCACAGATCCTGACAGGGAGAATTTGGTTTAGAATGTTTTTTTTCTTGCTTTCCTAGGGTGCGTCTTATGGTCAGGTGTGTCTTAAGGAGCGAAAAATACAGTAACTATTTGTTAAGTGAAAAAATATTCCCTACTAATTGTTTGAAAAGTATTACCATGTAACTTCACTGAGGGTCCCCTAGTCTTTGTACTTTTTGAAAGAGTTTTTTAAAAAACTATTCACTTTTACCCATTCTACAGCACTCAGGATTTTGTAGATTTCTGTCGTATCTAAGGTGACCATACGCCCCGTTTTCAACGGGACCATCCCGTTATTGGACCGACCATCCCGTTATCCCAACCCACCGCTTCAGGATGCCGAAATGTCCCGTTTTCAGGGATAGCGTCCTGAAGTTGTGCGTGGGGACAACAGGACCGGCAATCGCTTCCCCTCCCTCCCTCCCTGCCACGCCGATTCAAACTCTCGGTCCGCCACCGCTGCTTCTTGCCGCCCAGAAGCCTTCTTCCCGACATCAATTCTGACGTCGGAGAGGAAGTTCCGGGCCAGCCAGGCAGTGATTGGCTGGCCCGGAACTTCCTCTCTGACATCAGAATTGACTTCAGAAAGAAGGCTTCTGGGCGGCAAGAAGAAGGTGCAGCGTACGGGGAGGGGGGGAGAGTTTGAATAGGCGTGGCAGGGAGGTAAGGAGGGAGGCTGGACTGATAATTAATAGATGTCCCATTTTGATGAAAAAAAATAAATGGTCACGTTAGCCATATCCCCTTCTCACCCAGTTCTTTTCCAAGCTGACGAGTCCTAACTTCTTTAGCCTTTCCTCATATAAGAATAGTTCCATCCCCTTAATTATTTTGGTCCCCTTTATATGAACCTTTTCTACTTCTGTTATATTTTTTTGAGATATTAATACAGGATCAATCATAATTTGAGAAAAAAAATGAATTGTGTAATGATTTGACATTTAAAAGACAAAGAAAAATCTTCTTTGATGGCAAGGTATTTGCATTCTGACACTATTGGAATCTCATTTGAACCTTCAAGGGAATATTTATTACTAGAAGTGGAATTAAAAGACAAGAATAATGTCTGTATTTTACCAAGGTTTAATTTGAATCTGTTTGCATTTATCCAGCTTCTAACCCTCTGTAGCACAGCATAGCAATCATTCTTATATTCTACATATGCCTTGACAAGTTCAACACGATTATCAACATGGGCTACCATTAGATTCAAACAATTTTTATTGATGCAAATATCATCAAATACAATAAATACAGCATCAAAAGACATCAATAATGCATCAATTATTAATAAACATACTAAAAGACAAATTCCAATATCAATAAACCCCCACTTATCTATATGAGCTTGAACCTTTACCATCCCTCTCCATACCCACCCCTTCCCACCCAATAGTACTCTCTACCCAATGATACTCTCATTATTTGACTAAATAAAAATCCCAATTAAGAAATCCAACTTAAAATCGCATTACAGCCCGTAGGGTACAAAACTTGCAAATAAATACAGCATCAAAAGACATTAATAATGCATCAATTATTAATATGCATAATAAAAGACAAATTCCAATATCATTAAACCCCCACTTATCTATATGAATTTGAACCTTTACCATCCCTCTCCACACCCACCCCTTCTCACCCAATTGTACTCTCTACCCCAAGTTATTCTCTTCATTTAACTTAATAAAAAGCCCAATTAAGAGATCCAACTTAAAATCGCATTACGACCCTTAGGATGCAAATCTTGCAAATATAAATCCCAAATTTGTATAAATAACATCTTTCACTTTCTTACAATTCCTGCATCTCTAGCTTCCCAAATGGCCATTAAAAAGTGTAATTTTACCACTATCTCATGCTATTATCTCACAGAACTCATCCCCCCCCCCTTTTTTTTTATGAAGCCACATTAGGCTTTTTTAAAGCTCTGGCCACAGCGGCATTAGCTCTGATGCTCGTAGAATTCCTATGAGCGGCAAAGATAATACTGCAGCGGCCGACGATGAAAAAGCCTAATGTGGCTTCATAAAAGGGGGCCTTTATGCAGCGAGATCTAGCTACTAATAACTGGGATTAACAGTAAAATAAAAAAAACTCAACAGGAACCTACATTGATAACTTCTCCCTTACGCTGCAGAAAACTTTGAATTAAGCTCTTAACAGATGTATGATCTCCCTGATACCTAATAATTTCCTTTTTTTTTTTTACAATATCATTTTCAGTTTGATAAATGGACTGATGTCCAGCGACGAAAGATACTAACTGACTTGCTTGAAAGATGTTCCATCTCACAGCTGAAATTTTGTAATCAGCAGCTGCAGAAGAAAGTGCCACTGGAAGCCTTGGACTTCACAACTGTGCTTCCTAGAGTATTGTCTCTCTATGTCTTTTCTTTTCTGGATCCTCGGAGCCTATGCCGATGTGCACAGGTAAAGCTAAGAGACAGCATACAGTAAATTTTAAGAAGTAGACAGACTTGTTGCTAATACTTGTAGTTAGCTTACATGAACTGATTACTATGAATAGTGGCCCAATTAATTTTTCCTAAATATCTACTGTTGCAAATTGATATTGAAAATGGATGGGACCAACTTATACTGCAAAATCCAAACAGGGAGTAGAGCGTGCCTTGTCTTCAAACCACTCCTTTTATTAACAACAAATAATAAATGGTAAAATCCAAATATAAAGTAGTTCATAACAGTCACATAAACATGTAGCAGAACATAGGGCTTGACACGGTCCTTGTTTCGGCTAGTGTGCCGGTGTCAGGAGTCCTTAGTCAAGCAGAACGTCTGGATGTTGATGTCAAGGAGAATTCTGGGGCCACTTCTTCTTTCTTCTCCTCGGGCCCCAGACCATCTTATACTGTTCATTACTGGGTGATGTTCTTATTCAGGCATGCTCCCAAAAGGCTATTCATTTCTTTGAACAAGCAGGTTTTTTTCTCCTTCTTAGAGCCTCTATCCCAATTATTTTTTACTCTTATTTAACCCAGCAGGTGGCCCTTTTAAGAACATAAGTATATAAGAATTGCCATACTGGGACAGACCGAAAGCCCATCAAGCTGTTTCCAACTGTGGCCAATCCAGGTCCCAAGTACCTAACTAGATCCCAAGCTGCAAAAGCCCCATTATTTCCACTGGGAAGAAAAATTAATTTTAACACTTCCAAAACCCACTATACTCACCTGTCTACAACCCCAATTACCCTTAGGGCTGCAGGTGGCACCTATATGGCAGTACAGAAGGATTTGGGGGGGTGTTTGGTGGGCTCACATGTTCCACCATGAATGTAGTGGTTAGAGTGGCTTTTGGGCCTGGGTCTTTCTCTCTGTGGTTCATTAGCCCACTCCCCCCCCCCCACCCCCAGACTACTTAAGAGACCTGTGCAGCTCTACTAGGCTTTCCTATAGCAGGTGCTGATGTTCCAGAGACAGATATGTGCATTTTTATTCTGATTTGTAAAGCGGTGTGAGGGGGGTCAGTGATCACTGGGGGAGTGTGTAGGGGTCTGTACTTTGTGTCTGCAGTCACTTTGGATACCTTCTGAGCACTTAGACCTGGTTTTAGATCACCTAAGATCACCTAAGTCACAACGTATAAGTTCCATCCAGGCAGCCTTGCAAAACTTTCAGTTATCCCTGCAGTACAACCAAGTCTAGGTCGGCCTATGTCCCGCCCTCACCACTCCTCCAAAAATTCCCCTTTCAGCTCTGGGCGCACAGCGGCATTCAGAGGCCTAAAATGTCTCTGGATACATCTAAAAAGCAGTTTCGATTTATCGGTACTTGGATGACCTGTCTTTTAGGTCATCCAAATGCTGACTTGAGCGAGTTTTTAGACGTATTTCCATTTCGATTATGAGCCCTTAGTGATATAAGTGCAGCTAATTAAGAAGTGAAGCCCCAAAGTGTCCATTTTTACATTGTAGAAACTAAAAAAAAAAAAAAAATCAACCCACAGACTGGCAGTGCAGAATTACCTCTCAAACATTTATTTTAAGTAATGACCAAATTGAGTACTTTGCAGAAATTTATGCATACCTCTCAGGAGGTGCAAATGCCAACAGGGAAGTTTTTGGAACTATATATATATATATATATTCGCACTGTAAACAGAAATATACACATTTACCCCCCATTTTATAAAAGCATAGCGCGGTGTTTTGCTCCGGCTGCAGGATTAACAGCTCCTATGCTCATAGAAATTCTATGAGTGTCGGAGCTGTTACCACCACAGCCAGTGCTAAAAAACATGCTACATTGTGTAAAAGAAGGGGGGAGGGGTGTTCATTTTTCAACCTACCCCAACCATACCATAAAAACACTTACACACCTTAAATCAGTGCATTCTTGGGCATCGCCACATATAAAATAGTGGCATTTTGAAAATGCCAATTTTTTTGAGGAATTATTTTTATGAATAAAATAGCAAAAGTTTCAAGCAGTGATAATATAACATCATTTTAATGCAAGAATCCCCAATCCTTTCCCAAACTGCCTAATCTGAAAATGCCATTGTTTACTTGTGATATGCAGCACAAGGCCTCTAAAATGACTTCCTTTATTACTGTATGTACTCATTTGTTGCAACGTTGTCATGTTGATATTATACATCTTAGACATTTATTTTTATAGCAAGACAGTTGTACAAATGAATAATGAAATATATAATTGCCTTTCTTTGTCTTCCACCGGGTTGGGAGTGAGTTTCATTTTATTGAGTTGTAGATGCCTAACTTTAGGCGGACGTTATACAATTTGGAAGATAGTGTATAAATTTTATAGACCTTATAGGTTAGGAAGGATGTATGTGATTCAAAAGTGCTTGTAATCTACACTTTTAAGTTAGTTATGCTGGTCCAAGGGTAAGTACAAATATATCAAAGTCAAAGTGTCTATCACAACAATAAAGAGCATATATATTTGTACTTACCCTTGTAATCTTAAAATTCAATAAAGATTTTTGAACTTAAAAAAAAAAAATAAAAAAAGTTATGCTGGTCCAATTAAAACTGAAATAACTTTAAAAAGTGCAGTTTTCTCCAGGACCAATAAGGCTGCTAGAATAAGCATTATAGAAATGAACAAATGCATTAGTAATATCAATAAATATTTATAGGGAAAAGGCTGAAGGATGCAAGAAGCAGGCCATTTAAAACTTTGACAGATGTTAATAATGCTGCTTTACAAGCATTATTGTCTGTGATATTTTCAGGTATGCTGGCCCTGGAAGTACCTGACAGAATTAGACCAACTCTGGATGCCCAAGTGCCTGCGTTTCAGTTGGTACATCAACTTTTCTCCAACTCCATTTGAGCAGGGAATATGGAAGAGACACTATATAGAGACGGTGAAGGAGCTCCACGTTACCAGACCAAAGGTACAGATTGATGTCATTGCTTTATTTTCCAAATCATATACTAACTGATTTTCCAGTGTAACCTTAGGGTACTCTGTCCATTCTCATGAACATACTGCAGAAATATGTCAATCACAGCTTTTGAAATCTCCTCCTTCTCCCAGGAGTCTGCTGCCTCCTTCAGTTTCTCTTTGTATAGGTGAGCTTGAGAGGTGTCTTCTGATCTGGTCAGTTTCTTTTTTATTTGTGGTAGTTTTGCCATTTTTCGCTCTAATCTTGGTCTTTTTTGTGACATAAGAAATCCCTTTTGATAAAAGTGTACTCTGCCTGCGTGGAGAGAAGCAGAATTTACATCTGCAGCTGGCAGGTATATCCTTCGGGGACCTGTTTCAGCCAGCCTGCTGAAGATTAGTGGAGCTCAGGGTCTGTTCCCCTGATATTTGCTCATCCCTTTAACTTGGTCAAGGGTCGGAACACAGGCTATTTCGGTGCTAATAGCATTCTTTTGGGGCTCTCACAGTTCCAGCTGCATTTTGTCTCTCCCCCTTATTTTTTTTGTGAGAGATCTGGGGAGGTTGAAGGTCAGTCTGTGGATGTCCAACCGACAGCCCAAAGATTCCAGCAAAGTGGCTGAATAACTGGAAGCAGAGGGCCTTTCCTAGAAAAGCTATACCTGAGAGGAACTGAAGCAGGCAGCACCAGCACCATTTCCCCAGCATATAGTCTGTGAGTAAGGCTATGGCAGGCTGTGGGAAAAATTGGGTGGGGAGGAGGGTATCTTCAAAAGCTGTTTTTAACTAAAATCCTGTTTTTTGACGCTTTTGATCAGCCCTGAGGTGATTTTAAGCAGTGGCCATCTTGTATTTTCCTGATTTTATTTTCTAAGTTCTCAAACTTCTCCAAAACACCTCATTTTTTCCCCAAAGTACCAGGAATGGAGTCCTCTGACTCTAATACCCTTATATCATGCCTTGTCTGTGAAGGATGGATGGCGGATGAGTATTCTTGTGCCACATGCTGCGTCGAACAAAATGGGAAGGCAGGAGCTTCAAATTTAGCTTCCATACAGTCTCTGGGGTATGGCACACAGCTTTTGAGCCTGTTAGAGGAGCGGAAATTTCCCCAGGAGCCCTTGAACAGCAGCACAGCACACCAAACTGATGCAGAGGCTCCAAAGCCAAAGAAGAGGCATCTCCTTTCTAAAGAGGAAGGAGAGTTGTCTACTAACGTCTTTACCCCAGGATTCATTAATCTGCTCTGGCAGGCATATGCACATGGCCAAAATATGCTCCTCCCTGACTCTGAATGTCAGTCGGGCAGGGATTCAGGGGATGACAGTTCAGTCTTGATCCCCTTAATGTCTCTAAGCGAAGTCTCCCTGATGGGAGGTTCAGCCTCCTATGTTGAGGATCAGGATAGACTCCCAGCCACGGACCCGGGAGATGATCCCTCCTTATGTGGCTATTCAAGTTTATAGGACCCCCAGGGTATGTATTCCTCATTGGTTTTTTTGTCCTATACAGTTCCCTTTGTGTCTTTCTAGCTTGTTTAAACATAAGTATTCACTGATCATTTGTTTAGCATGGTCTTCGCACGTCCACCATTTTTATAATACAATTAAGTTTTTCACTTCACTCTGCATTTTGCACAGATCCAAATATTTTCTGTTTTCACATTTTTATGACATTTATCACCTTTTTCACCAACTTATTTTTATTAGTGCCATTTACATCACTGTGTCTTTTTATCACATATCTTTCATACTTTTTGCATGCCAGATATCATTCACAGTTTCACATTTTATCACCACTACTATTCATAACTTACATGCATTCTTAATGTACCCCTCATTATTTATAGGACCCCTGAAGAAGACTTTTTGTCGAAACGCGGACCGTGTTGGGTCCTGTATCCCTAGTGGACTAGGTCCTTTAAGGCTCTTAAGTGGATGATTTACTTTTATGTGGATGATTTTAGTATACCTTTGGAACTTTGATACTTTCAAATAAAGTCCATTTGGGAACATTGTCACTCCACAGAGTTTTTTTGGTTTTCTCTGGATTTTCTTCTTTGTGGATATTTTGGGGTCAATTCCTTTTGTTTTTTTCAGTGTGTGAGATTGTCATTCCAAGTCCTTACCAGTCAGGAGACCTTGAGCGGCTAGAAACCAGAGCTCCTTTCGGAGGTCCCAATGTTTTTGCCAGTTTGCTTCAGGAGGCTTGTCTCAGAGAAACTATTAAGGTTCCAGTCAGAGATATTCCGGAAGCCAAAAAATCCAAATTATGGTTCCTGGGCCACAATGGCAGCCAAGAAGCTGCAGTGACACCAGGGCTCCAGTCAACCTTCAGAAAATTGAGGGTTGGCTCATGGACTTTCTAGAGGCCTGGGAAAGCATAATGATAGATCTTTGGATATTGTCAGAGAAGGTTATAAAATAGTTTGCATACCCTCTGTCCAACTGATTCATGGAATCTCCAGCGGGGTGGCCAGATTGAGCTGTACAAGTCTGGGCAATGTTAAACAGATTGCTGGATATTCAAGTCATAGAACCAGTTCCAGAAGAACACTCGGGCTTGGGCAGATACTCAGTATACTTTGTCGTGCTCAAGAAAGGTTCCGATGACTGGAGGCCCATTCTGAATCACAGACATGCTAATGTAGCCCTCAAGGTTCCACGTTTCCAGATGAAGATAGTGAAATCTCTCATTGCAGTAGTTCAGCAGGGATAGGGTTAACAGATGTCTGGATTTCCCCGGACATGTCCTCTTTTTGAGGACTTTGTTGGAAGTCCAGGCGGCTTTTCAATTTAATAACTTTTTCCAGGAAAACCAGGTATCTAGTAACCCTACAGCAACTCAACTCATCCGGAGTCTTCCTCCTCCCCAAGCACACCTATCTAGAGTCATCCTCCTTCCTCCCCCCCCCCTCCCCGCACACCTATCCGGAGTCCTGTTGCCTCTCCAGCCCCCCCCCTTGCCACACACCTATCTGGAGTCCTCCTCCCTTCCCCCTGTAGTATCCTGTGCTTGCTCACCTGTTGCTTTTGTAACTCTTCGGCCATTGTCAGCGTCAGTGAACTAAACACGCTGCCTTCTGTGACTCGGAAGCTTTCTCTCTGCAAAGAAAAGGCTTCCAGGTCACTGAAGGCAGCATGTTTAGTTCACTGATGCTGATGATGGCCGAAGGGTTGCTGGACCACGGGGATGGGGAGGAAAGGGAAGGAAAAATGCCCTAGACTTCCAGGGGAAAAAAGGGAAGGAGCAGATGGAGATACCAGACCACGGGAGGAGAGAAAAGGAAAGAGAGAGATGTTAGACCATTGGATGGGGAAGGGGGTGGGGGGGAAGAAGAGAGAGATGTCAGATCATGGTAAAGAAGGAGGAGGGAGAGGAAGAAAGGAAAGACAGAGAGATGCCAGACCATAAAGAGGGGGGGGAAGAAGGGAAAGGAAGGAGGGGAGAGAGATACCAGACTATGGGAAGGAGGGGGAAAGAGGGAAGACAGATATCAGAGGGAGAGAGGGTGGAGATGGTACACAGGGATGGAGTGAAGGGGCGAGAGAAGGAGGACGTGGTGCACAGGGATGGGAGGAGTGGGGAAGGAGAAGGGGAGAGTGAGGGAGGAGATGGTGCATAGGAATGGGAGGAGTGGGGAAGGAGAGAAGAAGGAGGAGATGGGCATAGGGGAGAAGAAAGAGGGAGAAGATGATAAACATGGATAGATGGGAAGGGGAGACATGGAAAAGTAGATAGATTTGAGAAGGAAGCAGGAAAATGGAAGAAAGATGAATGTTAAAAGTTAATACCAAAGATGGATAAAGGGCAGACCCTCCCTTTTACAAAAGTGTAGCATGTTTTTTAGCGCCGACTGCGATGGTAATAGCTCCGATGCTCATAGAATTCCTATGTGTGTCGGAGCTGTTACTGCTACGGCCGGCGCTATAAACCGCGCTACAGTTTTTTAAAAGGGGCGATAGTAACATAGAAAATGACAGCAGATAAAAACCTGAACAGCCCATCCAGTCTGTCTAATAGTCATACACATTATAAATGCACAATTAAATTCTCTTTTTTTCTTTGATATTTCTGGGAAATAGACCGTAGAAGTCCACCCAGTACTGTCCTTAGGTTCCAACTACTAGAGTTGCCATCCAACTCACTCCTGCTTAACTACTCTCTCCATGAAGAAAGGCAGAAGAGGGAAGATATGATAGAGATGTTTAAATATCTATGTGACATAAATGTGCATGAGGCAAGTCTCTTTCAGTTGAAAGGAAGCTCTGGAATGAGGGGGCATATGATTAAGATGAAAAGGTATAGATTCAGAAGTAACCTCAGAACATACTTTTTTGTGGAAAGGGTGGTGAATGCTTGGAATGGCCTCCTTGTGTAGGTGGTGGAGACAAAAAGTGTATCTGAACTCAAGAAAGCTTGGGATAAGTACATTGGATCTCTAAGGGGGAGGAGGGGATAGTAAGATGGCATGATTAGACAGACTGTCTTCATTTTTCTCTGTTTCCTACATTATGGAAAGCATTTTATCAACATTAATATTTAAATGAATAAATAAATCAGCTTTAGACCATTCCTTGAGCTCTGTTAAATCATTCCTCAGGTGTCTAGCCCATTATAGATTTTGGTATCAATTGTAAAAATACACACTTTCCCCAATAGTATTTCACATATTAACTTCTAAAAATGTTAAATAGAAGCAGATTAGGATTGATGAATCACCACTTTTATTTATCATCTATTTCTCTCTTTAGACTCCTCCAAAAGATGACTTTGTGGTCATTGATGTTCAGCCTATTGCAAGAGAAGTTCCAGAGATAAAGAAGTCCCTTTCTTCTATTCTTCTGTCAGAATCCATGGCAAGAAAAATGATGGGCAAGGAGAAAAGAGAGCTTCCACCCTGGCGGTCTTCTGATAAACATCCAACTGATACCATGCGATTCAACTACTTAGATAACCTTGACCCCATAGACCAAGCCCAACAAACGTAAGCACTCTCTTATCTAAATGTTTTCTAGTAAGCAAAGTTGGTCATAATTAGCAAGTGTTATAGAAGAAAGGCACTTTTTCACATTTGTGAGTTAAGATCCTGTCATATAAAACATATATACAAGTCCGTATGATAACTATTAGCAACCTTCTGTGTGTATAGAGAGCACCCAGGCACAGTTTACATGTGGAGTGCCATGAATTTGTGTATATGTACTTGTTTTTTCCCATGTTAGCTGTCACATGATCATCATGAGCAGACAGGAAGCATGTGTAATAATACTACTTCAGGAGAGTGCGTAAAGTTCTGCTCAGTCTGATCTGGGAATCTGTTCTGAGATATAGAGACATATAGGCAGTGGTGTAGCTAGTGAGACAGGAACCCGGGATGGAACACCCCCTTCTCTGGCTGGAGCACACCTCTCCTCCAGGCAGTGTGAAGATGTGTGGATCAGTTGCAAGTTACGGGCTGCCTACGCATGGCCATCAGTTCTGCTGGTCTCCCACCCCAGAATAGGAAGTTGACGTCAGAGGGGGTGAGGCCGGGGTCACGTGATGGCTGGTTCCTGAGCGGACGTCTGTACACTGAGCTCCGCTCTGCTTCCCCCGACTTCCTCCCCTCCCGGCGCGCTCCTGACCGGTACATGCTTTAAAATATGTGGCGCAGCCGTTGCTAGGCACCGGGAACCGGCGGAGGGCTGAAAACGCGGCTTGCACTCATCAGCGGCGGAGTATGCCGCCAGCGATTTCGCGGCCGGTACAGACCTTTGGGAGCCCGGTGCACAAGATGGCGGGAGGCCACGTGCTGGCTGGTGAGTTTGAGCACTGAGATCCGCTCTGCCTCCCTCGACTTCATTCGACTTCCTCCCTTCCTGGTGTGCTTCTGACCGGCCCTTGATTGACCCTTAACGGCGCAGTTGTTGCTAGGCTCCGGGAACCGGCCGGGGGCTGAGCACCACGACTTGCAGTCTCCAGCGGCGGAGTATGCCGCCAAAGGTTTCGCGGCCGACAAAGACCTCTGGGAGCCCGGCGAGCAAGATGGCGGAGACCCAAACAGACGCCGTGACGGCCCACTCCCCAGACGAGATGATGCAGGTCTCCATGAGGCACCTTTCGCAGCTGCTTGATGAAAAACTGGCCAAGCTGCATGCCTCTATGGATGACCTTAAAGATACCCTGGTGGGGCAGGCTGCACAACTGCAACAAGTAGAGGAGCGACTATCGGCTCAAGAAGACAGGGCTGGAATAGCTGATGGCAGGCTTGCCTCTCTGGAGACCCGGGTTTCCCAGCTGGAGGAAAAAGTGGAAGATCAGGAGAACCGGGCTCGCAGAAAGAATCTTAGATTTATTGGAATACCAGAAACTGTACAAGATTCTGAGCTTAAGCATTTGATTGAACAATGGTTGCCCAAGGAGCTCGGCTTCCCGGACGCTGAGGGACCTGTGGTAGTGGAGCGTGTCCACCGTGTGGGGCACCGACGTGACTCGGATGGTAATAACAGACCTCGAGCTGTGCTGGCCCGCTTCCACAACTATGCTGTTAAGGCCCGCTTACTTGATCTGTTTAAGAAGGCGCGACATCTGCTATACGAGGGCGCTAAGCTATTGATATTTCAAGATTTCTCTACTAAAGTGGTGGAGCTGAGAAGAACCTTCACGCCTTACTGCTCTCAACTGGTTTCCAGAGGAATTCGATTTGCCTTTCTCTACCCGGCTAAGGTGCGCTTGACCTATGAGAACCGCACCTTTACTGTATCTAAGGCAGAGGAGCTGAAGCGCTTCATTGAGAGTCTCCCTGCTCAGTAATGAGCTTGTTCTTCAGGGAGCATCCCTGCCTGAGGACTAGGAGAATTTTGCTTTGGGGGTGAGCCTTCGGGCCTACCATGCTTTCTCATGGATTCATCTAAGACAAGGACTATTCTTGCCTGTTTGGATTATTTTGCTGCCCTTTGGATGGAGCCTATTTGCTTGGACATAGTTGCGCTGCCACCGGATACGTGCTGGAGGGCCTCTGGCGGTTTGATGGCAAGATACTTGGGGAGGGTATGCTCCTACCCCTTTCAGCTGGCTTTTGAGCAGGATTGGACATTTGATAACTATTTTCTGCATCTCTCTTTGACCTGACCAGGAGAGCTAGCTGCCTTGTTTTGCTGTGCGGGGCTGGCTGTCTTGGATCTCTTCTGCTATTTTTTGACCCTCTGTGTTTGGCCTTTATGTCCAGGGGATGGGATGTTTTCCTGTCCTCTGTTCTCCACTGTTTTATTTTATTTTAGTTTGGTCATGGCTGCGACCGGTACTTGTGGTTGGAGTTGCGTGGGGGGGGGGGGGTTGGGGGGGGGGGGGGGGGGAGTGTGAGCATCTGTGTTTGATTGCGGTGGGTGTTGGTGGCATGGGGGTGTGGTCGCCAGTGTGGATGGGGGAAGAGGCGGTGGGGTTGCTGGAGGGGAGGGGGGTGGGTCATTTTGATTGTAGGGGGGGGGGCTTGTTTGAAGAAGTTGGCAGTTGAGTTGGTGGGTAGTTTGGGGTTTGGGTTGCATCCTAGGAATCTGGCTCAGTCTGATTTTTTGTTTGAGTGGACGGAGCGCCGGCTCGGCTGGGAGGCTGGTGCTGCCGTCCCGTATGATCTTTGGTCTTTTTTGTGTATTTTGGTTATATATGGTTATTATGTCTGGGGTTAAGATTGCTAGCTTTAATGTAGATGGGTTGCACTCTCCTGTTAAGCGTAGTAAGGTACTTCAGTACTGTAGGAAACTACAGGTGGATGTTTTGCTTCTTCAAGAGACACATCTCAACGCGTCTGAGCATGCTAAGCTCCGCAGGGATTGGGTGGGTGAGCTTGTCTTTGCTTCCTTTAATAACAGATAGAGGGGTGTAGCTGTGCTTTTCCATAAGAAACATACTTGTACTATGCACAAAGTGATTTCGGACTCTGAGGGCCGGTATGTAATTTGGGCAGGGGTGTTTCAGGGAACGAAATATGTTTTTTGCTCTATATACGCCCCTAATGTGTATTCTCATCGTTTTTTCTCTGTTTTAGTTGCTGCCCTTGCTCCCTTTTCCGAGTACCAATTGGTGCTCGGTGGGGATTTCAATATTACTGCTGACCCCCTAATTGACTGTAAGCCTCCCAGGCCTCGTTTACATCAAGGGGAACACAAGGGGATTAACTTTGTTACTTCGCAGTTGGGCCTTGTGGACCTCTGGCGCACGCTCCATCCAGACGAATCTGATTTTACTTTTTATTCACCAGTGCATAAAGCACACAGTAGATTGGATTATTTGCTAGTTGCCCCACCCCTTTTGTCCGGAGTTCGGAGAGTGATGATTGAGGACGGAGTACTCTCCGATCATCACATGGTCTGGATGGAGCTTCTCGATCGCCAGGCACCCCAGAGGACCTTGTCGGGCTGGAGAATGAATCCCACATTGTATGAGGATAAGGATTTCCGCACTTTCCTGGTAAACCAATGGGATTCTTATCTAGCCGATAACTCCTCTTCTGATGTTTCCGAGGTGGTATATTGGGAGGCTAGTAAAGCTGTTCTAAGGGGTAAAATTATAGCTTACACCTCCCATAAGCGGAAGGTACAGGATAAGGCACTGCTGGATCTGTCCCGTCAGTTGGGCCGGGTGCGGGGGGAGTTGCATAGAAAGAGTTCCACAGCCCTCAAGAGTCAATACGGGGAGCTGCGACGTCAAATTAATGATTTACTGGCGCAGAGAGCCCTACGGGATATTCAGATGTATAAATACCGTTTGCATAGGTGGGGCAACAAGGCAGGGAAATTGCTGGCCTCCTTGGTTAACCACAGGGCCCGCAGGCGACATATTCCCAAAATCTGGGCTCCTGATGGCTCTGAGGCAACTTCGCCCGAGGCTATTCAACAGAGCTTTGTACAGTTCTATCAGGCACTATATGATCGGGGGAGCTGTGACACTGAGCAGAGAGCAGAGTTTTTTCGTGGCCTTCCCCTTCCTGAGTTGTCCCAGGACCAGAGAGATGCACTTAACGCTCCAGTGCAGGGCATTGAGATCCAGAGAGCTATACGGGCTTTAAAGCTTGCGAAAGCTCCTGGCCCGGATGGACTGGGCCCCGAATACTACAAATTGCTGGGGGAGAAGATTATTGGTCCCTTTCAGGCTTTATGTCAGGCCATGTGTGAGGGGGGTTTGTCTTCACATCGGCTTACTCATGCTCATATTGTTGTTTTACCGAAACCTGGAAGGGCGGAAGACCAGCTGGGGTCCTATCGGCCTATATCTCTGTTGAATCAAGATATTAAGCTCTTCGCGGCCATCATGGCTGCACGTCTTGGCAAGGTCTTGCCCGGTCTGGTTCACCCGGACCAGGCCGGGTTTGTCCCAGGGCGGTATTCTTCTGCTAATGTTTTGCGAGCCCTATCTGTGCTACAGAATCCGGCACTGCTACGGAGTCATCCGGGTCAGGAGAATGCCCTTATTGTCAGCCTGGATGCGGAAAAGGCATTTGATAAAGTTCTCTGGGATTATCTGTTTTGGATTTTACCACAGATGGGTATCATGGGGAGCTTTCTGGCCGGGATTCGGTCACTATATGAGCAGCCGACTGCACAGATCTTGGTGAATGGGGCGCTCACCTCCTCCTTTTCCCTAGCTCGAGGCACGCGTCAGGGATGTCCTCTCTCTCCTATGCTGTTCATATTGGCCCTTGAACCTCTAGCGATTAAGATCAGGCACACTACCACACTGCGGGGTATACATCTGGGGCCGCAAGAATTTAAAATCAATCTATTCGCTGATGATATGCTTATATTTTTGGGGGATGTAATTACGGGAGTGCCTGCACTAATTCAGATTATCCAACAATTTGGCATGTTTTCCGGTCTGAGTATTAATTTTGAAAAGTCGGAAGCTTTGGCGGTCCACTCGCAATGTGCGGCTCATCATGATCCTTCTTTTCCATTAAAATGGTCTGGGGGCACGCTTAAATACCTGGGAGTGTTTTTGCATGCGGACCCTCGGGTGGTATATAGGAAAAATGTGCTAGACAAACTAGATGCGGTTGGAGCGCTTTGTAAGAGGTGGATGGACTTTCCGATTTCTTTTCTCGGTCGCGTTGCTCTTTTTAAGATGGTCCTCTTGCCAAAGTTGCTCTATCCTCTGCAAATGGTGCCTCTGTGGGTCACATGTAGAGATATTAGGAAATATAAAGGTATTGTTTCATCTTTCATATGGCGCTCTAGACGGGCGCGAATTGGTTACCATAAGCTTATTAGAGAGCGGTCTCAGGGAGGGGTAAATCTCCCGGATCTTCGTCTTTATAACGTGACGGCTCTGCTTCGATGGGTGCACGAACTCTACACGGGTGAGACTAAGTTTGCCCCGCGGGGATTTTGGTCCATGTTGGCGGACCCGGTATCAGTGTTCAATATCTTGAGACCCAGGGCTGGCGCTTGTGCTTCCTTGTTACGACCTTTGCGGACCGCTTGGGGTTGGTGGCGCAGGGAATTGGGGGGCTCGTCGGGCCCCTCCCCTTTCTTGGAGTTCGTGGCTAACCCTGCTTTCCCTGCGGGTACACATGTTTTCTTTGTGCGGGCTAGTCGATCCGGGTGCCGATTTGTTGGTCAGCTTGTGGAGCTGGGTTCGGGGCGACTGCCGGATTTTTTTGCATGCAAGGAGCACTGGGCGTGGAGTGCAGGGTCCGCACTGTTCTATCTACAACTACGTAGTTATTGCTCTTCGCTTCGGCTGCCGTCCGGGGAGTTACCTACCTTTTCCCCGTTGGACAGGGCTTTCCTTTCCCTCTCACTTGAATTTAACTCGCTATCGGCTTGGTACAAACTGGGGAGAGACTGGAGGCCTGCTGAGGTTTTTCTGTCCCGAATGGCAGATGGCTGGAGCTCTGAGTTGGGTGAAGAGGTTACGGTTGATGAGTTGTCACAATGCTTTGTGGATGGCGCGGGGGCGACTCCTAACGTTGCCTTACATGAAATTCATCTTAAGATCGTGCATAGGGCGTATGTAACCCGCTGCGTTGGACACACTATGGGCCTGTGGCCTGATGCCTTTTGTACCAGATGTCCTGCTCTCAAGGGGACGCTGGTGCATCATTTTTTGGAATGCTCTTTGGTGGGACCGCTGTGGGTACGTGCACTTCAAGAGGTGGAGGGTGTTTTGGGGCATTCCCTGGAATGGTCGTACAAGACTCTGCTGCTTGGTGTCACGGGTCCCCTGACTGAGGCTGGTATTACTGCGCCTTTGCAACGCTTTGTGCTGGTGGCTCTGGGGCTCGTTAAGAAGCTCATTCTGCAGCACTGGGTGGGAAGTGTGTGCCCTACGTTCCAACAATGGAGAGCTAGTATGTCCCAGATGGCGGTCTGGGAGAGGCAACGCAAGAAGGGTGCCACTAGCTGGCAATCAGTGGCTTATGTGGAGTGCTGGGACTCGTTCTAAGCTGGGTCGGTTCCTCAGGATGCAAGGGGAGGGGGGTGGGTGGATTTGGGGCGGGGGGGAGGGAGGGAGGTTTGTTTTCCTGTTGTTCTGTTTCAAAAATGAAAATTGTGAACTTTCATGAGAAGGCTCTGTTTGAGTGCCTGATCTCTGGCCTAGCTGTATTGTATACCTGATTATTGTATCTATGGTGTTATTCTCTTTTGGCTTGGTTGCTGATTGTACCTCTCGTGATTGGTTCATTCAATAAAAATATATTCAAAAAAAAAAGAGGGGGTGAGGCCAGTGAAGCTGATGGTCATGTGCAGGTGGACCACAGACCTGCAACCGCTCTGGCATCCCTGAGCTCCCTCCACCCAGTGTGGACCTTCCCCACCCTGCCCTTGGTATGCCACTATATATAGACCAAGGTTCTGTAGTGTAGTGGTTATCTCATTTGCCTACCACAGACAAAGGATTTGCCTACCACTAAAAGATTAACCCTTTAGTGGACTCTAAACAAACAAACGTATTGGGACCCTATCATACTATAAGTTCATTTTAAAATGCTCACAAATGGAATCCTGCATGGTTCTGACTGCAGGGGAAGAAGCAGCATGTAAGAAGCATTGCTTCCTGATGTTGGCTGCAAACAGGTGTAGGGAGAATAGGCAGATCTCTGTGAACATGAGTGATTTTGGTTCCCACACCTCCACTTTCCAGTCTGCTAGCTTTTTTTCTTATCTGGGCCAAAATCTTCCTTAGGCACTATGAAATAGCACATTTCTCAGGGCCTCTCCTAATCATTTAGGCCCTAGGCACATGCCTAGTGAACACCCCCATAAAGTGACAGTTTGATAAGAAACTGGAAAGAGAGGAGATTTCTGGTCACCGTGAGTTTTAAAAGCAGATTTTCTCTGTATTGCATTGAGAAAATAAGAGGTTTTTGTGATCCTGCCTCAGCAGCAGCACAGTAGTAGAAATGTATCAATGTATTGAAATGTTACGTAGCTGAGCTAAGCAGAGAGAGAGGTGGGCAGCACCCTGTGCTAATTATTCACTGAAGGAGAGACAGGAAGACTGATGGTCACATTTACAGACTTTGGAGGATATTGTCCACTAAAGAGGATAAAAGTTAAATGGGTTTAATAATGTAAGAGGCAACAACAAGCAAAGAATCCAACAGAACTGCAGTAAAATATCAAATCGAAGAACAAAAGCAAAAACTGCAGGAATGGTGTACAAGACACTAAGGCCCTGATTCTACAAAGTGCGTCCCGATTTTAGGCAGCTGTAGGCGTCCTACAGCTGTCTAATCAGCCAATCGGGATGCATGTTTTTTAAAAAAATGCTCCCCAGGCAGGCCGCCTATATTGAAGGCGCCTCTGGGAGCCTAGGGAGGCACGCAAGATGCCTAAGATCGCCTAAGGGCCTTAGGCGAACCTAGGCGGCCCTAAGTGTCTTCCTAGTAGAGGAAGAGACGCTTACAATGTAGGCCAGCAAAATGCTGGTCTACATTGTAAGTAGACGCCGCCGCTATACTTATCGCAGCAAGGGATCTCTCCTGACGGCGATGGTAGTGTCTGGGGGAGTGGGGGCATCTTCCGGCTGGAGGGTTTGGGCACCCTCCTGCCGGCAATCGGACAGGCGGCCACTATACTTATCGCGGCAGGGAGATCCCTTGCCGCGATAAGTGTAGCGGCCGTGTCTACTCTAACCCGATTCTGTAACCGGCGTCTGTAACATGGACGCCGGTTACAGAATCGGGGTTTAGTGTAGGCCCAATTCTGTATAGGACGCCTCTCCTGGGCCGTCCTATAGAGAATCCGGGCCTAAGTCTTTAATGAACAAACATAAATATAAATATAGTCATAAAACAGTTGTATCCAAAGGGCTGGTGAACCGGGACCTGACACTGTCCGTGTTTCAAAGAAACGCCTTCCTCAGGGGTTCAAAAGTGTTACACATACACTTCTCCCTCCGAATTTGCGGAGGTTAAGGGATCAACATGACTGCAAATACTGGAAAATCGCGAATAACTTTTTCATGTGTTATTCGCGGTTTTCTTTTAAAAACCCTCCCGCATTTGGTGAAACCATGAATAACAATCTCGCATTCAGGTAGCTCAACCTTATTCCAACCTTTCTTCATCCCCGCTCCCCCTCTGACGCAACCACTTTCCCTGTGCCGCGTTCTGCCTCCCATCTTGACTCAACTTCCTGTTTCTGGCGGGGCGGGACACAGCAGAAGGAAAGCTCCAGGGCTGCCGCAGGCAACCCCATGTAAACTACCGCCGCTGCTGGCAACCCCAGAGACAAGTTTGAAAGTAGAACCAGTGGGGTTTGAGAATGAGCGAGAGATGCCAGACTTCAGTCGCAGTAGGAGCGTGGAGAGAAAGATATCGGACTGTTGGGGGGGAAGGCATGCTGACTGGGGAGAGCGCAAATGCATGTGATTTGGTCTCTTTTGACTGATTCTTGAAAAGAGGCTGGTAATCTGTGATTTTCTATATGCACCCTGCGAATCGGTGCTTGGAAAAATGCAGCAAAATTTTTCTCTGCAGCCATGGATGACCTAATTCAGGTGGGAGGAGCCAGAGGTTAAAAAAATGCAAATAATCGAAACCACAAATGTGGAAACTGAATACGGAGGGAGAAGTATATAAGGAAACCTTATGGATAACAACTTGGAACAGCAGTATGGTGAACAACTTAGCAAGCTATGTGAGCTCCTATGCGGTGCAGGACAAAAGCGCATAGGAGCTCACACAGCTTGCTAAGTTGTTCACCATACTGCTGTTTCCAGTTGTTATCCATAAGGTTTCCTTGTATATGATACACTTTTGGACCCCTAAAGAAGTCGTGTTTCTTCGAAACATGGACCGTGTCGGGTCCCGGTTTAATAATGTAAGCACACAGAGGAAGGATAGCTGAAGCTAATCAGGGGAGTCAGAGAAATTTGTCACCATAGTAAAAGAGGAACATGACCTGTTGACTGGAGTTGAGAGTTAGGTTTTCAGATCTCTAGGTCTCTGATACTTGGAGATTTGGGCCCTGATTCTGCAAAGTGCGTCCCGATTGTAGGCAGCTGTAGGAGTCCTACAGCTGTCTAATCAGCCAATCGGGAGGCACGTTTTCTAAAAAAAGGCTCCCCAGGCAGGTCGCCTATATTGAAGGCACCTCTGGGAGCCTAGGGAGGTCCGCAAGCCCGCCTAAGCTCGCCTAAGGCTAGGTGGTAGCCTTAGGCAAACCTAGGCGGCCCTACGCATCTCCCTAGCGGGAGACGCTTACAATGTAGGCTAGCAAAATGCTGGTCTACATGGTAAGTAGACGCGGCCACTATACTTAATCACGGCAAGGGATCTCCCTGCCGTGATTAGTATAGCGGCCGCGGCTACGGCTGCCAGTCTCCCCTCCCCAACCACCACCCCCGACGATTGCAGCAGGAGAGTGTCCAACCCCTCCTGCCAACAAAGCCTGCAATCGCCAGCAGGAAGGTGTTCAACCCTTCCTGCCGGAAGCCCTCCCCCCACCCCTGACGATCGTGACAGAAGGGTGCCCAAACCCTCCTGCCGACAAAACCCGTGATCGCCGGCAGGAAGGTGTTCAGCCCTTCCTGCCGGTAGCCCACCCCCACCCCCAACGATCGTGGCAGGAGAGTGCCCAACCCCTCCTGCCAACAGAACCCGCCCCCCGGCAGGAGGGTACTCAACCCCTCCTGCTGGACTCCCCCCAATGACCCCCCCCAATCAAAATGCCCCAACCCCCCTCCCCAGACCCCCAACAACCCCCCCAAAAATCGCCAGCAAGAGGGTGCCCAACCCCTCCTGCCAGACCCCCCCAACAAAACCCCCACCCCAGAACCCCCCCTTGGGCTTACCTGCAAGATGGCTGGACGGGTCCTCGCACCATCCGGCCAGCAGGCCCGCCCCTCCCCTGCCCAACCAATGGCTGAGAACACTGTCCAGTGGCATCACGAAGGAGGCGGGATAGAGCCAGATCGGGATGGTGTTCCTTAAAGGACGCTTTTGCCGCTCCCACCGGCTTCTTAGCCTTTTTCTTGGTTGCAGGAGTGAACCAGCAGGCACGCTGAAGTGCAGGTCCCAAGAGGTTCCGGACCCGGATGGCTGTGCACCCCCCCTAGGGCGTGCACCTTGAGTGGTCCGTCCCCCCCCTGCCCTTGGTACGCCACTGCTCCAATTATTCCTTATGTTTCTAAGAGTTTCTAAGGATAGTATTAGGTTGGTCTGACCCAGCAGCGGCAAATCTTATGTTGTTATGTTTCTCTCCTCCAAAACCTTAAAATCGCTATTTTTTTTTTTATGTGAAATCATTTTTATTAACCAGTAAATACAGAAAACGTACAAAAGAATCTAAACTGTTGTTTTTATACAGACTCTAATCCCAAACCCCCCCATCCCCCCACCCACCCCACCCGGGCAGCAGCGGCGAAAACAGGGTCCGAAAGAGAGACATAAATAATAGAGAACAAATAGGTTCTTAAACATCCCAGAGCTGTCGTTGAACAAAAGACGTAAAAGTCAAACTAAAAGAATACCAACATTGACGAAAGAGTCTGCCGGACTTAGCAGACATGTCCACTATATCTCTACGTTCTAGCAACATTTGCTGTAACATTAGCGCTCTCCACTGTTGAATAGTTGGGGGCTGCGGCGAAAGCCACTGTAACAGTACACATTTCCTCCCCAGATGTATAGTTCTCTTAAGAAAAGCCGCACAGCCCGGTCTGGGAGGATGAAATCGAATCTGTAATGTAATGAGGAAGCTCGGATGAAGTCTCCAGGTGCAGCCCCAAATCTGAGCCACTGTAGTTATCAATTTTATCCAAAAAGAAGACACCAATGGGCAAGTCCAGAACATATGGCCAAAAGATGCCTGAGGTTGTTTACACTTGCCACATCCATGATCCGTGGTAAGTCCCATTATATGCGCTCTCTTGGGAGTGTAGAATGCTCTCAAAAGAAACTTATAATTGCGCTCTTGCTCCACTGATGAGAAGCGCAAAGCTTTTCCCAAGCAAAGTCCTCTACGTATCATATCCGCAGCTATGGGCACCTGCAAATCTGCCGACCATTTCCTGGCCAATGCCGAAAAGTCTGTCTCGCCCAAAAGGTCCAGTAACAACCCATGGTATATTTTCAGTGGTATGGGCTCTTGTGCTGTCAGACCCAGAACTTCTTGCAATTTGATGTTAACCTCCTCACGTAACACTGCCGGAGTCAATGTTCGCAAATAATGCTGTAATTGTCCGTAAGCAAACCAATCAGCTGCTGGAAGATGAAACTGTGTTTGCAGGTCCGCAAATGAAATAGGAAGCCCCGTGGGAAGCACAGCCTGCGAAATATAGTGAAGCCCCACGGAGGTCCAACGGTGAAAGATCCCAGTGTTCATGCCCGGAAGAAATGCTCCGTTGCCAGCAATCGGTAGACAAGACGTCGCTCTAGAGGAGATCTTCAGCAATCTACACAAAGAATTCCAAGCCTTGCGCATTGCAGGTAATAGTGGATGTGAGCGGATCAGGAGTGAGTCAGGCAAGTGGAGAGCATGCAATAAATAACTAAAATGATATGGTTTAAAGGAAAAGCATTCAATCTCAGGAAAAGAAAAGTAAGTGGTATCACAAAACCAATCATGAATATGTCGTAATTGACATGCAAGATTGTATCTAGAAACACTCAAAAGACCCAGTCCTCCTTTCATTCGAGGTAACATCAGCTTGGATAGGGAGATCCTAGCCCGCTTCCCCTGCCATAAATATTTAGAAAGGTGTGAGTTATGTTGAGCTAAATGAGTGGGAGATAACATGACAGGAAGCATCTGCAATATATAAAGCCATTGCGGTAGTATCATCATGTTATAGAGGGCTATGCGTCCAGATAGAGACAAGGGAAATCTCTTCCAATTAGACAGAGTAGACTCCGTATGTTGAAGTAAAGGCAATACATTTACAGCGTATAATCTGTCCAGGCTCTGAGGAATAACCACCCCCAAATAACGTAAGCGCGAAGGTGCCCATTGTAAAGGAAAATCCCCCTGCCAATCCTGACGCACTGCGTCCGAAGTAGGCAGAACCATGGATTTCTGTTTGTTAAGAACTAAACCAGAGTAGAGATGGAATTCATCTAAGAGGTCCAACGCTCGCGCGAGTGATCTTTGTGGGTCCCCCAAAGTCAGCAAAAGGTCATCCGCAAATGCTAGGACCCTCAACTGAGTGGAGCCCTCAGGTAGGCCCACAATCTCGTCATCTCCCTGAAGAGTACGTAACAGGGGATCCAAGTACAACAAGAAGAGCAGGGGAGACAGTGGACATCCCTGTCTAGTACCCCTACCCACTGGAAAACCAAGAGATCGCACCCCATTAACCAGCACCGAGGCAGTGGGATCCGAATAAAGTACGCGAATCAAGGCCAAATAGTTATCCGGAAGCCCAATATGCTGTAATACCTGAAATAAATAATGCCAATGAACCTTGTCAAAGGCCTTTGCTGCATCCAACCCAACCAGTAGGCCAGGGCATTGCAGCTGCTGCGCCCGAGAGAACGCCATCAACACTCTACGAACATTCAGTACCGAGTGCCGTTCCCGAACAAAACCTACCTGCTCGGGCACTATAATAGTAGGCAACAGAGGCGCCAGCCTATCCGCCAGCACACGAGCCAAGATTTTAATATCAACATTCAATAAAGATATCGGCCGGTAGGATTCAATATCAGTTGACGATTTAGACGGCTTCGGAATCAAGGTTATGAGGGCATCGTTCGCATAGGTAGGAAATGCACCACGAGTTTGAACTTTCTTATAGTAATTTAGTAATGGCCCCCCCAGGACGGACGACAAGATCTTATAAAACTCTGGAGAGTAGCCATCCGGTCCCGGGGCCGTGCAAGACTTCAAATTTTTTATCGCCCGCAACACTTCTTGTACTTGCAAAGGTCTATCCAAACGAGCTGCCTGGGCTGATGATAATCTGGGCATCCCCGCGTCCTCTAAGTAATCACACACATCAGGGCCCATGTAAGGACCCGGGGAGGCATAAAAGGCCTCAAAATAGTTTTTAAAGCAATCTGCAATCTCCACCGCCGAGGTCAACAGCCTCCCCAAGTTCTCTCGGATCATAGGAATGTATCTAGATCCCCTCCAGCTTTTGGTGACGGATGCTAACAACTTCCCTGCTTTATTACCATGTTTATAAAACTGAAACTTCCTAAAAAACAACAATTTTTTCGTACGTTCGTGTATAAGGGAGTTTAACTCAGCCAGAACCGTTTTATACATTTCGTTAGCTGTCACCGACGGAGAACTCAGCAAATCACGTTTTAGCTGACGAGACTGACTCTCCAAGTATACTATGCAATGTGCTATGCGTCTGGTCCTGGAGGCAACATATGCGATAATGTCCCCACGTAGCACTGCCTTTGCAGCGTCCCAAAAAAGGACAGATTGTTCGATATGTTGTGCATTATTAGTGCAGTAAGCATCCCATTTAGTCAATAAAAATTCCCGAAATTGAATGTCCTCATGTAAATATGCGGGAAATCTCCACCCCGACCCCGCGCCAACAGGACCTCCCATCGCTACCTCAAGCCAAATCATATGATGATCTGATATCTCAAGAGGGCCTATAGTTGCCTCCGAGACCCGAGCAAACAACTTCTCAGATATTAACGTGTAATCTATTCGGGAATAGGAACCATGAGCTCTAGATTGGTGTGTATAGTCTCTCTCTGTAGGATGGAGTAATCTCCAAGCATCCACCAATCCCAGGGTTTGACAAAGATAAGGAATACCTTTAGTGCGTTTCACCGACGTCATCCCCACTCCCCCAGAACGATCCAAGCCCGGGTCTGCTACCTGGTTCAAATCGCCCACTACAATCAGAGGGCTATCAGTGTCCCGCAGGCAAATATTGACCAAATTTTGAAAAAAAGAATGCTGATATCCATTAGGGCCGTATCCCACCAAGAGCCTAAAAGGCCCCCCCGGACCAACCACCCTCACAAGAAGATAGCGGCCCTGGGTGTCACGCCTCAGAACCTGGACAGAACACTGCAAGCCCTTCCTTATCAAAATGGCTACCCCCGCCCGTTTACCTGCAGAAGAGGCAAAATATAGGTCCCCAACCCAACCTCGATGTAGTTTCTGATGTTCTTGATCCGTTAGTCTAGTCTCTTGTAAGCAAGCTATATCTGCCTTATGATGTTTTAATTGAGACAATATTTTGGTGCGTTTAGAGGGGGAAGTAATCCCAGACACATTCCAGGAGAGTATACGCAGTGTGCGATCACCCACCAGGGTCCTCCACCCAACTCATCATAGATACTAATGTCCCCAAGAAATAACATCCCGGGGTGCCCAGCCTCACCCCAAGACTCACGCATACGCTCCATTCAAACATCCTCACCAGCCTTAACAGAAAAATCCCCCAACAACCCTGGGAAAGAAACACATACTTCATCAAGAAAATCACCGCTGCCACCCAGGAACCCCCTACCCCCCAATTCCCCCCAACATCCTCAAATTTCTCCCACATGTGGGAGCCAACAGGTCACTGAAGACGCCCCGTCCAGGGCCGCCCCAGCCCACAAAAAATGTATGCCCCTAAGGGCCCTGAAAGCAACATGCCCCTGCAAACAAACTAGCATAGACAGAATTACACAGCAAATCACATATCATACTCAGCGTCCACCAAGTCAGTCCACTCCCGCATTAGGTGGTCCAAGGAGCTTGATAAAAGCAGCCGCCTCCTCTGAGGATTGAAAAGATTTCCAAGTCCCATTTCGCTGAATCCGCAGTGTGGCTGGATAGATGAATTGGAATCTCTGTTTAAACTCCGATAGTTGAGCACATAGAGGGTAGAAAGGCTTCCTCCTCTCCTGCAAGGCCATAGAAAAGTCCTGACTGATGCGAATAGGTGAGCCATCATATTTCAAAGCATCCTTCTTGAGTCGATATTGATGTAGTATTTCTACTTTGTGTCTGAAGTTTAAGAGCTTTAAAATAACCACCCTTGGTCTGGTTTCCAGGCCAGGACGAGGGCCCAAACGATGCGCCCTCTCTATACGCAAAGGCCCCGCAGCAGCGGGAAGCGGCAGCTCCTCACCCAGCCATCTCTCCAGCAATTCTGGCAGTGAGCGATCTGGGAGTGTTTCCGGGACACCCATCAGGCGCAGGTTCGAGCGGCGGGAGCGATTCTCCAGGTCATCCAACTTGTCCGCCTGAGCTCGAACCTGCGCCTGTAGCGCTTTAAAATCGGCACTCTGAGTTGTACCTGCATCTTCCAGAGTAGATACCCGCTGCTCGAGCTCAGTCGTTCGGGTCGCCGCCGCCGCCAGCAGCGTCTCGATATTAGATATTTGCGCTGTGAGTGCTTCTAACTTCGGCCCTAAAACCTGGGCCAGAGCGTCCTTGATGTCGCTCAGCGCCGTGTCAGCAAGATGCGAGACCGCCGCCGCGGGGCTCGCCGCCATGTTAGATTCACCTGGCCGAACCCGCTCCCGTTCCTTACGCGTCGAGCGCGCCTGCATGGGTTCTCTGGAGCGAGTGAGATATCTGTCCATGCACGTAAGGAGGCACAAGCTATCGTAATTTCGCCAAAAACGCGATTTAATTGCTCGTGGCTGGCTAAAACTCGGCAGGGCAGCCCCGGAGCGAGCAAGGAGACATCCTTACACGCTCATGGCATCACGTGACCTCCAAATCGCTATTTTTTATATTTTTTTATATAGCTCCAATGGCCCATTTATGGTGCAATGTTTTTGGCAGTAGCCATCTTGGATTTTTAGTGATAATTTTTAAATTTTCTTTTTTCTGCCTGAAAACCACTTGTTTTGCCCAGAGATCACCTCACATGGATGCCCCAGACCATTCTAGCCCCAATTCCTGCATTTTTTGCACAGACCTACCAGCTCAGGAGCGGCTGTAATCCATGTGCTACGGGGGTGCGAGAGGAAGGGGCAGGAGCTTCATACTCAGCTCCTATTCAGTCCTGTTTCTTTCACTGTTTGGTGTAGTCCTAGACCTTCCAGTTGTTGGACTATCTGTTGGGCCTTTTGGCATGCTGTGTTATCTACATTTAGATTGAAGTCACCACATACTCGGAATGAGGAGAACTTTAGGTTGACTTCTACAATGAGGTTCACAATGTTTAGCCATTCTTCTGTGTCTAAGTCAGGGATGGCATATAACACCATTATGCCCATTTTGTTTGTGTTTCCTACTCTAAGAAGAAAACATTCTGCTCCTGTTGATTGGATAGATTTCATTTGCTGGAATCTCAGCCTTCAGAGACATCAGATACAAAAGCATCAGAACAAGAATATTCTCAGTAATGGCTCCAAGGAAAGAATTAAAACTAGAAAAGGACAACAGAAAATTCAAGAAAGAGATAAAGACCATCCTTTTCCAGACTAATAATGAAACTGACAGGATGAGTAGCAACTTCCCACTAGGAAGATGATAGGGCAAACGCAAAAGAGATATCCAAAATGCTGAGAATATGATAAATACGTACAGATAACTAGAATTATCAGAGGTGTGTACATCTAGGATGAGCATAATATATGATACTGATATTATGCATGTAAGTAAGTAGGTTTTAGAATGAATATAGGAAGCAATACTAGTATTATGTGTGCATATTCATAGAATGAGTGCATTAACCATCACTGAAACACTCAGGCCTCCTTTTACGAAACTACAATAGCAGTTTCTAGCGTGGGGAGCCACGCTGAATGGCCCACACTGCTTCCAACGCTCATTGAGTTCCTATGAGCATCGGGAGCAGTGCGGGCCATTCAGCGCGGGTTCCCATTCTAGAAAGAGGGGGTAAGTCTCTGTTATAGAAGCTCATGGATTGTAACACCGCTACAGTAGCTCATGTATTGTAATACCTTTACAGAAGCTCATGTAAACTGTTGTGAATTGACTCGCCAGTCATTAGTAGTGGTATAGAAGCTTTCAGAAAACAGCAGCGCCTGGTATTGAAAATTTTGGTGTCTTAAGTAGCCTGGTGGGTGGGCTAGTGAATCATAGAGAGGAGGACCCAGGCCCATAAGCCACTCTAAATTTATGGTGGAAAGTGTGAGTCTACAAAAACTCTACTATACTGCCATATAGGTGTCACCTGCAGCTATAAGGTCTATTAGGGTGGATGACAGGTAGGTATAGTAAGTTTTATGGGAGTTTTGGAAGGCTCAGCATAAATTATAAGGGAGTTATGGTGAGATGTACATCTGGCACCCTTTATATGAAGGTCACAGCAGTGCCCTCTAAGGTGCCGCACTGCTCTGTTGACATGTCTTTGTGGCCAATCTGTTAGAATGCTGGCCCCCTCTCCTGTTCAAATAGTCTGGATTTGGATGTTTTGAACTTAGATGTTTTTGTGGTTGAAAATGGAAAACAAAGTTAAGCATCCTAAGGTGGTGGCCAAAGACATTTAAATTGGTGATTTAAAAAAATAAAAATTTGGATATCTGGTAGTTTTGTTGGTTTCAGAAATGGTTGTTTCTCCGCCCCTTGCAGGAAACATCCAAAGTCGATCTTAAGACGTCCTATTAAAATTGGCCTTCCACATGGTTTTTCTTTGTATTTGTAACTACGTTGAATTGTAAAGCATATACAGTATATAAATAAATTGTTATGTTATTGTTTTGCATGCCGACAATAACATGCAGGACTTATGCGTGCTGGATTAAAACAGTTACTGTGAGCACTCCGAGGGTGTGTGTGTGGGGGAACCCCCCACTAAACTTAGAAGTGTTCGCGCTTCCAATGGGGAGGGGGGTGTTTGGGGGAACCACCCCATTACAGAGGAAACTGCCGATTATCACCCAAAACAAGGTAAAATGGCAGTTTCCTCTGTAATGGGGGGTTTACCCCCTCCACCACCCCTCCTAAAGGAAAAGCGAATACTTCTAAGTTTAATGGGAGGGTTCCCCCCACACCCCCTCGGAGTGCTTACTGTAACTGTTTTAATCTGGCATCCATAAGTCCTGCACGCAATTGTCGGCATGCGTTTGTACCACGCTTTTTAGTTAGTGTACCATTTTTTGTGCATGCGAGCAAACTTGAAAGAGGTTTAAGCATGAATGTAATTTTTTTTTTTACGTGTAAGTAAAATCTTTCATGACAGCATTAGTGAATAGGTCCCAAAGTCTGTTTTATTTTCTTCTCTTTTTACAGTAGGAAGAAAGGAGGTAGAATAACGCCAAATTTCATTCAGAGTGAGAGAAAGAAAAGACCATCTTCAGCCTCTTACAAACTAAGGAAAGCAAAATCACTGGTAAGTAAGTAGGCTGCAAACCAAGTTCAAATCTTGTTTTGCCCATTGATACTCTTTTTGATGCTAAATGTCATTTCGCCCTCCATTGCCATATGTACAAACTTAAGTCCAGATTTACTAGTATGTGTTAACCTATACATTTTAACATGAGTTATACATTTCATTAGTAAATACAGTAGACCCAACTGAAAATAATGGAATTTGCATTAAATAATGTGTCCACATTAACACGGTAACACAAGTTTATTTAATTTATTTTAGAACTTACTATACCGCATTAACTGACAAAGTGATGTACAGGCTAAACAACACAAAAAAAGGAATTACATTAGTGAATAGAAAAATCAGCCAGTCAGCCATTCCAACACATTAAATCTAGCTATTAAATTATAAGTCCTTTGGCCCTGACTCTATAAAGTCCATCTGATGTTAAGCACTGATATCTGTACCTAACATAATTGAATAATAGACTTAATTGGTAGTGATATTGGCACTCAGCATCTCACAATTGGCTTTAATTGCATTTGAAAGCTAGGCGCCTAACTCAAAAGACTTGATTCTATAAAAAGTAGGCACATATCCCAAAGTGCCAACACTAAAAGTGGGTATGGTTAGGGAGCATAACATGGGCATGTTTTCGAGTTCGGCACCTCTTTGTGAATTAGGTGCTGTAAGGTGCTGATATCAGCACCTAACTTTAGGTAAGGAAAACCTTGGAATAAATTGGAGATGCCTAAATGTTAGGATTAGAGAATGACATGGGGATACATTTATACCCATCCCCGCAGGAACTCAATTTCCTCATCTTGTCCCTGTGAGCTTTGTCACTGTCCTTGTCCCTGCCCTATTCCTGTAAGCTCTGCCTTAACCGCACAAACCTTGAACAGTTATGATTTTAAAGTGTTTGAGACTTGTGCAGATGAGGACAGAGCTTGCAGGAATGGGGCAGGGACAGAAAAAGAACTCACCGGGATGAGACAGGGAAATGAGTTACCGCAGGGACTGGGAAAAAATTGGCCCCATGTCATTCTCTGGTTAGGATGCTGAGCACTGCCTAAGCATGCTTAGGTGACGCTAAGCGTGATTCTATAATGGGTGCCTATATTTTATAGAATCAGTGCTAATATCAGCGCCTAACTTTAGGCGAACTTTGTGGAATCAGGGCCTTGGGAATAACTGAGAAGTTTTGAGTTGTGATCACCCATCACCCTGAGATTCAGGGTAGTTTTGTCAGGGAGGGGTCAACTTTCTCTCTTCTACAGCCTCTGACCAACAAACTCACAGATTCAGGGTTAGTGTAACAAAGACATGGGTGCAGGTATATCCGTCAAAAAGTTTTGTCCTTCCACCAGGTCTTCCCCTCTAGCCATGTTCTTTTTTTGTATAAATATTTTTTATTCTTTTTTTTAAATTCTTACATCAAGTGAAATACATGTAATACATTCAATTATACAAAAAAAACACTTGAAATTATCATTAAATTTTCTTACAATGTGAATTAAATAAACCCTTTTTCAGAATTTATATCATATTAATATTACAATAGTTTTCCCTCCCTACCCCTTCTATATGTTCTATACATGTGTTATTATATCTGATCAGTGGAATAAATTGTCAATGGTCTCCATATTTTATTAAATTTGTTAATATAACCTTGTTGTAATGCCAATTATAATTATAATCCACTAGTCTTTAAGCCCGTTACATTAACGGGTGCTAGAATATATGTCTTGTCTTTTTTTTTTTTTCTTTCTGTCTCTCTCCCCCTCCATTTCCCTGTGTAGCGCTGTCTCTGCTTTCTTCCTCACTTTGCACTCTCCAGCTGTAACATTACTGCCTCTCTTTTTCTCCTGCAAGCATGTCTGCTCTCTTTCTCATCCCCAGTCTCTTTGCTCTTTTTCTCTTCTTGCAGGGGTCTCTGCTCTTTCTCTATGTGTTCCTTATTCCTGCAAACCTCTATGCTGTATTTTTTTCTCTGTATGCTCCTGATCTTGTGTTTCCCTGTAGGTATTTATTCCTGTTTTTTTTCCTTCTTCAGTCTCAGCTCTTCTTTCTCTGAACATTTCCTACCTCAGTCTCTCCAATTTTCTTTCCTTCTTCAGTCTCAGCTCTTCTTTATCTGAACATTTCCTTCCTCAGTCTGTCCAATTGCAGCTCTCTTGCCCTCTAAGCCCCTGCTGCAAGTGGCTGTGCATGTCTTCTCTCCTGCTCCCCTTTCCCGACAAACCTGCAACTCCAGCAGCGTGAGCAGCACTCTACACATGCTGCTTCGGGGCCTTCTACTGCCCTGATTTACTCTGGCACATCCCTGATGACATCATCAGAGACACGGCAGAGCAAATCAGGGCAGTAGAAGGCCCCGAAGCAGCGTGTGTAGAGTGCTGCACACGCTGCTTGAATCGGCGTTTGGAGTCGGGACCGTGAAGAAAGTAGTGGCTGGAGTCTTTTTTCGGCGCTTCCCTTCCCACCCCTTGAGATGTCACCGCGGCTCCTCTTGATCACCGCCAGCGTCGGAAGCCTTCTCCGACGCTGGTGCGGCTCGTGAGAGGATCCGACAGGATAGCAGGATGTCCAGCGCTGGGGTCCAGTCCTTCCGGCGAGTTTAGGTAGGTGCTGGGGATTTGCACATGCGCACTCCTGCGGCCACAGACCTACTGATCATGGAAGCACGCCGATAGGAGTGCGCATGCGCGGCTAGCGTTTTATTATATAGGATATGGCTGCTAATGGCTTTTTGGCTAAGTTCAAAACAAAAATTAAATCCCTAATTTTAATTCAAGTGGCAAGCACAGCTTTGTCCTGGAAAGATTTATTCCTTTTAGAGTTCACCAAGATAGATCTTTGCCTGGCATTTTGTTGCTCAACCAAACCCACTTCAGGGCAGTGGGAAGATAGGCTACTTCCCCTATTACGAGTCCCTGGAGACAGGGGTGGGTAACCCATTCCCACAAGATGCCTTCAAGCTTGGCTCTCTCTCACTCTTTTATTTTCAGGCCCTGTTCAATATCAAGTATGTACTCAATGAAATTGTATAAATTTATGTGATACACTTGTTGTTATATGAAAAATGAATAAAAAACTTAAAACAAAACAGGCCCTGTTCAATCATTTTATAGCAAAATTTGATTCATAGTTAATTTCAAACACAATATAGTTAAAAACCAAAAAGGAACCACAGCCCTGGCTTCAGTTTGATTCCCCCAGGGCTGGGCAGCCACCTCTCTTGCACTGTTTCACTTTCTCACACTGGCTCGTCTGCTGCTGCTGTAAACAAAAACTCAAATGGTATCCCCAAAATCTTGGACACAAAGTAGACAAAGGAAAATGCTCAAAGACTTAGCTCCATGTCCATATCTTTCTCGCCTGTGTTTGGACTGTTTCCTCCAGTACCACTCATGCTAACCTCTTCCACATCCATGTCCTCAGACATTTCCTCAGCCTGTGGGTTTTTAGACTGTAGCTCCATGGGTTGGGCCTCTTCCTCTAACCCGAGTTTTCACTGCCCTTCTGCTTCATCTTTTGTAGCCTATGGAGGTTTCAATCTTCTAAGGGTCAATAAGCATGGTGAATCAAGACACCCCCCCCCCCCCAGATCTTATTCTCAGTTTACTAGGGGTCCTATCCTGAGCTTCCTCACAATAGTAAATGTGTTAAGTGCAGCAGCAGGAGAAGTCAAAAGCTGTCACAAGAATTGCTATACCACTCTACTACCTCTGTGCACATGGCTTAGCCATTGCTAGTTTTAAGCCACATCATGCAAGAAGGAACTCCACTGCAAGCCCAAAGTTCCTGTATCCCATGTGCATAGGTACTATGTGGTAGTGGTAGTTGCAGACCTGGCAGAAGGGGGGGGAAGAGTTGGGTAGGAAAGTAAAGGTGCTTGACAGGGGTGGCATAGAAAAAGGATGGAGAAATGAGATGAGATGCTGGATGGAGAGAGGAAGAACTGATTTATAGGTTGCAGGAGGCATCAGAAACCTTAGCTCTATGCTTATACAGACTCATTCTCTCATCCTCTTTTTTCCTTTCTCCTCCTCCAGGGATGACCCCAGCACTCTTTCTTTTATTTCCAAGCATGATCTCCTCTCTGTCCTCAGCATGGACACCATGACCAAAGCACTTGACTGCTACATGGACTCTCAATCAGCAGAGGATAGCCCTCTGCTTTCTGCCCCTTCCTTTTCAGTGTACAAGGAGAAAGGGTAAGACCGCGTCTAAAACTGAAGCACACATGGAGGAGAAGAGCTACTCTGCTCTCTAATCCATTTCTACTACTACTACTACTATTTATTATTTTTATAGCACTACCAGAGGCAAGCAGCACTGTATATTAAACAATCAAGAGACGGTCCCTGCTCGAAAGAACTTACAATCTAATTATGACAGACACACAAGATAAAAGGATGAATCTATACACGCTGCTCAGATAGAGTATTACAAGTAGACTGATGAGGCTGATAGGGTAAAGGACTATAGAGGGAATGCCAAACAGATATGGGTGCTTTACAAGTAAGTAGGGTTAGGACTTAAACAATAGTAAAATCTGGCAACCCTACCATTGTGGTTACGGTTTCAAAATGGCTGCTGCAACTCCTAGTGGCAGTCTCATAGTCATTGCTGTATTTGCTATTTTAAAACTATACTGTAGGATCTAGCTCTACTCAGAATGGAAACAAATGCATTGAATTTGAAAACTGAGCCTTCACCTTCTTGCAGGGCCAGTGTTACGGGGTGGCAGCCAGAGGGCAATTGCTCTGTGCCTCCATTCCATAAGAGGCTCTATAACTGCCTCTAACTATCAGAGACATAGAGGGGCATAATCGAAAGGGACGTCTAAGTCCATTTACGTCCATCTCGCAAATCGTCCAAAGTAAAATAACAGCTTAAGACACATTTTCAAAAGATACATCCAACTTTTTTTTCGTTTCAAAAATCATCTAATTATACGTCCTGCCGATCTGATCGTCCAAGCCACTAAATTGTCTATCTTTATACCACATTTTCCTCCAACTTTCCGTCCAAGTCCAAAACGCCTAGAACAAGCCCTGTTGGGCATGGGAGGGGTCTGCAAAATGATGGACTGCACACCCAGACATGCCACCTAAAAAGTGGGGTACTTTACAAGGCACTGCTGTGAACTTCACAAAAAGGGTGCCTTGTCTTCTCCTCCCTACAGCTCCCTTATAGGTTACCGTGAGCCCCCCAAACCACCTCCAGAATCCCCTAGACCCACTTATCTACCACCCCAATAGCCCTTATGACTGCAGGAGCCACTTCTATGCCAGTACAAAAGGGTTTTGGAGGTGTATAGGGGAATGCACATGTTTACAGGGGCTTATGGGCATGGGTCCTCCACTCCATGAGTCCCTAACCACCCCCAAGACGACTTAAGCTGCCTCTGGACTGGATGACTAGGCTTTTCTATGCCAGGTGGCCAGGTGATGATGGTCTGGAGGCTGAATTTTAAAGTTATGACTAAAATTTTTATTGGGGTGGGGGGGGGGTTGGTGATCACTGGGGTAGTGTGTGGGGGTCTGTTTTAAGTGTTTGCAGTGCTTATCTGGTGACTTTAGGTGAGTTTTTGTGGCTTAGACCATGTCACAACGTCCAAGTTCCATCTAGGCTCTGTTGTAAAACTTTCGGTTATACATGCTGTACGACTAAGTCTAAGCCGGCCCACGTCCCGCCCAACTACCGTCCTCGACACACCTCCCGAAATGCTCCGTTTAGCTTTGGTCGTTCAGCGGCACTATGAAGGCCTAGATCGTTTATAAATACATCCAAAACCTGTTTTTATTATCGGCACTTGGACGTTTTTGAGAAATGTTCGTCCATGTGCCGACTTAGGCCAGTTTTTGGACGTTTTTCTCTTTCAATTATGAGCTCCATAGCCTGTAGGTAGGCTTTGCAACCCTCTCTCCAGTTTCTGCCTGGGCCCCTGTACGTTTAGATCTAGCTTTGCCTTCCTAACATGAAATATGCAATAGTGGGAAAACAGATTGCCAGAGAATTGGCTGGAATAAGCAAGAAATTGTTCTTTAAATACAGCAGTGATAACAATCTTTGCATTGCACTTTGCCTAGGAGTACAAACATGCATTGTGCTATCAGTATTTTTGTTCAGTCTTAATGACAACATGTCTTTTAGTGAGGGTGCCCCCATTGATTCAAGACTCATTTTAAAACCACCTTGTCAAAACAACCATGTGTACTACTTCTTCTGCACGTCCACTGCAGTTCAAGATTTTTCCTACTCCATATATGCATCAACTTTCCTGCTGAATTTAGGAGCATGTACTAAATATATTATTTAATCATTGAGAAGATTGGGATATAAATAATAGGAAATTTTTTTATTACTTATATCAGAGCACAGTAGGACTTAATATACAGTGAATTATGGAATGAACTTATGAATTAGCCTGTCCCTTTGGAGTCCAGAAGTCAAAATTTTTGCTTATGGTTAACTAATTTCTAGGGTTTCTTTATCCCATAAGAAGCATTTCTACAGTTGCTATTGTAATTACTTGTAATTAATTACTTTTTTTGAATAACTAAGGTGCCCTTCTCCTAAAATGCACTGAAATCTGGGCTTAGCATGTGCTAGCGCAGGACTTTGCTGCAAGCTAAACCCAGAATTGATGGAACACTTTAAGGGTATTTTCTTTTTTTTTTTTTTTTCATTTTCAGGTTGTGTTAATGTTTACATTAGGAGGCACTAAGGCCCAGATTCTGCAAAGTGCATCCCGATTTTAGGCATCTGTAGGCGTCTAATCAGCCAATCAGGACGCACGTTTAAAAAAAAAAAAAAAGCTCCCCAGGCAGAACCTACACATCTCTCTAGTAGAGAGAGAGACGCTTACAATGTAGGCCAGCAAAATTATGGCCTACATTGTAAGTAGACGTGGCCGCTATACTTATCGCAGCAAGGGATCTCTGCCGCGATAAGTATAGTGGCCGCGGCTGCCTGTGACCCCCCCCAATCGCTGGCAGGAGGGTGTCTATCCCCTCCTGCCGGAGGACGCCACCTCTCCGGACCCCTCTAATGCCCCTCTATGCTAACACCGACCCCGCGCTAACACCCCTCCAATGACCCCCCCTAACCTCCCCACCAACTAACCTCTAAATTGTTGGCCGGCTGGGTCTTGTTGCCATCCGGCCAGCAAGCCCGCCTCGTCGAAATAAGGTGGGCCCACCCCTTCCCGGCCCATCCCCGCTAAGCCTGGACCAATCAGGCATTAGGCTTAGCAGGGATGGGCCTAGAAGGGGCGGGACCACCTCATTTCAACAAGGCAGGCATGCCGGCTGGACAGCAGCAAGATCCGTCCGTCCGGCCAACAATTTAGAGGTTAGTTGGGGGGGAGGTTAGGGGGAGTCATCAAGGGTGTTAGCGCAGGGATGGTGTTAGCGTAAGGGGGCATTAGTGCGGAGGGGGATCTGGAGGGGGGGGCGTCTTCCGGCAGGAGGGGTTGGGCACCCTCCTGCCGGCGATCGGGGAGGGGGGAGATAGGCAGCTATGGCCTCTATACTTATCGCGGCAGGGAGATCCCTTGCCACGATAAGTATAGCGACTGCGTCTACTTACAATGTAGGCCAGCATTTTGCTGGCCTACATTGTAAGCGCTTCTCCCTCTACTGGGGAGACACGTAGGGCCGCCTAGGTTCGCCTAAGGCCCTTAGGTGAGTTTAGTCGGTCTTGCGGGCCTCCATAGGCTCCCGGAGGCGCCTTCAATATTGGCGACGCGTTTTTATTTAAACGTTTTTATTTAAACGTGTGTCCCGATTGGCTGATTAGACAGCTGTAGGACGGCTACAGCTGCCTACAATCGGGAAGCACTTTGCAGAATCTGGGCCTAAGGTCCTGATTTTGTATAGTGCGTCTAATATTAAGCGTGGTGTGGACGTCCCCATAGGTGCGATTCTACAAAAGGTAGACGTCCTTTACAGAATCGCACTCAGTGTGAGTTAGACATCCACATTTAGAGAATCGCATTTTAGGTGGAAGTTAGTTGTTATAAGAAAGAGCATAAGAATTGCCACTGCTGGGTCAAACCAGTGGTCCATCGTGCCCAGCAGTCAGCTCACACGGCAGCCCTTAGGTCAAAGACCACTGAGATTAGCCTTACCTGCGTAAATTCTGGTTCAACAGGAACTTGTCTAACTTTGTCTTGAATCCCTGGAGAGTGTTTTCCCCTATAACAGCCTCCATAAGAGTGTTCCAGTTTTCTGCCACTCTCTGGGTGAAGAAGAACTTCCTTAAGTTTGTATGGAATCTATCCCCTTTTAACTTTAGAGAGTGCCCTCTCGTTCTCTCTACCTTGGAGAGGGTGACCAACCTGACTTTATCTACTAAGTCTATTCCCTTCATTATCTTGAATGTTTCGATCATGTCCACTTTGTCTCCTCGTTTCAAGGGAGAAGAGGCCCAGTTTCTCTAATATCTTACTGTACGGCAACTCCTCCAGCCCCTTAACCAGTTTAGTCGCTCTTTTCGGACCCTTTCGAGTAGTACTGTGTCCTTCTTCATGTACAGTGACCAGTGCTGGACGCAGTATTCCAGGGGGCATACCATGGTCCGGTACAGCAGCATGATGACCTTCTCCAATCTGTTTGTGATCCCCTTCTTAATCATTCCTAACATTCTGTTCGCCTTTTACGCTGCTGCCGCATCCAGAAGAACGCCCCAACAACGTGAGTGCCACGTACAAGCACGCACGATGTCGTGCATGCTTGTACATGGCATGTGCGTTGACGGGACGGTGGCCGGCTTGACTCGGGAGTTGAGAGGTCCTGTGCATGCTTCTGCAGGATGGCGGCTATCTTGAATCGGGAGCCAGGAGGCGCTGGCAGACAGCAGAGGCATCGGCCGAAGTGGGAGGGCAGCCGCACGGAGACCCCAAGGGAAGGAAACCACCCCGCTGAAGGGGCTGCAGCACCCACAGGCAGATACCCACCCCTGGGCCACCATAGCTGAGAGCTCATTTAGAGAGTCATCACTCATTTTGCGAGTTAAGGTTTGTGGGAGTGTTTTGCTCATCTTGCAAAACACTCGCAAACCACGTTACTCACAAACCGAGGTTTGACTGTATTTGCTAATTATAGGAGAAGATCCATTAACAAGCATAGCTCATGAGAAAGATATCTTTATATTGCTTACTTTAAAAGAGGTCGGAGGACTGCAGTGGGGTGGCAACTGACAGACCTCATTATCTGGGTCCTAGTCATTCTCTTAACAGAAAATTTTCATGTTACTCTAAATTCTCAGTATTAGATCAAGTGTTACAATTTGTAAAAATGCGGTTCCTGCACTCGCGGTTTCATCGTGATTTTTTTCTGGGGAGGAGGAAAATTTTAAAAAGTCTTTTTTCCTCCCTGCCGCCTTCCCGGCCTTACCTGGTAGTCTAGAGGGTTTTTGGGGCAGGAGCGATCTTCCTATGCTCCTGCCCCGTGCAGATCGCCATGAGGAAATGGCTGCTGGGAGTTCCCGTAGTTTCTCGAGACTACGTCGGGAACTCCCTAAAGCCATTTCCTGATGGCAATCTGCACGGGGCAGGAGCGTAGGAAGATCGCTCCTGCCCCGAAAACCCTCTAGACCACCAGGTAAGGCCGGGACGGCGGCAGGGAGGTGGGGGTGGGCCAGAGCCGGATAATCGTGGTTTTTCAGCATTTGCGGTCCGGCTCTGCCCGTATCCCACGCGAATGACGAGGGAGAAGTGTAAAGAAAAAAAATTGAGGCCACTAAGAAGCAAAAGAGCTTAACAGTGTTAACTGTGCATTTTCCAAAAGAGGTGAACTCCCATATCTAGATGATTACCGGTAGTTAGTAAAGATTTGGCACTTAAGAATACCCAGAGGGTAGTTTGAAAAACAGCTGCGATACTAGAAGTAATGGGATTTATCAAAAAGTATCTAAAGTTCACTCTACTATCATCTCAGCAGCTCCAGTTCAGTGGAGCTCTTCTAAATGCATAATAAAGAAAAATGTTTCTTCCTCTCCAGTCAGATGTTTTGATAAATCTGGCAAGAAGGATCAAATGAAAGATATTACATAAAAACATAAGAGCTGCCATACATGGTTTGGTTTTAATCAAAAATTTATTCATATGATTAAAGTTCTTTATAATAATCCCCAAGCCTCTATTCTGGTTAATGGCTCATTAACAAAAATTTTCCCTCTCAAAAGAGGCACCAAGCAAGGATGTCCACTCTCTCCTCTTTTATTTAATTTAGCGCTTGAACCCTTAGCGATAGCTATTAGGGAAAATAATTCTATTAGAGGTATTTCCATTAATGATTCCTCTTTCAAACTTTCAATTATGCAGATGATATAATTGTTTATACCTCTTTAGACTCTATTTCTCATTTATTGCCTTCTATAAGTGAGTTTTCAAATTTCTCTGGTTACAAGATTAACTGTAGTAAATCAGCACTTCTGCCCTTAACCCCTTATGTACAAAAACATCATACCTCTCATTTCCATTTTAAATGGGAATCTGATAAGATCAAATATTATGTCCAGCATTGGTCTCCATACCTAAAGAAGGATATAAAACTGCTGGAGAAGGTGCAGAGACGAGCAACAAAGCTGGTGAAAAGTATGGAGAACTTGGATTACGAGGAACGACTTAAGAGACTGGGGTTGTTCTCCCTTGAGAAAAGGAGACTGTGAGGGGATATGATCGAGACTTTCAAAATACTGAAAGAAATCGACAAAATAGAGCAGGAAAAAACATTATTTACAATGTCCAATGTGACACGGACAAGAGGACATGGACTGAAGCTAAGGGAGGACAAGTTCAGGACAAATATCAGGAAGTTCTGCTTCATGCAACGAGTGGTGGACACCTGGAATGCTCTCCCAGAAGAGGTAATTATGGAATCCACCGTTCTAGGATTTATGGGTAAGTTAGATGTACATTTCCTTATGAGTGGCATAAAGTGACATGGGTAAGGGTAAGCTAGATGGCACTTCTCTTTACGAGAAGCTTAGAGTGATATGGGGACTAAAACTATGCCAGGGTACACCTGGCGAGGCCTCCGCGTGTGCGGATCGACGGACTTGATGGACCTAGGGTCTGTTCCGGAGGTATGTTCTTAATATCTGGGCATATGGTATAGTTCTTCTATAGACAAAACAATGTCTCTAAATTCTAAATTTATTATTGAGTTAACCACCTCTATTTTACAATCATGGTCTCCACTTACATAAGAACATAAGAGTTGCCGCTGCTGGGTCAGACCAGTGGTCCATCATGCCCAGCAGTCCGCTCACTGCCATAACAGACTAGCCCTACCAGCGTACGTCCTTGTTCAGTAGGAACTTGTCTAACTTAGTCTTGAATCCTTGGAGGGTATTTTCCCCTATGACAGCCTCTGGGAGAGCGTTCTAGTTTTCCACCACTCTCTGGGTGAAGAAGAACTTCCTTAGGTTTGTACGGAATCTATCCCCTTTCAATTTTAAAGAGTGCTCTCTTGTTCTCCCTACCTTGGAGAGGGTGTCACAAACAAAAAAAAGAGTTGTCATACTGGGATAGACTGAAGTATCCTGTTTCCAACAATGACCAACCCAGGTCACAAGTACCTGGCATGATCCAAAGGAGTAAAACAGATTTTATGATGCTTAATGAGTCATATTGCAAGAACAGTTTGCATAAATTATTAATCATATTTTCATATATGCCATGCCATATCCAGTTTCCTTAATACTTCACTAGATTCCGATATGCCAGTTGTTATCTATCTGGGGTAAAAATTACCAACCACTAATTTGCTATCTTCGGTAATGGATGTAATCTCACTCAAGATCTACGATTTCAACATCAAAGTTTAAAATTGTTCTGACAACAGATGCTTTAAATGTTGGCTACTGAACTCATGCTCTTCATTTTCACACTCAGAAGGCAAGAAAAAAGAGAGAGAAATTTACTGTACATTAATGTGCTCGAATTAAGACTGATTTTCAGGGCACTTAAAACATTCAAGATGTTATCAAGCAAGAACATGCTAATCTAGACTGACAATCGAGTAGTAATGTTTTACATAAATAGAAAAGTGCAGGCTTTCAGTACCTCTTCACAGATGCAAAAATAGTTATGGGATTTATCAATCCCCATAAATTCTGATCTCAGCAGCCTACCTGCCAGTAGAGCAAATGTATTACTTAAAACCTACTTTTGCTACTACTAATTATCATTTCCATAGCACTACTAGATATACGTAGTGCTGTACACAAACATGTAAGGGACAGAACTCACGGTCTATTCAAGACAGACAAACAGAACAAGCTAAGGAATCCCATATGTGAGAAACTCTGTCCTATTTGTCCTTGAAGAAAACGGTTACTCACCTTTAGCAGGTGTTCTCAAAGGACAGCAGGATAAGTATTCTCATATAGCTTCCCTCCTCTCCTAGGGGTTGCGTTCTTTATGCTTTTTTATCCAACTGTGGGTCCTACATAACTCAAGTCACTTGCACATACGTGGTGGGGGCCTGCCAAACACTTCTAGAAGTTGTAAAGCGCTGGGCAGCATCTACACCAGGGCTCCATTGGTGACATCACCCACATGTGAGAATACTTGTCCTACCATCCTCAAAGAACACCTGCTACAGGTGAGTAACTTCACTTTATTGGAATATTAAAATAATATCCCCTTCATTCTACTATTAGGTGCCATGTACAGTAGTTTACAGAATGCTAGCACTTACTCATGTCAGAGGATCCAGTAATTGGCATTTATGTACATAAGAGCTAGATGCTAGTTTATAAAGTACACATCAAAGTTGCTTAACATTGTGACCAGCCAGGTATTCTCCCTGCCCAGGTCCCAGTTAGGATAAAAAAAAAAATGGAGGAGAAAAGAAATCCCGGAGAGGAATTGGGAAGGGACAGGTAGTTTCTGAGCTGGATAATTACATTGACCACCGGGGGAGCTCAAGGGGCCCTTGGAACACTGCCAGGGCTGACACTGCAGGGCGTCGCCCCAAGATATTTAAACCTGGTGTGGAGAACAGGAAAGGGGGCCAGTTAGGGAGAAGCTTTAAGCCCTTTCTCCCTAGAGAGCACAGGGAGCCAAGCAGGTGCAACAAGCCTATTCCTATGGAGGTGATAGAGGCTGGCCAGGCTGAGGAATCAAATTTTCCAGAAGAACAGAACATGGAATTGGAAGAAAGCCTGACAGAGTTTGCTCCTGTGATTGTTGAGCCTATGCAGGTGAACTTGGCTTCCATCCTCAAACAGTGAGTGTTGTTTGTGCTTATGAACTGTTTGAGAGACTATGTTTTTTTTTTTAATACAAGCTAAGGAGTGATTGTATTTTGGGGAGAGGTTTTGCATTCATCCTGGGTGGGAATTTTGGAAAGTCTATTTAAGGACTTTGTTTTGCCAAAACCTATCACTCTCCTGACCTGGCAGTGAGTGGAACTGGCCAGAGGCTTGTGAGGATTCTTTAGGCACTTGTACTGAATGTGTGCTATGAACTATTCTTGAGTTGGGGTCTGAAATTGCCTGCTCCCAAGCAGACAACCCTAGGACTGAGGGGGCCCATCAAACCCTGTGCCACAACTGAGAAGAAACATTGCTGAGCAAGTTAATGACTATATTTGGGACTGTTATTTTGCTGGTTGTGGTTTTCTACCTTTTTTTTGGTGTGTTTTTTTTTTGATAAAGAGCATTCTGATAAGTTTGACATACATCTTTGAAAGTCTACTTACCTGGAGGATAAAAAGAAATAAAAGCTGATATTATTTTGATATTGGAAAGTAATCGTGGTGACTTTTGTTTTCTGGTTTTCTTTTCCCTTGGGTTCTTATCTGGAATCCGGTCCTGCAGGGTGGCTCCAGTCCGGGCCACACGTCGGGGTGTTGTTTTGTGGGCTATCCACTGAATATGCTATTCAACATTGGTCTTGGAGCTATAGTGGTGGCCACAACATATGACTATGAGAGGGGTCTATACATGGGCAGAGCATGAACAAGCAATAGGTTTGTCACCAAGTAATGCACACAACTTCATAGAATACATTTGCGCATGTTGCATGGAACACTTAGGGATGCCATCTTATACCAGCCATTGACCTGTTGTAAGTAGGTGTGCCTAAATTTGCTGTGCACAGTATTCTATAACATCTTAGGTGTGTCTACTACTACTACTACTTATTATTATTTCTATAGCACTGAAAGGCGTATGCAGCACTGTACATTTAACATTCAATAGACGGTCAAGCTTACAATCTAATTTGGACAGACAGGACATCTCAGGGTTGGGGAGATTCAATGGGTATAGGTATCTGACAGTGAGTGGTAGTTAAGAGTTGAAAGCAGCTTCAAAAAAATGGGCTTTTAGCTTGGATTTGAATACTGTAAGAGATGGAGCATGACATATTGATTCTGGCAGCCTGTTCTAGGCATACGGTGCGGCAAGAAAGAAGGGATGGAGTTTGGAGTTGGTAGTTGAGGAGAGGGGTACAGATAAGAGGGACTTACCCAACGAACTGAGTTTACGAGGGGGGAGCATAGGGGGAGATAATTGAGGAGAGATATTGAGGGACTAAACAGTGGGATGACAGCAGAAAATTTCCACCATAACATACACTGTAAGTACGATAGGAGAGATAGGAAGAAAACCAGGAGAGAGCAGAACCCTTGAATCCCAGCAAGGACAGAGGTGGGAGGTGGTGGTGATCAACAGTGTCAAAGGCAGCAGACAGATCAAGAAGAAGAAGCCATTGGATTTGGCCAGGAACAGGTCGTTAGACACTTTAGCAAAGGCAGTTTCCATAGAATGGAGAGGGTGAAAGCCCGATTGAAGTGGGTCAAGAATATCATGAGAAGAAAAGAAGTCCAGGCAAAGGTTGTGAACAGTACATTTGAGTAGTTTGGATAGGAAGGGGAGGAATGAGATGGGGGCAATAGTTGGAGGGGGATGCGGGGTCTAAGTGCTGTTAATAGACTTGGCACTAAGTGCACCCTATTGTAGCATCTACATCTTGGCACCAAGTTATAGAATTTCCCCTTATGAGTATTGAACAGGTAAATAATGGATTCATAGTTAAACCAAATTAAACCTGGATTTCAATAGGATCCTAGACAGAGTATGATATATCAACTCAAGCATAGATAAAATGAACAGTCTCTAGGTAGCGGTAGAAAAAAAGGGTACAGATGGATTTCAGGGGAGAACAAGATTGTGTCTGCAGACAGAGGTCATGCTCCTCTATGCTATATGGAATCTAGGTTTTGTGGCTCTTGAAATATACAGCTCCATTATTCTTGTAACTTCTCCTGGAAATGACCAGAATTCTCTCTGTAATTATCCTGGAAATGTTCAGTTGTCTCTTTTGTAATCCGCCCAGAACTGCAAGGTTGAGGCGGAATAGAAATCAGTAATGTAATGTAATTTTTTTCCTGTGTTATATTACCACAGTGGTTAAGAGGAAGGGCAAGGGACAAGTGTACCTGCATGAATGTTCATTGGCTCCTCAGGGGCCATGGTGCAGCTTGTGGTCAGAAATGCCAAAGCCAAGCAGTCTCCGCTAGTCACTGTGGGAGTCAGTGGTTTGGAGTTAAAATCAATGTCCAAACAAGGAGGAAGGAAAACAGCAGAGGCAACCAAGATGAAAAGAGAAAATAGCTAAGGAGACAAAATGCTTTGAATACAAGATTTTATTCTGTCATCAAATATCATTCTGGTGTACTATTGACCTGACATGGCCATGTTTTGGTGTGAGTCCCTGTGTCAGGGGTCTGTTGTCTCCAAAATGCATATATAAAATCAAAAGTAGATCTAGAGACCCTTAAAATGATTGTGCTTCTCAAAAAATCAGCATGCATATGTGAGAGAACTGATAATGAGTTTTAATATGACAACATGCATTTCCTGTACATTGTTTGAGCTCTACAAGGCCACCTAATATTAAAAGGGGGGAGAGGGAATTCATCAAGGTGCAATAAAGATTCACTCTTTACTGCAACTTTATTCCCTGAGAGATTTAGCAACTAGCGGTATCCCTGTACCATAGGTTACTGGATCCCTTTTTATAGGAATAACGCTGCTTATGAGCCACCTCACAAGCATCATTATTCCTGTGACCCAGGAGCATTGGGCTGCACAAAACCGCAGCCTGATGCTGCTGGGCTGAAATGATGAACTTTTCTTCTAGACTTCTCCCCCCCTGTGGATAACTGCCAACTCATTGGTGGTCTGGAGGGTGTCTGCTGGGGTCCAGTGATGTCAGTCAGAAACGTTGCCCAGTTGCTCCTGGCCACTGCAATGTTGACCTCAAAATGGCATCCCTAGCGGCAGTCTTGCATGTTTACCACTAGGGGTATATCCTTATATGGAAATATGATTCTTAGTGGTGATCAAGTGAGACTTTCACTAGAGGCGCCATTTTGAAGTTGGTGTTGAAGTGGCCTGGAATAATTGGGCATCATTCCTAGATGATGCTTCTGGACCCAACCAGACCCTTCCAAGGACCCCAGGGGACACCCCTCTGGCCCCCATTGGATGCCCCTAGAACACCCATGAATTAGCAGGGGGATTGTACATGGGGGAATTGGATCCGTGGGAGAACTCGCCACCACAGCCAAGGAGCATTGGGCTGTGGTTTTGCACGGCCCGATGCACCCAGGCAGTAAAATAGCCCCAGCAAAAAGCTGAAGTATATTACCGTGATTTGGGGGCCCTTACACAACTTGTGATATATCACCGCAAGTCATGTTAGGGGATTTGCATAGTAACGAGATACAAAATATGTATTTGCATATTTTGCATCTCATTACTTCGTATTGCTCATTGAAAAATATCGCCACACTATTTTTGGAAGAGCAACATTAAGGCTGCTTAAGTCACGATAAGGGCCAAATACCCTGACTTAAAACTATAACACCATAAGTTACAAAATTATCAATTTTCATTTTAATTGCTATTAACGTTATTTACTTTCCTCTCCCAAGCAAACTAAAAATGAATTGCTGAGAATGCAGGAGAGCTTAACTCAGGTACATCTTGTTAACATCCTGCCCCAGCTTTCATGTTCTTATTTCTGTCACTTGTTGCTGTAATGAAAAAACTGCATGACATGCCACCTCTCCACAATTGTGTGCCAAGTTTTCCATGCATGATCCAATCTTTACACTAGAAATATGTGTGTACATTTATACACCTGCTTCTATTTTTATGGGTTTTTTCCCATCCTCATGGCTGCTTTGTTTGTGTATATATATTTATTTATTGGAGCTTATTAACTGCCTTTATAAATTATTTATTTTATTTCACAAGATTTATTATAGTTCATACTATCTCCATCATTCTAGGTAGAGAACAATCAAACATACGTAATTCCAATATCAAAGAACCTATACCAGACAAAACAAAATTAAAAAAACATGTTATGGCATATTAAAACAAAACTTATAAAATAAATAAAATGCATTCATAAGACTAATGATCTACCGTATTTTCGCGGATATAACGCGCACCCGTGTAAAACGCGCACACGGGTATAGCGCGCAGAAATCACGATGATATGTACAAAAACTTTTGTATACCGCGCTCACGGGTATACCGCGCATGATGCCCGACGCTCCTTTCGCCCGCCCTGACTTTCCGTGCGCTGTCCCGACTCTCCGTTCACCCCCCCTGACTTCCGTGCACTGCCCTGACTTTCCGTGCGCTGTCCCGACTCTCCGTTCACCCCCCCTGACTTTCCGTGCACTGTCCCCCCTTGAAGTCCTGTCCCCCCTTGAAGGTCTGTCCCCATCCTGAAAGCCGGATGCCCCCCCCCCGACGTCCGATACATCCCCCCCCCGGCAGGACCATTCGCACCCCCACCCCGAAGGACCGCCGACTCCCCAACAATATCGGGCCAGGAGGGAGCCCAAACCCTCCTGGCCACGGCGACCCCCTAACCCCACCCCGCACTACATTACGGGCAGGAGGGATCCCAGGCCCTCCTGCCCTCGACGCAAACCCCCTCCCCCCAACGACCGCCCCCCCCCCAAGAACCTCCGCCCGTCCCCCAGCCGACCCGCGACCCCCCTGGCCGACCCCCACGACACCCTCACCCGCCTTCCCCGTACCTTTGTGTAGTTGGGCCAGAAGGGAGCCCAAACCCTCCTGGCCACGGCGACCCCCTAACCCCACCCCGCACTACATTACGGGCAGGAGGGATCCCAGGCCCTCCTGCCCTCGACGCAAACCCCCCTCCCCCCCCAACGACCGCCCCCCCCAAGAACCTCCGACCCGTGACCCCCTTGGCCGACCCTCACGACCCCCCCACCCCCCTTCCCCGTACCTTTGGTAGTTGGCCGGACAGACGGGAGCCAAACCCGCCTGTCCGGCAGGCAGCCAACGAAGGAATGAGGCCGGATTGGCCCATCCGTCCTAAAGCTCCGCCTACTGGTGGGGCCTAAGGCGCGTGGGCCAATCAGAATAGGCCCTGGAGCCTTAGGTCCCACCTAGGGGCGCGGCCTGAGGCACATGGGCCCAACCCGACCATGTGCCTCAGGCCGCGCCCCCAGGTGGGACCTAAGGCTCCAGGGCCTATTCTGATTGGCCCACGCGCCTTAGGCCCCACCAGTAGGCGGAGCTTTAGGACGGATGGGCCAATCCGGCCTCATTCCTTCGTTGGCTGCCTGCCGGACAGGCGGGTTTGGCTCCCGTCTGTCCGGCCAACTACCAAAGGTACGGGGAAGGGGGGTGGGGGGGTCGTGGGGATCGGCCAGGGGGGTCGCGGGTCGGCTGGGGGGGCGCTCGGAGGTTCTTGGGGGGGGCGGTCGTTGGGGGGGGAGGGGGGTTTGCGTCGAGGGCAGGAGGGCCTGGGATCCCTCCTGCCCGTAATGTAGTGCGGGGTGGGGTTAGGGGGTCGCCGTGGCCAGGAGGATTTGGGCTCCCTTCTGGCCCGATATTGTCGGGAAGTCGGCGGTCCTTCGGGGTGGGGGTGCGAGTGGTCCTGCCGGGGGGGGGTGTATCGGACGTCGGGGAGTCGGCCGGGCAAGAGGGCTTGGGCTCCCTCTTGCTCCGATCGTGGATGCGGGTGCGGGTGGGAGCGCGTGCGAGCGGTCGTTCGGGGTGGGGGTGCGAGCGGTCCTGCTGGGGGGGTGAATCGGGCGTCGGGCGGGGTGGGAACTATGTTTAAAAACTTTTGTATACCGCGCTCAGGCATATAACGCGCGAGGGGTATGCGCGGTAGGTAAAAACGCGTATAACACGCGCGTTATATCCGCGAAAATACGGTAAGCTGCCAGTTCTTGGGCTGATACTACTGTTACTGTGCTCTTTACCAGAGAATATTCAAGCCAGCTACTTGAAATAAGAAAGTCTTTATCAATCTTAAAATCTTTCAGGTCTCTTAATCATTGCTCATTGAGAGATAGTGGACCCAGCATTTTGGACTTTGCTATGTAAAATATTGAGGACCTATAGTCCTCAAGATGTATCATCTTCTTAGAGGGCACATCCAGTAGATTAGCTTTAAATGACCTCAATAATGGGAGGGCTGGAATTCTATATAATGGTAAAACTAGAGCGCATAAATTGAGGTTGCAGGGTAGTAGACTTAAGAGTAATGTTAGGAAATATTTTTCATGGAGAGGGTTGTTGATACTTGGAATGTCCTCCCGAGAGAGGTTCTGGAGATGAAAATGGTGACAGAATTCAAAAAGGTGTGGGATGAACACAGAGGATCTCTAAATAGAAAATGAATGGTATAAATTGAAGAGCTAAGGCCGATACAGGCAGGCTTACACGGTCTGTGTCTCATAAAGGCAGTTCAGTTTAGGATGTGCTGAGGAGGGCTATGGCAGTGTTTCTCAACCGTTTCAAGCCAAGTACCCCCTAAGGCTAACAAATACCAACCGAGTACCCCTGCCCAAACTCCACCCCTGACTCCACTCCCAAAATAATAATTCTAATTGTAATGCAATTTCTTCCATCCATTTTTCATATACACACAATATAATCTTATCCTCTATAATAAAACCCTAAGCGTGCATGCACACTTAGGATGGCGTGTTCCCTGACAGCATGATGTGTCCCTCCGTGCCAAATTCCATTTTCAAACACGGAGGCAGGGAACATGCCAGCGACTCCCCCCTCCCACCCTCACTCACCAACCCTGAGGTTCGCCGGCCGGCTATAGTAAACCTCGCAGGCTGCTCTCCACCTCGGTAGCACATTCCCTCTGACGCAATCGTGTCAGAGGGAATGTGCTACCGAGGAGGAGAGCAGCCTGCGAAGTTCGCTACAGCCGACCGGCGAACCTCAACAGGCTGCTTTGAAGAGGAGCAGCAGTGGCGGTAGCGGTTTAACTGGTGGGCCAGAAGGCACCAGGAAGCCAGGATGGAGGGAGAGTAAGAACAGGCATGCACAACAGGGGCAGGCATGGCACAACAGGGGGCCAGGGGGAGAGGGAAAGGGGGCTGCTTTGGGGTAAGGGGTGTGCTGGGGGGCAGACAGCAATCATGCTTTGCTCTGGGAGAGGAGGGAACAGAAGGGGGCCAGGGAGCAGGCAGGCATGGCACAACAGGGGGCAGGGGGAGAGGGAAAGGGGGCTGCTTTGGGGGGATGGGTGTGCTGGGGGCAGACAGCAATCATGCTTTGCTCTGGGAGGGGGGGAAACAGAAGGGGGCCACGGAGAGACAGACAGGCAGGCATGGCAACAGGCAGGCAGGCAACAGAGAAATACAGGCAGGAAGGGGGCCAGGGAGACAGAAAGACAGACAGACAGGGGGCCAGGGAGAGAAAAAGAAGGTCTAGGTGTCAGTCCACAAGCCTTCCTCTGACATCAGTTCTGATGACGGAGAGAAGGTCCGGGCCAGCCAATCGCCTGGCTGGCCCGGAACTTCATCTCTGATGTCAGAATTGACATCGGGGAGAAGGCTTGTGGGCCATCGCCTGGACCTTCCTTTCCTGCAGTTGTGGCGGCAGCTGGCGGGGAAGCAGGGAGAGACCCATTATTGCCTATCCCGTTGTCCCCACGCACAGCTTTGGGACACTGTCTCTGAAAACAGGACATATCAGCATCCCGAAGCTATGTGTGGGGACAATGGGCCAAGGGATCTAAAATCAGGACGGTCCCATTCAAAACGGGACGTATAGTCATATTACCCATAGAGCCACAGAACAAAGGGGTAGTCTAGAGCAGTGTTCTTAAACCACCGGTCCGCAGAAATTTCCTGTCAGTCTACGGCCAACACGTGCCTCGGGCCTGAGGAGATCAGTGTACAAAGCCGTGTATGGTGGCTCCTACGCACGTCCTACGCCTGAACCGTCGGCTTTCTCTCTGATGTCGCAACGTCAGAGGGAAGTCTTGATGATGCAGGAGATGTGTGAGTAGCCACCGCATATGGCTTTGTGCAAACTGCGGCAGTGAGGAAGAGGGAAAGTGAGGAAGAGGGAGCTGGCCGCAGGCAGTGAGGAAGAGAGAGCCGGCCACGGGCAGCATAAAATGGCCAGATGGGAGCACTGGTATGTTTATTGGAGAGGGGGAGGGAGAGAAGAGAGACAGCTGGCTTTCTCAAGGCCTTGTTTGTAAACAAGAGAGGGCAGGACACCCAGCTTCACCCAACTGCCCTGATGAAGGGATGGCACGTTGAGAAGAAGGTCAGAGAGCAGATATGTGCAGAGGGAGGCATCTAATTGAGGCACAGCATGGAGTGAGGGAGATAACAAAGGTAGGGGGAATTATTTTATTTTCAATTTAGTGATTGAATTGTGTCAATTTTGAGAATTTTCATCTGCTGTCTATATTTTGCACTGTTCAGGAAGAAATATATTTGTTTTTTTTCTCTGGGGTTGTACTGGATGCAGAGTCTTGAATCTTAGGGTTTCATTTGTATATATTTTAGTTTTTGGTCCCTTATTTCCGTAGGGGTTATCTGTGTTCTGGTAGGAATGAATGTTGAGAAGCATACAGTGTGCTTTGTGTATTTTAATTTTATGGTTAACCATTATGTGTTAATAAGATTACATTGGGGAGGAGCTTAACTAAGATGGCATCCTGAAGGAGCTTGCCAGAACGCCATCGAGTCTTTTTTGCCTTACCGATGGTAAAATGGAAATCGAAGACCCAGGTCTTTCCTTCCGATCCCGGGTCACAACCTCACCTAACAGGCTTGATGAACGCTTTTGTTCAGCAAGGACCTAAAGAAGCTCCGGAAGAGAAGACCTCGGCTTGGAGGGAGAGCATGTCTCTCGAGGTGGCCAGCCTCTCTGTGGAAGAGCGGAGAACACCGGTGCAGCCACTCCCCCGACTAGTGCTGCAGAGCACGGTGAGCGAGGGGAGTTCAGCAGCAGCCTCTGAGGGCTGTGAAGAGGAGATTGAAGAACTAGCAGTGTGGAGGATATCAACTGCTTCAATACAACTGCCACCGAGTGTTCCCTTGGAATTGGTAGAAGGTACTCAGGGACCCACGTTGGAAACTTTGCCCTCAGGTATGGTGAAAGCTAAAGATTTGAACTTTAAAATTGTAATAGCTCCATTGCAGAAGCCCCCAGTTATAGATTTAAATTCCATTTGGGAAGCTATTTCAACATTACAATTATCTCTGGGATCTCAATTACAAGTCCTAGCTACAAATTCTTCTGGAATGCTATCTGAGACAGCAGTATTGCAAAACAGTTGATAAATTAGAGAATACAGCAATAGAACAGGGAAAAAAAATGGAATCTTTGGGAGCACAAAACCAGTTCCTGAAGAGAGAAAATGGCAACATTAATTTTAAACTGGAAATATTGGAAAATATAACAAGAAAACAGAATCTAAGATTGATTAATTTTCCTAAATCATCTACTATCTTAGCTTTGGACATGTTTAAAAGGTATCTTCTGGAGATTCTGAAGGTCCCACAAAATTCTTTGCCGCCTATTACGAAGATTTATTATATTTCCTTGGGAAAGAAGAAAACTTCAGAAGAACAACAAGAACTAGCAATGGACTTATTGGATTTAACAAATTTATTAGAGTCATCAGGAATAGATCAACTCACTGAAGCTACACTTTTTGTCCAGTTAGCACTTGATTCAGATAGAGATTGGCTTCTAAAGATGTTCTTTAAACATAAAGATGTACTCTTTTTGAATCAAAAAATTAGAATATATCCAGACGTATCTAGAACAACACGAAAAAAGAGAAAACAGTTTTTGCTTTTGAGACCCCAGGTCTTAAAACTGGGAGCTACTTTTGTATGTTTGTAAGTTTTGTATGTTTGGTTAATTATAATGGAGCTAGGTATAGTTTCTTTGATTCATCACAATTAGTTAGATTGTGAGCCTTCGGGACAGTAAGGGAATTTTTTAAGTACCTTCTTACTTCTCATTTATAATCTTAATGTATATTTTCTTCAAACCGCTTAGAACCTAAAGGATATAGCGGTATATAAGAAATAAATTACATTACATTACATTATCTAGATTTATTGTTGAGAAAGGTGTACCAATAGACAAGAATAAGCTCGTAATTAATTTTAGGCCCACTTCAGGATGTCCACTAGGTTTCCTATGGAATTATCTTAATGTTTCTCCGATTTATTTCTAAATCTCCTCCTTCAATTATTGTGGACTAACAAGCAGTTAACATTTGTTTAGATTTCTATACTATATCTTTTTTCCTACTTATATTTCCATGGAAACTGTTGATTTCATGATGATTTCTGTTATTATAGAAATATATGAAACTTAATAAAGAATTATTGATTAAAAAAAAAGATTATATTGTATATGAAAAATGAATGGAAAAAATAGTGTTACAATTAGTACTATTATGGGGCGGGGTCTGGGGTGGAGATGGGCGGGGTCTGGCCCACGACTTAGCCCAGTGCTCTTTAACTGCCAGTCCGTGGACCGGTGCCATCCACAAAATAATTCTTTCATTTCCGTCAGCCCATAGGTATAAAAAGGTTGAAGAACACTGGTCTAGAGGGTAGTGCAATGACTGTAAATCAAAAGCCACAAGTTCAAACTAGAGCTGCACATCGATTAATCACGATTATAAATTTTAATTGCATAAAGCGTCCCCCCTCACATTTCCTTCTATACTCGTACAGTGATATATATAGACAGCAGAAGTAAATTCTCAGACATGTTTTAATTACTAAAATGTAAATAAATCATTTTTCATACCTTTGTTGCTTGGTGATTTTATTTTTCTAATCATTTTGTTCCATCTTTATGCAATTAAAATTTTTTATTGCGATTAATCAATGTGCAGTCCTAGTTCAAACCCCACTATGATTCTTTTTTTTTTGGGGGGGAGAGAGGTAAATGTGATCCCTCCAGGACCTGAAAAATACCTAATGTACCTAAACATACACTAGGGATACCAGATGTCTAGATTTAATTGGACATGTCCTCTTTTTAGAGGACTGTCCAGGTATGTGAATGGTTTCCTGGACTGGAGGAAGTTTGTCTAGGTTTTGGACTCTCTTTCTAGCCAGCCCCTACCCCTGACTAGGGTATGGCTCTCTGAGACTCCCCTGTCCCCAGTAGCTCCTCCTCCAGCTCTGTAATTTTGATACTTCGAGCTGCTGGCAGCATTAGCAACATGATCCTACTGCCGTTGGCCTGCACAGGAAGCCTTCACTCTAGTGTCCCACCTATGTAGAAATATGAATGCTGCCAAGTGAAGGCTTCCGAGGCAGGTCAACAGGAATTAGTGGAATATAAAAGACATAATTGTAACTGTGAAACTTTAGAAACTTTAGAGAGAAAACAAAAGTCATATTAACAGTCGTACCTAGGGTATGTGGCACCCAGGGTCCATCATTTTTTGACACCCCCCCATGTAAAAAAATATTTTTTGTAATAACCATGAAACGGAATAAATGGTCAGAATAGAAACAGGCAGTGAAAATTTTCTTTTATTGAACCTAATATATGTAACCATTATTCCAAACATAACATAAATTATGTCTGAATTGTCATAGCATCAGAAGTACATATGGAGTAGTTGCAGGTGATGCTTGGGACAGTTCTGATTGTGTTAAATCGGTTTTATGTGTTTTTTGAAAAGAAGGGTTTTTATTTCTTTTTTGAAGGTTTTGTAGTCTGTGGTCGAGGTCAATAGGTTGTAGAGTTGGGGGTCGAGTGTTAGGAGGTTGTCAAACAGTTTTTTTTCTTTTGACGAATTTGGTTGGAGGGTGTGTGAATGGTGCGTGAGTTCTCCTATGTCTGGTTGAGGTGGATTGAATTATTTAGCTGAAGATATTAGTTACCCCCCAATTCCACACACATTAATTCTCTTCCATTTTTGTTCCCATTATAAAAAACACTGATAAGTTCCCAGAAAAAAATACATTAAAATAAGAAGTGAAAACAAAGGCCCCTACAGATGAGAACATAACATAAGAATAGCCTAACTGGGTCAGACCAATGGTCCATCATGCCCAGTAGCCCATTCTCATGGTAGCCAATCCAGGTCACTAGTACCTGGTCAAAACCCAAAGAGTAGCAACATTCCATGCTACCGATCCAGGGCAAGGAGACACTTCCCCCATGTCTTAATAACAGACTATGGACTTTTCCTCCAGGAATTTGTCCAAACCTTTCTTAAAACCAGCAACACTATCTGCTTTTACCATAACTTCTGGCCACTTCATTTTTAAGCTTAGATCTTTCCTTCAAAACAGAGACCTTGCTAGATGTCAAATACAGAAAGAACAAGGTAACTTCACAAGGACTTAGCTGTGCAAGAAATGTGAATCTCCTCATACACCCACCATATAGTGCAAAAATGTGCAAAGTTCTGGTTTTTTCTTTCAATCATTACATAGCCTAATGCCACACAAGCAGCGCTGTTACAAACATATTCTGAAGGTCAATGCTAAGGTTAACAAAGTTTCCTTCCTTGGACCACAAGGAGATACTGACAAACCACTGGAAGAGATCCCAAAACAACTACCCAGGCACAACACCCAAAGACCCACTCAGTGTGTGAACCAGTTGAGTGGAGTGGACTAACTGGGGGGTGAAAATGGGCCCGGAGTTTGCTCAGCAGAATTTCACAGACCACCTATTCCTCTCAACACATTGACACGCTGCTGCCACCACCACCACCATTAGGAACACCTCACCGGGTAGGCCAGCAATGCTTATAAACTTTATAAAACACATTATTATATTTTCTTATAAAGCACATATTTTAACTGAACTCTCTGACATCCTCACTCTTGCCATTCACAAAAATAGAAGGAAGAAAAGTTCCCATTTCCTGCTGTCTCATGACCCCAGCCTATACAATATTTTTCTTCTGCAGACCCTTCAAAAGTCTGACCAAATCCTCGATTCACTTGCATTATAAAGTACTGAGGATGCCAACTCTTCCCAATCCCAGGTTCTAAAGTCTAAGACAGTAGCGCAAACTAGTGCTGCCCGATTCAGGAAAAAAAATAATAAATCTCGATTCGATTCAGCCTATTGAATTGGTTTTTCGATTCGACTTTCCTGCCCAATTGGGTGTTTTTTTTTCCAAACATCCTGGTGGGTTTATTTTATAGCTTTTTCACCCCCCTTTGGCTTCTCCTAACCACACTAGCGCTTTGGTGTAAATAAAATAAAGAAACAAAAAGGACTTTTCCTCTCTCTGCTAAATCCTAGCTCACGTTTGCGGTCTAACACCAGCTCTGGCAGGATACACATTTCAAATCTGACATATTGTAATCACAAAACAGAAATAAAATTAGTTTTTCTACCTTTTGTTGTCTGTTTATTTTTCAAATCTTGTTGGTCCAAGACTCTTGTTGTCTTCTGATAACTTGCTTGCCAGGGTCTCCTTCTTCCTTCTGTCTGCATGCTAACCATCCATCTGTCATCTCTGTCCTCCCCGTTTCCCTTCCCTCCCCAGGAGGTCTGGCATCTTTCCTTTTTTCGTCTCCCTCCACAGATCCATCTTTTCTTAACTACCCTTTCATCCAGCATCTCTCCCTCCTTCCCCACGACCCCAGGGTCCACCATCTCTCCCTTTCTTTTCCCAACTACCCTCCTATCCAGTATCTCTATCCCCCCTCCACACTATCCCTTGTGTCCAACTTCTCTCCCTTTCTGTTCCTTCCCTCCCTAAAAACCATGGTCCATCATCTCTCTCCATCTCCTCTATTTTCAGACCCATTATTTATTCCCACCCAAAGTCCGGCATATGCGCGTCTCTTTGAGCCCCCCCTTCCCTCCGTGTACTTCTACACCAAGACCCCCCTCCCCTGAAGGCCTGTCCCCCCTTAAAGGTCGGCATCCCATCCCTGAAGGCCTGTCCCCCCCCTTGAAGGCCTGTCCACCCCCTTGAAGGCCTATCCCCCCCTGAAGGCCTGCCTGCCTGCCTGTACCCCTTGAAGGCTTGTCCCCCCCCTGAAGGCCTGTCCCCCCCCTTGAAGGCCTATCCCCCCTCTTGAAGGCCTGCCTGCCTGCCCCCCCTTTGAAGGCCTGCACCCCCTTGAAGGCCTGTCCCGCCCCCCTTGAAGGCCTGCCTGTTCCCCTTGAAGACCTGTCCCCCCTTGAAGGCCTGCCTGCCTGATCCCCTTGAAGGCCTATCCCCCCCGAAGGCCTGTCCCCCCTCTTGAAGGCCTGCCTGCCTGCCCCCCCTTGAAGGCCTGTCCCCCCCCCTTGAAGGCCTATCCCCCCTCTTGAAGGCCTGCCTGCCTGCCCCCCCCCCCTTGAAGGCCTGCACCCCCTTGAAGGCCTGTCCCGCCCCCCTTTGAAGGCCTGCCTGTTCCCCTTGAAGGCCTGTCCCCCCTTGAAGGCCTGCCTGCCTGATCCCCTTGAAGGCCTATCCCCCCTTGAAGGTCTGTCCCCCTTGAAGGCCTGTCCCCCCTTGAAGGCCTGCCTGCCTGCCCCCCCCTTGAAGGCATATTCTCCCCCTTTGAAGGCCTGCCTGCCTGCCCCACTCTGAAGGCCTGATGCCCCGACCCACCCCGAAGGACCGCTCGCCCCCCAACCCTGAAGGACCGCTCATCCCCCTGGCCTCCCCGCACCACCTACATAGAGAAGCAGCTCACAGCAAGATCGCGATGCCAACGAATTCTGCGCTGCTTCCTCCGCTGTGGTCCTGCCTCTCCTCTGATGTCAGAGGAGGGGCGGGACCGCGGCGGAGGAAGCAGCGCCGAAGCAGTGCAGGGATCGCTGGCATCGCGATCTCGCTGCAGGCTGCTTCTCCACTGCAAACGGTACGGGGGGGGGGTCGGTGGGAGAATCCGGACGTTGGGGGGGGAACCGGATGCCAACGGCTTCAAGGCCGGGAGCACCCCCACAGGGTTTGCACCCAAGGCGGACCGCCCCCCCCTTGGTACGCCACTGCATATGAAGGTATTTTTGTCTTATAGTTTGAGGTCTTTTTTCTCCCTTAAAACAGGACATGAAAATCAAAATTCAGCTACGAATATTGACTCTCAGGGTCCAATGCTTAAAGCACCTTTTTGTCCAGTTTGTCTGTCTTGACTAGATTATAACTTCTTTTGAGCAGGGACCATATTTTTTGTGTTTTGATATACAGCGCTGCATATGTCTAGCAGCATTATAGAAATTAGTAGTAGTAGTAGTAGTACAGGAGGGAAGAAGGAGAAAGGGAAAGATAGAAATGCTGAAGGCAATGGGAGGGAAGAGAAATATGCTGGAGATCATAGAGACTAGGGGGAGGCTAAGAGAGAGAAAAGGGCAGAGATGCTGAAGGCCGTGGGGGAGGGGGGTTGAGAAGGAGAACATTAGAATAGTCTTACTGGGTCAGACCAATGGTTCATCTAGCCTAGTATCCCATCTTCACATTTGTCAATCCAGGCCACAAGTATCTGGCAAAAACCCAAATAGTAGCAACATTCCATGCTACTGATCCAGGGCAAGCTGTGGCTTCCCCCATGTCTGTCTCAATAGAAACAAGGCCAGAGATGCTGGGGACCGGTGTGGGATTGAGAGGGAGGAAAGTAGAAAAATGCTGGATATCATGAGAGTATTGGGAAGAAAGGCGCGCAGGAGAGAGATACTGGACACCATGGGATTATTGGATGGAAAAGAAGAGTTGGGAGCAAGAAAAAGGTACTCTTCTGTCCCTGGTTTGTGCTTAATTTGAAATTTCATTTTAGTGGAATGCAGAACCCTGATAATGCTAGTTGGAGAATTATTCCTATCTAGAAATTGTTATATTCAGAGTCTTTAGTTTACACAACTTCTGAATAGACAAGCCTCATAACATGAAGAAATCTATATTAAGGTGGAAAGCAGAATCCCCCATTCCCATATATTTCCTTTAAGTGTATGTGCCAAACTTTAAGGTAAATTACATGACCGTGCACCCGCATAACCTGATCCATAAACCGAGGAGCATGTAATGATTTATCTATTGTTTGTTCCCAGATGTCTTTGTCTGCAGATCTCAGAACTCGACCAAAAACACCTATTCGACCAAATTGGGCCACTCACCAACCTGATGGATATCCTGATACCAATGAGGCAGCTAAGACTTTAGCCCAGAAAAGAGAATGGAATGCTGGAATACGGCCTGTACCTGTCCGAGCACCAATACCAAAAATGAGTGAAAGAGGAAAGAAGGCCTGCAAGAGAACAGCAAGAAGCTCTCCATGTCAGTATCTAAGACATCAAGGATGATCTACCCTAATGAATGAGATTTACCACCCTAACGAGTGAGATTTTTATGTGATGTGTCTGGGTTATAAATATAGAAAGACCTGAGCAATGTATGGTTTGCAGATGAAAAGAACATCATAATGTTATATTTAGTATTCTTTTGTTTTATTTAAGGTGTCATTTTTAATTCAGTATCAAATCAAAATTGGAAAGATGTACTTCATAGGCTTCTTTGGATATGTACCGTATTTTCGCGGATATAACGCGCGCGTTATACGCGTTTTTACCTACCGCGCATACCCCTCGCGCGTTATATGCCTGAGCGCGGTATACAAAAGTTTTTGTACATATCATCGTGATTTCTGCGCGCTATACCCGTGTGCGCGTTTTACACGGGTGCGCGTTATATCCGCGAAAATACGGTAGATCTTTTTTCCAACACTGACAAATTCTCAAGACTGATGTCAGATTAAGCCAAAAACCTTCCAACACTTCTAATAATCTGACCAATATGCTGAAAATACCCCTTTCCCCCCCAGAAATCAAATACCCTTAGTACAAATCCTGTTCTCAAAAAAAGAGATTTCACTTTTTACTCCTTTACAATGGCATAATTTTAAACCTCTTCCTAAGGCTCAACAACGCACTGTAGATTTAAAACTCAAAAAGCCACTACTATGCTTCAGGAATCTTGTAAAGGGGGAGAAAAAGCCTCAGATTTGTGCCTGCTGCTAATTTTATAAGCATTCAGGCTACTATTATACCTCATCGGCATAAAAAACCCCTCCTCCAAGTATTCCTATCTTCAGTAATAAATATTTTTTAAATAATAAATACTTTTCAAATATTCAAATATTTCAATAAATTTCCATTCACATGCGCTGGGAGCCCTACTCTAAACTCCTAAAGAACAGCAGTGTCGGGAGCGACCATAAAATCGCTTCCCGCTAATGTAATTGGACTGCGTCCGGATTGTGTGCCACTATATAATGTTACTAATACTGTTATGATAAACACTTATCTTTCCCAGCGATATGCTGGATCAGGCCCACGTGTCTTTCATACACACTGCTGTTCTTGTGGCAAGTCTGCTCAGCCAACCCTCTCCCCTATCTCTAACCATTATTAGTGAGGTGCTTGTGAATTAGTGCTACCCAATTCACGATTTGAATCGATTTACTAATTCAGTTTGGCTGAATTGATTCAAATTGATTAATTTTGAAAAAAAATCCCAGACTTACCGATTCAGGCCTGCTCATGGGCCAACCGAATCTTTTGTTGTCCCATGTGCCTAAGGCTCCCTCCTGCCGATGATCAGTGCGGGGAGGGAGGGTGCTCTTCAGCAGTAGAGATTGGGCATCTCTCCTGCCAGTAATTGTGGGTGTTGGGGGTTTGGGGGCTGGTTTGTATCAGGAAGGAGAGATTGGGCATCTCTCCTGCCGGGGAGGTTAGGAAGGATTGTGGCAGGAGAGATTAGGCATCTCTCCTGCCGCGATAGTTGCTTGCTTGCGGGCGGGGGGGGGGGGGTGATGGTTCCAGGATTCTATAATCAGCGTTGTTTTTGACAGATGCCGGTTAGAGAATCCTACTTTTAGGCGAAGGACTAGCCCTTCCTTCACCTAAAAGGTCTTGTTTTGGGCTTTTGAGACTTGGGCGATTTTTTGGTCAGGAATGTATGATAAGAATATACGTAGTGGCAGTCTGTGCAATTACATTGCTGAACGTAGAGGTCTAAAAAAAACAAAACAACAAAACCCTCATTTTGGATGTTTTTTTTGAGAATGGACATTTCCCTGCTGCCTACTTTCTGTATCTAGGGACTTAGGCCAAAAGGGGATGTAGACATTTCTTTTGATTATGCTCCTCCACAGAAACAAAACACAAAGAAGATTGACTCTTTTGAGCTTTGGTGCTGGAGAAGGATTTTATGCTTGCTGTGGACCACCAGAAGAACTAACAAATCGATTCTGAAAGAGGTCAAACTGGCTATGTCACTCGAAGCCCAAATGATGAAGTTACAACTGCCTTATTATGGTCACACTGTCAGAAGAAATAGAGCATTGGAGAAGGACATTATGTTTGGGAAGACAACCAGGCGAAAAAGATGATCTGCAATCAGATGGCTGGACATGTTGAAAACCCATCATGGGGATGACGCTGGAGGATTTTACCGGACTAGCACAAAACTGATCTTTTTTTAGATCTGTAATTCATCAAGTCGCTAGGATTCAAGTGTGAGTCAGTGGCACCTAACTAATTTTCCACAATTACACAGAAAGCTTATACAACCTGTGCATGCAGGGAATGTGGTAAGAGCGGATAGTGTAGCTGGTTTTAAGAAAGGTTTGGATAAGTTCCCAGAGGAAAAGTTCATAGTCTGTTATTGAGAAAGACAAGGGGGAAGCCACTGCTTTCCCTATATTGGTAGCATGGAATATTGGCCAGGTACTAGTGACCTAGATTGACCACTGTGAGAACGGACTACTGGGCTTGATAGACCATTGGTCTGACCCAGTAAGGCTATTCTTATATTCTTATGTAATGTCCTTTCTTGGCCAGCTTGAGCTCTGGCACGGTGCAGGATCCAAGGGATGCTGCCTAACATGATCTGTGTGGGAGAGGTGCCTCTCGGGCAGCAGGAACTCCACAGGTATTTATGAGGAAACTTGGCACTGGAACATCTGTAGTCTGGATTCAGCATTCTCTTTGGACTTCTGTCACATGCTTGAAGGTTAGAAGCTCAGGCACAGCATAGCTGACAGGCCTCAAGATCAGGAACCAGCAGCATGCTCCCTTTTTAGAGAGTGACAGCCAGGAAACAACATCGTGGGGTCCATTCTCACAGAGTGGTAGCCAGAAACCATCAGCGTGGGGTCCCTTAGTGAATGGTTGCCAGGAACCACAAGCCCTCTTAGGAATTAATTCTTATAGTCTTTTGGACTCAGTTTCTGTCTGTGAAAATGATGCTTTCCCCACCTCCGGTTCTGACCTCTTGACCCAAGCATCTCCAGAAATATCCTTAAATATCTTTTAGACATTTCTTCAGGGAAATTCCAGAAACCCTGGCTCTTCCTGGTGGCCCCCAGAATGTTTGGGCTCCAACTTGTCGAAAAGGGCCTATGTGCCCCAGATAAGGCATCAAGCTGAAACATGTGATCAATGGCATACCTAGGGTATGTGACACTAGGGGCCGATCATTTTTTAATACCCCCATATTTAAAAATATTTTTAGTAATTTTATTTATTTAGTTTTATATCCTGTCCTCCCCAGAGAACTCAGAACAGGTTACAGTTTAACATTCACAGTATTACAATATAATATTACATTGAGTTACAACCTCTCCAACCCCAAGCAGGCGCTGAGGTGTAAACAAAATAAACAAAAAAGACTTTTCCTCTCTCTTTAAGGTCCTAGGTCCTAGTTCACGCTTGCTGTCTAACACCAGCTCTGGCAGGATACACATTTCAAATATGACATATTTATTTTTTCCACCTTGTATTGTCTGGTCATTTTATTATTCAAATCATGTTGATCCCAGGCTCTGATTTCTGTTTGTCTTCTGTTTACTCGCTCACCAGGGTCTCCTGCCCATTTGACGTTTTCTTCTTTTTCTGTACTCACCATCCATCTTCCATCTGGACCTTCCCTTCCACCGCCATAGCCAACATTTCTTTCCCACTGTCTATCATCTTTCATCTCTCTCTTTCTACCCCTGCTTTGTGCCCTGGGTCAAACCTCTCTATAAAGATGATGTGGAATTTGTGGATTGTTGGAATATTATTTTAAATAAATGTTCACTCGATTTAATGTTGCTGATCATCAATTGGAGTAAGAAAATTTTGGTAAAGGAGAAGAGTGTTTGGGATGATCAGTTTGGTAAACTTAAAACACAGATTGGTGATGAACAATTCAAGATACAGATGGAAGAATTGAAACTAAATTTAGACAAATATCGGGAAACCATTAAAAAACATAAAATGAAAAAACTGAACAGAGATGAGAGACTATGCAACCAATCGTGTTTATGCTTGGATTTATATTAAAAAAAACCTCCCCATTGATAACCAATAGTGGAACAAGTGTTTAGTGACACAACAACAAGAAGTTCTTCAAATTTGAGTCAATCTAGTGGTGATTTTTTAGCAATATGTCAAAGAAATTATCAAAGGAACAGAGGAGGGAAGTTCAAGAGAGGGCATTACAAAAAAGGAAATTAGACGCCTTCAGATAGTGCAAAATACTGCTATCAAGATCATTTACGGCGCAAAGAAATATGATCATGTTTTTCCTCTCCTGTTCAACGCACATTGGCTACCCGTTGAATACAGAATTAGCTACAAAATCTTACTATTAACTTTTACAAATTGCTCAAACAATCAACCAGAGTTTATTGATAGACTCCTAATTCCCTATAATCCCTCTAAATCTCTTCGATCCATGTCACAGAATCTCCTTGTCGTTCCATTATTAAAATTAATTAGCACGTTGAGATCCAACAATTTTGCTGTCACTACACCTTCTCTCTGGAATTCGCTGCCTAATCAATTACGGATCGAATCCGCACTAAAGCAAAACTAAAAACATTCTTATTCCAAGATGCTTTTGGATAACAACTGTCCTTTTAAGGACTAAAACAGATGATAGCTTTTACCCTCACCTATTCTCTCCCCTACGTGTGCTTTTTTCTTAAAGATTGTATTTCTACCTTTCTTTCCTAACTGTGTGTAGTTAATAAATATGTCTTTGTATGTGTCTACTAACCCAACCTGGTTCTGTTTAGTATTTTAATTCTAGCTAGTTTTGTTTCTTTTGTAAGACATTTTTTTATTTCTGTACACCTCCTAGAAATTTGATTAAGCGGTATAAATTTTTTTTAAATAAAACTTGAAACTTGAAAAGGACATGGATATCAACAGCAAAAAACTAGAAGGAAGACAACACAGTAGTAGTTAATTTATTTTCAAGATCATTGTTGCCTGTGGAGTTCAAAGTTTTGTCGAAAGGTTTTTCTTTTATTCCAACTAAACATTTTGATGAATTCCAGTTCCACATCGATTTAGATGATAACAAGTCTCAGTTGCTTAATTTCAAAGCATCACTGATAAAGACACTGAAAGAGCAGAAGTAGGCCAGAGGTTTATCCTGCTTCAGGCACAGTCTGAACTAGCAGGTGAAACCTATTCAGCTTCTGTGCGAAAATCTATGTGCAAGCCTAACTCTTAGAGTAAGTCAGATTCAGTGGGTATGAGTAGCTGCATGTCATCTGCATAGGTGTAGAATTGAGTGTCCATCAACCAAATCAGCTTGGCTAGTTGCTTGAGGTAGATATTGAACAAAATAAGTGACACCACAGGTCAGTGCCCATGGTGGTGCCTGATGGGATCTGAATCAAGCAAGTACTGTTTTATTGATACCTGTTTCTGCCAGTCATCCACAGTTTCAAAAGCTCCTGAGAAAACTAATAATATTAACACCGAGGAAATCTCAGTTTGTATGAGGATCATCTAGTAGGGATCTATTTGTAAAATTGTCTCCCTAATGTCCTATCGTAATAAAAAGTTACCCTTTTATTAGAGGATATATGATAGGAGTAGCTTGTGGTTAAAACAGTGGGCTGAGAATAAGGAAAGCCAGGGTTTAATTCCTACTGATGTTCCTTAGGACCTTGAACCAGTCACTTAACCTTTCTGTTGTCTTCGGTACAAATTTAGGATGTTAGCTTCCTGGGGAAAAATAAATCACTGCTTCTGATTGCAACTTCCCTTGAGCAGCAACTGAAAAGTCATGAGCTAAATACATATAAATATCATAGTTTTAAGTAGTGAAACCCCAGGAAACATTACTTACCTACTGCCTTTTAAGCCATTCAGATTGAAATACTCCTTCGATTTTCAAAATCAGTTTATAGGGTGATTTATCAATGAATGTATCAAGGTTGAAATCATAAACAGAAAGTTGATGTGTGTGGGGCAACTGATTCATGTGAACTTTGAGATTCTTGTCCAATTGCAAGACAAAACCAACTATAAAGACTTGTAATTCATGTTTAATTTTGACACCAAAGAGTTTAAATTGTAAGGATCCAAAATTCAGCCACTGTGGTCACCAGCCTAAATGCTAGCATTGGAGTTTAACTTATTACACATGTTGAGCATCGATTTTCTATATTGCATGGTGGCTGCACTGGATTTATCCATTTAGTTTAAGTCAGCAGGCCTAAACTAAACATATAGGGGGTTGATATTCAGCTGGTGGCAGTGAGCAATTTTTTTAAGCCTCTGAAGGTGCTATTCCTGGATATTCAATGCCTGGCCATGTCTGGGCATGATGCAATGAATATATGGGTTTTTGTGACCAGTCTCTCTTCACAATTAAGTGTAGTATTCAGCACTTAACTGCCTGAGTGACACCTCCTAAAGATAGGAATAACTCCAGAAGGAGAGTCAAGGCCGTCGCAAGCAGCAGCTTGGAGCAGCTGCTGGAGCTGATATCAAAGTGATTTAACCAGTTAGAAAAAGCTACTGATTGATCAAATCACTCACTGGGAGCTATTTGCTGATATCCCATGGCACTTAACCAGTTAGTGCCACTGAATGTCACCCAGTGGCATAGTAAAGGGGGGCAGACAGTCCTGGGTGCCATCTTGGTGAGGGTGCCAGCACCTCTCCTCCTCTCCACCCCTACCTCACTGAGCATGCACCTTCCCTTTACCTCTGTACCTCTAATTCACAATGATGTCAAGATTGTGCATCAGACATATCCACTTGTTCTGAACCACAGCTGTTATAAGTAGGGATTCTCTTTTTATTTTCTTAGTCTTTTGGGAATGAGGTTTGTATGCTATATATTTTTCATGTGCTTTGCTTGAGTAATGCATTATTAAACATCTTTTTCTATTATCAAAGAGGAGTCCTCTTTACACCAAAAAATAGAAGCTCCGTTCACCTATATGCGGATGCTTCAAGCATGCCTAAGTGTCGCCTAAATCGCGTCCAACTAACTCAAGCCTATGTAGCACCCAACTCACGCTCAAAAGTAGACCTGCTTTTACAAGGAGTGCTCAACACCAAAAATTAGAAGATTTAGTATGCAATATATTTATATATCTACAGTGCTCTCCCGCTCATTCGCGGTCCACGGTCCCGCTCATTCGCGGTATTTTCTGACCACGAAGGGAAGGCAGGAGAGGGCAACTGGAGAGGCAGGAGAGGGCAGACGGAGTGCCGGCGAGTGAAGGAAATCACTAACTGTATGCTCCGACTGCCTCTTCCTGTATTAAAGTCAGGCCTCACCAATCAGAAGCTGCGTGTCAAAGCAGCTCCTGATTGGTGAAGCCCGACTTTAGTACAGGAAGAGTCGGTTGGAACATACAGCAAGTGATTTCCTTCACTCGCTGGCGATCCAGCTGCACTCTCCTGTCTTCCCTGCCTAAAAACCGTATTTGCGAATATCGGGGGTGTACTGTATATATATATTTTTTTTTTCATGTGCTTTGATTGAGGAACATAGAAGCCAAAAGAGGAACTGGACAAGTGTTGAAGGTACATGTTTGATAGTTATCCTAGAAAAATTATTGCTTGTAAATCAAGAGGATTTAACCTTGGCTTTGGAATTGACATGTGGTTTAATGGCTGAGTGTATGGCACAGTGGTTAGAGCTACAGCCTTAGCACTGTGAGGTTGTTGGTTCAAATCCCCCACTGCTCCTTGTGACCCTGGGCAACCAAAACAGAAGAGAAATATGATAAAGGAGTCAAATTTAAATACCACATAGGATATAAGTGGTATGTAAATAATTAAAAGATAAATATGGTAAATAAAATATAATACCAATGCCAGCATTTTACTGAATAAAATTTTAATGTAAATAAACAGCATAAAATTGCCATTCTAATGATGTCATAATGCTAAAACGATAAAGTTTTAGGCATTATTAGGATATCTAAGCAACGCCTAAAAGACAATTCTACAAAGGACATCAAACAATATAGATGCACTTAGATTCACTCAGCGCCACTGAATGCGATTCTCTATAATGCATCTATGCATTATAGAATTGCGCTCAGCATTGTGCTCTTGGACATCTAAATGACACCTAACTTTTAGATGTCCATTACACTATCTGCCCCTAAGTCTCTATATACTGTATATACTTGAATATAAATCCAGATTTTTGGCCAAAATTTGGTTATCCTGGTTTATAATCAGGCCAGCGCACCCCTCCCAGAATTATTGCAGTCCGCTGCCGCTGCTAAGCTCTGCACCCTGCTCCCCTTCCCTGCCATATCTTCGTACCTCCTCTGCCGATCCCTGGTGGTCCAGAGGTTCAGTGGGCTGGAGCAAGCTTTCTGTGCTCCTGCCCCGCTGCTAGCCCGGTTGGTGGTGGCTGCCACAAGATCGGGTTTCTTCAGCCGCTGAGTGGCACCAAGCAGGATCGCGTTTTGGCGCTGCTGCTCAGTGCTGAGCAGCTTCCTGACTGGCTCCCATGAATTCTCATGAGAATTTGCGGGAGCCAATCAAGAAGCCGCTGAGCAAGAGCGCCAAAGTGTGCTCCTGCTCAGAGCAGAGGCTGAAGAAACCTGATCTCACAGCAGCCACCACCGACCGGGTTAGCAGCGCGGCAGGAGCGCTGAAAGCTCACTCCTGCCCACTGCACCTCTGGACCACCAAGGATCGGCAGAGGAGGTACGAGGACAGGGTAAGGAGGGGAGACCGGGTGCAGAGCCTGGGAGGGAGGCTGGGTGCATAGTCTGACAGGGGTTGGGAAGGAAGGGGGCTGGGTGCATAGCCTGACAGGTTGGGAGGGAAGGGGGCTGGGTGCAGTGCCTGACAGGGGAGGGAGGGAAGGGGGCTGGGTGCAGAGCCTGGCAGGGCAGGGTACTTGAATATTAAGCCACCCGATTTATATTCGAGTAAACCATTTTTTCCTCCTTTTGGGGGGGAAAATGAGGGTCTCGACTTATATTCGGATTGACTTATATTCAAGTATATACGGTAATAAATTAAACATGTTATATCTAATGGCTATTAATTTAATGCTCTGATTTTATGACTTGCTTTTATATGTTGCAGCATCGCCTCTCTTTGAAAGCCAACCCTGGCAAGTGTCTTTGTCAAATAATGGATCTGATGTGGAGGGCAACTAATGAATGTTATGCAGCAGACCAGAAAAAGAAGAATTATCTATTCTACATTTGGGGAAAAATATTTCCTTCCTTCCTCTTCTGTTTGCTAACTGAAGTATTAACATCTATTGGGATTTAAATGCCATGTCAGTGAAGGACAGCCTTTTTCTACCATTTGTTTTCCTTTCTCTTTTCACAGTGATTGACCCTTCCTCCCCTTCTGTGCTGTACCTGTTACTGAATGCAGTGAATCAGGTATCTCTTGTTTTCATCCTCTGATCCTTTTTGCCTGGGTTGTTCCTCCTGTTTTGGTGAAGTTCTCATTACAGGATGTTTACCTGGCTTTGGAGGTCAGTAAGTGCTGCCATCTAAAACTGATACCAGCCAGAAGCTTATCAGATAGCATCCAGCAGTAGTCTCCTTTTAGACTGACAATATAATATAATATTAAAAAAATAATCACCTTATCCCCATATGAATAAATAAATAGATACATTCATGATCACTACAGTGACTCTAGACTTCTAAGTGAACGCTCAGACCCATAACTGAAATTCTAGTGAAAAATCAGAGTCAGTTATAATAGAGACCATCACAGCAAGTTCACTGTCTCTGCCACCTGCTAGTGAACACCACTATTTACTTCAAATCTTGATTTCACATATAAGATATAATTGGTGACTTATCTGGATGTAGGATGGCAATGCTGCTGCTCTCTAACTGCTCCGGGTACATATTTAAAATGTTAACACATTGTAGCTGCCATATGCTGTTCAATCCCCCATTTTAAATATATACCCGGAGCAGTTAGAGAGCAGAAGCATTGCCATCCTACATCCAGATAAGTCACCAATTATATCTTATATGTGAAATCAAAATTTGAAATAAATAGTGGTGTTCACTAGCAGGTGCCAGAGACAGTGAACTTGCTGTGATGGTCTCTATTATAACTGACTCCGTGATTTTTTTACTAGAGTTTCGGTTATGGGTCTGAGCGTTCACTTAGAAGTCTAGAGTCACTGTAGTGATCATGAATGTATCTATTTATTTATTTATTTATTCATATGGGGATAAGGTGATTATTTTTTGTTATCACCTTTGAAGAAAGAAGTTCCCTTATATTTTATGTGTTAAATATAATATAATATACACACACAAGGGATCTTCAAAAGGTTTTTGTATTTTTTATTTTTTTTTAACTATTTATTAAATATCTCAAAAGCAAATTACATCACAACCTGCAAGGTAAGCCGGCTTGCCTGACTGATTAATCACATGACATTCTATGACACGCCCTCTTACCGCTTCTCCTGCCCCAACCATTTCCCGTGAAAATATGAAAGTGCAGATACTTTTCAAACAACCCTCGTGAATATTATATATTGTGATCAGCCACCAGACCTGCCAGCTGGGTAAGGCTACACCCGGGTCACAAGCAAAATATTTAGTGCCTTTAAAATGCCAGTAGAAAGGAAACCAGGATTCTTCAGTGTTTCAAAAGAGTCCCTGAGTTTTATTAAACACACACAAAAAAAATTATTTATCTTTTCCTTTTTATCAAAATAGCTAGGGTACTGCCTCACTTCATCATATAACACAGTTCAAGGCACCATTGTATATTTGCAGCTCATGGCAGGAATTACTGCATTTCCGCAGTCCCAGGAACTTCAATTCAAAACTCCTGCTTGTAATTGTGCCTTTTAGAGGGGCCCTCTGTCCCAGACCCTTGGTCTGCTGGCTGGGCTAGGCAGCAGCCTCTGCCAGCCGTATTCCTACTCCAATCTAACAGCAGTAAAATTTCTCTACACAAAACTTTTTTTGTAACTATTTTCTCTATTTATGACACTGATAGCTCTGCTTGGGCCCTAGCTACTAACAGCCTCTGTGGAAATGTGCCTCCCAGTAATCAGGACAGAATTAATTAGTTGAGGGCCTCTGGGCACACAAGTACACTGGGCCCCCTGCCCTGCCCCACCCCACCATGCGCCCAGGTGGAAACAGGAAGCTACGTCAGAAGGAAGCTTTGGACAAGCAGCACCACTTGAATTACAGTTCCCGTTGCCTTTCTTACCTGCATTGCTTGCTTGTCTTACTTTCTGTTGATGCAAGGGGGGGGGGGGGGGTGCATTGCCAATCGATTCTGGAGGGGCCCATTGCCATTTGGAAAAAACAATGTTGATGCCCTCCTTCATTGGGCCCCCATGACCATTTCGGGCCCTAGGCACATGCCTACTTGGCCTATTGGTTAATCCTGCCCTGCCAGTAATCAGTTGACCCTGACTCCTGCCTGTGTTTCCTTGTATCATTCACTCTTAGAAACCAGAAAGGTAGCTTTTAGGGGCTTCTCTTCCTAATACAATCAGGGCATATCCCTGGCTTACTGGGGAAATGTTAAACACTCACACACAATTTCCCTTTTTCTCTTAAGCATGACTTTTGCCTTTCCAGCACTGCTTTCACACACACTTTTTTTTCCTTTGAAACTTCAATTCAGGATCAAAACTTTTAAACTATAGCAAACTTTAACTTCCTTTTATTTCACTCATACATGCACTCCTCTTGCATAAAATACCCTTGCTCCCACTCTAATTTATTCGAGAGAGATTTTATTCTTCTGTTTTCATAAGATCAGTTTCCTTACTCTCAGTTTCACCACCCCCTACCTGTGGGTAAAAGGGCTTCTTGGAGCTTCTAGTTCCCCCTCAGAAACATTCTTCTTCCCAGTAAGGCTTAACTTTGAATGATAAATACCTGTCTCTCTGGCAGCTCTCTGCCTGCACTTTCCTGCCAGGTACTGGTAAAGAAGCCTTGCTTTGTGAGGAGCCTGTCTACTCAGAGGAACTGCATTGTTGGGAGTTATGAGCCATGGATACTTCTCCTTTCCCTGCACAGCTGAAGGGCATTTATGTACCTGCAGGGCTGGCTTTTTCCCCTCTACCTGTCTGAGGCTTCCCGGGACTGCTAGTACCTCCCCTTTCATTGATCTTCTGTTTGTCTGACAGCCTAGCTGCTGGAACAAACTCAATCTTCCCTCTGGGTAAGGAAAGGAATAATAGGGTAAATAAAGGGTTAGCTTTTGGAGCCCTCCCCATCCTGTTTTCTAGTTTCTGTGTTCCCAGGGGAGCTTTACCTGTCTTAAGGGGCTTTTTAGTCCTGTCTCTCTCCTTGGGCACAGGCTTGCTTTTAGCCTGTTCTGGTCTAACTGCTGTTATTTTTAGATGTGACAGGTTCCTGCCTGTCATTATATAAAAAAAAAAAAAAATTAATTATATATATTGTGCACATAACTAAAAAAAACTGCCCATGAACCTTTTAGATGGCGCTTTGGATAAGGCGCCTAACTTTTATAGAATCACTCCTATCAAGTTGTGCACCTAAAATTCAATTAATTTCAATTAGCGTCAACTATGAGTTGTTAAATGCCATTGGTGCTGATTTAACCTATTAAGTTAGGCACCTACATTGACTAGGTGTGCCGATATTACATTACATTACATTACATTAGTGATTTCTATTCCGCCTGTGCCTTGCGGTTCTAGGCGGATTACAATTAGAAGAGATCTGGACATTACCGAGAAAATTACATAACAACGAAACAAGTAGGTTGCATGTTGTGGTAGAGAAGTACAAATTAGAGGATATCTGGAATTTTTCCGATAGAATTACTTAGCAAGATTCAGTAATTACAGATACAGTGGAGAATAACAATATATTCGGGTAACAGAAGAAAGTTACCTTACTTTGAAGGGATAGGATTGTTGGATAGCGATGGATGATGCTTATTTGGGAATCTAATATTTTTGGCAGGTGAGGTTCAAGGAGTTGACTGATGTGTTATTCACGGGGGAGAGAGGCGTAGTCAGTAGAAGGAAGAAGGTGTTGATGCCCCTGTACAGGTCATTGGTGAGGTCCCACTTGGAGTATTGTGTTCAGTTTTGGAGACCGTATCTGGCGAAAGATGTAAGAAGACTTGAGGCAGTCCAGAGGAAGGAGATGAAAATGAAAGGAGGCTTGCGCCAGAAGACGTATGAGGAGAGACTGGAAGCCCTGAATATGTATACCCTAGAGGAAAGGAGAGACAGGGGAGATATGATTCAGACGTTCAAATACTTAAAGGGTATTAACGTAGAACAAAATCTTTTCCAGAGAAAGGAAAATGGTAAAACCAGAGGACATAATTTGAGGTTGAGGGGTGGTAGATTCAGGGGCAATGTTAGGAAATTCTACTTTACGGAGAGGGTGGTGGATGCCTGGAATGCGCTCCCAAGAGAGGTGGTGGAGAGTAAAACTGTGACTGAGTTCAAAGAAGCGTGGGATGAACACAGAAGATTTAGAATCAGAAAATAATATTAAAGATTGAACTAGGCCAGTTACTGGGCAGACTTGTACGGTCTGCGTCTATGTATGGCCGTTTGGAGGAGGATGGGCAGGGGAGGGCTTCAATGGCTGGGAGGGTGTAGATGGGCTGGAGTAAGTCTTAACAGAGATTTCGGCAGTTGGAACCCAAGCACAGTACCGGGTAAAGCTTTGGATTCTCGCCCAGAAATAGCTAAGAAGAAAAAAAAAAAAAATTTAAATTGAATCAGGTTGGGCAGACTGGATGGACCATTCGGGTCTTTATCTGCCGTCATCTACTATGTTACTATGATTAGGGAGGAGATTAGTAAGTAAGGACGTGTTTTTTGAATAGAAATGTTTTGATATAGGTGCCTAACTGTAGGCAGAATTTATAGAATTTGGGTGTAAACACATAACTGCAGGTTTCAAATAGATTGGGATCTTGTTTTTGTGATGTACAGTAAGGTATGGGATGGGGAACAACTTATGTTGAGGTATATGAATAGTTGTGACTTATAAAATTAGTTTAGTTTATTATTAATAATATTTTTTGGGGGGGGGTTAGCCCAAATCATAGAGGCCTAAAGGTTTCTATATTATGCCATGTTTATATTACTGATAAAATCCTTATAGGAACTTTTAACCAATAATTTGCATTAGAAACAAAAGCACTGATACATAGAACATAGGTTCATGATGGCAGAGAAAGACCAAATGGCCCATCTAGTCTGCCCATCCGCAGTAACCATTATCTCTTTCTCTCTCTGAGAGATCCCACCTACCTATCCCAGGCCCTTTTGAATTCAGACATAGTTTCTGTCTCCACCACCTCTTCTGGCAGACTGTTCAATGCATCTACCACCCTTTCTGTAAAAAAAAGTAATTCCTTAGATTACTCCAGAGCATATCACCTCTTAACTTCATCCTATGCCCTCTCATTGCAGAGTTTCCTTTCAAATGAAAGAGACTCGACTCATGCGCATTTACATTACATAGGTATTTAAATGTCTCTCAATAATAATCGTAAATAGTAGTAACTAAATCAAAAAATCACAAAAAATACTAAAAGCCAGAGGTGGGCTGATCAGACGAGATACTCATTCACACAAAAAGGTGGAGAAAAAAAAGCCTCAAATATCATACATATGGACAGCAATCCAGAAGGACTTCAAGCTGCCACACTACTTGTCATTGGCAAAAAAACTCCATCACGTTGAATATTTTATCTCACATCGGGCAACTGCCCACCACCATGCATGGATGGAAAAGAAAAAAGTTTCACTTAACTGAAGAAAGAATGTTCACGCTGTCCACCAGCGATAGCTGTCCCAGAAAAACACGAGCCTCTCAGCTCAAATTAATCTTCCATTCTTCATTCGCCTGGAATCCAGAAATTTGACCATTCTCTGTTTTAAAAAGGTTTCCACTAATTTGCTTACCACAGAAGTCAGACTTACCGGCCTGTAATTCCCTACTTCTTCCTTCCACTTTAGTGTAGAGGTACCAAATCTGCCCTTCTCCAGTCCTCCGATACCACTCCTGACTCTAGAGACTCATTGATAAGGTCATTAGGCGGAGCTACCAGAACTTAAGAACATGAGAATTGCCGCTGCTGGGTCAGACCAGTGGTCCATTGTGCCCAGCAGTCTGCTCCCGCGGTGGCCCTTAGGTCAAAGACCAGTGCCCTAAATGAGTCCAGCCCTACCTGCGTACGTTCTGGTTTAGGAGGAACTTGTCTAACTTTGTCTTAAAACCCTGGAGGGTGTTTTCCCCTATAACAGCCTCCGGAAGAGCGTTCCAGTTTTCCACTACCCTCTGGTAAAGAAGAACTTCTTTAAGTTTGTACGGAATCTATCCCCTTTTAACTTTAGAGAGTGCCCTCTCGTTCTCCCTACCTTGGAGAGGGTGAACAACCTATTTTTATCCACTAAGTCTATTCCCTTGGATGTACACCATCTGGCCTCATCGCTTTGTCTACCTTTATTTTAGCTAGCTCCTCACAAACACAACCCTCTGAAAAGCGATCAGGGTCTGTTACTCCTCCATCCCTATTCATGTTTGTCTTCTGCGGTCCCGCTCCTGGCGCTTTAGCCGTGAACGCAGAACAGAAATATTTGTTAAGCAATTTGACCTTTTCTTTATCAACTTCTACATATTCCTCCCCTTCACCTTTGAGTCTCACAATGCCACTTTTGTATTTCTTATCATTAATATATCTAAAAAATGTCTTCTCTCCCCGTTTTACTGTGTCAGCTATTTTTTCTTCCATTTGCATCTTTGCTTTCCTGATTACATGACCAGTCTCTCTTAACTTTTCCAGGTATTTTTGCCTGTCTTCATCTTTCTGCAATCTTTTGTAATTTATGAAAGCTACCCTCTTATTCCTTACCTTCTCAGCTACTACTTTTGAGAACCAAAGCGGCCTTCTTTTCCTCTTATTTTTACTTACTTGCCTCACAAAAAGGTTCCTTTCAGTTTTGCCCACCGCATTTCTACTCCTTCCAGACGTTCCCATCCAGACAATTCCTTTAGGTAAACCCCCATCTGAACAAAGTTTTTTTTTTTAAGTCTAGAACCTTTGCTTTTGAATGAGCCCTCTCTATACCCATCTTAATATTAAATCGTAGCATGCAGTGATCACTGGATGCCAAATGATCACCCACTGTAACATCAAAAACATTTTCCCCGTTTGTAAGCACTAAGTCCAGTATGACCCCCCATCCTGCGTGGATTCCATTACCTACTGCTGGAACAGTTCTCCTTGTAGAGAATCCAGAATCTCCCTACTTCTAGAAGACCCCGCAATAGGGATACCCCAATCAACATCTAGCATGTTAAAATCACCTATTAGCAAGACTTCCCCTTTTTTAGATATATTCAGAATTTCTACTATTAAATCTCTATCTACGTCTTCCATCTTTGAAAGAGGCCTGTATATCACACCAATGTAAATATATTCACCATTCCCTTTCCAAATTGATCCACAGTGCCTCTTCCTTGTCCTGCAGATCATGCAATTGTGTGGCTTTAATATGTTCTTTAACATATAATGGTACTCCTCCTCCTTTTCTTCCTACCCTGTCTTTTCTGAGCAGATTATAGCCCATTATAACTACATCCCATTCATGGTTCTCTGTGAACCATGCCTCTGTGATCGCCACTATATCCAACTCCTATTCTTCCATCACAGCTTCTAGATCCAGAATCTTGTTTTCCATACTTCGAGCATTAGTTCCAGACATTGCCCCTTTTCACATCCTTAGAGGTATTCAGTGATTTACTTACTTGAGGGCTTATACTTACACGGGAACTTTGATCACCCTGCCCCATCACTTCTAGTTTAAAGCCCTCTTCAGTAGATTAGCCAGCCTGCTGGCAAAGACACTTATTCCCTTCTTTGATAAATGCATACCATCCCTTCTCATCAGCCCTTGGAAGATCATCCCAAGGTCCAGGAAGCCAAAACGCTCTCAACGACACCATCCATGTAACCACGAATTGATCTCCAGGATGCGAGCTTCTCTGCCCTGGCCTTCCAACCTGATTCACTAGTCATCCATACCTAAACTGAGAGCCTCACCTCTTTTAACATTCTGAAGCCAAAATACATGTTATAATCACTGTACCTTAAAGTAATCTCTAGGAGCAGTATCTCCAAATGAGTTAGTTTTGCACATTCTGTGTCAGTAATGAACCTTACTCCTAAGGTAGAATATGTTACACATGACGTCAAATTTACTTCTAGAACTTGCCTTACATCTTGTGCCAAAGCAAGCTTTCATCTGGAGTTTGTAGGATGTAATATGTATCTCAAACAACTGGAAAGTCTTTTAATCAGGCCAGCAGCATCCAGTCCAGTTAGGGCTATTTCTCTATCTTTCTGACACATTTTCTTAGTCTCTATTTGCATTCGCTGGTAGGAACATAAGGATAGCCTTACTGGGTCAGACCAATGGTCCACCTAGCCCAGTAGCCCATCTTCACAGTGGCCACTCCACAGGGAGAGTTTTTAAATAACATATACCAGCTGGGGGACGGAGTCCAACATGCTGCCGCTTTGCGGCGGCAGATCAAAGAGCAGAGCGTCGGGGAACTGAAAAAACAAAAAGTTTAACAAACAATAAGAACAATACAAAAAATTACAGGCAAAACTTAAAACAGCTAAGATGCAGTGTCTAAAGCAGTGGTCTCAAACTTGTGGCCCAGGGGGCCACATGCGGCCCACCAGGTACTAGTTGAGGCCCTTGGTACGTTTATCATCATCACAAAAGTAAAATAAAACAGTTCCTTGATCATATGTCTCTCTAGCTATAAATGACAATATTATTATTAAGACTTAGCCAAAAGGAAAGATTTATAAGCTATAAAGAGTTTACCTCATGCAAAATTGTAATTTCTTTAATAAGACATTAACTCTTTTTTCTGAGGCCCTCCAAGTACCTACAAATCCAAAATGTGGCCCTGCAAAGGGTTTGAGTTTGAGATCACTGGTCTAAAGTGATTTTAGTGTTCAAGTGCTCGGCAGGTGGGCTTCGGCAGATTGAAGTGCTCATGCGCGGCAAAGGGAGAGTTTTTAAATAACATGTATCAGCTGGGGGGGCGGAGTCCAATGTGCCACCGCTTTCCCTGCAGTGGGAGATGCCACATCCCTCTCCACCATCATATCCAATATTTCTCCCTCTCATTCCATGCATTTCCCTCTCCTCTCTCTGACCAATTTCCCTTGTTTCCTTTCCCCATGTGCTACCATCTTTTCCTTCACTCACACACTCATACCCAATAATTTTCTCTTTCTGTCCCTTCCCTCCTAATGTCCCAAGTTAGTGCCCTCTTCCTCCCTCTCTTTTGTGCCCCATGTTCATGCCCCCTCCCCTTCCCTGCACGTAAGGAACGTGGGATTGTCGGCGGTAGCCCCCTCTATGAACAGGCGGGAATTGGCAGCCAGGCCGCGTACCCCTTACAGCAGCCCAAATACCTCAAACAAGCGTACCCCCAACAAGCGGCCCGCATATCCTTGATGCATGTTGAGAAACACTGATTTAGCACATTCAACTTTTAAAGTGGTTTACAATACAAACGATAAACCACAAAACAATATACAAATTATAATTAAACAGAGCAAAATATAGAGACAAAAACCATCAAAGGCAATTTTAAAAATCCAGGTTTTTACAACCTTGTGAAATCCAAAATAGCTGGTTAACCCCCTGAGAACATCAAGCAAGGAGTTCAGAAATAGGCAGCCAGTGCAAGTCTTTCAAAACTGGAGTAATATGATCCAATCTTTTTCTATTAGTTATCAGACATGCTGCTGTGTTTTGGCAAGTGTAAGTTGGCTCACCTAGGTGTACCATACAAAGTGCGCAACTTACAGCATTCTGTAAGTTGTGCAGATAAGTATAAGCTAGGCCCATGCACCACCCCAAGGTCCACTCAAATGTACAGCTTCTTGCAGTTATGCACTGACACATGCATGCTACCTTATGGAACATCAAGTAGCACACTTGCATGCATAAAGTGCCAATTAAAGTGCAATGTACGTGTTTAAGACACACATACCTGTATGTACCCATTTGCAGAATTACCTTTTACCTGCATAGGTTACGTAAAAACAGGTCTAATTTATGTGCATGAGTGGCGACAACAGTTGCCATTATATACTGTATATATACTCAATTCTGTCTTTAAAAGAGCCAGTGCCACTGAGTATAGCATAAAAGTAATTGCAAGTGTCAATGCTTAACTGTGAGATCTTTTTACTAAGCTACTGTTAAGCGCTTGTACACATGTACTGTAGCTTAAAATGGCTTCACTAGAGCACGCCTAACATAGCTTAAAATGGCTTACCGAAGTTTGTAGTTTGGGATCTCTGTGCACTACCCGCCTGCTAAAAATATTTTGTAATTTTTCTGGGAGGGGGTGTGTCTGCTCTAATCAGCGCATCTACACTACCACCTGCTATCTGATTAGTGCAGGAGGATTACCTTGTGAACCCTTTCTGCCTACAAAATGGATGGCAGTGATCACAGAGTTTTTAATAGCAACATTAGTGTATTGCTATTAATAATAATAAAAAAAAAGAAATTTGACTATTTTACTCCTGCAATAAAAATGGCCTTAGCATGCAAGAAAAACTACCACTACTACTACTTATCATTTCTATAAGAGAAAAGCGTATGAGAGTTTTAGGGTATGAGCACTATCAGGTCATGGACCTGAGGGGCCACCGCGTGAGCGGACTGCCGGGCACGATGGACCTCTGGTCTGACCCGACAGGGGCAATACTTATGTTCTTATCGCTACTAGACACGTGGCGCTGTATATCAGAACACAGAAGAGACAGTCCCTGCTCCAAAGAGCTTACAATCTAATCAAGGCAGACAAACTGGACAAGAAGATGCAACAATACATAGTGTTCAGGCGGGGGAATTAGAGGGAATGATAAAACAGATATTGGTGCTTAGCAGGTTGGCGTGCGCTATGTGAGGGTGTGCTAAAGCCACTTTCTTCTGAAGCTTAGTAAAAGGACCCCTATGTGTACAGCGCTGCATAAGTCTGGTAGCGCTCTAGAAATAATAGTAGTAGTATATGCAGTGCATAGTATCTTTTAAATAACAGGTTCTAGGTACTTTTTAATACACTAAAGTTAAAAAATGTCTTTTCATATTGTTTGCCAAGCTTTAAACCTTGTTGATCTTGGCAGTTCCTCTGTATTTACTAATGCTGATGCCACTTGTATTGGAGATTACACCAGATACTTTATTCCTATTTATGCTGACTCACTTCCATGAGCACTGGCACCGATATATCCTCACTAAGATTTCAAATTGCTGCAAATTATGCTATAATGTGCTGTGATAATGCAGAAGCTTAATACGTCAGTCCCCATGTGGATTATAAAACTGATGAATTCTCTTCCTGTAATATGGTACTGGTTACAGTATAGAAGGTATGATTAATCTCATGTCAAAAAAATGAATAAATGTACTTGTCTTTGCTAATCCATTTGGTGTAACTGGATGCAAATAAAGGGGTGCCTGGGAGAAAAGCATTAAATCATTCTTCTTCCAATAAATAGATGGGAGAAAGAAAAATATTGCTTGAAAATTTACAAATGCTTTTTGCTTCCTTTATGGGATTTTATTCAGGAATTAAGAGAATTCTAGCACCCTGTTACAGAATTATCAGGCAAAAAGAAAAGAGTTACATGAAAGGAATGGTGAGTCAAAAACTGTCTTATGTTGTACATTGTATACTGATTATGTGACCTTTAATACTGTGGAATACATTTAAAGTTCCTGATTATTTTGTAGTCAATGTAATTTTGTACTGCTTGAACCTTACCAATAAAGTAATTCCATTTTGTAATTCTTGAATTCTTCCAATACCTTTTATTGTTTGGACAATGATTGTTGTTGTATTCTCATTCCTAGCATTTTTGTAGTAGGTCAGTGTTCTTCAGTGCAAGGGGGGCCTTCCAGAGTAGCAGCAGCAGTAGCGACAGCCAACCGGCAGAGGCAGCACTGTGAACTAGCTGCTTGCAGCCAGCCCTGCCAGGGCCTTCCTTCTGCCGAATCATCTATTTATAGGAAGTGATCTGGCAGAGGGAAGGCCCTAGCGGGGCTGGCCACAAGCAGTCCATTCACAGCGCTTCCTTGGGACGCCTGCAGGTTTATCTGATCTCACGGGGTTGGGGGGAGTCGGTCGGAGAGAGAAAGGCCAGACTTGCATGGGGTAGGAGGGGGCGGGAATGGGGCAAAACGGAAAGTTCTGCACTGCACAGAATTCTGCCAGAGTAATGAGTGATGGATAAGACAGTAGACAAAAGAAAATGCATTTCTAAATGCTCACAACCTTGAGGATACACCCCCCCCCCCCCCCAATGAAGTTTGAAGATGGTCTGGTAGGAATGGATGTCATTATTGCGCACTTTAGTCAGCAGTGGTGTGGTCACACATGGGTAGATATTTGGCAGCTCTCCTTCAGCTCATCATCTATAGTGGCTCCAACTTTAAAATTAATGAAGACCACTGCAGTAAGTGATGGAGTAATAGGTAGTTAGTAGTGATATACAGAATAATATTCAGACAATAACTTCTGTGAAAATCCCATTGTACGTTAAGGTAGGAATTGAGATGTCCAGGTCAAGAGGTTCACAATTCCCCCAATATTTTACAAGAAAGGCTCCACTGAATGCAGAGCATTTTGTAAAATATGTATGAGCGCACATATTTGTGTATTTGCTGGCACATGCAGAAGCATTGATTTCAAGAATCTACACATGCAGAAAAAAAGAGTCATCAATCAGTAATTCCACAAGTTCCAGCGATTATACATGGAAGTGCAGATTTTTATTACTTTCATATATAAATACCAGCAACTTTACAAGAGCCATATTCCAGACACATACATATGAATGTGTAAATGCCACTATTTACACATGAAGATTTGTAGTAGGCTTCACTAATGCCATCCAGTATGTGATCATTTTTTTTCATAAACTTATCTTTCCCTACATTTTCACAATAGTATGGCTCTCGCCTAGTGTGGCAGCATTTCCAAACTATCAACTTGAAGAGTAAACAGCTGAAACTGGAACTGGGTTTTATGTATTTATATTTAGTACTTCTTCAAAAAAGAGAATTTCTAATATTTTAAGATCAATAAATACTTTTAAATTATTAGTAGTGCTCAGTGAAAGCCAATACGAACTTTAAGGTATATGAACACAGGACTCTACCAGCTCAGGCTTGAATACATCATCACACTCCTCCATCCCTACCAATAAATATAATAGCTAGAGAACAATAAAGAAATAAGAGAGGAGGAGTAATTATCTCTGCTGGAACAGTCGTTAAGTTCTGGGCGCTGCTTTAAGTCCAAAAGTGCTTTCTGCTCACCATTCACTTCAAAAAAATAAAAAACAGAAAAAACAAAAATTACAAAAATTAACCCACAACCACAATCCATCAAATCCATCTTGCATCAATCCATTCAGTTCATTTTGTTATACTTCAAAAACTTCCTCGATACAGTATGTGTTCTCTGGAACTGCATGGATTGATGCAAGATGGATTAGATAGATTGTGGTGTGGGGTGCCCTCCAACCCAGTCAACTGATTAACCATTCCCCTTAACTGTATCCATGACATCCTGTTTGTCTGTCTTGGCTGTTTAGATTGTAAGCTCTTTCAAGAAGAGACTTTTTTCTTCTTCTTAGTGACTCTGTTCAGCGCTGCGTACGTCTGGTAGTGCTATAGAAATAATTAATAGTAGTAGTAGTAAGAAATTCCTAAGTAATGGGTTTATTGAGCTTCAGGGCTCCTTATATGTTAGTGCTAGTTAAAGGACAGAACAGAAATGTATGATATCTCTGGGGAAATTTCCCATGCCCCTCCACGGTTTCAGTGGAGATCGATTGCTTTGGTACAAACTGAAGAGGGCACTATATTCCACTGGTGAAGGAGGAGGAGCTGAAAGATGTGATTGATACCCTTCAGCAACAGTTTATGACTATAGATGTATAACACCTAAGGTACAGATTCCTGTGTATGATTAACAGAAAGAAGAGTATCCAGCTAAGAACCTAATCTCTCATTTTACAATCTTACAATTTACAAATGTAAATACCAGAGGATGCAGAAATTCAAAGGGAATGTATTCTGTGCCTGATTTGGGGAATCCAAAAAAATTATCTCCCAGATTCTATAAAGGGCACCTCAAATTTGCATATGATTGGGAGTTGAATGCACAACTAAATTAGTTAATGAGCCAATAACTACTAATTGAGTGCTAACAATCAATTATTTGCATTAATTGGCATTAATTTGAAGTTGCACATGTAATACCAGTACCTATGCACGATTCTATAGACTATAGTTACTCCCAGTATAGTATCAAGAGAAGAAAGGGGTTAAAGCCATTGTGGCTTGGACTGTTATGATATGCCTTTATACCTGCTGATTGCTAATACATCTAAAGAATAGTTCTGTACTTAAATCAACAGCAATAAAAGAGTTCTAGTTTGTTCTTGGCTGTTTCTTTAGTGTAAGAGCAGTGCCTGGCTCAAGCATGGTGACTGAGCCCTGGGATTACATCTCCTCTGGCCTACCAGAGTTATCCAGCCCCATCCTACGCCCAAGCTTGGCGAGAATATGAGTGTCTGCAAGTGGAAAATATATCTTTTTGTGTGAGCCCTGGTTGTAGGGTGAATCCAACCCCATAAAGAGCTGGTCGGAGCCTGTGTGGTGAGCTTGAGGCAGGAAGACAGGGCTAGATATACAATACGACGCCAAACTGTGTAATATAGTGGGTGGAAGCAATCTCACGGATGGTATGACGCAGGATCTGATCAAGTTGGAAAACTGGTCCTCGACATGGCAGCTGGGCTTCAACGCTAAGAAGTGTAAGGTCATGCATCTCGGCAGCAGAAATCCATGCAGAACATACACCCTGAATGGAGAAACACTAGCTAGGACTTCAGAAGAACGGGACTTGGGAGTGATCATCAGTGCAGACATAAAGGCTGCCAAACAAGTGGAGAAGGCCTCATCCAAGGCAAGGCAAATGATGGGATGTATCAATAGAAGCTTCGTCAGCCGCAAACCTGAAGTCATAATGCCACTGTATAGAACCATGGTGAGGCCTCATCTGGAGTACTGTGTGCAATTCTGGAGGCCACATTACCGTAAAGATGTGCTTCGAGCTGAGTCGGTCCAGCGAATGGCCACTAGGAAGGTCTCCGGACTCAAGGGTCTCTCATATGAGAGAAGACTGGGCAAATTGCAGCTCTACTCTCTAGAGGAGCGCAGAGAAAGGGGGACATGATTGAGACTTTAAGTACGTCACAGGTCGTGTCGAGGTGGAAACGATATATTCCTTCCCAAGGGACCCTCAGTCACAAGGGGGCACCCGCTCAAACTCAGAGGAGGGAAATTTAGTGGTGACACCAGGAAGTATTTCTTCATAGACAGAGTGGTAGATCACTGGAACAAACTTCCGGTGCAGGTAATCAAGGCCACAAGCGTGCTCGACTTTAAGAATAAATGGGACATCCACATGGGATCCCTATGTGGGTCGAGCAACACTCAGACTTAATGGGGTGGGTCAGTAGAGTGGGCAGACTTGATGGGCTGTAGCCCTTTTCTGCCGTCACCTTTCTATGTTTCTAGATACATATAAATACCACTATTTACGAGCCATATGGCACATTCTAAAATAAAATGACAACATACTGTAAGTAAGAGGCAAGGATCTGCCACAAATCAAATACAAAACCAAAAGGCAGATCAGTCCAAATAAAAGAAGTAAATCAGTCCAAATAACAAGAACTCTGATTTATTAATATCAATGGCCCACTGTTATTATTTGGACTGATCTGCTTTTTGGTTTTGTATTTTATAAAATAGCTTTTCTAAAGTAGCAGAAATGGCAAACTGAAACAGACTGGCTGCGGGACCTTTCCATACATACCTGCGGCTGCCGGCCCTCCCTCTCTGACGTCACTTCTTCTTCCGGGACAGATCCGGCAGCCGTGGATATGTATGAGAAGGTCCTGCAGTCAGTTTGCCTCTGCTGCTTCAGGAAAGCAGCAGCAGCGATGGGGTTGCTAGGTGAGCATGGGGCATTGACGCCATTTGTGAAAGCTTCAGGTTTGAAAATAATTCTACATGAAAAATGACACCAGCGCAAGGTTTTAAAATTATAACCAGGATTTATTGAATTATTGGTTCTATTTTCCCATTATTAGATCAAAAGAATAGCATAATTGCTTACGTTGCGCTCATGGGAGATCATCATCGTGGCCAAAGACTGGCCTTCTCACAATGGTCTCGTTTTTCTATCTCATTACAGTCTATTATATAACTTTTGGTTTAGTGACATCATCAAGTTTGACGACCAATAACATTTCTCTGGGTGGTCTTAAAGTTTAGACAAAGAAACATTCCTCCATGTTTAAAAGTTAGTCAAAGTTTCAGATGATTTCTGAATTAACATTAACATTCAAAAGAATTCACAATTATTAACATGGTAAATTCTCAGTCCTTCCATGCTGACAAGTTCTGAGCCTTAAAGGAAAAAAACTCCTAAGCTGACAGATTCAAATTGCACAGCCTTACACAGAAATCTTACTCAGGAGAAAAAGGGGGGGTTAAATCCCCCTCTCCTCTTCCTGAAGCGTGGGCTTCCAATGCCCCCCCTTCTCCCTATTCTTGAGACTGACTCTAATCACTTCCAGATGTTATGCTTAAGATTTTTTCTTAATGTTTCTGCTTATAAACATAAACCATTTATATTTCCACAATCATATCATCACATATTACATCCATGGGCCCCAAACATTCATAATTTCATTCATATCTTGGCCATTCATACTTCATACATTTTATATCTCAGTTTGGAATATGGAATCTAATATGCTTTTTTCTAACTAGCCTGAGCACATCTGTTTTCAATTAGAACCACGAGGCTAAAGGCGGGAAGCTGAACAAAGAACAGAAACTATTCACTGGCACAAGATGCTGGCCTAAGACAGGACAGTTATAGTACATACAAAAGAACCTCCATGTAATCATGATTTCCACCATGATTTAGCTTCAACAGCAAAGTACACAAAAAACACCATTCTTTTCCTTATATTAATCTTTAGTGTGTTTTTCTCTGGCCTTAGCTACATTATATTTAAATGTTTTATTCACCTGTTTTTCCGTACGCTTCTATTTGGGCGTGGTCCTTAACTAACACAGAATTTTTTCTAACTAGAATTACCCAGAATCATATGAAAAACTGGCGCTACAAAAATACTGCACTATCATGCTTCTGACCTCAATATCGTCCCATAACGAGCACGCTAGCCACGCGCCACGACTCATAGGGGGCAGACTCTAGTGAATGTGGGGTGTGGGGAAGAGGAGGCAGATGCTGATGAATGTGGGTCTGTACATACTGGTAGAAATGGGGTGTGGAGAAAGAGGGGGTAGAAGCTGGTGGAAAGGATTTGGGGTGTGGGGAGAGACGGGGCAGATTTTGTTTAAAAGTGGAAAGATGGATTCTAGATAGAACGGGGGAGAGGACAGATGTTGGGGATGGGGTACAGAGAGGGAGATGATGGAACAGAAGAAGTGAAAACAAATGCTGGATGGAAGGGGAGGAGGAGGGAGGGGGCAGATGTATGGAAGGGAAGAGATACAAAGAAGAGGGAAATATTGATGGAAGATGAGAGAGGGGAGATGCTGAATGGAAATTTGTCAGTAACACCCTTCCTTCTCCCTACCTGGAACTGGCCACCCACAGAACTGGCTCTTATGGCTCACACTGCCTTAAAGCCAGACCTAATATGGAGAATAAGAGGACCAGAGGTGATAAGAAAAGCGATGTTGGTTCCAAACTCTTTGTTTTCACTGATTTAAGCATAGATTTAATAGCTGAAGTCAGAAGACGATGTGATTTAATTGTTGAAATAAAAGAGAACTTCCAAATTAGTAAAACTGGTAGAGTCTAGTGGGTTCAGGAAGAAGGTTCCTTAGGAAAGAGAGTCTGCATCAAACTGCATACGTATCAATATATGGAAATCCAAGGATGGGTATGTGCATGGGAGGGATTGATGAAGAAATTCCCAGTGTGTGTGTATTCCCAGAGATTACTTTATGGACTTCATGAATTTTAGATTTTCTGTAATAGATTGCACCACGTATAAATGTATTGTTTGCCAAATAGTTCATCCGTATTGTCACCAACCCTCCGCAGAGTAGGGCTGCCGGGTGATAAACACAGGGATTCTGGCGTGTCCCCTCCAACCAGGGGTACCTTCAGGACTTTTTCAGGTGGCCCTGGGCAATTGCCTGGGCCTAAGAGATGCAAGGTAAGTAAAAAGGTTTCACCATATCACCAGCCAAAACAAGTTCTTTAGGAAAGAATAAGTTGTTTATTCTGACCCACAGGTCAAAAGTATGCAACAGAAAACAAACATCACTTTTGCAGGTCATTCAACAAAAATAGTAGATTTGCAAAAATAAAGCTTTACTGCAAATTCAAAATAAATCAAAACTCCTTAGGCAAACATAGCCACAGCAAACTCTGGTAACAGTTCAGCTTTTCTCTCAGCTCACACATGCAGGCAAAATCACACAGCTGAGACAGATAATCTAATTAGCTTCAAGAACGGGAGTCACAGCAGGATTTCTAAAGTTCCAAAAACCAAACTTAACTATGTCAGTTTGAGCTTCAGGTTCATAAACTTGCTTTTAAATCCATTCCTCAGTTTGAAGCAAGTATTATTCTTACTCTCAAAATACTTATAAAGTTCAAACATATCTTAACTTCTGCAGGCATAGTTTGCACAGCAGAAACAAACCAAACATCAGCAAAAGAAAGAAAGAAACACAAACCACTAATGGTTTCTCAGTTGCTGCATTCTTTCATGCAACTTCCATACCTTCCGTCTGGCTTTCTAACATGGGGCCAGCCAGTTCTATCTCCATGCCTTCCACATGATCTAGAACCTGGTAGTTTGAAGTAGGCAGGATTTCCTCCAAATCCTGCATGGGATAATCCAGCACGTTTTCCTCTCCTGCTCTGTTCCACAGCTCTTCACCTGCCTTGAGCTGTGGGAGTGACTCGCCCTGGTCACTCGCTCCTCCTCCTGCTTGACTCAGCCTGCTTTTAAACAGATCAGAGCCAATCCCCTTCAGCCTGTAGCGGGGGATGGGTTTTGGCTCTACAGCAGTTTTTCTCTGCCTAGGTTTTTCTACTGCAGCTACCTTCCTCGTGGCTTCTCTAGCTGCTCTAAAGCCAGGAGGCTGCTGTTGCCAATCTGCCTGTCTCTGTTCCAGTTCATTATCTCCTTGGTTATGGGGGCAAGGGAGGTCAGCCTCAAGGTGAGTGCCAGAATCAATCTGGTCTGCTCTTCTGCATCCGATCCTATCAGGGACTGGACTAGTGCTGGTGCTGGGTTTGTCACAGTATCAAGTATCCCAAATAAACTGTTTACCCATAGTTTTCGCTCCATAAGACACTTTTTTCCACCCAAAAGTGGGCGGAAATGTCGGTGCGTCTTATGCAGCGAATATACCTTTTTTTAAACACCTCACCCCTACCCCGTCGTACCTTTTTAAAGCCCGTGCCCAATACGGCTCTCCTTAGCGTCGGTAAGCGCCCGGCTGTCTTCTTGGCTTCCCTCACAGCGTCCTCTGGATTCTCCCCTTTAAAGCTAATTAGGCTCGCGACGGGCGAGGCCTTACCTCCAAGCTGCTTCCCGCTCCCAGCAAGAAGTCGTCTTCCGCGCTATGACTGCCGCTGAGCTAATTACGGCAGCCTACAGAGAACCTAGCAGACTGCCATTGGCCTCCGAAGCACGTTGCCTCTGCCGCGGTCCTGCCCCTGACGTCAGAGAAGGAGCGGAACCACGGTAGAGGAAATGTGCTTCAGAGGCTGCCGTAATTAGCTCAGCGGCGGTCACAACGCGGAAAACGACCTCTCGACGGAAAAGGAGAGCTGTGTCTCCCCTGATCTCCTGCCCCAGGTAGCAAGAAAGAGCAACTGCTGGGGAGGCAATGAGAGCCTGCCAACTCTGGAGCATGCATTTGGACTCGAGCAGAAGCTGCAGTCCTGCACTGTGAGGGCTTCTGCCACCCATCCCAGCTCAACCCAGCACCATCTGGGAGCCGGAGACAATGACCTCATAGGAAGCAGTGAAGGTAAGGCCCTGCCCATCGTGAGGGCCCCGGCGGGACGCTGGATCTGGACACCGGGGGTGGGGGGAGACAGAAAAGGACCTTGAGGAGGGGCGGGAAACAGACTTGAAGACAAGGCAGATGCTGGACTAGAGGGGGTAGAGAGGGAAGGACTCCAAATGTTAGCAGAAGGAAGACAGAGAGAGGGAGAAACCTGAAACAAAGGGGAGGCAGAAGAGAGGGGGCGGATGCTGGACTTGGGGGTGTATAGAGGAAAGAGAGAGAGACTGCAGAGAGGTGGAAAGATTCTGGACCAGGGAGGGAGGGAGGAAGGAAGGAGAGAGAGAGAGAGAAGCAGAGAAAGACCTGGAAGAAAGGAAAACAAATATTGGACATGGAGGGGGGGATAGAGAGTTTGGTAAGCAGAAGAAAGACAGAGAGGGAGAGAGGCCTGGACCAAAGGGGAAAGACAGGAGGCAGATGCTGGACTAAGGGTGGTGCAGACAGAAGAGGCAGAGGGGGAGAGACCCTAAGGAAGAACAGAGAGATGCAAGATCATAATAGAGGAGGGAGAGAGAGGGAGACCTGGAACAAAGGTGGTGGTAGGTACAAAGGAGACTGACGCTGGATCTGGGGAGGGTTAAGCAGAGGGAAAAGAGATAGAGATCTGGACCCAAAGGGGATGGGGCTGGATTGTGAAAGAAATGTTGGATGCACAATCAGAAGGAAGTCCAATCAGAAACTAATTAATCACCAGACAACAAAGGTAGAAAAATTATTTTATTTTTAATTTAGTGATCGAAGGGTGTCAGTTTTGAGAATTTATATCTGCTGTGTGTATATGAATAATGAAAGGAAAAAATTGCATTACAATTAGGGGAGGGGGGATAGGGTGCAGAGCCTGGCAATGAGTGTGGGATTGGGTGTAGAGCCTAGCAGGGAGTGAGGGGGGCTGGATGCAGAGCCTGGTATATGTTAGTACACAATTTGGTTTAGAATGTTTTTTTTCTTGTTTTCCTACTCTAAATCTAGGGTGCATCTTATGGAGCGAAAAATACAGTAATTTTGGAACAGCATTATCTGAAATGATTTTATGTTTGTTGTGGGTCTGAGATACAGCATGATCAACTCTGGGTGACTATGTACTCTGGTAAGGGATGCTTTGCTGAGGGAGAATACAAATGTAATATCAGAATAAAAGCAAGAACAGAAAAACAAAGGTAACAAAATTCATACTATTTTTGTCTACCATTTAATTTAAACATTTCAAATGTATACATAATATATAAAATGTGATTATTTTCAATACGAGAAATAATGACATGCAGTAATCTAATTTTATTAGCTCTTCTAAGTCATGATTAAGTAAATATTAAGAACCAGCATTAACTAGATGACATTTGTATTAGATATTTCAAAACGAACATTGCATGTCCGTTTCAGTTGTTCTTAAGTCATGGATATGTTAACCTGAGCTTTTTGCATTACTGAACCCTTTGTTTTGGCACTTGAATGCCTTTAGACTGGAGTATATTTAAGGTGACCATATGTCCCGTTTTCAGACCTCCTGTCCCGTTGTCCCCACAGACAGCTTCGGGACGCCGAAATGTCCTGTTTTCAGGGACAGCGTCCCGAAGCTGTGCTCGGGGACAATGGGACAGGCGATCATTTCCTGTCCCTCCCTGCCGCAAAAAAAGCCTTCCCATCTTTCCCCCTGTCTGCTGCTCTTACTGCCCTGCCTGGCTGGCCAAGAACATCCTCTCCGACGTCAAAATTGACGTCAGAAAAAAGACTTCCTGTCGGGTTTAGCAGCTGTAGCGGCAGGGCAGTAAGAGCAGCAGACAGGGGGAAAGATGGGGAGGCTTCTTTTTTTTGCGGCAGGGAGGGAAGGAGATAGGTAGGCAGGCAAGCAGGCTGGCTTTGGCCAGGGAGGGAGAGAGGTAGACAGGCAGGCAGGCAGGCTGGCTTGGGGGGTGGGGGTGAGACAAAGTGTGGAAGGCAGTGAGAGGGACATAGGAAGGAGGCACTGGGGGCACTAAAGACATGGGAAGGGGCACTAAGGACTTGGGAAGGAGGCACTAGGGGCACTAAAGACATGGGAAGGAAGTACTGGGGGCACTAAGGACAGGAAGGGGCACTAAGGACATGGGATGGAGGCACTGGGGGCACTAAAGACATGGGAAGGAGGCACTGGGGGCACTAAAGACATAGGAAGGGGCACTAAGGACACAGGACGGAGGCACTGGGGGCACTAAGGACACAGGATGGAGGCACTGGGGGCACTAAGGAATGGGAAGGAGGCTCTGGGGGCACTAAAGACATAGGAAGGGGCACTAAGGACACAGGACGGAGGCACTGGGGGCACTAAGGACACAGGATGGAGGCACTGGGGGCACTAAGGAATGGGAAGGAGGCTCTGGGGGCACTAAGGACATGGAAGGAAGGAGGGAGGGAATAGAAAGGGACAAATTGTTGGGCCTGAGTGCAGAAAGAAAGAAACAAAAGAAAGGATACACAGACAGAAGGAAACACAACCAGAGACTCATGAAATCACAAGACAACAAAGGTAGGAAAAATGATTTTATTTTTAATTTAGTGATCAAAACGTGTCAGTTTTGAGAATTTATATCTGCTGTCTATATTTTGCACTATATTTGTCTATTTTTCTTTAGTTACTGAGGTGACATTGCATATTTGAAAGTCATTTGCCTTGACATCTTTGAAAACCCCCCCAAATATAAATGATAATTAACATTTTCTCTGCCTATAGTGTGCTTTGTAGTTTTTTAAAATTTTATGGTTACCATTATGAATTAATAAGATATGTGTACATGAAAAATGAATGGAGGAAATTGGGGGCGGGATTGGGGGTGGGGCTAGGGTGGGATTGGCGGGACTGACAATTAATAGATGTCCCCTTTTGATGAAAAAAATAAATGGTCACGTTAAGTATATTGCAAAGTAGACGCCTGCTTTTCCTTGGCGGAGGGGAAGGGGGAGGGGGGAAAGGAAAGGGGACAATGGTTTGCTGCCACCTACCGTTCAAAATTAATACTATCGTAGCACATGTGGGAGTTCATTTGCCAGAACCAAACGCCCCCCTGCCAAGTTGTTCATAGGCAGCTGAGAACGGCTCAAGCTATATAATCTGCATTTGTCTCATCTGCTGAAGAAAATGGCAAGAGCAACCTGTCAAGCCTCTGCCCATCCTTTTGCAACTTCATATCAGCGCTGCTAGTCGGTTCCACGCTTTTAGGGAAACCATGGCCAGGGCAGCTTCAAATCGATCAGAGCGCAAGCGCAGCTGTCTGACCAGTCCTATCTCCGTGTTGTTGAACTCGAGTCTGACGGTCCCACAGCGCTTTGCGTATATGTCCCTTTCCGGCGCCCGTAGATTGCTGCCAGTGACGTAGCCGTCGCTCAGCTTGGTGGTTGCTGTGGTTTTCGTTTCTCCCCGTCAGTGCCCCGCATGTGAGGTAGCTGGAGATCACGTAAGAGGTACCTGTGGGCAACCATGAAGCAGAAGAAGAAAGGTGAGCGCACGCTGCTTTCGTGCCGAGACTCGGGGGGAGGGTCTGCTGGGGGTTGTGGAGCTTTTGGTATTGGTTGGCTGGTCTCGTGCGTGGAGCTGCTTGTGTTTAGGGGTTGCCCGGTTGACCCGGCTCTCGCCGCTCCATCATGGTGGCCCAGAGGGTGAAATAAGCAGAAATAAGAGTGTGGCGTAGTGGTTAGAGCTACAGCTTCGGCACCCTATGCTACTCGTGACCCTGGGCAAGTCACTTAATCCTCCACTGCCCCAGCTACATTGTGAGCCTGTTTGGACAGATAGGGAAAATGCTTATTTGTAACTGAGCTCCTTTGGGAAGACGGGCAAAAAAAAAAAAGAAGTAAATATACAGTGGAACCTTGGTTTACGAGTTTAATTTGTTCCAGAAGTATGCTCCTAAACCAAATTGCTTGTATATCAAAGCAAAGTTTCCCCATAGGAATTAATAGAAACTTGCTTGATACGTTCCCCCCCCCAAGGCCATGGCGCTGCTCTGTTCCCTCATCTAGGCCACAGGCGCTGCTCCATAACCCCCCCCCCCCCCCGCAATCCGGTATCCCCCCGCTCGCATTGCCTCTCCCCCCCCCCCCCCGCGATCTTACATCCCCTGCCGAGCACCCAAATAACATCCCTTACCCCAATTTGGCACCATCACCAACGCACAGGACATGCTAGTGCCCGAAGATCCTCCCTCTGGGCTGGGCTGGGCTGGACTGGACTGGACTGGGCCTTGAGCATTTGCGCATGCTCAAGGCCTTCCGGTCTCGCTCAAGGCCCAGCCTAGCCAAGAGGGAGGATCTTCAATGCTCAGCCCAGCCCACAGGGAGGATCTTCGGGCACTAGCATGTCCTGTGCGTTGGTGCTGGTGCCGGTGCCAAATTGGGGTAAGGGATGTTATTTGGCTGCTCGGCAGGGGATGCCAGATCGCTGGGGGGGGGGGGGGGGGCGCTCATAAATTGAGTCATACTCAGTTTCTGAGGTGCCGATTTTGCGAATGTTTTGCTCGTCTTGCAAAACACTCGCAAACCGATGCACTCGTAAACCGAGGTTTGACTGTACTGTGGTGCATAATCTTAAATCAGAGCTATCCCATCATCTTTTGTCTCGTTAGGCAAAGATCACGTTTACTGCCAGACTCGATTTGGAAAAAGTGGAGTTAGGCAGGAGTACAGCCCTGGAGATGAGAGAAGGGGGGGGGGGGGCTACTAGCCCAACATGCTTGAAGAGCAAGCAACCGATAGAAAAAGATTCATGAGACATAAGGAACTGGAACATGTTTTCTGAAAAAGCCTATTATGGAGAATTACAGGCTTAGACATTTTTTACTTTGTAGCATGTAGTAATTGTAGGGGAAATTCTGTAAGAGGTGCCTAAATAAATAGGTGCCTAACTTCAATTAGAAAATTGGCTTCAATTATAAGCTTTAACAAGTTCATAATATAAAAAATTAATTGGGAGATTAGTGTCTATCTTAGGTGCTATTCTACAAAAGATAGGTTCCTAGTGGCACCTGATACCAAAATAGGCATGTTTAGGGGTGAAGAGTGACTTAAGTGCCACTGGGCATGATTCTCTAAAGGACTTAAGTGACGGTAAACCCTAGCCTACATCACAGGCACCTAAGTTTTAAAAGTTAGGTGCCACTAAGCACGATTCTGTAATTGGCACCTAAGTGTGATAGGCGCCTAAGTGTGGTTAGGCGCCAATTACAGAATCTGGCCCTATATGAGTTTCCGTTCATTTGGGGATTTAGTGAAACATACAATTTGACCAGCTTTTGCTCATAATTGGTTCGTTTTTTTAAAAAAAAGCTTATTAAGTTGAGCTTTACTTGTGGTCAGTAATAAGTCAAAGGAATTGGTCAGAACCTAACAGCTGAATGCATTTGTTTATGTTCTGTTTTCAGGAGATCTCAGCCATGCTGAGTTGATGATGATGACCATTGCAGATATCATAAAGCAGCTAATTGAAGCCCATGAACAAGGAAAAGACATCAATCTAAACAAGTAAGTTGCAGTAAATAGGCAGGATGTGGGGTGTTTTTGTTTGTTTGTTTTTTAAGCACGGTGACAATTTAGTTTGCTCATTTTCATACTTAAATTGGGTGAGAAGTTGGATGAGCAACAGTATTTGTCATGGTGGTCAACGGAATTCAGTTTTTGGTGAAGGGAAAAATGACTGGCAGAATGTTACAGGGATTAGTATCAGACCCTGTCCTCTCTGTTTCTTTACACATGGCATTATGGATGAGCTGAAAGGGGAATGTGTTCCTATTTATGGATTACATGAGAATTTGCAACAAGGTAAATTTACCATTGGAGTAAATAAGATGAAAAATGACTTGCCAAATTCTTGATCATTCTTACAATTTTCTAACTTATGCTTCAGGAATAAATAATATATAGAAGCAGCAATATCATGCATTTTGGGGTGTAGAAATCCAGGACCAAAATTAAATTTTAGAGAGAGAGAGTGAGATAAAACAGCAGTCATAAAACAAGAAAGAGACTTGCCATCTCTGGTGATCAAAAAGTAGCTAGTAAGTGAAGTGTGACAATACAGGAAAAGCTCATAATGTACTTAGATGGAGAGAGATATCTCTAATAGAGCAAAGTAATATTACTACTTTTCGGACCTCTGGTTTGATCCCACTTGAGTGCTGTGTTTTGGTGTGGAGCCAAAATCGGCAAAGCAGAGGCAGTTCGGAAGTGAGTCACCTTCTACTGTGTATTTATGACTTCGATTGGTTACTTTTCGAGATTGGTCCTACCTTTTGGTTTGGCCCATTGTGATACTTCTGGTGGAATTATGCACAACTGCAAAATGTAGAAGTTGCACAGAATTTTGCACAGGCAGGGCCATTAGCTTGGCAGCATTGGCTTGATTAGCCCTCAATCTCCCTCCTGTTGCTGTGTTAGAAGAGAAGGAACATGGCTGCATCATCCTCTTCTGCTATTCTGGGCCTGGCTGTTCTTTGAACAGTGTGGCTTCTGTATAGGGTTACAATTTATAGTAGTAAAAAAAGAGGACACGTGGTCCCATTCCGCCTTCACCCAAACCTCATCTCTCCTTCCCTTAGCTGAAGACTGCATCTGGAGGGCCTCCAAGCATGCGCAGATGTGGCACGATGATGTCACATGCATGCACACGTGTATATTTTCACTTCGCTGCATTCACCCATACTTGGAGGCCCTCCAGACGTGGCCCCAAGCTCTGGCAGAGCCAGAGTCTTTAAAAACCCGGACCAACTGCCAGGTTTTTAAAATCTGTCCATAAACCCTGAAAGTCCTCTAAAAAGAGGACATGTCCAGGTAAATTCAGACATCTAGTAACCCTTTTGATTTAAAGGAACAGTCAAACCTAGGATAGTGGAGGAGGAGGATGTGATCTGATGTTTAACCTTCTCTTGCCCTGCATAAGAGATGGGATTGAAGACAACAAGGAAGGCTTTCTACAGTGGTGGTGGTGGTGGGGGGGGGAGTGCAAGATATGGAGGGAAGGACTGCAGAAGGCTGGCAGAAGTATGCCTTGGGAAGGGGGCAGGGGATTGCAGGAAGTTGGAGAGACTATGTGTTGTGGTTGGAGGGGGTATATGTTACAGTAGGTAGGACTGTAGAGAGCTGGGAGAAGGAGTGAATGTCATGGGGAGGACTGGAAAATGTTTGAAGGGAGTATATGGCCACAGAAAGCAGGGCTGGAGAAAACTGGAGGGAGTGTGTGCCATGGGATAGGAGATATGTGTCGCAGGGTAGCTGGAGAATGCATGTGGCATGGAGGGGGGCTCTAGCAAATTTTGGAAAGTTGTTTAAGGAGTTGGAGAAGACTAGAAAGGGTATGTGCTATGGAAGTGGACTTTAGCAAGCTGGAGGGTAGTATGTGCCTTGTGGGTGGGTGGGAGGGAAGAGAGAGGGCCTGTAGCTAGCCAATTTGGGGGTGGGTGTAGCGTGGTGGTTGTCAGTGAACAAGCTGGATGTATGCTAAAGGAGAAGAGAAGACGTGAGGGTATGTACCTGGAGGAGAAGTGTGGGGTTTGTTTCTGGAGAGGGAGAAAACCTGAGTACCAACAGAACTGGAGGTCTTAGTGGAAGTTAGGGAGAAAGAACCTGCCTTTGTCTTTCAATCAGCTGGAGCCAAAGTAATCTTAAACAGCTCCAAATATGAGGCCATTTCTTTTGCCAACTCCTACAGCCCTCTTCCTGCTTCCCCCTTCTATTGATGGTCAGTCACTTCTTTCAAAGACTCAGTAAAAATCCTGGGTGTTCTCTTTGGTGTTAAGCTCTCCTTCAAATCTCAAACTGATGATGCCTTATGTTCTTTCATTGCCTTCATCACATCCATTCCATTGGTTCTTTTTTTTTTTAATCACCCTTCCATGCCTTATTTCTCATCTGGATTATTGTAATTCACTCTAAGCTGGTCTCCCTTTCTATTCAATAAAGCATCTTCAATTTATTCAGTCTACTGCAGTAAAGCTTCTATACCAAGCCCATCATTTTGATGACATTATCTTTCTCCTCATCACTGAACACTAGTTACTTGTTTTCTCCCATATTAAGTTAAAGATTCTTCTCCTCATTTTCAAAGATCGCCTTCTCTTTGCTCCGTATATATCGGTAACTTCATTCATTATGTTCCCTCTTGTTCTTTCTGCTCTTCCTACTGTAATCTTATTGCCCACCTCCTCTCTTTGCTTGAGCATCTCCCATGAATTTGCCTTTATCTATCTTGGCTCTAAGCTTTGGAATTCTTTTCCCTCCCATATCGGACTTCAACCCTCCTTTCCTAAATTTGTCATCACTGAAAACATCTCTTTCAGGAGGTCTTCGAGCTCCCCTCTGCTTAACCTTCCTTCTTTTCCCTTTTCCTCCACTTCTTCCTTCTTAGTTCTCCTTACTGTCTCCCTTTCCTTCTTTTAATTTTGGTTTTGTAAACTGCATAGTTGGCATACTTTGGCCTATTTTGCAGTATATCAAGATGCTGTAAATTAAATAAATAGATAAATATTGAAAGCAAAGAGCTTCTAGAGAACAAGTAAACAGAGGAAAGGTGGTGTGTGGTGAAGGTGGAGGGAATAATAGAGAGACTTTCACCCTGGAAACGAACAGAGAAAGTTGGGGTTGAACCTACCAGGAGAGGGTAAGGGTTTCAAGCTAAGAGAGATCTGTGGTATGTGGAACGTGAGAAGGGTGATCTCAAACTCAGTTCAAAATGCACAAATGACAGAGAGGAAAAGGTCTCAGTAACCCGGCAAACAATCCAATTAGGATAAAACGCTGGAGTTCAGTGAGTGGATTTCTACGTCCAGTATCCCTTGAGAAAGCCAGTATTTAAGGCGAAACGGGTCCCGTTGGGGATAAGAAAAACCTTGACTGGGTTTAGATTGCAGTGGGAATCTGTGAACCACACTTGAGATAAGTGTTTGTTTTTTTTTAATCAAACTTATTTATTTCTAATTTATGACAAGATTAAATTATAAAATTAAAAAGATAAAAAAGAATTTAAGTAGAGTCAAAAGCACTCCACAGAGAGGTTTTTTCAGGTCAATGAAAGATTCTGGGACCCTGACTAGTGCAAACTGTTTTATCCTAATTGGATTGTTTGCTTGGTTACTGAGACCTTTTCCTCTCTGTCATTTGTGCATTTTGAACTGAGTTTGAGATCAATTTTTGGTGCTGGTTATATTATATATTTAAATCTCCACATCTCATTTTTTGTGAGTTATATTGGAACATGAGAAGGGAAAAGGATGGGGTGAGATTTTATGTTTGGGGGAGAAGTCAGGCCTTATGATGAGGAGAATCTTGCACAGAAAAATTATGAATAAAGAATACATTTTTCATTTCTTTTGTATACAAATTTTTGTATACAAATTTTTCATTTCTTTTGTATACAAATTTCCCTAGAAAATAGGGTGCACACTGTGTATTACAAGCTATATGTATATAGGCTTAAGAAGGAAAATATTGTGTAATTTGTTAGAAAGATTGACTAGAGTGGGATGGATAGATGTGAACTGCTTGTTTACTCTTTCCAAAAATACGAGGACTAGGGGGAATTCAATGAAGCTACTAAGTAGTAGATTTAAAACAAACCAGAGAAAATATTTCTTCAGTGAACATGTAATTAAACTCTGGAATTAGTTGCCAGACAATGTGGTGAAAGCAGTTTGCTCAGCAGGGTTTAAAAAAAAAGGTTTGGATAATTTCCTAAAAGAAAAGTCCATAATCTATTATTAAGATGGACTTGGGGAAACTCCACTGCTTATTCCTAGGGTAAGAGCACAAAGTTTGTTTTACTCTTTATTTCCACTTCTTATATATACCGCTTCTATTTATAGCAGTTTACATTCATGTACTCTTAAATATTTCTCCCTATCAGTCCTGGTGGGCTCACAATCTAATTATGGTACTTGGGGCAATGGAGGATTAAGTCACAAGGAGCAGTGTGGGGATTGAATCCACAACTTCAGGGTGCTGAGACAGGGGTTCTAACCACTAGGCCACTCCTCCACTGGGATCTTGCCAGGTGCTTGTGACCTGGGTTTGCCACCGTTGGAAACATGATACGAGAATTGATGGCAACTCTTATATTCTTACCTAAATACCTTCAAAAGTATCAGAAGGAAGCTTTTCCCATAGAATGGTAATGCTCAAGGTTAAGGGGTCACCAAATGGAAGCTAGAGGGAGGAATGCTGAAAAGTGATATGAGAAAATACCTTTTTAATGAAAGCGTGTTGTACACCTGGAACAAACTTCCAACAAAGATGGTAGGAAACAAAGCAATGATCAAATTCAAGCAAGTGTGGGATCGATACCTGAGCAGCTTGGTGGAGGCAGAGAGAAATCAGAGACAGTAAAACCTGAGATTTATATATATATATATATATATATATATATATATATATATATATATATATATATATATATATATATATATATAGTAGGTTAGGCAGAGATAGACCACACAGAGTCTCTCTTTCTGTGATCTGAGGTGTCATCCTCTTAATGTTCAAGAAAAAAAGATTATAAACCACAGGGACAAATAAAAGTGGAGGGTGTTAATTTTCTAAGTAAGAATATTAATGAACAAATTTTTTCAACAATGTTTTGTCTTTAATTTTTTTTTTAAAGCCAAGTATACAGATCATTTAAAATTGTAACCTAACTTGGGGACTTACAAAGCCATGCTAGCGATTCCCTCTTGGCAAATGTGATGAAGCCCATAGGACTTGAATGGGCTTTGTTGCATTTGCTGCATGGAAATTACTAGCCTGGCTTTGTAAAAGGAGCCCTTATATGTATACCGAAGTAAGGAGCTCTTACAAAGCTGTGGTAAGCTGGAATACAAGTTTCAAGTTTATTATGGATTTGATTAATCGCTTATTCAAAATTCTAAGCGACGTACAAAACAGTAAAATAGTAAATTACAAGTATCGAGGGGAAACGAACCAGATAAATACGACTGACTTGACAAAATATATGATACAAAAGGAAAAAATAGGGAAAGAAATACAAGTTAATGATAGTAAATAAGACGAGTAAGGGAAAAAAACAATAGGAAAGGGGAAAGCAGTGAGCTTCAAGGAAATTAAGAACTAAGATTCAGTGGAAATTAAGAACTAAGATTCAGTTGATGCACCTAATCTAATTTTCTAGTTGTCAAATGCATCTTTAAAAAGAAAGCATTTTAACTTGCTCTTGAATCTATCTAAATTATGCTCTTCCCATATGTGAATTGGGAATAAATGACATATTTGGGGTGCTGTGATGGAGAAAATAAATTGCCACCGTGTATTTATGGTTTTAAGTGAGGGAACTATTAATAGATGTTGGTCAGTAGACCTGAGTAATCTTGGAGAGGTATAGGGAATCAATAGTCTATGAATAAAGGCGGGAGTTTTATAGAGAAGAGATTTGAAAGTCAGTAGACTTAATTTATATATTATACGGTGCGCGACTGGAAGCCAATGCGCTTCCTTAAGTAGTGGTGTCACATGGTCAAATTTTTTAGCTTTCCTTATGAGTTTAATTGAAGCATTTTGAATGATCTGTAAATGTCGGATTTCTTTTTGGGCAATTCCTTTAAATAGCATGTTGCAATAGTCGATTTTTGAAATCACCAGGGAATGAATTAGTGTATTAAGTGACTTGGGGCATAAGAATTTAGAAACTGAACGAATTTGACGTAGTCTAAAGAAGCTAGATCTCACAATACTACTAATATGTTCATGATAGGTAAGTTTGCAATTGAAAATAACCCTAAGGATCTTAATGCTACGGATCGACTGCAGGATGGAACCTTTAATAGAAATTGGAAACAGGAGCTTATGACCTTCTTTCCAGGGGAAGAGCATAACATTTGATTTGTTAACATTAAGAGCTAGTCTATTTGCCTCAAGCCATTGGTGAATCGGTTCAAGTTTCTTATTGATTGCTGTTGTTTCAAGGGGATTTTTGGAGTGTAGCGGGTGTAGCAGTTGAATATCATCTGCGTAAGCAAAAACGTTAAAGCCAATGGATTGGCAGAGAGTCATCAATGGTGCAAGAAAAATATTAAATAACATTATTTCTTTGAAGGCTTCTTAGTTTTCTTTTTCTTGGATTTCTTTGGAAGGATGACAGTGCTATGTTGTAATGAAGTTATTTATTTCAGGCTTAAAACCAAGATCTCTTCCAAATATGGGCTCTCGTCACAGCCTCGTTTGGTTGACATCATTGCTGCAGTGCCTCCTCAGCACCGGAAGGTACTTGTGCCAAAATTGAAGGCCAAACCCATCCGAACTGCCAGTGGGGTAAGCAACTGAAATTGGCACCACAGTATCAGCCAGTGCCATAACTTTTTTTTTTTTTCTTTTGGTTTGGTTTAAATATCATTAGTGTATTGGGTCAGATCTTGTCCCTATTCTTTTTATTGTTATACATGACCAGGTGCTGTATACCTTTGTTCATGGCCTACAGGTGTTTTTTTTTTTAACTTCCTCATTTGAAGACCGTAGGACTGTGTTGCTCTTCAGAATCCAGTATGTGTTTTCCCTTAATCCCTTTCACTTGCTGCAATGTGCCCAACTTCACTGGCTGTGGCAGTAGCAGTTGAGCCCATTGTATGTTGCCACAGGGCTATTGGTCCGACTTTCTGCCTACTGGTGCCTAAGTCCAAAACAGGTGTCTACATGAATAACACGCCTACAATCTTCTCCCTTAACCACACTTGCTTTCTGGTAGGCGCCTTGAACTAGGTCCAATTAAGTGCAATTTATATCAATTACAAAGTGCTAGTTTTAATTATCTGTGCCAATTAAGCCTTTTGATTAAGTCAGGTGCCTAGATTGGCTAGGCCTGCTAATCTAGGCACCTGACTTTAGGCTTCATTTATAGAATTGGGGCCTGTGTGTCCCAAATATGGTTTTCACTTACTATTTAATTGAAGTAATCATAAGGCTGGTTTTCCATGAGTTACTAAGGTAGAAAAAGAAACAACCACAATTTGTAGTGCAGTCTTTGGTAAAATACATGTGTTTCTCACAATCTTAAGTGTATTTGATGCATGTACAACAGGAGCAGCCATTGTGTAAAAAAAAATACATTCAATAACTCAGTTTTATATTTGTAAATGCCAGCTCTTAGAAGTATAGGCACTGGATTTCACAACTTGCACATAGAAGAGCCAGCATTTATTTATTTCAGTTTTAATGCCTTGCTTTTCTAGTCACTCAAGATGAATTATAAGATTATTTAAAATAAATTTTTAACATGAAAAGTAAAAGTATAAAATATGAAAAAAAAATTGGAGTAAGAATATGAAATAATACACAGTCCTGGGAGCATAATTCATCTTGTAATTCCATTCAGTTTTTCAATTCTTTTATTTGCAGCTTCAAATTTCTATGTATAATTAAAGCTGCCAATTCACGGAGAAACGATTAAGGAGCCAAGCTTCCAAAACTCAAGATTTTTGGGTTGTGGTTATATGTTAGGGTGGTAAGAACACTTCTCCTCTGTCACCTCCAAATGTGCATTTAGCAGACTCTTGAATGAGACTCCAATGCTGGAGTTTAGAGGTATATATTTATTTAGATTGCAAAATAGATAACACATGGATACTTTTCAGACCTTCCCATACCATGCATAGAACGCACCATTTTCAAAACTATTCATGTTGCAATTATACACATTTAAGGAGTGTCTTTTTTTCTAAAATCTCTGCACGTTTGTAGTAGATTTGCATTTTTATGTCGGTCTTTGTTGCAGATTGCTGTTGTAGCAGTTATGTGCAAGCCTCACAGGTGTCCACATATTAACTTCACGGGAAATATTTGTGTGTAAGTATATGGAATGTATCTTAGTGTAAGAGAGAGCTCATATTTTACTGTGATTGGTGCTGTAGGATTTTTCTTCCATACTAGGAGAACATGGGAGTCCCACAATGTTAGAAACAAAACCCTTATTAAGAAAAAGTGTTGTCTTGTTAGCAGCTTGATGACCTGCAGCAGTAGGCTGCTCTGATTCTTACCTATTTTTCATTTTCCTATTAGCAGAATAGTTAAAAAGTTCCTTGTAGGGGAGCACACACAGATACAGAAAACAGATGTTTGTCTATACAAGCACACCTTCAAGTTTAATAAGGTTTTTGATTAATCGCTTAATCATATTTCTAAGCAATGAACATACTAAAATATTTAGGGAACAATACAATACTTAACAATAATTAAGTCCTACAGGACTATTAACAGACTTAACAAACCCATAAACACAAGGAAGGAAAGGGAAGTGAACTACAAAATATTTAAAAGAAAGCAGAGCAATCAAAGAAAATACATAAGGCAGGGGAACAGAAAATTTCCATAATATTATACAACAGAAATAGAATTAGCCAGAAAACTGGCTAATTAGTCATCAAAGGCATCTTTAAAAAGAAAAGTTTTTAAATTACTCTTAAATTTCTCCAGATTGCACTCTTCCCTCAAAAGATAATGCACTGTCTTGTCTTTGAGTCCGTATTTCTCCACCTCCTCACAAGTAAAAAAACTTGGGGCTTCTCCAGGGCTAAGACAACAGCTAACTATCAGTACTAGAGTTCTGCTGATAAGGATGTTTTGAAAATGCATGTTAGAAAAGGAAATAAAGGTCCACAAACAAATCATAGCTGACGACATATGTAGACCGACAAAACTCCGGATTCGTGCTGCATAATCTCTTATGAGTTTGAATGGCTGGGTTGATTGCTGGCGGCTACTTAATCCCACAACAAAAGATTATACATTTTATTCTGCTCCCCACCATTCGTACTCAAGACTTGACTATTTTTTAATTTCTAAAGATCCGGTCCCTATGCTTTAATCTTCAAAAATACATGAGATTTCGATATCAGACCACGCAATGTCATGTTGCTTCTTGTGGTCTAGTGAGGTTTTGGAGATTGAACACTTTTTTGCTTCAAGATCCAAATTTTATCTCACATATTGCCAAGTTGACAGATGAATTTTTTTACCCACAATGATATTGACAACATCTCTTTCTCTACTGTTTGGGAATCATAAAGCATGGCTCTATGGAGAAATTATTAGTTTTACTGCTTTTTAGAGTAAAATCAACCAGTCAGAGTTTAAAGCACTGAAAAAGAATATAGCTGTTTTAGAGTCTTAAGTTAAATCATCAATTTGATCAATTACAAGACTCAAATTTCAGTATAATGAGATGTTTTCCCAACATTGTATCTGCTATTACTTTTAGACAATCTCCAGCATATTATTCTGAATCTAATAAAGCTTTAGGTGCTTATATTAAAGGGAAAAGAATCAAGCAGAGAATAGCCAGTATCGCATCCTCTTCAAATAAAATACTTCTTTCAACGTCTGACATTTTTATAGGAATTTCAAAAATATAAAGATCTCTATAGAGCTGAATGTCAGGTGTCTGAAGAGGAAGTTGTATCATTCTTCTCAAAAATTGATCTTCCCAAGCTCTCTTCAGAACAACAAGAATATCTGAGAGATGGAATACCGTCAGAATTTTATAAAACTTTTTCTGCTAAACTTTCTTTAAAATTGCTTATTATAATACCTTACTAGCAAACAGTGATTCATTAGGAAGTTTTTGGGAAGCTAATGTTATTGTCTTGCATAAGTGTCAACTCCACAAAAGCCGTTGAATGAGCAGATAGCCCTGCGCAACTGATTTAACAGGCAAGGAGCCATTTCTTGATGAGTAAATTTCTTTGAATAAGGACCCCATAATCTTCTTTTTCTTTTTTTTTTTTTTTACATCTGTTAGACAAAGCTCCAGGAAATCTAGATCTCCTTTTTGTCCAATATTTGCTTTGGAAAGAAATCATTTTTTTGACTATTGTAACTACTGCAGGTTTTTTTTGTGTGTGTGGGGTTTTTTTTGTTTTTTTTAAATCTTAACTTAAAAACAAATTTTTAGTGTGATAACCTGTGAAGTGTATGGTACCTTAGTATAATATTATATTGCTGCATTATGTTCTTGAGCACTCTAGCATATGTTTGAATCTGATATTAGCAGTAATATACCATTTGGGCATAATCAATAAAGTGAAAATATTCTTACAGCAAGTATCAGGTGTGCAGCAGTAGCTAAAAGGTTCCTCTGTGTTCAATGTTCTTACACAATTGTATGCTACCTGGCAACTTATTCCATAGACCTGCAGCAATCACTGAGAACGCAGAATGGCTTGTTACAGCATAATGTACAGCAGTGTCTCTCAAACGTGCCATGACATAATAGTGTACCCTGAAGAGTTTCCAGGTGTGCCACGAGAGATTCCAGAATTTTACTTTATTTTTTTTTAAATTCCCTTTATAAGTATACACTGGAAGAGATGACATGTACTTTAAGTCTGTCAGTGTTATGAGCATCTGCGTGCGTAAGGATACAACTGCCCAGACAAACATCATTCTTTGATGTGATTGGTCCTTGAAAACTAATGGCAAGGAATTTTTATTTTTTATGCAGTAATTATCCTAACTTGAGCAACAAAGCAATCAAGGCTTTGTTACCGTTTGGATCTTATTTTTGTGAACTTGGATTTTCAGCTTGGACAGAAATTTAAATAAAAAAACAAAAAAAAGAGAACTGCAGATGGTGGATGATGAAATGTATTTGCTTGTCGACTGCCGAACTGCGTTTTGTTTTCATTTGCGCTCAAAAATGAGCACATCCATTACATTGATTAGCAAATCTATTTACTTTAGTTTCACCATTGTTACAATTACCCATACATACATAGCTTAAAGAACTTTAAATTTGAGAGTTATTTTGTTGGTTTTGCTCTTTTATAATTTCCATTATAATGTGCAGTGAAAAACATTTGCTCTGTTTAGTGTGCTGGAGCTAAAACTGTTTGAGAGACGCTGATGTATGGTATCCACAACCAATTGCATGGTTGTATCAGGTCTTAAACTTCTACCTGGTTTATATACTACTCCTGGTGGCATTCTACTGTGCGATGCAGAATTTGTACAGGGTGGGGATGCAGAATTACCTGATGTCTGCACAGATTTTCATGTCCGGTCAGCGCTTCCTCGCTGAGGCCCGAATCACTGCCGGAAACATCTTCAAGCAGCCTGCAGGGGCTTTGCAGGCTTCCTTCTACTGTAGTCCTGTCCTCGCAATGATGTCACTTCCTCTTTCTTTGGCGGGACCATGGTAGAAGGAAGCCTGCTGAGTCAGCAGCAGATTGCCATTAATTGGAATCGGCGTGGCAGAGGTAGTGGAGGAATGCTGGATTGAGGACAGTGGGGGGAGGGGCAGGGGTGAGAGAGAGATGCTGGCTTAGGAAGGATAGGGAGTACCGTCTAGATACAAATGGGGAAGAGAGAAGCTGGCTTGGTTGTGGGGGGGGGGGGGGTAGCAGGGTAAGAGAAGGTATCTTGGGGGGGGTGTTTTGGTTCACAATGTAGACTGACTTTGTTGTATAAATGCTGTCTCCAGCTTCAGAGATGTGTAGACAAGTGTTAACATTGTAAAATTTCATACCTTCTGCTAGCAGGGGTGGGCAAACTTTTTGACTTGAGGGCCACAATGGGTTCTTAAATTTGCCAGATGAGCTGGGTGACCCCGGAAGGGGGGGTGCCGCTGGGCGACCGAGTTCCGATTTGTCGCAGAATGATGATGGTAAGAGAAAGGGCTAAGGCAGAAAGAACCCTCCCAAAAAAGGGCAGACAGTTGTCTCTGGTTTCTGCTGGTTTCTGCTTTCATCTTTTCACTCTCTTCCTTCCAGCATCTGCCCTCTCTGTCTCTTCAATCCAGCATCTGCCCCTTCCATCCACTGTCTGCCCCTCCCCCTTCCATATGGTATCTGCTGTCTTTCTATGCCCCTCTCCCCTTTCCATCCAGCCTGCGTCCCCTCTCTCCTTTTTTCATGATTCATTCCAGCTTCACTGCTCTCATTTTTATCTCTCCTACACCAGATCTAGTATCTTTGTCCCTCTCTCCTTATTTCTCTGCTGACCCCGCTCCCAGCATCAGTCTCTCTCTACTTTCTCATTCCTTTGTCTCTTCCCTTTTCCTCATCTGATCTCTCCATTCCACCCTGACCCCTTCCCCTCCTCTAATCTCCCTGCCAGCTGTTTCCTTTCTTTTTTCCTCCTCCCCTGTCCAGAAGTATCCCTTCTCCCTTCCCTCCTCCCCCCTATCGAACAGTAATTCTCTTCCCTTTCCCTCCTCCCCTCCCAGCAGCATCTCTGCTTCTCCCTCCCTCCAGGTCCTGTAGCAGCTCTCCCTTTATTTTCCTTAGTCCAGCAGCTTCCCAGTCTCCATCACTCCCGGTGCTGTAGCAGCTCTCCCTTTTATTTTCCTTAGTCCAGCACCTTCCCAGCCCCCCACCCCTCCCCTTGCCTGGACTAACACTGCTGGTGCTTTGCACGGTGGCCCCACTGCACAGGAGAAGAACCAAGGAGCAGCTCCTCTAAAGTGCTGCAGCTCATGCCTGCCACAAGCACTTCGTCCGCTCAGGCACGAGGCCTCATCTCGGCTATTTGCGACGCACGACTGCGCCACCCGCTAAACCACACCAAACGTAGGTTGGCAGTGACGCTCACTCTCCTTCCATACAACAGTTGCCATGCCCCCTGAGTGGGACCGATTGCAGGAGAAGAGCGCAGGGAGCAGCTCCCCTAAAGCACTGCAGCTCGCGCCTGCCACAAGCGGACGGAGGTCGGTGGCGACGCTCGCGCTCCTTCCACACACCAGTCATGGAGAAGGGCGGACAGTCGGCAGGCCGATTTTTAACATCTAAATGGCCCAGATATGGCCCACGGGCCGTAGTCTGCCCATGTCTGCTAGAAGAAAGTCACTGAGAAAAATTTGAAGGCTCTTTGTTTTCTCTAGTATAATTTAATGAAAATACTAAATTGTGCTAAAATTCTGGATTATAATTAGCAAAAATATTGTTTAAATGTTGTCAAACATGCAGAATTTGCAGATTTTTTTTGCAGAATTTTGAAATTTTTTTTGCACAGAATTCCACCAGGAGTAATATACAGATAAAACCTGCTGGAGATACCATGGTACCTGAGCATACAATCTGATGAATCATCGTCAGCACTTTATATTGCACCCTCCATATATTTGGTAAACAATGTAGTTGTTTGAAAATTGAAGTCATAGATGTATACTGATTACTCCCGTCACAACCCTCGCAACCGCAATTTGAATTATTTGAAGTGCATGTAACTTCTCTAAAATTTTTCCAGTTGGGTGTTAATTGCAACGAGAAATAATTCCTCAGATAATAATAATAATTTATTTCTTATATACCGCTATACCGTGAAGTTCGAAGCGGTTATCAGATGAATGTATAAGTTTTCATTATACTGTTGGATGTTCCATTTTTATAGGTACTGTCCTGGGGGTCCTGATTCTGATTTTGAATATTCAACACAGTCATACACTGGATATGAGGTATGTTCCTGCTTCACTAATGTATTCTGCTGAATCTCATTACTACTGGAAAAAAGGGAAGAGGCGAGAGGGGTATAATTCAGTTTGAATATGGCTAAATGTGCAATTTGATTCATCATTATAGGATAATGACAGTTTCTCATAGACTGTTAGCAGTAATTTGTAGACCTTAAATTTCACTCAGGCAGGTCCTGTAACCCCATATTGAATGGGCCCACATGATGTGATATTTCTTTTCGGATATGCTTTCTTAAAACTTCTATATTTGGAGATGCCTCCATACCATCATTGGAAGCTGACCAAAATATTTGATAAGAGAGTTCTTATAGCTGTAACAGATATTCAGGGATTCCTTTTCAGTAATAAACTTTCCTACAGTTCTCTGGCCATGTCATCTCAAGCATCTTTTTTTCACCCTTTCCTACTAAATCTTTGTCTTTTCTTTCTCTTTTATAACCAAGACATCATTTGGCCTCACTCTCATTCTCTGGAGAACTGGAGGCTAGTCATGCCTATGCACCACTCTGCTCTTTAATGAGCGCTCTCTATTTTGGTGCTGTAACATGATCTTGTGCTGCTGCTCCAGTTCCTTACTTTTGGAGCAGCTCTCACTCATCCCTGTCATTTCCTGCTGCAAGTGCGCATCCATGTTTATCCCTTTCAGCTGCATGTAACCAGAAGTAGTATAAGCAGTCCTGTTCAGCGTTAGTAAGAAGAGCAATACAACATGGAGTGGGCACATACTCCATGAGGGAGGGCAGGAGGACATATAGAGGGAGAGGGAAGGATGATAAAGAATGGGCAAGATTTGAAGGAGATAGGAGGCCAGGAAAAAAAATATGGAAGGAAATATATAGGCAGTGAATTTATACTTCAGACTAGAAACTGAAAAGGGAAATAAAAAGGAGGTGAATTGGAGGAAGGAAAGAAGTTAACAGAAAAAAAGATTGCTTGAATGAGTGGAGAAGATTGGAGTAGTAGTGGCATGTTAAAGAACAGAAGAAACACCTATGGAACTGGAGAGTCTAAATGTGTGTGTGTGGAGGGGAAGCTGTTGTGAGATGAGACATGTAGAAAAAAAAATCTTAAAGAAAATACTGGATAGTTAGTCTGCTCATTTCTGATGTAATTTTGCTTCTTGTGCAACAGGGCTGATAGTCTTGACCAGGGGTGCCCACACTTTTTGGGCTTGCGAGCTACTTTTAAAATGACCAAGTCAAAATGATCTACACTGTACGCATAGAAAATGTTAATTATCATTCCTATTCCAGGGTTTTTCAAAGAGGTCAAAGCAGATGACTCTATGCACTATCACCTCAGTAACAACCATACAAAAATACCCCCTCCCTTTTTACTAAACCAGTGCTGCTCTCGACGCTCATAGGCTCCCTGCGCTAAAAAACTCTATTGCGGTTTAGTAAAAGGGGACCTTAGTGTAAAATATAGACAGCAGATATAAATTCAGACACATTTTGATCACTAAATTTAAAATAAAATCATTTTTCCTACCTTGTCTGGTGATTTCATGAGTCTCTGGTTGCACTTTCTTCTTCTGACTGTGCATCCAATCTTTCTTCCCTTCTTTTAGCCTGTATGCTTCCTCTCCTCCAGACCTCGTTCCCTCCCCCAACTTTTCCTTCCTCTCTCCCTGCCCTTTCTTTCTCTCTGCCTCCCTTTCTTTTTTTTCTGTTTCTCTTTCCTTCTGTCTCCCTGCCTGCCCTTTTTCTTTCTTTCTCCCTGCCCTCCCCCAAGCCACTGCCACTGCCATTGCCATCGGGGACCAGGACTCAAACGCCACCAATAACAGGCGCTAAGCTCTCCCTGCTTCGGCCAATCAGCATTCCTCTCCCCGACGGGAAGAGGAAGGCTGATCAGCCCAAGATTGTGTTCAACCTATTGGGGGAAATGCTGCCGGGTCCTGCCTTCGCGGAAACAGAAAGTAGGCAGGACCCGGCAGGAAGAAGAACAAATGCTTCACTAACCTGTCTCCCGCATTAGCCCGTAGCGAACGCTTGCTTCAGGGCTCTCAACATGTGCGTGCCGGCTTCCCTTCTCCCCCCCCCCCCCCGGACATAACTTCCGGTTTCGGAGGGAAGAGAAGGGAAGCCGGCACGTACACGTTAGAGCCATGGAGCATAAGTTCGCTACGGGCTGAAATCTCCAAGCCGGTTTTTTTTTATTGTTTTTTTTTATGTTCAGCAGCGGCGGCGGCAGCAGCAGATGACAGCTGGGCGGACCGCCCAGCTAAAAGGCCCTAGAGAGAACACTGGAGAGGAAGGCTGATCGACCCGGTAGATCAGGACGGCAACACGAGTCTATCACGGAGCCCGGGATGGGCTCCGTGATCGACTCGCGTTGCCTTCCTGAGCTACTGGTCGATCGCGATCGACGTGTTGGGCAGCCCTGGTCTTGACCATCGGGTTAAACCCTCATTAGTTGCAAGGATTGTAGAAAGATCACTGTTTTGTTTTCATGCTCCACCTCCCATCACTCTTGAATGAGCTCCACCTCTTCAGTCTTATTCTCAACAAGCGAGAAGTAGGGAGCCTGCCTGTCGGCTTGAATTTAATCTTTATTATTTTCGTTTTTATATTCAGTTGGAGGCTTTCGGTACTGCAGAGGATCCTGGTCACCCCAGGGCATCTCTGACTTTGAGAAGATACAGACTCCCAAGGCTGAAGTCTGTATCCCAAAGGCATATGCCTCGCATGAGTCCTGTGTGGCCAGTCTGCATCAGTAGTCCTCAAAGTTGAGGATCCGTACCCTTAGGATCAATCTTGCTCCAGATTCGTTTCCCTGTGCATCTCCAGCACAGTAGCAGCAGCCTATAGATTTCTAATCTGAGGAAGAAGGGATTATCTTTGAAAGCTAATCATAAACTACATTTAGTTAGTCCAATAAAAAAAGGTATTTTTTTTATTTGGTTTTTGTTTTATATCTACATATTATCTTGAAGAGTGGACTAACAGGACCACCACACCATTTCAGCATCCGGGGAAAATTGCGGGGTCCTTAAAAGGTTTTTCTGAGGTTAGGGATCAGGTTCTCCATCTCCCAAAACCCCTTTGCTACATTTTTTTTGTTGGCATTTTTTCTCCAAGGACCGTTTTAGGCATCAGAATTGCTATTGTGGCGGCCATCTTGGATTTCCCGATTTTTAATTTAAAAGCCTCCATCTGCCTCAGTATCCTTAATTTTCAATAGAAAACAGAACAGATGGATTCCTTGGAGATACTTTGGATTCTTGTTAGATTTTCAGTGGATACATATCTGAAGAGGGTCGTTGTACCAGTGCATTGGGTGGGGGGGGAGGGTAGGGGAGCCAAGAACTTCAGGCTTCGCCTCTCCTGCTTCTGGTGGCTTAGTTGCTCAGTTGGAGCATTTTTTCTGGGCCAGAAATTCTGGCAGGAGACAGAGAATAGACTTGGTATCCCTAGTGAAGCACAGCCACATGCTGGTGGCTGCACTTCACTGGGGGATACCAAGTCCATTCTCATTCAGGGTTATTAGCTCCCAGCTGGGTCTGACCATGATCAGGTGCCAGCCCTGGATCTCTGAAAGGATCCGAGGTTATTCAATCCCTTCGGCCTGAAAAGTTAGATTTGTGGAGGTGCTCCAGGAGCTAGAGTCAATTTTGACATCGGAGAGGAAGTTCCGGGCCATCCAGGCGTCAGAATTGATATCGGGGTGGGGGTGGGGGGAAGCTGGTTGGCCTGGCGCTTCTGTTTACTGTGTCGGGAAGCAGGTAGACTCGCTTTGCCTTCATGATCTACTGGTCAATCGCGATCGACCTTTTGGGCACCCCTGCCTTAAGGCATAAAGACTATTCACCTGATGTCGTTGCCACGCTCCTGAGACCTAAGAAGCAGTCCAAATGCGAAAGCCAGAACTTGGGTTTTGAAGGCTTATGGATGACTAGTTTTTTAAGGTCTAAAATTAAAGTGTACTTTTATATTTCTAGAGCAACTCGGAAGCATCACCATGATTTTCTTGCTTTGTGGCCCAGGACTTTCACCCTGGGATTGAGTTTTGTACTTTGTTTTCCTTAATCTTTTGAGGATAAATTGCATGTTTTTTTTTTTTATACTGAATAGTTATTGGAATTTCTGCTTTCTAAAGAAGAAGTTAAATCTTTGTGTTTATTGTCTCTACACTGATAGGCTGGCTATGGAACTGTATAAGGAAATGTTGGCCCTTCAAGGATAATTTTATGGAATTAATATTTACCTTTTGATCTTTGCCCAGTTGTAGTTGAATATTTGAGTGTTTTCTTTGCTTAATTTTCATTTCCTTTATTATTTTGCTTTTTCCTGTACCATATAAAGGTTTTGTTGTTTTATGTAGTTTTCAAAATTTAAAAAATAAAGATAAGAAAATGGCCCTCTTGATTTGCAGTTATAACCTATGTGCACAGCAAACAGAATAGGTTGGGAAGGGTTTGCACTTATGCACATAATTTTGAAAAATCAAAAATACATGATTTTTTGTGGAAAATCTGTGTTATGTATGTATAGTTTTCTTGGGTTTATTTTCAAAGTGAAGTTATGTGAATGCTTTTCACTAATGCAGGCTACTGTAAAATTATTCCTGCATGTTTCTCTATAGCTGGGAGGTGATATTTTGTAGACTATTTGGACCAAGCGGTCATTTTCAAATATGCAACAGAGAGCTGCATAAAGAGCAGATGTGTCTACGTCTCATTGTGGTCACTGAGATTATGTGCTATACATTTTGGAGGGCCTCCATAGCTTGCATGCATTTGGAAATGCTTATGTCATCAGTTGGGGGAGAAAAAGCATACACATCTTAGCCTCGTCAAAACTTCAATTGAAAGAATTCAATGATACAAAAGGAGATTGGTCCTTGAGGCACTATTTGTACTTTTGAAAAGGAAAAGGAGTGAGTTTGGGCTAGATTCACTAAGCAAACCAATTGTGTACTGATCGGTTTGCGACCCCTTTTCGACTCGATTTTACTCTGGCCTGATTCACTTACCTCTCTGCCGATCCGATTCCGATCCACGCATGCAAATGAGGGGAACCGCATGCAAAGTAGGCAGGGACGCGATTCACAAAACAAATTTCGTGATCCGACTGGGCTGGCCAATCAACCCAAGAAGTGACTGTTGGGGACCAGTCACAAACATCCTTTCTGACTCTCCAACTCCATTGAAGCCCTGCTCTCTGCTGCCTCAAATCTGTCCTGCCTGCCGCCCTGCTCTCTCCCGAATCGCCACCCTGCTCTTCCCTAAATCTCTCTTGCCTGATTCGATTTGCTCCTCTTTGATATCCAACTGTTCAGTCAGTCTGGAAGCAGAATCTAGAGCTGTGTTAGCTTCTTCTAAGCTTTCCTGTAATGAAATAACCCTGTTTTCAAACATTTCTGCCTTTCGCTTCAATTCTGCATTCTGTTTTTGATGTTCTCCCGAATCTCGCCGCCCTGCTCTGCCCTGCCCTGCCCTGCGAGCCCGTGGTTTTAACCTGTGGGTTTAAAGCAGGTTAAAATCACGCTGTAAAGTGAAATTTAAAAAAAAAAAAAGTCACAGCTTAGAGGGGTCTTACACGCATGCGCAGACCATCTACAGATGGTCTGCGCATGCGTCGGGATCACACAGTAGCAATCCTTGTTGGCAGATGGGAGCGTTCTTCCTATCGCCCCCATTTGAATATTGCTGGTTTTTTAATCCATCGGACCTGCCTGGATCGGACATAGATCGGTCACGATTGGGCAGGTTAGTGAATCTAGCCCTATGAGATTAAAGAGAAAAATGATATTCTCTCCTCCTCCCTTTTTAGCATTGACCTGTTTTTTTAAAGGTCTGATAAGAGAGAACTCCATTCATTCATTTTGTCATCTTCAAACACAAAGTTGAACTGATACATCTCTTTCTAGGTCAGTCAGGTGACAAGAGCTCTAGACTGGTTGATGTGCACTGTAACTTATTCTGTGTTCTTGTTTTCTCACATAGACCAGTCCCATGAAGTAGAGTACAAAGAATGGTGTTTCCAAATGCTGCATTTATTTTTCTCCTCATTCTGGGTCCTCTTCCCCCCCCCCCTTATAACAGGGTTTCTTGAGCCTGTCTGCAAGACAGTACTGTCAGGTTTCAAGGTATCCATAGTAAATGTGGATGAGAGATATTCATATACTGAATCTCTGCTATACAATATTTTGTTGAATGCATATTCGTTCTGCCTTCAAAGATTAGGAAAAGGGGATGGCAGAGGCTAGAGGAAGGAATAGATTTAAGAGAGAGACAATTTTTAATTAAAAAAAATTTTTTTTTAAGAATTCTTACTTGTAAGGTTTTTTCTATTCCTTTGTACTGTTGAATACAAACTTGCTTCCAGTTAGTGCTAAGTGCATAAGAGCCAATACTTGAAAATTATTGAGGATGGTAAACCCATTGGAAATTACCTCTCTTTGGACACAGTCAAGGTCTTTGATCAATATTGGGTGTATTCAAGCACTCATAGAACTGGCTCCTATGGCTGAGTATGATGCTTCCATAACGCCAACAAGTTTTTCCTGATATTTACATAAGAAACAAAAAAATGTATGTTGAATGAATGAGTGAAACACACAGTTTAGTATGTTTTTCATAATAATCATATGTGGGAATTTCATCCCCTCTCCCCATAAAGTTCTTCATATATCCCTTGTGTTTTTCTCTCTCATATGAATCAGCAGCAGCAATAAATATTTTAACGAGAACATGAACAAATTTGTATAGAAATTTCGTTCTAGCAATTTCTGACATGGCTTTGTACATTACACTGGTTCACTCAATATACATTTTTTATTTCTTACAATCTTGGTGCAGGCAACAGCTGAAATGGACATTTTGGATGTTTTTGACATTATTTAGATAGATATTCAAAAGGATATAGGTGCATAGGAAGGCTTCTACATGGTTAAATTCTGCTGGCTGGCCCCAGAGCACATATTGAGAGACACTTTTACCAACTAGTGGCATTGATTATGTGCTTTGACCCTTATGGTACTATCCAGTTAGTACTGAAGTGGTCTTGGGTAGAACCAGGACTTTCCTGGTTGGTGGCAATTTTTAGTCTGCCAGCAGTACAAGTGCTCAGATAAAGTTGGGACAGCAAAAAGTCTTTTCTAACTTCTTTATGGGCCTCAGTTTCAATATTGGCTGGCACCTGTATAACGGCCAATTTTTAAAATCAACAACATACACCAGTCAATATTAGCATAAAATAACCAACAGAGAATGACACGGGGAAAAAATCTGGCCCCGTCACCGGCCCACCATCCTCTGCACCGCCCCGTCACCGCCGTTCCCTTCACCGCCCCGTCACCGTCACCGCCATCCCTTTCACCGCCCCGTCACCGCCACTGCCATCCCATTCACCGCCCCGTCACCGTCCCCGCTGCATCCATATAAGCCTTAGTACTGTAATATTTAGCTTATTCCTTTCTTATAAATCAAAGTTCCTGCTGCTGAACTAGAGAAAGAGATGTTCAGCTGGCAGGGCTTTGTTTATAAATTTTTATCAACACAACTAATATACTATTTTATCCTAAAGCAAAAAATAAATAAATAAATATAATTTTTTTTCTACCTTTGTTGTCTGGTTTCTGCTTTCCACATCTTCTCATTGAATTCCTTCCATCCACTGTGTGTCTTCTCTCTGCGTCTTCCATTTGCTGTTACTGTGCCTCTCCCTTAACCCCCCCCCCCAATTGGTCTAGCACCCATCTTCTTCCCTCCACTCCCGCATAGTCTGGCATCTGTCTTCTTCCCACTCTGTCTTCCACATTTCCCTTGGGGGTCTGTTCCTCTCCACCCTCCTTCAATGTCTGTTCTATTCCTTTCCACCACCACCCTTCCCTCCCTCCTTTACCATCTGTTCCTTTCTACTACCCTTCAGCTCCTCTCGCGTGGCCTATCTACCTTCCTTCCTCTTATTTTCATGGCACGTTACAATGTAATTTGTGCAAGCCACTGGAGCCTGCAAGCTCGGTCCCTGTCCCATCCCCACAAACCATCTCGCTTCTGTGCTCCTATTTTCTCCATTTCTAATATCTCCCCTATGTATCTGTCATTGCCCCCCCTGTGTCCATATACCATCCCCATGGCATGTCCCCTTTATGTCTCTGTCCCTATGCCCCATGCACATAATTTCCCCTCTTTCTGTTACCTTCCTGTGTCCAGATTTCCCCTATCTTCCTCTTCCATACCAGTGTGTCTCTTCTTTTCAACCCCATCTAGCTTTTTTCCCTCTTTCTTCCCCACCCCCCTGCTTCTAGAATCTGGCTCACCTGCCAGTCCTTCCCTTTCTTTCCTGCTGTGGGTTTTTCTTTCCGTTTTCATCCCCTTGGCCCAGAATCCTTTTCCCTTTCACTCCCTCCTTCCAATTTGAGCCGGGAACACTAGCGATCGCACGGTCCCCGCAGCCACTACCTGCCTGCCCAATCGATCCTAGTGTTTAGCCAGCTCTCTCCCTTCTCCTCACCTTAGTTTATAGGTTTTCTTTTTCGGTGACCTGCACGCTTTCCCAAAGAGCCGCGCACGAACGGCTGCTCAGTGTTCAATCTTCTGCTCTGCTGCAACTTCCTGTTTCCGGTTGCGTCAGAGCAGAAGATTGAAAACTGAGCAGCAGCGGGTGCGCGGCTCTCTGATAGCGTGCGGGTCGCCGAAAAAGAAAATCTACAAACTAAGGTGAGGAGAAGGGAGAGAGCTGGCTAAACACTAGAATCGATTGGGCAGGCGGGTGTGAGCTGCGGGGACCGCGCGATCCTTCATGCCTCACTGCGGGGACAAGACCATTCACCGCCCCGCGGGCAGTGAATGACCTTGTCCCCGTTGCCGCAGCGACTGCTAGTTTTCTTCCCCGTTTTCGGCGGGTGACCCGCAGCTAAAATGCGGTGGCCGCGGATAAACCGCCACCGTGTCATTCTCTACCAACAATCAAAACAGTAAGTCAAAAATCCATTATCCTACTAACCAAAGATAAACTTAATATTAGGTTTTATAAAATTGTTTCATTATACTGTTCAGCAATCAGCTTGCATGTGTAATTTTAAATCTTTTGCTATACTTTAAGACGGAAGTGTATGAACTTACCGTATTTTTCGCTACATAAGACGCACCAGTAACTTTTTAAAGTTGCAGTGCTCTCCTGCTGGACAGCTGTGTTTGGGAGAAGAGTGGCGTGACGCAGGAGTGCAACCTTTGCACTTCCTGCCTGGTCCCGCGCTGCTCAGTGATTGGCTGAAATAGAACTGACATCAGCCAATCACTGAGCGGTGCGGGACCAGGCATGAAGCGCAAAGGTTGCGCTCCTGCGTCATGCCGCTCTGCTTCCAAAGACAGCCATCCAGCAGGAGAGCACTGCAGCTTTAAAAAGGTACCGGGGCGGCTTCGGGCTGGCTCCTTCAGCTGCGGGTGGCTTCTGACTGTGGGCTGCAGGCAGCTCCGGGCGGGCTTCTTTGCTCCGAGTGGTTTCTGACTGGGCTGCAGGCGGGCAGCTTTGGCTGCTGGTGGCTTTGGGTGCAGGTGGATTCTGGCTGCGGGCTGGTGGCTTCGGGCTGTGGGCTGCGGACGGACTGCTTCAGGCTGCTTAGCACCAGACCACCAGACTCATCCCCTGTAGAGGAGGAAATTTTTTTCCTTTGTTTTTCCTCCTCTACAGGGGAATGCGTGTTATGGACGGGTGTGTCTTATAGACCGAAAAATACGGTATGTCATACGTATATTGTGTATGTTATGTGTTGACTTTCATCCCACTAAATTCTTGCATAGCAGAGTTCTAAGCAGATTACAGGTGGCATATCGTGTTGCAAAAAGCTTATATACATTCAAAGATTTAACATAATATGATCGATTTTTTGGTAATTGGGTATTCTGAGGCAAAACAAAGTCTATATTTGCATGTTTTTAAAATCATAAATATGTTTTATTCTTTTATTTTTCCTAGCCAACTTCAATGAGAGCGATACGTGCTAGGTATGATCCTTTTCTTCAGACAAGACATCGAGTAGAACAGGTATAACAAATCAACACTGAGTCGGTGACTTTTTCAAGGATGGGTGAATATGCACAGGCAGAAATAACACATTATTCCAGGTCAACATCACTTGAAATAGAAAATGATGGAAAGTTAAGCATCTGACAGTCTAGTATAATAAAATAGAGGAGAACATAAGAAGTTGCCTCCGCTGAGGCAGACCAGAGGTCCATCTCGCCCAGCGGTCCGCTCCCGCGGTGGCCCATCAGGTCCATTGCCTGAGCAATGGTCCCAGACTATCCCTATAACCTACCGCTACTCTTATCTGTACCCCTCAATTCCTTTATCCTCTAGGAACCTATCCAAACCTTCTTTGAAGCCTTGTAACGTGCTCCGGCCTATCACAGCCTCCGGAAGCGCGTTCCATGTATCCACCACCCTCTGGGTGAAAAAGAACTTTCTGGCATTTGTTCTAAACCTGTCCCCTTTTAATTTCTCCGAGTGCCCCCTTGTACTTGTGGTTCCCCATAATCTGAAAAATCTGTCCCTATCTACCTTTTCTATACCCTTCAGGATCTTGAAGGTTTCTATCATGTCTCCTCTAAGTCTCCGCTTTTCCAGGGAGAACAGCCCCAGCTTTTTCAGTCTGTCAGTATATGAGAGGTTTTCCATACCCCTTATCAGTTTAGTTGCTCTTCTCTGGACTCCCTCAAGTACCGCCATGTCCTTCTTGAGGTACGGCGACCAGTACTGGAAACAGTACTCCAAATGCAGTCGCACCATTGCACGATACAGTGGCAGGATGACCTCCTTTGTCCTGGTCGTGATACCCTTCTTAATGATACCCAACATTTTGTTTGCTTTTCTTGAGGCTGTGGTGCACTGTACCGACGCCTTCAAAGATGTGTCTACCATCACTCCCAGGTCTCTTTCAAGGTTACTTACCCCTAGCAGTGATCCCCCCATTTTGTAGCTGAACATCGGGTTCTTTTTCCCTACATGCATGACCTTGCATTTCCCTACGTTAAAGTTCATTTGCCATTTCTTGGCCCATTCTTCTAGTGTCGTTAGGTCCCTTTGCAGATCTTCGCAGTCTTCCATGGTTTCAACCCTGCAGTAGAGTTTGGTGTCATCCGCAAATTTAATTACTTCGCAATTTGTTCCCACCTCCAGGTCATTAATAAATATATTGAACAGGTGCAGTCCCAGCACCGACCCCTGCTGAACTCCGCTCGTGACCCAATGCCAGTCTGAGTAATGGCCCTTTACTCCAACCCTCTGTTTCCTGTCTGCCAGCCAGTTTTTGATCCATCGGTGGACCTCCCCTTGCACCCCGTGTTTCCACAGCTTTTTAAGCAGTCTTTCGTGCGGTACCTTGTCGAAGGCTTTTTGAAAGTCAAGGTAAATGATGTCAATGGATTCCCCTTTATCCACCTGGCTGTTTACCCCCTCAAAGAAGTACAATAAGTTTGTGAGGCATGACCTACCCTTGCAGAAGCCATGCTGGCTCGACTTTAGCTGTCCATTGTTTTCTATGTGTTCACAGATACTGTCCTTAATCAGTACTTCCATCATCTTTCCCGGGACCGAGGTCAAGCTCACCGGCCTGTAGTTTCCCGGGTCCCCCCTTGAACCCTTCTTGAAGATGGGCGTGACATTTGCAATTTTCCAATCCTCTGGGATCTCTCCAGTTTTCAAGGATAGGTTACATATTTGGCGAAGTGCCTCTGCTATTTCGTTCCTTAGTTCCTTGAGTACCCTTGGGTGAATGCAAGAAGCATTGTGAATTAACTATTATAGCACTCCAGCAGGGAATTCTGTGCCAGAATAATTTAAAAGCCTGAAAGCAATATTTGGGCAGGTGCAAAACTAAAGTACCTCTTCTGTGGCCAGCTTATACAGAGCTTCATGTATAACTTGGATATCCAGCACTGTCCCTAGGATGTCTCTAATGTCTCATTCAACCAATGTGCAAGCATTCTGGAATTTATGTATTCTGCAGCCCAGCAGGTTGTTGTTTTTTGGGTTATTTTACAGAAAAACTTATATGGTCAGCAACTGCCTAAACAATTTTGAATATTAGTCCCTCTGTCAGTATAACAGCATTCTTCTGCACTGTACTTTAATTACTGCTCAAGGCAGTAACTATATAAAGTTATAAAATGTCTGACTGCTCAGAATACAAAGTAATTTATAAAAATTACACTTATTTTATATAAAGAACTTGTGCACTTACATGTTTTTACAAAAATTTCCCTCCTGAGAAACTAATGCTAATATTAATTGTCTTATATACCACTGTATCTCCAACTGAATTCAAAGCGGTTTATAAAAAATTACAAAAAGCTTACATGAGATCTATTTGCATGCACTGCTTTCAATGCATATTCATTGAGGAAATCCTGAAAACCCGACTGGATTCTGGCCCTCGAGGACCAGAGTTGCCCACCCCTGTCCTAGAGGGACCAGAGGGAGCTAAGCCCAAAGTTCCCATGCCCCCTCCCCCCTCATAACCACACAAATTTACACACCTGCTCTGAATTTTGAACAAATGCCTTAGAAAATATATGAAGATGTAAGTCCAAACCCCAACCCTGGGAACTCCTATGTTCATTCTAGGTAAAAGTGTGCCCTAGGAGAGCAGTTAGCTAACAGGAGAGTAATCATCTAACAATGCCCCTAATTTATAGTCTGATATCAGATATAGTGCTTTTAAATTAAAACCACTTGCTCATAGATCACTTTACTAATCTTCCTTAAACTAGAGAACTATATAAACTACCTAACCCCCAAAATTTTTTTCAGACAACTCAACTGTTCAATCTTCCTTTCTGGAGACCCACTTTGCTTTATTAGTGCAGAGTCTAATATTATCTCAACTGCAATGTATTATACTTTATAGTTTGTTAAATTACAAAAAAAAACCCAACAACAACTTCAGTTATTGCAGAACACGGCAGTCGCTTGATTTTCAAGCAGCACAAAATTTGATCATTTTATTATGAAAACTTCATTGGCTTCTAACACACGTTCAATTACATAGTCTTGTCCCTGATTACTTGACTCAGATTAATTTAAGGCCTCCTTTTACGAAACTGCTTTAGCAGTTTCTAGCACGGGGAACCGCGCTGAATGGCCTGCTCCCGACGCCCATTGAGTTCCTATAAGCATCAGGAGCAGCGCGGTCCATTCAGTGCTGTTCCCCGCGCTAGAAACTATCGCAGTTTCGTAAAAGAGGGGGTAAGTCTTTCGACCACTCGTGAATATCATTTCTTCAGCTCCTGCTACCAGCTTATTTTCCTTTCCTGCTCCCCAAATCATTTCTCTTTTATTTGTTCCTCATGCTCTTCTCCTTGATTGCTTGCTCACTCCTTCTCCTTCCATTCCCATCTCCTTCTGTCCCCTAGTGCTTCCCTTAACTGTTTTGGACTATGACCTCCCAACCACATTGAGGTATATCAGAATTACATGCCTATGTAGTTTCAGGTCGTGAATCCAAACACAATGTGCTTTAGCCTTTCTCTTACTCTTTTCCCTTGGGAGATGCGTTGTTCCAGCCATAGGTACCATTGCTGGCTGTTCTCTCTCCATCCCTTGGGCTAGTTTTATTGTTGCTGTTGCTATTTCCATCCCCATGGATGGCTGCTGTGGTGGCTGTCCATCTTCTATCTTTTGCAGTGCAAATGCTCTACAGGAGCCAGCCATGTCTCAGAAATTTCAAATTCTTTTGAGAAGAGAATTCTGCACCATTTCTGCTTAGTACAGTTGTATAGAGTTCCCTCAGCAGTTGGAGCCATGGTCTGTAGCCTCTAGTCAAGTTCTTTTGCTGCTATGTCAGAATTAGATTAGAAAAGATATATAAAATTTGGCAAACCTTTTGTAGTTGCACATTAAGGACTCAATTCTATAAATGGCACCCAAAATTGGGTGCCAAAAAAGTGTGCCAAGTGCTATTCTGTAAATGGTGCTCCAAGTTGGGTGCTGTTTATAGTGATTAGCACTGGGATCCATGCCCAGTTTTGGGCGTGAGGATTTATATCAACTGAATTCTGGTATAAATCCCTCATGCCTAAATTAGACACAGATCCCCTGATTCCTATAACACTGCACCTAAGTCCTAGAACTGCGCTTGCCCCCCCCCCCCAATGGCCATGTCCCCCTTTTCAGGGTTGTGCAAAAACATTTTAGTACACCTTTGCAGAGTTACGACTTTGAAAATGTGCACATACATTCCAATTATTGCCAATTAGCACTAATAAATTGATACCCAATTATCTGTGCAATGAAATTGCATACACATTTTGGGCATACACCCAAATTTGCATGTACAGTTTTGAGCACTATATAGTATATAGAATTGGGGTGAAAATCTTACAGTATTATATATAGCTCAATAGAAAATTGTTTTGCATGAGCTGGAAGCTCATAGTAGCAGAAGAAAACTCCTGAGCATTCACCCAACCCTTCTGACAATTATGCTTAGTGGGCTGATAAAATATATTTTGGGATTTAAGATACATGTATGTTTATACACGTATATGGTTTTATACATTGATATCTATAGTAAGCCGCTCTGAATTGATTCCCCCAGTTATTAGCAGTGGTATAGAAGCTTTCAATAAACAATAGTGTGTGTTTACCTTTTTAGTGTGAGATAATTTGACATCATTGAAACTGTGCAGACAGTAAAAATGATGATTTTTACAAATGTAGTTTGTTACCAAATGGGTATGATACCGGTTTATTTCCAGGGGTCTTTCTATAAAAAATTGAATAGTATTCTTATTAAATTTATTTGTCTGGGTAAAAAAAGCCAGAATTGCATTAGTATCTTTGCAAAAACCGATTGCGGAGGGTGGGGTAAATTTTCCCAATTTTTATAGGTATCATCAGGCCTATATAATGCGCCAGGGAATGTATTGGATCCTCCCCGAGCTCATGGAACATCTGCCAGATTGGTTATATCTAGAATTGAAAATTATGTCCCCAATGAGGTTATCCCAGAATACCTAGATATGCTAAAGACAACATAATTTTATTGGATACATAGAAAACAATTAAATTTATTGATAAACTTACAGATGTTCCTATAATTAAATTTACTTTACAGTCCTTATGGTTAAACTCCAAGATTCAAATAGGCGGTGCTGGGATCGCCTGGAAGAATTGGATGTAGGCAGGTATTCGGACATTAGATGATGTTATATCTAATGGAAAACTGCTTGAATTTTCACGGCTGCAACAATCATTTGATATTTTAAAATCTCCAACAATATAGGTCATTGCAGCTGAAGCAGGCCATTCAGAGTGGGTTCCCTGAATGGAAAAATTTAAAAACTTATTACAGTTTGCAGATCCTTTGCTACCAGATAGATTTAGTAGGACATCAGGCCGCTCAGTGGTATAAATCAATTTCTGAATTTTTGAATAAGAAGCCAAAAAATAGTCTTAGAGACATTTGGAGCATTGAGATAAAGCAGTATATTTCTGCATCTCGATGGACACGAATTTGGAGGCTAAGATGTACAGCATCAGAATCTATGAGACAAACATGATTATTTTTGTTGCATAGGAATTTTTGGACCCCAGTTCGATTACAAAAACTTAATAGTTCAAAATCTAATAGATGCTGGCATTGTCATATCAATATAGGGACGTTGGACCATTTGTTGTATTTCTGTCCAATGATACTTAGTTTCTGGAGGTCAATTTGGGGACAAATCAATCTTATATTAGAATCATCTATTTCTTCATCATATGAAGCTATAATTTGTGGGACGTTGTTGCAGATTAAACCTGTTTTGGATTAATACAAAAGCCGTCTTCTATTGATCTTGACAGCAATAGCAGTTCAAATGATCACGAAAAACTGGAAATGTCATGACAGACTTAATTACTCATTCTGGTGGGCGAGTGTGTGTGTGTAATACGTATATGAAAGAATAAACGCAGAATGCTTAGGTTTTAGTAATGTATTTAATAAAATATAGAGCCCATTGACTGCATTTGTTAACAAACAATAAGAATAATATAATGATCGTTTGGGGTTTTTTTTCTCATAGATCTCCTTACACATTCAGGTTGGGGGGGAAGGGGGGAGCGAGGGATATTTTGAGGATTTATACTATATAAATATAATATTGGTAATAATTAATACGAGTTAACATGTTATAAGAGAAAGAGGGGGAAAATGGTTATTTTCTTTTTTAATTGTATATTAAGATGCATTTTATTCACACTTTTAATGTTATATTAACTGTAATGCACTTCTAATGATTGGAAATTCAATAAAGATTTATTAAAAAAATGAAAAAAAAGAAACTATTCATTCAATCATGAAATACTGTACTGTAATTATACGACAAGCACAGGAACTTGGTGGGTGGTGCTTGACTTTCTGGTTTTAAATTTGTTTACAGCTTAAGCAGTTGGGACACAGTGTAGACAAAGTTGAATTTATTGTCATGGGTGGAACGTTCATGGCTCTTCCAGAAGATTACAGAGATTACTTCATCCGCAACTTGCATGATGCTTTATCTGGGCACACATCCAATAATGTAACGGAAGCTGTCAAGTAAGTATTCCATATTTGCAACGTGAAAGGAATATTTTGGGCTTGGTGCTAGTGGTGCCTAATGAAATTTTAACCTATTCGACAACACCTGTGCACAGGCTCAAAACTTGCTATGCTTGGTTGTGTTATGACTATTTTGTTCTTAGTGTTTTTTTTTGGTTTTTTTTAAACGTATGTTTATTAACAGTGAAAAAATACACCGCCCGACTGGGCACAACAGTAATCAACAAAAAGGCAAAGGTCATGCTATTACATAGGAAAAGCAGGAACAATAGCATTACTACCCCACAGTGTCCCCCACACGTGTATAGTATACAGAAATATAATAAAAACAATGAGAGCAACGGGGGCAGATGCATTTAAGTACGACTGCACGGTGAAGCCGCCCATCAGGAACAGTGATCTTCCACCTCTTTTTTCTTTTGTACCCTATTGACAACCCCCAGACACTACACAGAACTCAGAATACCAATCGCACACTACAACATCCGTCCCATACAAACCAGTCACTCAGATCCCCAAACATCTCCCCCCCCCCCCCCCCCCCCGTCCCTGAGGCACCAGAGTGTAATAGGAAAGAAAATGTAAAAAATGTAAAAAACAGTTAGAATGCGCAGCAGGGGACTAGTCAAGAATGCATAGAAGGGAATCTGATCTAAGGAGACCCCCGCTCCCCCTCCCGTGCGCACGACGGCACCAGGTCCCGCAGTCTCTCCCATAAGCCAGCGTAGTGCCGCTTAAGCACGCTCGGTGTTCTAGCATAGGATCGAATTTCAAACTGAGCCACCTCCCGGAGTCGACTCCTCCAGTGTTGTATCGGAGGTGCCTCCTCAGACATCCAATAAGTCAATATCAATTTCTTCACTACTAGAATAGCGTTATAAAAGAATCTGCATTGGGGTGTGGTGAAACCCTGATCCTGGAGGGAGTTCTGCAGACCCAGGAGTATGAACCCATAGTCCCATTCTACAGTACGTTGCACTGCTTGTTCCAACAAAGGGAGGGCCTCCCGCCACACACTCAGCCGAGGGCACTCCAAAAAGGAATGAATATAGGTACCGGCGCTGCTCTTGCACTTCTTACAGAAACCGCTCTCCCAGAGTCCCATGCGTGCCCCCCTCTGCGCCGTGAAATAAGCCCGATGAAGGATCTTATACTGGAGTTCTTGGAAATCTGCAGATTTAGTGTAGGAGTATAGTGTAGCAAAGCAGGCCGCGAATTGCGATTCAGAAATATCCTGCCCCAAATCCCGCGCCCAGGAAGAGCGCACTGTGGTAAGTACCGATATAGCAAGAGAGGACTTAAGAATGCGGTACCAGTGCGCAAGGGAGTTTGTTGCAGGCTGGGTGGCCGAAAAAAGGATATCCAGAGGCCCCTTGTCCCAGGCTCCAGCATCTCCTCTACGTTCCGTCTCCCAGTAGTGACGTACTTGAAAGTAAGAGAACAAATAGCATGAAGGGAGGCCCCACACGTCCCGTATCTGCTGAAAGGATGGGAACCCTGTAGGAGACAAATCAAGTAGGTTTTCCATCATCAGACATCCCTGGGCCGCCCAGTGCTGAAATACAGATCTACCCATGCCCGGTGGAAACCTGGGGTTACCCCCTAAACGCATGAAAGGAGATATGTCCGGGGGCAGTTGCTGTCTACGCCTCCACCAACGCCACGCCAGCCTTAGCGGGCGCAGAAAACGGAAACAAGCGATGTATCGCCTCCCAGGATCTTCTTGTCGATGTATTAGATTCAGAAATTGGAAAGGGGCACTCCAGCTTGCCATCCATCCCTGGGGGGAATAGCGTGGGCACTCTGTGTAGCCCTCGTGGATCCATCGGAGAAGAGAAGCAACGTTATAAAGCCGGATGTCCGGGACATTGAGTCCCCCCAAAGATTTATCCAAGATGAGTTTGGACATTGCTATTCGAGGAGTGCGGGACCTCCATATGAAACGGGAGATAGTAGATTTGAAAACAAGTTCGTCCCTTCTGGTGAGCCAAAGCGGCATGGTCTGTAAAGGATACAAGAGTTTTGGTACCAGAACCATTTTTACCAAGGCCACCCGACCCAGAACCCCCAGCGGTAGTTCCTGCCACGCCTGGCACAGTTTTGCAATAGCCTCGAGTGGTCGGCGAATATTAGCGTTGTACAGTGTAGGTAGATCAGTGCTAAGGTATATTCCAAGGTATCTCATCGGTTTAGTCGTGGGTGCAATGGGTAACACCGCATGCCAGGGCTCCGCCCGACCCCCGGCCAGCAACAATAATTCCGATTTACTACAATTAACTTGTAATCCCGACAGTGTACCAAAAGCACGGATCACCTCCAGAGCTCTGGGCAAATGCAAGGAGACCTGATCCACATAAAGTAAGATGTCATCAGCAAACAAGCTGATTTTACATTCCTGGCCCCGTACCGTAATTCCCTGAATGGTCTCATCCTGCCGAATTTTCGCCGCGAGGGGTTCGATAGCCAAAAGAAAGAGGGCACCCCTGTCTCGTACCTCTCTGTAATCCGAAGTCCTCAGTTAAACCCCCATTGATCAGTAAGCGCGCCCTGGGGTTCTGGTATAAAGCTGATGCCCAGGCCAGAAAGTCGCCCTGAAATCCACCCCGGCGCAGGACCCAGAAAAGATACTCCCAAGAAATGCTATCGAATGCTTTCTCCATGTCCAGGCCCGCCACCGCCTCTTGGCCGCCACTTCCTACCCTATCATGGATCGCCCCCAAGACCTTCAGCAGATTCATAGAGGCATAGCGGCCCGGCACAAACCCAACCTGGTCTGAGTGTATAAGATCGGGGAGAATACCATTCAGACGCCTCGCCAGAGTCGCCGCCAGAAGCTTGATATCCTGATCCAGGAGGGAAATCGGGCGGAACGACCCCACCAGATCTGGGTCCTTACCCGGTTTAGGGAGCAGGACTATGTGCGCCATGTTATCCGGAAAGGATCCCCCCGTCCTCGCCACCTCATTGTACATTGCGCTCAGGGGCTGCGCCACCAAATCCTCGAGGATGCGGTAGTATTCGGGACCGAACCCATCCGGGCCCGGCGCCTTGGCCAGTTTAAGAGACCGAATGGTAACACGGAGTTCAGCCTCGGTTATAGGCAGACTCAAGGATGCGGCCTGATCCTCCTCCAGGCTCGGCAGTGATAGACCCCTGAAAAAGTCCCTAAGAGCAGTCTCATCCAGTGGACGTTTACCGTATAGGGTCTCATAATACCTAACAAATTGTTCAGCAATTTGACTCTCCCCTACGTGCCGAGTGCCCCCAGCATCGCGGATTGCTGTAATAAGTTGACGTTTCTTATACGGTCTCACTAGGTTTGCCAGAAGTTTCCCTGTCTTGCCCCCCCATCTGTGCATGTTATACCGTTGAAACGCAAGGGTCTGCTCCGCTCGTTGGCGAAGTAAGGTCTCAATGCGATCTCGTATTGTCTTGTATTCCTGTCTCTCCTTGTCCGAGAGGGAAGAAATATGGGCCCTGCGAAAGCCGTGCAATTGTCTTGTGAGGGACAAGAGCTCTGCTCCCCGGGCCTTGCGTTTAGCCGCAGTATATGCGATCACGTGCCCCCTCAGAACTGCCTTGGATGCATACCAGTAGTATATCGGTCCAACGTCAGGGGTGTCATTAGTGGCCTGGTAGTCTGCCCACCGTGCCCTAAGAAACGTCCGGAATTCCTGGTCGTGGTACAGGTACAATGCCATTTTCCAAGAGGAGACCTTACTGCCAGCCGCGAGGGTCAAAGTAAGATCCACAGTAGCATGGTCCGAAATCGTGGAATCCACTATCTCCGACTTAGCAGCCCTAGGGAATAACCTTTGATCTAGTAAAATATAATCCAGGCGAGCGTACACTTTATGGACATGGGAATAAAAGGTAAAATCCGAATCATATGGGTGCAATGCCCGCCAGACGTCCACCAGGCCTAAATGCTGTGTTAGGAAGCCCACCCCCTTGTTGTCATGATCCCTCAAACTTCCCCTGGGAGGTTTGCAGTCCACCCCCGGGTCTGCAGTGATATTCATATCCCCCCCCAGGACCACCTGGTATTCCGGGTAAGCCGATATTAGAGAGAGAACTGTGGAGAAGAATTTATGACAGTAAGAGTTGGGGGCATACAAATTACAGAGTAACAGTTTTAAACCCCAGAGTTCCCCCAACACAAGTACATATCTCCCCTCCCGATCGGTCAATTGTTTATGCAAGACAAAGGGCAACCTCTTGTGGAACAAAATTGCTACCCCTCGGCGGCGTCCCCCAGAGGTGGAGGAGTAAACATCCCCGACCCAATTTCTCCGCAATTTAGAGTGTTCAATCTGAGTGAGGTGGGTCTCTTGCAGGAAAGCCACATCCGCGTTCAATTTACGCAGGCTAGTAAGAATACGAGATCTCTTTACTGGGGACCTGATGCCATCGACATTAAAGGTGACAACTCTTAGATCAGCCATAACAGTGAGAGAATAGCTTTGTGCTGCACAGTAACCCTGAGGGAAACATCCCTCCAAGAGTGAGAGAGGTCATCCATTCTCCACCAGCCAAACAGGAACTGGCCCTGTGCAGAGGGAGCAGATAGGCCCAGACGAAGCCTCCCAGTTAAGCTTCGCTGCCCTCGGTATCGGTGTGCCCCCTAGTCCCATCCCCCATACCCCCATACATCCCCCCCATACACTCATCCTGGACTCAACCACACACTCCCACTCACACCCCTCCCCGCATTCCTCCAGCAACCCACCTCCCCCCACCCTAGCCCCCCATGCTGAGCCCTCCCCACCAGCATACATGCCCAAATATGTATCCCCCAACCTGCCCGGATCCCTCCCCCCCCACCGAAAAGTCCCCAGTTATACATTCCCTGCTGTTAAGAAGAAAACATAAGTCTAAATACAAACAGTGAACAATGGCAAGATAATACCAACACGTCCATATGAACCCTTCAGAGCAACCGCGTGCTGTTTCAAAGGAGACCCCGTCCGGCTGCAAGAACCAGCACTGAAAAGTCAAGTAGAGTCCTCCCTGATGGGGTATAGCCGGTGGGAGTGCAAAAGGCCGCAGGATAACTCAGGCAGCGAGGCCCCACACCTCCATGCGCGGGTCACCGAGATTGCTCCATCCACCCGGTCCCAGAAGCCGGTTCCCCGCAGAAAGCGTTAGCCCTCCTACTGTAGCAGCTGCTAGGGTCTCGCGGTCCCATGAAGCATATATAGGCTGTTCAAGCAGGCGTCCATTCCACCTGCTAGGCTCAGAAGGTCTCCAGCACAACGCCATGAAGGAAACCAGCTTTAGATGCAGGTGAATCGCAAGGCAGCAGCAGCCAGACAGGATAGCATTAGACGGGTAGATTCGCCAGGAACGCCTTGGCCTCCTCCCCGCTGCTGAAAGTGAGAGTCCGACCCTCATGCCAGACTCGAAGTTTCGCTGGATAAACCAGCGCGAATTTAATACCTCTGTTGTGTAAATCAGTGCATGAGGGCGCCATGAGCTTACGTTGGGCTGCCACCCTCACGGAATAATCATTGAATATGAGCACTCGGGCTCCCTTGTAATCCAGGACCCCCGCCTTTCGGAAAGCCCGGAGAATGAGTTCTTTTTCCCTCCAGTTAGAGAAGCGGGCAATGGCAGTTCTCGCCCTTCCCCCCTCCGTGGGCCGAGTTCCAATACGGTGCGCCCGTTCGCATGCGAAGGTCTCCGTGCCCCCGGTCAGGTTCAGAGTCTCAGGGAGCCAGGTGCTGAATACCTTGTAGAGTTCCTGCTCGCTCACTGTCTCCGGGAGCCCGACCAGCCGCAGGTTATTCCGATGGCTTCTGTTCTCCTGCTCCTCCAAGGCCTCTGTTCTTAGTGTTAAAGATAGTTTTTGTTTATGGAGAAACCTTGCAAGGTAATACATTAGAAAATCGCTCAAAAGCACAGTGATGAGGTGCTCTTTTTCCTAACAATACAAAAAGGGCAATTTTATAACAGGGTGGCTATAAAAAATTTCAAAATCATACCTATTTATAAAAGCAACAGGTGCTTTTTTTTTTTTTTTTTTTTAAATAGACTAAGAAAACAACAAGCCAATTGATCTACAATATCAAAGGTGGAAGAAAACAAAGAAGCAGATCACCAGTAAAATAGTCCTTTTATATTAAATCCTTAAAAAGCTTCCAGGTTTAAATGTTGTAGCCTGACATGGTCATGTTTTACTGGTCGGCTGCATCAGGGCCTATAGATACCAGTAGGTGCAAGACTTCAAATGCCACCAAAACTGTTCAAAATCATTTTGACCTAGCTAGTGCATTTGATGTGGTGGAACACCAGCTTTTATTGTTGATTCTGAAATTTTTGGGACTGGTGATAAAGCTTATTCTTGGTTGGAAGGATTTTTGATGAGTAGATCTTAACAGAATAAAAATGAAATGAAAATATCACAAGAGTGGACAGCGTTAAATGGTATGCCTCAGGGTAGAGAATGACACGGTGACTGTTATCTGTGGCTAGCTGCAGGTAACCCACAGGAATGGTGCGAAAAAAAGATTGGTAGCCGTGGATACGGGGACAAGGCCATTCACCGCCCTGTGGAGTGGTGAATGGCTTTGTCCCTCCAGTAAAGTATCTGCTGTGTGTTAACTCCCTTCCCACCACTCCCAGTCAGCAGCCTTCCTCGCGTTTGCACAGTCCAGCAGCCCCCTCCCTCCTTCTGATTGCTGCGGTCCAGGCATCTCTTCCCTTTGTTGGGCCATCTCTTTCCCTTCCCCTCACTTCACGGGCACTTTTTAGAATCAAGGTTTTCTCTCTGAGTGACCCAGACACCATAGCCTTCTCATAGGTCATGCGCAACTACTCTGAAATGTCTTCTCTGACATGAGCCACCCAGTTAGAAACAAGAAGTTGCGTTGGAGGAGACGTTTCGGGGTAGTTGCCCGCGACCTGTGAGAAGGCTATGGCGCCTGTGCTGCTCAGAGAGAGAACCTTGATTCTGAAAAGCGCCTGCGAAGGTGACTGGAAGGGAGGATATGGCCCAACAAGGAGAGGATAGAGGAATAGACGCCGAAGGGAAATGGGGAGGAGAGAGGAGGGAGCAGATGCTGCATGGAAGGTGGGGGAGGGAGAGTGGGAGCAGATGCTGCATGGAAGGTGGGCAGGGAGAGGGGAGCAGACACTACATGAAAGTGGGGAGGACAGTGAGAGTAGCTGGAAGGGAGAGGATAGAAGAGGGGAGAAGACGCTGAAGGGAAGTGGAGAGAGGGAGGAGCAGATGCTGGATGGAAGTGGGGATAGGGAACAGATGCTGAAGTGAAATGGGGAGGAGAGAGGGAGGAGCAGATGCTGCATAGAAGTGGAGCGGATAGAGAGGGGAGCAGTGACTGGAAGGAAGTGGGGAGGAGAGAGCAGATGCTGGATGGCAGTGGAGAGAGGGAGAAGCAGATGCTGGATGGAAGTTGGGAGGAGAGAGGGGAACAGACGCTGAAGGGATGTGGGAAGGAGAAAGAGGGGAGCACATACTGGATGGAAGGAGAGGATAAGAAAAAAAGGCCACATGCTGAATTGTGGGAAGAGGATAGTGAGATACTGGAAGGGGTGAGGGAAAGAGGTGGCAAGCTGTAGGTAGACACAATGAAAGGGAAATTGAGGACTAGAAAGTAAGAAAATAGATAAGAGGTAAAAAAAAAACACAACAAATTGAGAAGAAAAGAAAAGGGAGAGGAGAGAGAGGTATTGGAGCACTGGGGGAAGGGGAGGAGACAGAAACCAGATCTGAAGGGAGAAAAGGGATACTAAAAAACACCTGGGGGAGGGAGTGAGAGATGAAAGGGAAGAAGACAGAGATGCCAGACCATGGGGGGAATGGAGGGAAGAAGATAGGTACCAGAGGCATAGAAATAGAGCAGATACCACATAGAAAAGGCAGAGAGAAGGCAGACATAGATGGAAGGAAGAAAAGGATGAGAAGATGAGGAAAGCAGAAACCAACACCATAGGTAGAAAAAAAATTTTCTTTTTTTTTTTGGTTTTTTTATTATTTTTTTTTTAGCTTTAGGATAAAGTAGTATTGTATCTGTGTTAATAAATGTGTATAAACAAAGCCCTGCCAGCTGAAGATCTCTTCCTGTAGTTCAGCAGACAGAGCTCTGATATATAAAATGACAATTGTATAGAATAGTGTTTCTTTTTATACTTTAATAAAATAAGTTCAGTATAAAATTATTCGAGGCTTGTGCGGATGGGATCAAACGGTTTGCGGGAACAGGGATTGAGCTCACGGGGACAAGGATCAAGTTCGTGGACGGGGCAGAGACAGGCACAAATTTTTTCCCTCGTGTTATTCTCTACCTCAGGGCTCTCCACTTTCTCCAGTATTTTTTAATATACTGATGTCAATACTGGGATATTTCTTGAATGAGAAAGGGCTTATATATTTTTCCTGCGAAGATATTACAACTTGTCTTCCTCTTTTTTTTTTTTTAAGAATGAATATAAGATTTAACAATTTGGTATTTGAAGTTAGAAGTTTAGTTGATGTTTGGGCAGATAACATGATAACTGAAAATGAACAAAGATAAAACCACATTTTTATTGTTAGTTCCACCTAGGGTCACTAATGATAATACTCAATTAGAAGACAGAAAATTTGGGACACATTCATCACTGCTTTGATAGAGAACACTTTCCACTATTGGTTCAATCATTTGTATTGCTTCAACTAGATTACTATAATGTTCTTTATGTAAGTTGTATAGCAACCAAAATATTACAGACCATACAGAATGTTGCTGCTAGGCTTATAAAGTCTCAGCAACAAGCGTATGATATGGTGATTACATTGGCTTCCTTTTGAAGCAAGGGGCATTTTTTAAATTATGTGTCTTTATCTTCCATGGAGAAATCCTGGACTATATGATGAATTTAATAGATCTACCATCTGTTAAGAACTATAGCTTGATTAGCAATCATCTGAGGTTAAGATTTCCGAATCCTAGAAATACTAAATAGAGCACAGCATACTCTGTCTTTTCCACGTTTGGCAGCAAAATGATAGAACTCTCTTCTAATACAATTAAGGACAATCCCCCTTTTAAGAGAGCTTCTGTAAAGGCCTGAAGACCTTTTAGTCTGCAAAATATCTCATTCACGTGAAGATGAGCAGATCTTCTATGTGTTTGTTTTGATTTTTAATGTAAGATTGTAATTCCTGCTGATGGCCAGCTTCTTATTAACTTGTAAATCACATTGAACTCCTATTGGCGTATATTAGCGATTCATAAATATTTCTATAATGTAATACCTCGCCACTCTGCCCAGCTTCACACACATAAATGCTACTACTTTAGACCATACAAAATTATGTATGCTCCATAGTGGGGAAAACTATCTCTCTTTGTATTTACTACAGAAGAAAGAATTATTTAGTGTGTTTATTACTGAACAGTCTCAAATATTAGCGCTCGATGGGTTACAACCAATATAAAGCATACTATTTACAGTCAGAATTAACAAATGTTTCAGACATAAGAATAGGGTGAAACAATGAACAGATAAGAGCAGCTTTCTAAGGCTTCATAATATAATAAAATCAGAAGCCAGTGAAATCTTGTGTATATTAAGCATCTTAGTGAGGATATGGCTTTCTGATTGGGATGAAGGAGTTTTTGGGCAGCAGCTGTTAACAGCTGAGCATTTTTATGATGATTTCCAGCAGAATTAAGCAGTTATATAGTTTCCTCTGGAGGGCACTGCAAACCTATGTTTCTTCACTGGTTCTGTGCATGTAAGAAACACGTTTTGTTCTCTGTGGAGCACAATGACGTGTATTAATGATTTTGCACATAAAAGTTCCAGATGCACCACATTGTTTAAAAGGTTCAGTCCTGTAAGGTTTTACTTCAGTTTTTGCAGGTTTATGTTTAACTGCATTTTGGTTTGACATTGCTTTCCAGTGGTGTCGGTGCAAAAACTGTGATGTTAGTTGAAAATCCTACTTTTGACACTGAACTTGTTTCTTCTATGTATTTGCAATATATTTTTCTTCTAAATTGTTTTCAATTTTTAAGTGCTTTTGCTGTCAGGTTTTGGGTTATTTTGTTACTTTCTGTTTTTTTCTACAGTGTTGTTGTATAATGTAGTAGCATGGCAGTTTTTGACAAATATGAAGTTATGATCTGTTGGCTCACCACATCTTCTCAGCTGTCCCTCTCAGCTGTTTTCTCAGCACCTACTCTGTCTTCGTTTATCTCCCTCTATTCTCTGTATTTGATCCAAGCATCATCTAATTGCATTCTGTGACCCTCATAACAGGCAAACTCAACTTCTAAGCCAACTTTCCAAGCCATCAGACCTTGAATTGGGGGAATGGAAAGTCTTGTATGAGGTCTGATTTTCAGCCACTGGGGAGTATCACATGACCATGTTTTACGTTAGGTTTTTTGAAATTGTAGCACCTTTTCCTCTTACCCCCATCTGAGTTTCAAAAACAAATTTCTGAGGTGAAAAATGGTGTGATGTTCAGTTCTTAGCTCTTTCAACAACACTAATTTAGTACTTGAAGTGGATGAGGTTGAAATAACAGAGTTCATTCTATTTTAGGGACATTATTGTCTTCATCTAGATCAGGGGTCTTCAAAGTATGGCGATGTGGCCCGCGATATGATTTTATCTAGCCTACCGGGCCACAAGGCTCTGCACCCTGGCCCCCTGCCTGCCCTGTCCATCGTACCTCCTCAGCTGCTGGAATCCCTGGTGGTCCAGAGGTGTAGCGGGCAGGAATGAGCTTTCACATTCCTGCCCCATTGCTAATCTGGTCGGTCGCTGCTCGACGCCGAGTGGCTTCCTGAATGGACAGGGCAGGGAGAGGGGACAGGGTGAGGAACCTGTGAGGGATGGAGGGAAGGGGGCTGAGTGCAGTGCCTGGCAGGCTGGGTGCAGAGCCTGATGGGGGATAGAGGGAAAGGGGCTTGGAGCAGAGCCTGACAGGGGAGGGAGGGGGTGCTGGGTGCAGATCCTGGCAGGGCACTTGAATGTTAAGCCACCTGATTTATATACCCGTCAAGCATTTTTCCTCTTTTTTTGGGGGGAAAAATGGGGGTCTAGACTTATATTTAGATTGACTTATATTTGAGTATATACAGTAATTTTCTAATGAGAATCCACAAAAATAAACCATGGGGTGTTGATAGAGGTCAGATGCATTGTTAGGTGTATTACTGGTATAGTAGCTTGTCTGAGTAAAATCCAAATCAATCATTTTGTACCTCAGAGTATGAGATTCATTACAGCCTATTTCGTTTCCACAGCACCTGATTAAATGAAGTCATGTTAGAACATAAGAACATAAGAGTTGCCTCTGCCGGGTCAGACCGGAGGTCCATCGCGCCCAGCAGCCCGCACCCGCGGCGGCCCATCAGGTCCATGACCTGTTAAGTGACCCTGTCTTTCCTGTACCTATCTCTATGTCTATCTGTCCCTGCCTTTCCTATACCTGTCTCTATGTTTATCTGTACCCCTCAATCCCCTTATCCTGTAGTTATTTATCCAAACCTTCTTTGAACCCCTGTAGCGTGCCCTGCCCTACCACAGCCTCCGGGAGCGCGTTCCATGTGTCCACCACCCTCTGAGTAAAGAAGAACTTCCTAGCATTTGTTCTAAACCTGTCCCCTTTCAAATGTTGTTGTATTAATTTGATCTGTGTATAGCAGGGGTGCCCACACTTTTTTGGCTTGCAAGCTACTTTTAAAATGACCAAATCAAAATGATCTACCAACAATAAAATTTTAAAAAAGCACACTGTACGCAGAGAAAATGTTAATTATCATTCATATTTGGTTTTTTTTCCAAAGAAGTCAAAGCAGATGACTTTAAAATATGCAATGTCACATCAGTAACAACTATACAAAAATGAACAAATATACCCCCTCCCTTTTTACTAAACCACAATAGCAGTTTTTAGTGCAGGGAGCTGCACTGAATGCCCCACACTGCTCTCGATGCTCCTTGCGCTAAAATCCGGTACTGCGGTTTAGTAAATGGCGGCCATAGTGTAAAATATAGACAGCAGATATAAATTCTCAAAACGGACACATTTTGATCACTAAATTGAAAATAAAATCATTTTTCCTACCTTTGTTGTCTGGTGATTTCATGAGTCTCTGGTTGCACTTTCTTCTTCTGACTGTGCATCAAATTTTTCTTCCCTTCTTTCTGCTTCCTGCATGCTTTTTCGCCTCCAGACCTCATTCCATTCCCCAACCAACATCTCTGTCCTTCTATGACTCCAACTTTTTCTTCCTCTCTCCCTGCCCCCTCCCCTTTCTTTCTTTCTGTCTGTCTCCCTGCCCCTTTCTTTTTCTCTTTGACTTTCTTTCTGTCTCCCTGCCCCCCTTTCTTATTTTCTTTCTCTCTGTCTTTCTTTCTGTCTCCCTTCCCCCCTTTCTTATTTTCTTTCTCTCTCTGTCTTTGTCTCCCTGCCCCCCTGTCTTTCTGCCTCCCCAAATCACTGCTGGGGCTGTCGTCTGAGAACAGGCCCCCAAGCCACTGCCGTCTTCTGGGCCCCCAAGCCATCGCAGATGCCACTGTTGCCGAGTTCTTCGTTTTCTGACGCTGCAACAGGTCAGCAGCCTTCTCCCTAACGTCAATTCTGATGTTGGAGAGGAAGTTCTGGACCAGCCAGGCAGCGATTGGCTGGCCCGGAACTTCCTCTCTGATGTCAGAATTGATGTCGGGGAGAATGCTTCTGCAGGGAGAACTTGGGGCGGCGGTGGGGGACATTGGGGAGAGGAAGGCTGATCGGTCCGGTAGATCGCAAAGGCAAAGTGAGTTTATCACGGAGTCCGGGATGGGCTCCGCAATCGACTCGTGTTGCCTTCGAGATCTACCAGTCGATCGCTGGTGTACAGCATAGGTTGAAAATTTAACTACTAACATGGAATATTGCTTCCATGGAAAACTTAAAATATTTTGCCTCCTGTTTTGACATCTCATCATATTAAAAACATAGGCAAATTGTATGTTTCTTTTAGTTACTGGCATCTGGCTCAATTTTTTGGTACAAGATTTTCAAAGATGATTTTCCTCCTTTTAATTTTCTGTAGTTTAAAAAAAAACAACAACCCCAGATGTTGCCTGACAGACCCTATACATTATGCTACCTTAATTGCTAGAGTTATTTTATTACCATGCAAAATAATTTCCTTCTAGCCTTTTAGTGATGTTTTCTTCCTACTTGCTTAAAATGTGATTTTATTGCAATATACAGATTGAAATGAGAGATGTTTATGTAAGATAGCAAAAGGAAGTGCGAGACATTTAAATTAGCTGGAAGCAATGTCTGAAATTAAGCATGATGGAGAGCAAAGTCCTGTACCCACTGAGAAGTATATAAACAGAGCAACTTTTATACTAGCTTCATTGGAACTGTTTGTTTGTTTTTCTAGTTAAATATAACCAAAAAGAAGAAAAAACCTTCTACCAAACTACATGGAATTTCATTTGCATTTAATTGTAGAGACAGGTTTAGTAAGATGGGTTCAATATGCTATCACGTGATAAAATTACATTTTTTATAATTAAAATTTCTTTGGTAAGAGGCCATTTTTACTAAAGTGTTCTAATCATTTTCCTGCCCATCCCTCCCACAAGAGCAGGTTCCTCTAATAAAGACTGATAATCCCCCCCTCCTCAAAAAGCTGATCTCGCATGTTCCAGCAAGTCCCCACTTTGGTCTGCCTAAATATCCCTGGTGGGCTACTAGGTCGTCAAGATAGGAGTGAAGCACATTCACTCCTGCCCTGGTGGCTCCAGATGCAGTGGTCACTGTGACCTCTAGTTGTAGGGGTGTTCAGGTAGGCTGGAGGTGGGCCTTCTGGGTTGTATAGCTAAGACTCAGATTCTGTTTTTGTCAGGATATGCTTGCAGAGCTGCTCCTGCCCAATTTCTGAGAAAATTTGAAGCTTGGATGATTTTTGAATTCTTCCCTTATGAAGAAATTTCAAGTACAGAAAATGAAAAGAACATAAAGAATTGCCAGGTCTCAAGTACCCAGCTAGATCCCAAGTAGCAAAACAGATTTTATGCTGCTTATCTTAGGAAAAAGCGGTGGATTTCCCCCAAACCATCTCAATAATGACCTATGGATTTCTCTAGGAAATTATCCAAACCTTTTTTAAACCCTGCTAAGCTAACTAATTTCACCACATTTTCCAGTTAGCTCTGGTGAAATTGTAGAAGACTCTCGAAGGTCAAGCAGTCAGTGCTTTCTCAGACAATGTGACAGTGGTGGCCTATGTAAATCGACAGGGAGGCACCAAGAGTGTATCTCTATATCTGGAAGCCCGCCTACTATTTCACTGGGCAGAGTGTCATCTTGGGGTGCTGTCAGCAGTGCATGTCACAGGCATAGACAATGTTCATGCCAACTTCCTCTTCAGACAGACCTTGGATCCAGGCAAGTGGACGCTGTCGACGGTAGCATTTTATGCCATTGTGCTGCTACTATTAATTATTTCTATAGTGCTACCAGACATATGTAGCTCTGTACAGAGTCACAAAGAAGACAGTCCCTGCTCGAAAGAGCTTACAATATAAACAGATAAGACAGACAAACAGGATGTCATAGATATAGTCCACACTGTGACTGCAAAAGACAAGAAAGCACACACATTCTTCAGTTGAAGTTTTGAGCTCGGTAGCAAAGGTTTAGACCAGGGGTGTCCAACCTTTTGGCTTCCCTGAGCCACATTGGAAGAAAAAATGTGTATGGGGCCGCACAAACACTAATGATAGCTGATGAGCAAAAAAAAAAAAAAAAAAAAGTCGCACAGGTCCCAAATTTGCAATCACTAATATAGAAGATGTACTTATCTAATAATAAACCTTCATTTGCAGTGGTCTTTCCTCTCAAGGCCTTGCTTTTGCTACTTGTCAGTTGCGGCATTATGTGAACTCCCTCCCTGGGAATTCCCAGGGCTTCGTTGGATTTTGGGCTTCGTTTCCGTGCCTTCTTGGAAGGGGAGGAGAATTCGGAGCCTCGGATCTCAGTTTCCTATTTTCAAGCACAGCTTGGTGCCCTTGGGCCCCCTCGGGATTTTTCCTTTGTGTTGGCGGCCTGGCAGGGGGATTTGGGGAAGGAGCTTGGAGCGGATTTTTTGCTACGCGCTCTTAAACGTATCCCAGTTTTGGTGCATAGTGCTGAACTCCGAGAATGCCACTTCAGGACCTTGTTGAGAGCGTATACCTCCCAGAGTCGGGCCTACCATATGGGTTGTGTCGCTACCCAATACTGTCTTACCTGTACCATGGAGGTGAATTCTTATTATCATGGCCTTTGGAGTTGTGAAAGTATTCAGGGCTTTTGGGGGGCTTTGGCTTCCTTTCTTCAGGGTATGTTACAAGTTCCTGTCCCTCTCTGTATTTCATATGTTGTTTGCTCATTTCTCTACATTTTCTGTTTATACCTCTGCTGAGAAATTGTTTTTAAGTAAGTGTTATATCCTGGGGAAAAAATGTATATTGAAGTACTGGTTGGATAATGTTCCTCCCTCCTTTTGGTATTGGAGGAATAAATTACATGAACTTTTGAGGTGGGAGGCAGCCATGGCTTACTCCTCTCGTCGCAGGAGCAAAGACTTTGTCCATATCTGGTCTCCTTATTTGGACATCTTGCCTCCCCGGAGTCGTAGTCGCATTTTGAACAGATTGCAGTTGTATCCTGTCCCACTTGTCTGACTTTTTGAATAGGGGGGGTGGGAAATCTGTTGGGAGGGGGGGGTTGAGGGTTGGGATGCATTGTACCCTGGGAGGATATCAGAGCCCAGTCCTCTTGGGGGGGATCCCAGTTCTATATCATCATAATTATTGTCTGCTGTGTTGCATTCGTTGATGTGTGGTTTTTATTGTTAATAAAAAACAGATTTAAACATTAAAAGGATACTGTGGAGAGGAACCAAAAAATGCAGGAAAACTTACCCTGACTGAGCGATCTTCCACGTGCGCCATTCACTTCTATTACAACTATGATGAGCCTCTTCAGAGGCGAGCCTCATTGGAGGAGGGGGATGCTGAAGCAGCTGTCAGTGGTGCACATGGAGGATCACTTCGGATTCCTCTCCTCAGTGTCCCTTAAATTGTGTTTGATATTTTTACTTTATTTATTTATTTATTTATTTTTTAAAGTAATGTCTCCTTTAAAAACAGATATAACATAAATAACTGAGATGCAAGCCAATTTGAAATTTCATGTTATTAAAATTACCTTTCCTTCTCAATCTACAGCCATCCAAAATGTGGAAAATCAACCACCCATTTTCCTGTCTCTTTCAGTCTGTACATCTCATCTCCAATGCCAGAAAATTTACTTGCAGCTTTTGGCTTTCCTTGAACTGAGAAGTTTTTAATTGTGTTGAGTGGGTTCTCACTTGTCGCATGTAGCAGGGGTTCCAAAAATCAGATTCAGTCACTTCCCTCTGACACCCAATTCTCCCTTTCTATTCCCTCTCTCACCTCATAGAAACATAGAATATGACGGCAGAAAAGGGCCTTTGGCCCAACAAGTCTGCCCACTCAAATAACCCTCCCCTCTAAGTTCTTCTTTGAAGTGAGCCCACGTGTTGATCCCATTTGTTCTTAGTCAGTCACGTTTCTGGCCTCAACTACCTGAAGTGGAAGATCATTCCAAAGGTCAACCACCCTTTCGGTGAAGAAGTACTTCCTAGTGTCACTATGGAATTTCACGCCCCTGATTTTTAGCAGATGCCCTCTTGTCACCGTAGGGCCTGTAAGGAAGAAAATGTCTTCTAACACCTCAATACGGCCAGTGACGTATTTGAACGTCTCTATCATGTCACCCCTCTCTCTGCGTTCTTCAAGAGAGTAAAGGTGCCCCTCAGCATCTCCTTTCCTTCACTTCTTCCATTCTATGGCTCGTTCCCCTCCCTCCTTTCTTTCATTCTGTGTCCCAAGTTCATGCCCCTTCCCTCCTTCCTTCTATCATTTGTCCAAAGTTTGGGCTCCCTCCCTCAAGTCCTCAACACGCCTTACTCTCTCCATTCTGTGCCTCCCTCCAGCAGGTGTTTATCTTCTGGCCGGCTCCCTCCTCCACACTGCCAGTCATTTCTCTGCTCAAAGCCGCGGGCAGTGGCTCCTATGCATGTCCCGCAGCTGAGCCAGAAGCCTTCTCTCTGATGTCGGAGCAGCGTCAGAGGGAAGACTTCCGGCTCAGCTGTGGATGAGCTGCTACCCATGGCTTTCTGCAGAGAAACGACTGTGGCAGTGTGGAGGAGGGAACTAGCCAGAAGGTAAACAGGGGGAAGAAATGAGCAAAATGCTGCATGCAGCCCGTAAACCGTGGGTTGGACAGTCTTAGTTTAGATATTCTAGTCCAATAGTGGCCTCGAGGCATCCTGTTGTACATCTTTCCTCCCTGGCCCGTGATAGGCTGAGTCATTCAACAGATTGCAGCTCATCAGGAACGAGTCATTCTGGTGGCTCCAGATCTGCCTTGCAGGCCATGGTACGCAAATCTAATGCATCTTCAAACAGGCCACGGCCTCCGGTTGCAGGTGCATTCAGACTGCTTTCACAGGGTCCAGTATGCATGGAGGATCTGGATCACTTATGGCATAGCTATTGAATGTGAGGCATTAAAGCTCAAAGGATATTCAGACATGGCCATTGTCACGCTTCTTAAGTCTAAGAAATCGACTACAGTTTTTGTCTGTGCTAAGGTTACAGCATTGGTGTGCCCAATAACGGATGGAGCTGTTTTCAGCTCTGGTTTCAGTGGTTAGCTTTTCTCCAAGCGGGCCTCGACAAGGGCCTCACCATGGCTTTGCTTCAGGTCCAAGTGTCTGGGCTGACTTGTTTCAGAGTTTGGGACCATAGACCTATGCTAGTGTCTCATCCAGACATCACCAGATTTCTGAAGGGTGCTGTCCGCATTAGACCATCGATTAAACACTGTTCCCTTCGTGGAACCCTAACGTGGTTCTTGAAAGCCTCACCAAAGCTCCGCTCAAACCTCTGGAAGAAGTGTCCCTCTTGGACTTGATGCTAAAGGTGATTTTTCTGGTAGCCATGATCTTAGCACAGTGAGTCTTGGAGCTCCAGGCTCTTTCTTGTTGAGAGCTTTTCCTTCAGAGACTGGAATCTCCCTACGCACTATTCCTTCTTTTCTGCCAAAAGTGGTTTTAACATCTCATTTTAATCAGGAGGTCCGTTTGCCTGTATTCCAACTTACAGGTTCTAGGAAACAGGACCGCATTTTGAAGAAGTTATTCGTGAGAAGAGTATTTCTTTACTAGCTAGAGGCCACCAATGAGTTTAGGCTTTCTGCCCATCTGTTTGTGTTGATTCATTTGTCTAAGCGTGGTGCGCCTGCTGCCAAGGTCCCAATCTCCAGATCCATGAAGCCATTTCATCAGTCTACATTATCTGTGGGAAACAGTCCCCTGTTTCTGTTAAGGTGCATTTGACTAGAAATGTAGCATTGTCATGGGCAGAAGCTAGGGCAGTCTCTCCAGAGGAGATTTGTAGAGCAGTAACTTGGTCCACTCTACACATTTGCAAAGTTTTACAGTGTGGTCGTTGTGGTGAGAGAGGACTCTGCCTTTGGTTTTTCCATGTTGCAGGCCGGTACAGTCAGCCCACCCTAGGTTCCTACTTGTCTAGAATGACGCATCTATTGCACTGAAAAAGAGATTATGTCCTTACCTTGATATATTTTTCAGTAGATAGGTGTGTCATGCTAGACTCCTGCCCTGTCCTTCCTGTATCTGTTTACTGTCTCATTCTGTTTATGGGTCTCCAAGTTGTATCTTTTATGCCAGTCAGCCTTGTGGGCCCTGAAGAACACTGTATAATATGTTTTAGCATATTCCTGAGCTCCTTTGATGCTTCTGTTGGCTGTCACTTGTTCATGGAGTGTTCAAGTGTTCTTTTGTTTGAGTAGAACAGTTGTTTTGTTTGAGAAATTTCTCGTTTTTGTCCTTCACATAATTCCAATGGAGCTCTTATTTGCTTGGGTACTAACTGCAGGTGGCAGTAGAGCTCCCAGTGAAGTAGGAGGATCACACAAAAAATCCAGAGTGGATTCCTTCTGCATATGGCTTTCGGCCATGGGGAGATAACCCACTTATGTAGAATGATACACGTATCTACTGGGAAAGATATTTTCAAGATAAGGACATAATCTCTTTTTCACCTTGGTTAAATTGGAGTCCATTTTTTTGTAGCAGGTTTTCCCTTCCCTATAATATTGTCCAATTCTTAATAAACCTTAATACTTCCTGCCAGCACCATTTTTTCATCCAGGAATTGAAAATCTGGAGTTTATCTACCTTGTGGCTCTGCATGTATAATGGTGAGCATTTCTGAAAATGCTTCTCTGGAAATTCTGGATTTCATAATTCTAGCTAATATCCTAAGTTTGACTTCCTACTTGCCTTCATGCACCAAGACAACTGGCTTTTCTCAGCACTGAATAAAATTTATCTAGAACAGTGGTTCCCAACCCTGTCCTGGAGGACCACCAGGCCAATCGGGCTTTCAGGCTATCCCTAATGAATATGCATGAGAGAGATTTGCATATAATGGAAGTGACAGGCATGCAAATCTGCTCCATGCATATTCGTTAGAGCTATCCTGAAAACCCGATTGGCCTGGTGGTCCTCCAGGACAGGGTTGGGAACCGCTGATCTAGAAGATATGTTGCATCAAGTAGACTAGTTATCAGGTGACTTTCGTGTCCACCAGACATTCAGCTATCTACATGTACTATGGCTGAATTGGCAACTACAGTGGTTGTCCTAACCCTTACCTCCTCAGCACATTTATTTACTACTTCAATTTTCTATACCGTTGTCCCAGGGGAGCTCAGAACGGTTTACATGAATTTATTCAGGTACTCAAGCATTTTTCCCTGTTTGTCCTGGCAGGCACACAATCTATCTAATATACCTGGAACAATGGGGGGATTAAGTGACTTGCCCAGGGTCACAAGGAGCAGCATGGGTTTGAACCCACAACCTCAGGGTGATGAAGCTGTAGCTTTAACTACTATATCACACTGGAGACGCATCCTTGGTGAAAGAGAATATTGTATCATCCGAAGGTCAGGTCCTGCCTACAGAATCACTTCTGTCATCAAGGTGATGTTTTTTTTTTCCAAGTTACATTTCTCCTTCATGGCAGCACACAGGCTGTCAGATTTGGAGGTGGGTCATCTTTACAGCATAGGCAGTCCCCAGGTTAAGAACAGGTTCCTTTTTTTTTAACCATTCTTAAGTTGAATTTGTAACTCAGATCCTAGTATTCTTCCTACCTTCTCCACCTCCTTGAGGCCCCTCTTGCATCCCTTTTCATCCATCCTACTGTTCACTCTCTACCACCATTGCTCCCTCTCATTTTTCTATCCCATGCATCTCTACCTCATTCCTTTCCCACCACCATGTCCAATAATTTTCTCTCCCTCCCTATGCCCAACCATTATCCTCTTCATCTCCTCATGTACATCATTGCTTTCCCTCTCTGACACCCAATTCTCTTTCTGTTCTCTCCCTCACCTCAGCATCTGTTTCCCTCCCTCCCTCCATTCTTCCATCCTGTGGCTTATGCTCCCCTCCCTCCTGTGTGAGAGAGACGTGCTTTTAGAATAGTTAAGGCACCATATGGCAAAAAAAAAAAAAATTGGCCTGGCTTTTTCCCCAGTGTGAACTTCCTGGTTTAACTTGGAGCATAAGCAGCCAAAGAAAACATTCTCTTATAGAAATTCCAAAAAAGTGTAGAAGTTTTTGCTTTTCTATGCTTCCTCTACAAAAATGAAACGGCCTGTAATTTGTCATTTTCCACTGAAAATCTTTGGCGGCAGTTCCAAACAGCAGATAATATCATCCAATGGATACAGAGCGGAGAAGTGTAGATCTTAAAAACTTTCCAGAATTGCTATAGTGAAATTCCCATGACTTGGTGCTATCTTAGTTCCAACTTTTCTATGGAGAATAACTGATGTGAGTGTTTTTCTTTGGTTGTAACTATCCAATTTTTTTTTTTTTTCATTTGAAACTGACTTAGTGTACTGGAACCTCCTTGGTTTCTAGTATTCTGCCTTTTAGAAAACCTGTAGGTCTTTGATCATTTTGAAGTTGCCTTCATTTTTCTGCATTGTCATGGCCTACACTGAAAACAGTTATCTAGTGCAGTTATATTTTATATATTTACAAAATTTATATTCTGCACAATTTTTTGCTGTTATAGGTGGATTACATTCTGTGTCCCCAAAATAGAAGAAACCCAGTGCCTTTAGGAATTGTACCTGGTGTGGCAAGATGGAATCTGATAATGACACTCATGTCTTGAAATTGTTGTGTTTAAGTTCTAACCATGATATATTTAGCAGTGCAGCTTGCCAAGAGATTATTGCTAGGGATGTTGAAGACCAAGAAAAATGCTTTGAAAGGTTCTTCTAGGCATGTAAATTCTTTCCAAATACCATTACATCAAAAGCATAGATCTTTATGTACCCTGAATCTGCACATGGAGTTAAATAAAATGAACAATGACTATAAAAATATTACAATATCAACAGGCAGTTATAATAAAAGATTTCACACTAAACAACTAATGCTTCATATTAGACGGTGTCTGAGGTCCACCACCTTCGCAGCTGTCTCCAGAATTTGTGACTATTTCCCATCCCACTTCTCGAGGCTAACTGAAGGACAGATGTCGAGTACTGTTTTATCATCCTGACTAATTTTGTTTGTCAGCTCCCAGGTGTTTTTATGTGAGCTAGGAAGATGTGGCGATTTCAACCAATTGTTTCTTACTACTGCTAATACTAATCTCATTTCTATAGCTTTTTTTCCCCCAACATTTTATTTAATTTTTTAGCAAAAACAACATTATACATATAAACAATAGTACTATAATACATCATAATAAGCTTCATAATTCCCGTACAGTATAATGAAGTCATGAAAGATTAGTACTAAATTCCTTACACCTATCGGGCATGCAGCAATGTACATTAAACATGCAAGAGACGGTCCCTGCTCAAAGGAGCTTACAGTCTAATTATAACAAACAGGATAAAAAGGGTAAATCTATACATGCTGCTCAGGTAGGGAATTGCCGAGGGAATGAAAAGGCAGATAGGGTATGGCATTATAGAGAGAATGACAAACAGATATGGGTGCTTTACAAGTGGGTTTAGAGTTAGGACTTAGAAGCAACTTTAAAAAAGTTGGCTTTTAGCATTGATTTAAATACTGCCAGAGACTGAGACTGATATACCAAGTCAGGCAGTTTGTTCCAGGCATGCGGTGCAGCAAAGTAGAAGGGATGGAGTCAGGAGCTGGCAGTAGAGGAGAAGAGTACAGATAAGAGAGTTACCTGATGAACGGAGATCCTGAGGAAGAGTATAGGGGGAGAAAGATACTGAGGAGCTGCATTTGTTGGTCAATAAGAAGAGTTTGAATTGTATGCAGAAACAGATAGGGAGCCAATGAAGTGACTTGAGGAGAGGGGTAATGCGAGTATAACGATACTGGTGGAATATGAGGCATGGAGCAGAATTCTGAACAGATTGAAGGGGAGAATAATGTTTAGCTGAAGTCCTGTGAGAAGCAAGTTGCAGTAGTCTAGGTGAGAGATAATGAGAGTGTGGATGAGGGTCTTAGCAGTGTACTCAGAAAGGAAAGGTTGGATTTTTGTGATGATATAGAGAACCAACAGGTTTTGGCGGTGTGTTTCTTCAGGTTCTCAGCAATAAACTGATATTTTTTGGGTTGTCGGTTTGTTCTTCAGCATAGCTAGTTTACCTGATTGTTTCAGAAGCTTAAAAGTTAATCACTTCTGTTCCTCTTTTTAACAAAGAATACTGCTTTACTACTATTTTTTGGTTAACTTAATGTTGGAAGACAGGTTCATTTTACAAGAAAATTAAACTTTTTAAGCAAAATATTTTACCTTTGCGCTCTCTTATGGCATTCCACAGACTACTACTGGTGTAATTCTGCACAAAGCAATTTCAAAATTCTGTGCATAAAATTAGCAAATTCTGCAAGTTTTTCAAAATTTCAACAATATTTTGCAAATTATCCAAAATTTTCAGTACAATACTTTCATTAAATTACTCTTTGTCACCCCATGCTCTTTCTGCACCCTCCCTACCAATACATTCGCTCCTTCTTCATACTCAACTTTTTTAAGGGATAACTGCATGACTAGGAATAAACGAGCAAAGACAGAAGTGTGCTTTGTTTGTTTGAAGTCCTGGCTCACTCTGCTCTATTTGGACTCCCAAACCTTCACCAGTCATGCAGTTAGCTCTCTCCCAACTAATATACAGTAGTGCTGCCTGATTCAAGAAAAAAAATTTCAATTCAGCTTATTGAATCGATTTTTCGATTCAATTCAATTTTCCTGCCCAATTGGGTGGGTGGTTGGTTTTTATTTATTTATTTTTTTTCAAACATGCTAGTGGATTTATTTTATAGCCTCTTCACCCCTTTTATAGCTGCTTCTTAGTGGAGGTGGTGGAGAAAAAACACCCTATCTGAATTCAAGAAAGCTTTGGACAGTTATCTAAAATCTGTAAGGGAGTGAAAGGAAGAGTAGATGGCATGGATGATCAGACTGTATAGGCCATATGTTATTTATCTGCCTTAATTTTTCTGTTTCTAAAAGTTGAAAAGTAGAATTCAAGGGCTAGAGCACCAGTCACTGATATGCCATGGGTAACCTAGGTAGCTATGATTTTTTTTTTCCTCTTTGTACTCCAACAGACCTTACAAAGGGCAATGTCCAAAAGGCTGAGTAGGAATATCAGAGAGTCTGCACATCAATTTAATTGCTATATCAATACCAAGGCAAAGAGAGTTTCAAGCCTTTCTAGAACCATGGTAGTACTTGGAGACATGGCATTACTGATGATTCAAGGAACACGGATATCGGTACCAGTTGCTTCATTGAAACATCGGACTTCATCAGAATTTAGACCCCCTACAAGACAATCTCATACTCAGAAAAATATGATTTGAAAAACAATTTACTATTTTGAGGTAGCAGTGTTAAATCTCCTGAGTGATTTGTTTTGACTCGGCTTCCACCAACTAACCACTTGCAATATGCTTTCCCCTTTGTTCAGCCTTTCTTAATCGGCATATGTTTCAGCTCTCTTGTTTAAACTGTATTTGTTTTCTGATGAATGCTCATGCATGCTATATAACTAGAGATTTATGTGTGAAACATGTAATTTCTTAAACCTTTAGCAATAGATAATGCTGCTTTCTTGTTCTTTTATGGCTCAGAAACCCATTTTTCAGATCATTTTGTTTAACTTCTATGACGTAGTTTGCCTTTATCTTAAAAACAAAAATAACTCGCCCCCACCCAAAGCTGATCTAAATTTTCAGCACCATATGTGTCGTGCAGCCAGTCAGATAAAGAAGAGTGTTAGTTCCCTTACTCATAGCTATTTTGTCCAATACTTAATTTTATTGTTGCAACTGTGTGACTCAGATCCTGGCAGAGAGATTCCATGTAGTTTTAGTGGTTTCAATCTGCACTTATCAAAATGTAACAGCAGGATTAAAATTGAATTCTTCTGTTCTGATAACCTCTGGAGACCAGTACAAATCCGATAGCTTTGCTCAGTTAAGGTTCCTCTGGAGACCAGTACAAATCCGATAGCTTTGCTCAGTTAAGGTTCTGTTTATAACTATGTTGTGGAACACTAGTACAATTCATTGCTTGGTTATATGGTAGTATATGGATATTGCCAAAGTTGGGTTAACAAACAAATAAGAATCCAGAAATTCCACCTTCCCACTAGTTCAATGGTCTGATATGGACCGTCTCTACAAAAAATACAGCAAAGCATCATGTGACCTGAATAACTGTCCCTCATATCTCCTAACAAACGCAACCCCTAAATTCAGAGCCAACCTCATGCAATGGATTCAAACCACACTCACGGAAGGTCAATTCCCACTTGAACTAGGTGAGATTATAATCACCCCACTATTGAAAGATCTCAAAGGCCCAACAGATACCCCCTCTAACTATAGACCCATCGCCTCAATCCCACTATACGTCAAACTAATAGAAGGTCTAGTAGCTCAATACCTCACCAACTACCTAGAAGACCATAACATACTTCACCCCTCCCAATCAGGATTCAGATCCAGCTATAGCACAGAGACATTATTAGCAACACTACTAGACACAGCCAGACAGCACCTCAGTAAAGGAAGAAGAATGTTGCTAATTCAACTCAATCTCTCAGCGGCATTCGACCTGGTAGACCACACCATACTACTTCAGATACTAGATGTCATAGGGATCTCAGGAGTGGTATACAACTGGTTCCAAGGATTCCTAAAAACAAGAACATACAGAGTCAAGTCACACAACTAGAAATCGGACCCCTGGTCTAACCCCTATGGAGTCCCACAAGGATCACCGCTGTCGCCCATGCTCTTCAACCTCTTCATATCCTCCCTTGGCACCACTCTAGATACCCTAAAAGTAACATCTTGCAGCTACACAGATGATATAACCATACTCCTCCCCTTTGACACCCAAGACCCCACCTCGTTAGGCAACCTAAAAATAACACTGGAAGCAGTGGAAGAATGGATGCTAGACCACAAACTGAAACTGAACTCGGACAAAACAAAATTTCTACTACTTGAAAAGGACAAAACCCCATCCATATCAGAATTAGAAATAAACGTCACCAAATACCCCATACAGCCCTCTCTCAAAATCCTTGTAGTGTCGATAGATAGATGCTGCACAATGCAGATCCAAATAAACAAAACTACTCAAAAAGCATTTTTCACCATGCGCAACCTACGAAAAATAAGAAAATTCTTCGAAAAAGATCACTACAGGATCATAGTCCAATTCCTTGTCCTAAGACTAGTGGACTATTGCAATATCCTCTACCTTCCATGCCCCACAAACTTGATAAACCAACTACAGACCATTCAAAACACAGCCCTCAGGCTGATCTACTCACTCGGAAAATTTGACCATATCACTAATGCCTACCTAGAGTCACACTGGCTACCGATACGAGCTTGAATTCAATTCAAATTTTACTGTCTATTATTCAAAGCAATAAACGGAACTGCACCCACCTACCTCAACAACCGTCTAAATCGCAACTGCACACCTAAACTAAGAAGAACCCAGATCCTATTCTTCTACCCACCACTCAAGGGAACTCAGCGCAAGAAGATGTATGATGGCCTCCTAGCGACGCAGGCAGCGAAGCTGGACCCCCTCCATCTCCAACCTGTTGACAACTACAATTGACTTTAAATCATTCCGAAAAGAAATCAAAACTCTGCTATTCAAAAAAACAATACAGCCTTCTTATCCCCCCCCTCGCATCCTCCCCCCCCTCCATGCAAATTTCCAGTTGACCTCCTACCCCTCTACTAATATCTCCCCAATGACCCTATCAAGTAACCAAACCTGAACTACATCTTCCCTACTATTAATACTCAATTCTCCTCCCTTCCTCAATTTCTTCCCTCTGCCTCTACTATTTAAAGTCCCCTAAATTGTAACTCCCTGTACCTCTACTATGTAACCGTCCTCAAAATTGTAACTTCCTGGAAATGTCCAGCTATCTTCTACTGTAATCTGCTTAGAACTGCAAGGTACAGGCGGAATAGAAGTCACTAATGTAATGTAAAACCAAAAAGCGAAAAAAGAATGGTGGAAAAGATGTTCCTGATAGTCACTTATTGAGTCAATCAAATGTTGCAATAATATACATAAATTTAAATTAATGTTCCCTGCCATTAAAGGAATTGAAACTTTAGGTAGGCTTTCACATTCTTTGCCATTTATTATGGTTAAAATTTAGAATGATCTTTCTTCAGTTATTATAACTCTCTCTTCGCTGACTTGCTTTAGAAAACCTTTGAAAACGTATCTATTTACAAAACGTATCTATTTACAAAATAGAAATCCCTAACTGACAACTCTATGTTGACATTTACTGATTTTCCCTTTTATTGTTTATCTATGTTCTTAAGATCATGTTTTGTTAATCAGTTTGAGTCCCCCTGGGAATGACCCGGTATATAAGACTAAGGATGGTGTGGACTCAACATGGTCCATGTTTTGATTAAGACACCTTCTTCAGGAGTCCTAAAAAGTGTGATGTTTGAGAAAAATTGAATAGTGAATATTGAGATATATAAATGAATGAATATAAATTAAAATGAAGGTAGAGAACAGTGAGAGATGAAATTAAAATGCTTAAGTTTAATATGTGACTGAGATGTAGCATGAGGGAGAAATGTGAATACATAATGGGGAGGAAAGCGGTAAATTCAAAAGGTTAAAGTAGTGATAACTGTAAATACAAAAGTGAAATTGAAAGGTGCCAATGAGGGAAAATAGTGAAATTCTGCAGGACCATAGGTGAAAGTGCAACATTTCATAAGTATATGAAATGGAGAATTATTAAGTGATGAGTTGAGTGGTACATACCAATCAGATGAAACAAATGTGGATCTTGGTTAAAAGGTGGAACATAAGAACATAAGAATTTCCATCTCCGGATCAGACCCTGGGTCCATCAAGTCCGGTGATCCGCACACGCGGAGGCCCCATCAGGTGTACCCTGGCATAGTTTTAGTCCCTGTATCACTGTATGCTTCTCAAGGGAGATGTGCATCTAATTTACCCTTAAATCCTAGAACAGTGGATTCTGCAATTACTTCCTCTGGGAGAGCATTCCAAAATCCAGTGGCACTATCATATGATACCATTTTATTTGGAACATCTATGAGGGCAAAAAGTCAAATTTTGGCAAAAAATAACAAACTTTTGTTTATAATGATGGGGGTTGCCATGCAGCTTATTTTAAAGAATTGGAAAAATTGGGATAGATTAAATTATTCATCCTGGTGGGAATCCCTATGTTATGTCTTTAAAATGGAAAAGTATTTAAAACAGTAATCGATTAAAAACAAGAAAAATAAAATAGGATAAAAATAATAGTAATGGTAAATGAACCCGTTAAAAAAACCTAAACCTGTTAAGAATTAACATGTACAAATTTCATCCTGAAGCAAGAAGTACTATGAAATTAAATGAGAAGCCACCTGAAAATGGTAATCATAAAAGGGGACATACCAACATGAATAAAAATGGTGGGGTTTTTTTTTTTTCTTTATTCATTTTTAAAACTTCAATTGTGCACAAGAGGTGATGCATTTACATATAATATTAACATTACAGCACAATAAACTTAAGAGAATAAAGACAAGACTTATTTCCCCCACCCATTTTCCAATTCACCAATACCTCATAAAAATGCCTGTAAACAACCTATCTATACCTCTTAACCAGTGCCAAAACATACCACCCTCCCTGGTTGTGTATGTGTTCTTCATTTATATAAATAAATCAATCCTTACAATATTTAGTTAATGGTTCCCAAACTTCTATAAATTTTTTATAATAGCCCTTCTGAATGGCCATAAACTTTTCCATTTTAAAGACATAACATAGGGATTCCCACCAGGATAAATAATTTAATCTATCTCAATTTTTCCAATTCTTTAAAATAAGCTGCATGGCAACCCCCGTCATTATAAACAAAAGTTTGTTATTTTTTGCTGAAATTTGACTTTTTGCCCTCATAGATGTTCCAAATAAAATGGTATCATATGATAGTGCCACTGGATTTTCTAATAAATTATTAACTTGATCCCAAATAGATCTCCAGAATTTTAATATCGAGGAACAATAGTATAGTAAATGATCCAACGTCCCAACTTCCAGATGACAGTGCCAGCATCTATTAGACTTTGAACTATCTACTCTATGTAAACAAATTCAAAATGGTGGTTTTTTTAAAAGGAAACTAATTCGGGCCAGGAACATTACACAATGGGTTAGACATATTCCATATGTATTTTCCATTTAGGATAAAAATCAAAAGGGTAAAAGAGAACCGACACAACCCATTAACCAAACAGTGAAATATCTCCAATTTCACGATGACACGAGAAAAATAATGTCGGGGATCAAGATGATAAAAGCATATACAGTACTGTATATCTCGAATATAAACTGGGATTTTGGGGCCAAAAAATTGGCCCAAAAAAAGGGGTTCCCGTTTATATTTGGGCTAGCGCCCCCTCCCAGAATTATTGGAGGCCACCGCCAGGCTCTGCATTCTGTCCCCCCCCTTCCTTCCCTGTCCTCGTACCTTCTCTGCCGATCCCTGGTGGTCCAGTGGTGCAGTGGGCAGGAGTGAGCTTTCCACTCTTCTGCCCTGCTGCTAACCTGGTCAGTGGTGGCTGCTGCGAGATCGTGTTTCTTCAGTTGCTGAGTGGCACCGAGCAGGAGCACGCTTTGGCGCTGCTGCTCTGCGCTGAGCGGCTTCTTGACTGGCTCCTGCAAATTCTCCCCTTTTTTCCCAACTTTTGGATATCTGTAACCAGTTCGTTATCAATTTGGTATGATTGAATCAGAGGTCTGTAAAACACACCCGTGTGAATGGAAGTTCATCTTCTCTTTTCAAAGTGATCCATATCACTTCTTCTTTTCACAGCATTTCAGTCACTTGGATATGGTCCTTATAAAGAGAGCTACTCCTCTACCTTTTTGACCATCTCTGTCCTTCCTAAAAAGATTATTGCCTGGTATGTTTGCATCCCATCCATGGGCATCACTGAACCATGTCTCTCTTTTAGCAATATTGCCCATTGCTCTCCCAGTACATTCTTTATCTTCTCTCCTGGCTGAATCATTGTTGGATGACCTGGCTCTCCCCAGGTCAAATACAGCTGCTACTGTGACTTTCTTGTACCATGTGGATGTTGCAGTGTGTGATAAGTGTGGTCCTCAAAATCCTGCATTGTTCTGAACAGCACAGGACTTCTTGCACCATGCTGAAAGAGTTGAACTGTGTAGAAAGATACAGCAGCTGTCGAGTTTGAACTAGGACTCTCCTTCCTCACCTTGAGGCAAATTCTGTGCCTCACGGAAATTCTGCTCAAATTCTGCAATCTATAGCACAGAATTCACAAGGTGTATTCTCTGAGAGGATTTATCAAAGTCAAATGTCCTCACAAATGGGATAATGTACTGGTTTTAATCCCCTAATTCCTGACTCCAGTCGTGGTTTTGTATTGAGTAAAGATGATCAGTTTCCATCTTCTTTTAACTTAAATCATGAGTCTTGTTGCATACACTTTGCACAGCCTCTTCAACCATCTACCCTGGATTTGTTGTTGATTTTCAAGGAAAGGTGTCTTTTATAGAACAGGAGAACAAAAGGGTAGCCTTGTAGTCAAGGGTTGTGGAGTTGGAGTTAGTAAAAGTGTACCAACTCTGAGCTCTAGCTTCAAAAGAAAAACTTACAACATTATAATATATGGTAAATGTATCATTTTGTACTTGTATATATTTTTTTGATTGGGTTCTTTGTTCAAAACTTCAAATATATTTTGTGTTCTATTAGTCCTAATTTTGTACATAAAAAATATCCTCTGTTTCTGTGATTAATCAAAGTTTTCTTAGATTTACTGTACATAATAGGAGCTAGTTAGATAGTAGAAAAATAGAGGAATCTAAGATGGAGTCGAAGGTTTGGTTTATTGACTCCAAAGCCCTTCTTGTAATGACTGTATGCATCAGAAGAGCTATAGACCATGCTTGGCAGTTTCAGCAAATGCTTTCTTGTGCAGTAGGCAGCACCATGTATTCCATTTTTATTCACAGAAATTATCCTGAGTTGTATTTGGCCTGTAAAATTATATCAAATGTGATACATAAACCAGTAGAGCCAAACCAGTTGCCACACTGCTAGTAGTAAATTTTTAAATTTGAATATACTTGTTTTTTTTTAAACAGGTACTCGGAGCACAGTAATACAAAGTGTATTGGTATCACCATTGAGACCAGGCCAGATTACTGTCTGAAACGACACCTGAGTGATATGTTGTCATATGGCTGCACACGGCTGGAGATTGGAGTGCAGAGTGTTTATGAAGATGTGGCCAGAGATACCAACAGGTGAGGTGGATATTTAAATGTCTGTAAAACCGCCCACCCTCCATTTCTCGTTATAGCTTAGAGAAAGAAAATACAGTGCATGTACGCTTTCTGAAGTCATATATACCCTTTTCCAATTTATTTTCCAAGGTCTGATTTTCTACACAAGCTGTGAGCGCAAACATCATTAAGGGTTTTGGTATGCCAACTAATATGCAAGGCCTCCCATGTTTGCTTTTAGAAACATTGAAAACTGAAGGCAAATAAAGACCATATGGCCTAACTAGACTGCCTAACTATGCCATCTATCCCTTCCTCTCCCTTAGAGATTCAACATACTTGTTCCTCTTCCTTCGTCCTTTCAACTCCATGACAGAAGAAAGTTGCCCATATCTATCCCTCCCCAGAAGAGTCTCAGTCACATCAATCAGTATAAAATCTAACCATCACAAAAGAGAAAAACTATCCCTCCAAATTAATTTACAGTGTGAATATCTCTTTAGTGGCCTACACTAGCAGCCAGTTGAATGTCACTGCAGTGACATTAGAGTCTGCAGAAAATTAAAGAGTCATGGGATAGGTGGCAAAGTTCAGTTGTGGATTAGGAATTAGTTGTCTGATAGAAAACAGAGGGTAGGGTTAAATGATCATTTTTCTCAATGGAGGAGAGTAAACAGTGGTGTGCCGCAGGGATCTGTACTGGGACTAGTGCTTTTTAACTTATTTATAAATGATCTGGAAATTGGAACGATGAGTGAGGTGATTAAGTTTGCATATGACACCAAATTATTCAAAGTTGTTAAAACGCATGCAGATTGTGAAAAATTGCAGGCAGACTTTAGGAAATTGGAAGACTGGGCATCCAAGTGACAGATGAAATTTAATGTGGACAAATGCAAAGTGATGCACATTGGGAAGAATAACCCTTATCACAGTTACCGGATGCTAGGGTCCACCTTCCCCCCAATGTGTGGTGGCGGCGGCCAAAAAGCAAACAAGATGCTAGGAATTATTAAAAAAGACTAAGAATGTTATAATGCCCCTGTATCGCTCCATGGTGCAACCTCATTTGGAGTATCGCTTTCAATTCTGGTCTCTTTATCTCAAGAAAGATATAGTGGTGCTAGAAAAGGTTCAAAGAAGAGCAGCCAAGATGATAAAGGGGATGGAACTCCTCTCATGAGGAAAGACTAAAATGGTTAGGGCTCTTCAGCTTGGAAAAGAGACAGCTGAGGGGAGATATCATTGAAGTCTACAAAATCCCGAGTAGAGTAGAACGGGTACAAGTGGATTGATGTTTCACTCCGTCAAATATTATAAAGACTAGGAGCCCTTACTGTTTTAGCTTTTCCTCATACGAGAGGAGTTCCATCCCCTTTATCTTCTTGGTCATCTTCTTTGAACCTTTTCTAATGCCGCTATATCCTTTTTGAGATAAGGAGACCAGAATTGAATGCAATACTCCAGATGAGGTCGCACCATGGAGTGATACAGGGGCATTATAACATTCTTAGTCTTGTTAACCATCCCTTTTTTAATAATTCCTAGCATCCTGTTTGCTTTTTTGGCCACCGCCACACATTGAGCAGAAGGTTTCATCATATTGTTTATAATAATAATAATAACTTTATTCTTCTATACCGCCACAATCTTGCGACTTCTAGGCGGTTTACAATCAAGAGTGCTGGACATTCAGCGAAATACAATAAGTAGATATTCAGAGGAAATACAGAGATCAGAGACCTCAGGAGGCAATAGCATAGAAATACAATTTGCTGAGCGAAAATGTAATATGTACATTTTAGTAGGTAATGTCCGACAGGACCTGTTGGGGATAAATAGCAACTTAAAGTTACGATAAGATGAAGATAACAGATTATATCTATAACAGTGCTGTAAGTTCAGGTGGAATAGGGAGGGGGGGAGGGAGAGGGAGAGCGGGTCAATTGTTTAGGTATTTCTGGAACAGGTATGTTTTTAGGCGTTTCCTGAATTCCCCGTATGTAGTGGGCGAAAGCATTTGGTCTAGGTCGTTGCCCCATAGGACTGCTTGGTGGGAGAGAAGGTGTTCGTGGTGTTTTTTCATTTTGCAGCCTCTAACTGGAGGGGAAATGAGTTTTGGTTGTGTGTTTCTCTTGAGTTTGTTATTAGAAAATGCGAAAAGGTCCGTTATGTACTTGAGGGTCAGATCCTTTTCTTGGGCACTAACTCCCAAGGTGGACCCTAGCATCCAGTAACTGTGATTCAGTTTTTTCTTCCCAATGTGCATCAGTTTGCATTTGTCCACATTGTAACTGCTGATTCCCCTTCTTTCTTCATGTTTTCAATTGTATTTTACATTTTGTTTAATTTTTTTGTTCTTACCCTATTTTTATATTGTTTATTTAAAATTTTTATTGTAAACTGCTTAGATTTACCTTTGGTTTTATATTTGCGGTATATTAAATAAATTGAGATTGAACTTTAGTTCAGAGACCCCACAGAACAATCTGGGCAGGCACCATAGTGAAAATAGTGAAATACAATTTCATTTAATTTTCATAATTATTTATAAACTGACCAGCTGTATAGAATTTCATTGAACCTTACCCATGCTTGTTATGTGATTACCCAAAGACCATTTCCCTGGATCCTCTGGGTTTATCCTACATAATATGGAGAACTCCATGGAAAAAGGGAGCCAGGCCAGGGTTCCCTCAAGTCCTGTAAAATTGCCCTCAGATAGCCCTTTGTGCAAGCCCAAGCTGTTGAGGGAGAGAGAAGGTGATATAAGAAAATCTAGCAGTACCCAGCACCACCTCCTTCTCCAGAGCCCTGACCACTTTATAGTGTGTATCTTACTCATCCTGCATAACCAAAAAACAGAAACCCCACAGAATAGTCACAAGTCCACAAGAAGTGAGGATGAAAACCAACAAACTTGGGACAGACATCCAATGAAATCTTTAATACAATACTGGATAGATCCTTTTTGTTCTGCCAATAAAATCCTTATTGCAACACACTGATTTGACCTGACAGTGTGTTTAAGCTCAAATGAGCCTGCCTCAATGTCAAGAATTATATCATGTTCTAAAAGTCTTCCAATCAAAGAAAAGAGATCAAATATCTGATTATGTCCAGCTACAGGCTTCTTCTGAAGTTTTCACTGGTACTATTATGCTCAATAGCATATCCTTCAGGCATTCCTTATCTATATGGTACGTGCAGCCCATCTGCTCCATCCCAGGTACCATATACCACTATTACTATTTATCATTTCTATAGCACTGAAAAGCATACATAGCACTGTACATTCAAAATACAATAAATGATTCCTTTGCAGAAGAACTTACAGTCTAATTTGGATAGACAGACAGGACATATAAGGGGGTTGGGGAGTTTCTCACAGAGATTAATAGTATGGACATAGGTAATTTTATGGTGAGTGGGGACTTTTAGCTTGGATTTGAATACTTCTAAAGATGGCCATGCATATGGCCCAGCAAGATGGAAGAGACAAAGTCTGGAGAAGGGCACAGATAGGAGGGACTTGCCTGATGGAGTTCATGGGTAGGAGCAAAGAGGGAGAGAGGTGTGGAGAGATATTGCTTTGCTATGTTTTATGTTTAATAGTTTTGTGGGAGCTGAGAGAGAATTTCTCTAAGCAGCTGATTACCTCTATACATATAGTTCTGGGGATCAGTGTCCGTCAAAACAGCAGTCAGGGAGGCTAAATTCCTCATGGAGGAGTCTCTAGCAAAGAACATCCAGAAGGGAGATAAATCCTTCTTCAGGTATATCGGTGATAGAAGAAAAAACTCAGGCGGGATTGTACGTCTTAGGAAACCAGACGGAGACTATGTGGAAAAGGATTCGGAAAAAGCCCAACTATTAAATGAATACTTCTGCTCAGTCTTCACCCGAGAAGCGCCAGGGCTCGGCCCTCAGCTACAGACAAGGGTTGGCTCAGTTGACCCGTTTAGTAACTTTGAGTTTACACCCAGCAGTGTCTACGGTGAGCTGTCAAAGCTCAAGGTTAACAAAGCAATGGGGCCGGACAACTTGCACCCCAGGGTGCTTAGGGAGCTGAGTGATGTCTTGGCGGAGCCATTGTCCGCGCTCTTCAACCTCTCCCTTAGTACAGGCAGCGTCCCGTTGGACTGGAGGACGGCTAATGTCATTCCACTCCACAAGAAAGGCTCAAAGATGGAGACAGCAAACTACAGACCAGTGAGTCTAACATCGATAGTGAGCAAACTAATGGAAACTCTAATCAAACACCAATTAGATAAGATCCTGGATGAGGAGAATCTACGGGATCCCCGACAACATGGATTTACTAAAGAGAGATCCTGCCAATCCAACCTGATCAGCTTCTTTGACTGGGTGACGGGGAAGCTGGATATTGGGGAGTCCCTGGACATCGTGTACCTGGACTTTAGCAAAGCATTCGATAGCGTACCACACCGCAGGTTACTGAGCAAGATGAGTTCTATAGGATTAGGTAACACATTGACGAAATGGGTTGGGAGCTGGCTTGGAGGTAGGCTCCAAAGGGTGGTGGTGAACGGCACCCCCTCCGAAATGACGGAGGTGATTAGTGGAGTACCACAGGGCTCAGTCTTGGGCCCAATCCTATTCAACATCTTTATAAGAGACTTGGCAGAAGGGCTTCGAGGTAAAATAACATTATTCGCCGATGACGCCAAACTGAGTAATGTAGTGGGCAAATGCACAACAGACGAAGATTCAGTGCCCGACAACATGATGCACGACCTATTCCTACTGGAGCGATGGTCTAGGACATGGCAACTCAACTTCAATGCCAAAAAATGCAAAGTTATGCACCTGGGCAGCCAGAATCCATGCAAGTCTTATACCCTTAATGGCGAGATCCTAGCAAAAACGGTAGCAGAACGAGACTTGGGGGTAATCGTCAGTGAGGACATGAAGTCTGCCAATCAAGTGGAGCAGGCTTCGTCCAAGGCAAGACAAATCATGGGCTGCATACGAAGGGGTTTCGTCAGTCGTAAGGCGGAAGTCATTATGCCATTGTATAGATCCATGGTGAGGCCCCACCTGGAATACTGTGTGCAATTCTGGAGGCCGCATTATCGCAAGGATGTGCTGAGACTGGAGTCGGTGCAAAGAATGGCCACCCGGATGGTCTCGGGACTCAAGGATCTACCATATGAAAAACGGCTTGACAAATTACAGCTATACTCGCTCGAGGAGCGCAGAGAGAGGGGAGACATGATCGAGACGTTCAAGTATCTTACGGGCCGCATCGAGGCGGAGGAAGATATCTTCTTTTTCAAGGGTCCCACGACAACAAGAGGGCATCCGTTGAAAATCAGGGGCGGGAAACTACGAGGTGACACCAGGAAATTCTTTTTCACTGAAAAAGTGGTTGATCGCTGGAATAGTCTTCCACTACAGGTGATTGAGGCCAGCAGCGTGCCTGATTTTAAGGCCAAATGGGATCGGCACATGGGATCTATTCACAGGGCAAAGGTAGGGGAGGGACATTAAGGTGGGCAGACTGGATGGGCCGTGGGCCCTTATCTGCCGTCTCTTTCTATGTTTCTATGTTTCTATGTAACCCTGACTATACTTGTAAAGAGGGAATTTGTTTGGCCTATTTACTCTCTCTTTACCTGTTATTATTCTTCTAGCCTGCCTCCTGTGCACATAACCAGCCATAGGGTACCATAGGAGGCCAGGGGTTGCACAAATGGCTTATGGCTTTGTTTCTTCCAGTCAACTTTGTCAATTGATGATACCAATTTATGGTTCTGAGCATCAAGAACATTGAGTAGCTGGGACCATTATCTGTTGAACTTGGCTATGGTCAACTTTGGAAATGTTTTGAGCTGTTAAGTGAAAAAGGAATTGATGGTGCTCCCTTCCCTGTTTAAGCCCCCATCAAACCCTATGGTTAGATGGCAGCTAAACTGAACCTATGGCTAGCCCAAATGGTGCTCGAGGCCCCCACCTACCTCGACTTCAGAAAGCTACTCAAAACTCACCTATTCCACGGACACAACCCTTAATACCCCGTCTTCCACTGCTCCCATCCCCTCTTCAATGAACTGAAATCTCCTCCCTCTCCTTCTTACTGTATTCTCCCATCCCACTTTCCTCAATAACCTATACATCCCAACTCTGGTCTAACCTCAACGACATCATTGTCTGTCAATTGTTCATTATTGTTTGTTCACTGTTTGTAACTCTGATATGTTTGTAATTTTGATTAATTGCTGTGAACCGCCTAGAACTCCCTGGGTATGGCGGTATACAAAAATAAAGTTATTATACAAAAATAAAGTTATTAAAGTTATTATTATTATAAAGAGAGAGGGAAAGAAGAGATTGATGCATGATGCCTACACTCTGGCCCAGTATCTTAGGTATTTCACAGAACCTTCAGATATTTGAGGAACTCATTCAGACTATTATCCAACCTGAGCTGCTTAAAGCATTGGTTCCCAGACTTTTTTTTATCTTCTCAGGTTTTCCACAAAGAATGAATATGAAACATTAGGGATGTGCATTTTTGTGTTTACATTGTGTGTGCTGTAATTAGTGCATGCTATTTGATTTAGTCTCACTAATTGGTAATTACATGCACTAAATTGAGACAACAAAATACAAAACAATGTGAAACAAAAAAAAAATTTCTACTTGAACACCTTTTAAGCATATGTACATTTATCTACCAATATTTCATATGCATATTCATTGTGGATATCCTGAAAATTTGACAAACATTAGGCCTCTGAGAATAAATTTGCAAACCAGTGCCTTAGATATTGGTGTGACAAAATAAAAATGGACTGATAAATACTGTACCTAAGTAGTGTAAGGGCTAAATCTTGGGAATTATACGGGCTGTGACATATGAAAGTTTAACAAGTTAAATTTTAACATTTTGTCCTTTATTTTTATTTTTTGTATTTTCCCCTTCAGAGGCCACACAGTACGAGCTGTATGTGAGTCGTTTCATCTGGCTAAGGATGCTGGATTTAAAGTGGTGGCACATATGATGCCGGATCTTCCAAATGTGGGGCTAGAAAGAGATATTGAACAGTTCATTGTAAGTATGACTTACAAATAGACTGGTTAATCTGTAGTTGCATTATGCTGGTTCATAAATAATACCAAATTGCCAGTCCTTCTTTTAACATGCACAAATTATTAACCTTATAGTATTTTCATCACTGTCATCATAATCGATTGTCATCTTTGGCATAAAGGTCGACAGCTATGGTGAACATCCAAGACCTTCTTTCTTCTTTGTTTCATCCATATATTCAGATCTTTACTTTTTTAATGGCATTACTCCAGAGTGCTCTCTGCCTGTGTCTGTCTTTCCTCCTTTGTTATGCCTATTTGGTACTGGATTACGTTTGCCAGCACAGAATCTGAGTACAAGAACAATAAATTTCATTTTACGTTTAACCTATTTAATATAACAATTTTATTCCACTTATGTAACCAAAAGTGACCATAACATTTTTGTAAGATCATAATGGATATTCCTCAGGCAGTTTCTCCTGAGAACTAGATCTAATGACCAAGGAATGTGTGTAGTTACTAGCAGATCAGTAGGAGTGAAATCTTTATGTTGACCCAGAGCTGTTTCAGGGTTGCTGTGTGCCTTCTTTGGCTCTGATATATTAGCAATGGGGAGTTCTACCTAAATAGTACAGTGGACTCTAGTATGTGAGGTTGCGTGCATTTAAGTTCATTAGGAGTGATATGGAGGCATGGGATGGACAGGTATGGGGTATCTAGATAGTGAAGTATGAAAGGACGTTTTTAGCTATTCCTTTCCTCACTGACCTGATGTGCCACCTGCTTTTCTGTGAGGTGGAGCATCATGCTTCATTCTGAACCATGAAGTGGGCCTGTCAACATTAACATTATAAAATTAACTATAAACACTTTTTTTTTAACATGTAGGTTTGGCAAGACAGGTATCTTCACATACCAATGGAGCTCTCTAGGCTCTGGAACTTGAGAGGGTATCATTTAAAAATGTTACTTTGCTTGCTAAAATGTAGTGCTTGGGTTTCCTTCTCTATGTTTCCTGCTTTCAGTGACCTTTTTTGAGGTGTTTACAGGGGAGGGAGGGGCTTTGGCTATGGAAGGATCCTATACATACTTAGATTACTGGATTCAGTGTTGAAAGGAGGATGAACACAATTATCAAAGTTTGGTTTGGCTTGGGGGGGGAGGGGGGACATGAAAGGGGAAAAAAGTTCACAGAAGATTACAGGGCTGAAAATATACCCTGAGGGGAGAGTTGTATTAGATTAGAAGAGGGAGAAGGAGTGGTTTACTGAGAGTAGCTTAGAGATGGGTGGGGGAATCCCCATGTTGAGAATGTGGTTAAAGTCGTTAAAGGTTTATATAATTGATTGGAGGCCACATGAGTGACTTAATTATCAGATATATTACTCCAATTAAATGAAAATTTTGCAGAGGCTAGTGTAACAAAATGCGAGTGGCTGTGTTACAGGAAACTCATTTTTTATATTGAGCATGAGAAATTGAGGCAGGGTTGGGTCAGGGAGGCATACTGGCCATGTCTGGAAGGAGGAAAGCAAAAGTAGTGATTCTTTTTCATAAGGGTGTTGACTTCATCCCAGAGAGAGAAATTACGGGCCCAATATTGAAAATGATTTAAACAGCCAGGAGACCTTCCTATCCAGGGTTAACCAGGCATTTTCAGCAGCATTTGCCGTATATATTCCAATATAAACCAATTCAAATATAAACCGAAGTAACTGATTCCCCCCCCCAAAAAAAAGGGGAGGGAAGGTTGATTCAAATATAAACCGAGATTAGAAATTTGGGTGATCATGGTGTAGCTTCGGTGTTCTGCCAGCCGAAGACAACCCTGCTCCACTCTTGGCTCCTGTGTAGCATGTGTAGTCTCCAATAACTGGTACCAGAGACAATGTAATAAGCACTGGGCAAGATGCATTAAATGGTACACTGCAGGTGCTCCATTCCAAACATTTGAACTGCAAATCTGCCTCTAGTAAGTAAATTGAATGGTCAATGATGCTGAAGCAGGCAATACATCAAGAAGCATTAGAAACATTAGTTTGATTCTACATATGAAGTGAGTGCTTATTCCAGCCACTCAGGTATTAAGATCAGAAACTAGGCAAAAAGCCAGATTGGACTTTTAGTTTCCATAAGATTTCTTTGATATACCAAATTGATAGCCTTGAGGGAGCATACACAGCCCTAAGGACTTTTCAGGTAAATGAGAATACTGAAATGTCAGTTATAATTCAGGTTATTATGCTGCAAAACCTTCTCTGTAAGAGGAGAAACAAATGCAAACCGAGCTGAAACTTGTGCAGTGCATTAGGATGGAAAAAATGGTTAAACTAATAATTAAATACAGTACAAATAGTTTCACAGGGCTTTTATAAGAACTCGGTATATATATATTCATTGTAATGCTCTCTTTTTTTTCCTTCAAAGAGACAATCCATTACCAACATGTGATAGGATACTGCACATCTTTTTTCCTTGGAGGCTTATCTTCAAATTACTGTTTTTAGACTCTACTTCCAGACAAGGTTACTTTTATTCTCTTTGGCAATGACAGCATTTAGAAAGAATGAAGCTGACTAGTTTTTATCATCTCTTGCTTTCTTCAATTAGGCTTTATGCTTACCATTCTAGTGCTTGAAGAAGCCGATACCAATGTTCTTTGCCGGGCCGGTGTAAGGCCTTGAGGTTGCACAAGCTCAAGGTCTGCCAGCTCCCATGATGGTCATCAGTTGTGGACTCAAATATTAACTGAGACCCCCTTTTTGGGGGGACTTTTTTGGCCCCAAATTCATGGTTTATATTTGAGTATATACAGTAACTGGTTAGTGCTGCTGAAAAGGCATGGATAGTGCCCAAGCTGAAACTAGCTATTTTATGAGCTCTCTAGGACAAGAGTCAGTATTTAGTCAGTTAAGTGCTGATACTTAGCACTTAACTGGTTAAGATAAGTACATAAATTGGACTGGATAAAATGCAGTTCTGTCTGTATGCACATCTTCATAGCCAGTTAAATGCCGAATATCATACTAACTGCTGTGTGTTAGGCACTACTAGTACTAATTTCTGTTACTTGCAAACAGTGATGCCCACAAACTTTGGGATGAGTGCATGCTACTGATAAGAAGATTGTTAGAGTCAGGCTTTAACAGCGTTGGATTTATTAGCAGTTGCTGAGAGTGGGAGATGGACTGAAATGCCGAGATGCTGTGAAGAAACTGTGGAAAGAGTCATTCTGTGGATTTATGTATCAGCGTAGTTCTTTTTGCTAGCTAAGTCCTGCTTGATTTTTGTTTTCTTAATTTTTGATTGCTGCATAATTTTTTTGGTCATGGAATGCGTGTAAAAGACAATATAACTAGTGTCTGGTACACTTTATGAACTTGAGCATTCTACAAACTCTAGTGTGTTTCCTCCCACTTATAAAATATTGCCTGCTGTAAATCCATACAATCTCTTGGATGTAAAAGTCTGACCTGTGCTGATTATTCCTGGAGAGAGACTGTTTTCTGCACAAAAGACATTGTTCCCAAAGTTTGTGGGAATCACTATTTGCAAATAAACTATGCGTGGAGGTTTTTTTTTTAACCTGTGATTAGTATGTGCTCTCTCGACTAGTTGGGGTTTGCTTGAATTGAGTAGAGTACTGTATACACTGAGGTCTTTTTTTCTCCACATATTTTTTTCTTTAATTCTTTATTCATTTTCAATATTTTCAATAAGTGCAATACAAATTAAATACATTTTATATTTAAGACATCACTTAATACTCTTTCAAGAAACAAATCAATCTATATCCCCCCTCACCCTATCCCATAACTATTATAAATTTTTAATTTAATAATCAAATCTGATGAGGCCTTGGCTTTGAATATACAGGTTATATTCAGCCCACAGCAGTCAGTGGCTTTAAATCTACTGGCTGCTGAGGGCTGAATATGGTGAGGGGGGGTGGAATAGTTTTTACCAAAATATTTTTGTTTGATATTTTAAAAATGCAAACAAAATAATTCTCAGAGATGTTAACTGAAGATTGATTTGGTTTATGGAATGTCTCAATTATTTTGTATGAATTAAGCAGCAAAGTTTGTAAGGAGTTAAGTTTGATTCTTTCTTAAGTCTTTTTTTTCCATTCATTAATTTCGCCACGGAACTCTATATTGTAACTGGGTGACTCACATTCCAAATCATTTCTGTGATGCAGAAAGAAAAGTGCTTAGCTGAGTAGTATGGTATATTGCAGCTATCAGTAAGACTGAGATAATTAGCAGGAATTCATGTGATTTCTTCCTGGATCTGGCACCTCATTCTGTTGAACATAAGAACACTGCTACTTTGTCATATCAGATGAAATATGAGTGACTCAAGGGAAAATCGCATGAGAAATTTATGATGCAATCTTGCAATTTGGGGTACAGAACAAATCAAGTGAAAATGAAAGCAGTTTTCAGCTAAACCATTGTTATACCAAGTTCAGTTCTATATTGGGGTGGTTCTTTTTGTTTTATACATGTTTAAATACATGTCAGTCTTGGGTGCTTTGCAGACCCTTTTGTTGAACAGCAGTGAAATAAGCCATAATAGTTTTCATGTTAGTCCACAAGTGTTAATGCATCTGTAAATTTATTTTGTAGTTTAAGGAAAACAGTATATTGAACATTTTCCTTGCTTTTATAAACAACCAGTACAGCTTGATTAGGAATGTGGGGTAACATGATCTATTGATTTGGTAGTAAAACTCAGTTTAGTTGCAGCATTATCCCAGGACAAGCAGGCAGTATATTCTCATATATGGATGATGTCATCCACGGAGCCCCAGTATAGACAGCTGCAAAAGTGCATCGGCACTTTAAGAACTTTAGAAAGTTTGTGATTGACCACACTGCGCATGCCTGAGTGTCTTCCCGCCCGACATAGGTGCGCGGCTCCTCAGTTCTTAGTTTTCTGTGGAGCTAAGAAGTCGTGCTCTTGAAAGTTCATTCAGTTTTCAGCCCTTGTCTTCCCGCTTGTGCATTTATTTTTTTTATTTTTATCTTTCTTTCTTTTTCTTTACCTCTTGTTCTCTTAAAAAAAAAAAAAAAAAAAGAACTCGGGAGAATTTTTTTCTCCCCTGTTTTTGCCTTCAGGCGTTTTGACAGCGGGGACCTCCTTTTTACCTCAGCCATTGAGTTCAATTTGAGGCGGTTTTCTCATCCATATCCCATCTGTTAACGGGGTTTAAAAAGTGTGGCAGGTGCCAAAGGACAATTTCCATCACCAATCCCCACAACTGGTGTATACAGTGCCTTGGCCCAGAACATCACATCGAGTCCTGCTCAAGCTGTTCCACTCTTCAGAAGCACACCATTAAGAGCCGCATTCTACAACAAGAGAAGTTGTTTGGTGTCAGCATGGAGGGAGCGGGTACATCGATGTCTAAGCCCTCAACATTAGACACATCGACATCCGATGTTCCAACATAGACTCTGGTGTCGCAGATGGGGTCGCAGGTCATTATGGCATTGAGTCCAATCATGCCAACCAAGCGAAGACCCCCTATGCGACTTGTTTCCAAATTGAGGGGTGCATCATCATCTGAGTAATCTTCTCAGCAACGAGTCGCGGCACCATTGGTACCGGCGACGAAACCAGAGGTAGCAGTGCTTTCTTTCAAAGAGAAGCTCGATGCTCTCTTTCATGAGGAGTATGAGGATATGTTTCACTCATTACCCCGACACTGACTTCTCCAGTACTGGCCCAGCCTGAGCATCACACCACACGGGATGCCGGTACCGCCACTGCTTTATTGATGCACTGTCATGGCTCTTGACACCGGTCATCGTCCAGCTATGCATTGAAGCATCGTACCTCCAGACACCGTTCCAGTTTGTCAAAGTATCACTCTTCTTGACATTTTTCAGTTCAGCAAGTGTTTTTGTAAGTCCAAACATGTTGCTTCCAAATGTCCAGAGAAACATAAACATCCTGCATCGCCTTCCTCATTGGACCAACACCGTTCCAAGTGGTAGCTTCGTTCTCCATCACTGCTCATTGACTCTCATCTTCAAATGGATTCTAATACTGACATCTCATTCAACCACAGAAGTTTATGATTCTCCTGAGCCACAATCTTCATCTAAGACTCCTCCTAGAAAGACATCCCCTACAAAGAGACCTTCTTTCACGCATTTCATTAAACAGTTGGGTTAGGATTTGTCTGTCAAGCAGGAGGCAGATTCCAAATATAGTGCCGGATTTTTGGAAACCATGGACTATGATCAGCCTCCTAAGGAACTTATTAAACTTCTTTTCCATGGGATCCTGAGAGAAACCCTTCATAAAAATTGGGAATCTCCTCACTGTTTCTGTTGCTCCCAGGAAACTGGGCTCTCTCTACCGGATTATTCCCAGTACAGTCTCATCAGTCTTTGGTGGTAGAGTCCACATTGAAAAAGTCTACCCCGTCCAAAGTTTATGCCTCGGTCCTGCCAGGTCAAGAGGGACGTACTATGGACAGGTTTGGGAGACGTCTTTACCAAAACTCCATGTTGGTAAATTGAGTCATTAATTACAATTTCTATTCCACATGCTACCTGAAACATCTAGTTAAGCAAATGCATGCCTTTCAAAAATATCTTCCATTTCACCGAGTGAAAGATTTCCGGCACATTGTTCGCACCTTTACTCAGTTGAGGCGGTACATGGTTCAGTCTGCTTATGACGCCTTTGAGTTGTCTTTCAGGATGTCTTCTATATCTGTAGCCATGAGGAGATTAGCCTGGCTTAGGGTTGTCAACATGGATGTTAACCTCCAAGACCAAGTTGGCCAACATCCCCTGTCTGGGGGATGAGATTTATGGAGACTCAATGGAGAATGCTACTCAAAAGCTCTTGACCCACAAAAAATATTTGGGATGCTTTGTTTAAACCTAAATCCAAACTTCCCATAACAAGACCATTCAAGCCCTCCTCTTCATATCAGAGGTGATATTTGGCTAAACCTGCTCCATCCAGACCACAACAGAAGAAACAGAAGCAGCAACGCCCTCAGAAATCTCAAGCATCTGCTCCTGCTAAATTGACCCAGTCTTTTTGACTGGCAACTCGAGAGCATATTTACAATCCTGTTACATCAGCCTCTCCCTCAGCCAATTGGAGGTCGTCTCCAACTTTATTTTCATCGTTGGGAGTTGAACACCTCAGATCTCTGGGTTCTACAAATTATTTGAGAGGGTTACTCTTTCCATTTTCTCACTGTTCCTCCAGATCATCCTCCAAGAGAGTCTGCTTTGAACCCTCTCCAGTACTCCCTTCTTCTTCAGGAAATCGATTCCCTTCTCCTCAGTGCCATCAAGAAGGTTCCTGTGGATCAGCAGAACCGGGGGTTTTACTCCCACTATTTATTTTCTAGTCCCGAAGAAGACAGGAGGTCTCCTACCTATTTTTAGATCTCAGAGCCCTCAAAAAATTGGTTAAGGGGAAATTTCAGATGCTATCTGTAGCCACTCTATACCCCCTCTTGGCTCAAAATGATTGGCTATGATCTCTAGATCGCAAGGAAGCCTATACTCGTATCTCCATTTATCTAGCTTACAGGAAGTACCTCAGATTTCAAGTGGCACACCACCATCATCACCAGAGTTTTCACCAAATGCCTTGTGGTGGTGGCAGCGGCCTTGAGGTCTCGGAGCCTTCAAGTCTTCCCCTACCTATATGACTGGCTCATCAAGGATCCTTCATCTCAAGGTGTGCTCTTAGCGACAAATCAGACTATTTCTTCAGAACTTGGGGTTCGAGATCAACTTCCCCAAATCACAACTTCAGCCATCTTAGAGGCTCCAGTTTATCAGAGCTCTACTCGACACCACTCAACTCAGGGCATTTCTTCCTCAAGAATGTCAGGACACTCTAATCCAACTTTGTCATCAGATTGCCCAGCTTCTGTCAATTTCATCCAGGCACATGATGGTTCTACTGGGTCACATGGCTTCCACAGTCCACGTGACTCCCCTTGCAAAGCTTCATCTCCGGATGCCTCAGTGTTCTCTGGCTTCACAGTGGTCTCAGGCGCTTGACTCACTCACAACATATTTCTGTCACCTCGTCTCTTCGATGATCGCTTCAGTGGTGATGGAACTCTTCCAATCTTTCCAGAGGTCTTTTGTTTCACACATCTCCTCATCAAAAGGTTCTGACCACAGATTCATCAACCTGTGCTTGGGGAGCTCATCTGGATGGATTTCACACTCAAGGTCACTGATCCCCCCCACTCCCACCCCCAGAGAACAACGCTTTCACATAAATCTTTTGGAACTTGGAGCAATTTACTATGCTGTCAGAGCTTTTCAGCATTTAGTGGTCAATCATGTCCTTCTGGTCTGCATGGACAATCAAGTTGCCATGTACTATATAAATAAGCAAGGAGGGACGGGTTCTCTTCTTTGTCAGGAGGCTCAGAAGATCTGGCTTTGGGTGATTGCTCGCAACATCTTTCTCAAAACAATCTTTATTCAGGAGGAATAGAATTTCTTAGCAGACAAACTAAGCAGAATTCTTCAACCTCACGAATGGACGCTCAATTCAGCAGCTCTCCATCTCATTTTCTCTTAGTGGGGGACTCCTCAAGTGGATTTGTTTGTGTCCCCCCACAACAAAAAGTTGCCCCAGTTCTGCTCCAGACTGTACTCTCCTCATCACCTGGAGGCAGATGCTTTTCTTCTGGATTGGATGCACAAGTTTCTCTGTGTTTCTGCCCATCCCTTTCATTCTCAAGACATTTGTCAAAGTCAAGCAGGAGTCGGCCACTATGATACTTATTTCTGTTCGGTGGCCCAGACAGCCTTGGTTCTCCCTTCTGCTTCAACTCAGCATCAAGAAGCCAATATCACTGCCAATTTTTTCATCTCTTCTCACGCAGAGTCACGGTTCTCTTCTATATCCCAACCTTCAGTCTTTACACCTGACAGCTTGGTATCTCCAGGGCTAAGTTCAACTGATGTTCACCTTTCTCAGCCTGTCAGACTCGGAAGCTTCTAGAAAACTGGCCACTCAGCAATGTTATCAGCAAAAATGGACTCGTTTTTCTGCTTGGTGTCTTCCATCACCGGGATCCCAAATCCATTTCTGCTTCCTCAGTTTTGGATTATCTCCTGTATATATCAAGTTTCAGGTTTTATTTAAAATTTGATTGATTGCTTAATCAAAATTCTAAGCGATTAACATAATTTTAAAAATATTTACAATAATCAAGGTGAACCAACTGGCAGACTTACAAAAGACGTACAGGATTTACAGTGCTCAAATGGGAGAGGAGGGTAGGAAATACAATAATGGATAGGAAAGAAAGAAAGACAGTAAATGGAAAAACATCAGGATGGGTAAGTAGAGAAGAAGCAAAAGTAAAGAGAGATAAATAGAAATAAGAGAGGAGGAATAGAGAAATAGATAAAAGATAAACAGCAGAAAACACAAGAAGGGAAGCAACTCTGCGGAAAAGCAAAGACGCGAGTAAGCATTTGAGATCCTGACTTAAAAAGCAAAGGCATCTCTAAAAAGAAAGCATTTTAGATTACTTTTGAATCTATCCAGAAAGCACTTTTCTCTTAAATGATTAGGAAGAGAGTGCCAGGTTTGTGGAGCCGTAACGGAAAAGATCTATTGCCGACGGGTATTGATAATTTAAGGGAGGGGACTGTCATTAGATGCTGATTATTGGATCTGAGTAATCTGGTGGTGGCATGCGGGATAAGAAGTCTGTCGATGAATATAGGGGCCTTTGAAAGAAGTGTTTTGAAAGTTAGCAAAAAGTATTTTATAAGTTATTTGGTGAGCGACCGGAAGCCAATGGGCTTTCTTTAAGAGAGGCGAACATGATTGAATTTCTTGGCTTTCATTATAAGTTTAATGGATACATTTTGAATGATCTGCAAGCGTCATATCTCTTTTTGTGTAATCCCATTAAATAAGGCGTTGCAGTAATCAATTTTTGATATTACCAGGGAATGAATAAGTATATTGAGTGATTTGGGCTCTAGAATTTGACGTAGTTGATAAAAAGTTAATTTGATAACACTACTGATATGTTTGTGGCAGGAGAGTTTTTGATCAAATATGACACTTAAGATCTTAAAGGTATTGACCAATTCAAGAATAGTGCCTTTAAGTGTGATAGAGGATTCAAATTTAATGCCTTCTTTCCATGGAAAGTGCATTACCCTCATCTTAGCCACATTGAGGGCAAGCCTGTTGTTGTTAAGCCACTGATGTATCTGTTCAAGTTTACTAATGATCAGTTGGATGCCTTGGGAATTATCGGAATCTATAGGATGTAGCAGTTGAATGTCATCGGCATATGTGAATGCATTAAATCCAGTCGATTGGCAGAGGGTCATTAGGAGAGCCAGAAAGATGTTAAACAGAAGTAGTGAAAGGATAGACCCTTGTGGAATTCCATAGTCAGCGGTGAATTTTTCTGAGGAAGAATTATTGAATAAGACCTGCGAGTATTGGGAAGAAAAGTAGGATTGAAACCACAAAAGGACCTGTTCTGATATTCCTATAGAGCTAAGTCTCTCAAGAAGAAGAGTATGATCAATGGTGTAAAATGCCAAGGACAAATCTAGAGAAATGAGAAGGACATCTCTATGGTGATCTAGATGGTACAAGATGGAAGTGTTCATGTCTATTAGGGAGTATTCAGCGGAATGATTTTATCTGATTGACCTCAAATCCACATTCATTAGAGTCCATCTCGGTGCTATCATTTCCTTTCATCAACCAGTGGATGGTAAACCTCTTGCTGCTCATCCTTTTATCTCCAGATTCATGAAATGACTTTTCAGTGTCAATCCACCTCTCAAACCGCCTCCAGTGGTTTGGGATCTCATTTGAACCAATATCTACAGCTCATCTCAATTCCTTACTTGGAAAGTTGTCTTTCTCATTTCTCTTACTTCTGCCAGAAGAGTCAGTAAACTTCAAGTGCTAGTGGCAGACCCACCATTTACAGTGTTCCACCATGACAAGGTTGTGTTTCACACTCATCCAAAGTTCCTTCCTAAGGTCATCACTGAATTTCATCTCAATCAATTGCTCTTTCAGTATTCATTTCTAAGCATCACTCTCAGTTCAGGAGAAACGGCTCTTCACACTCTGGACTGTAAGCGGGCATTGGCCTACTATCTCAACAGGACAAAGCCGCATAGAACATCTCCTTAACTTTTTATCTCCTTTGATCCTAACAAGTTGGGCCATCCTGTTTCCAAGAGAATGATTTCCAATTGGTTGGCTGCGTTCTTTCGTTCTGTTATGCTCAGGCTGGGCTACAACTGGGGAGTCGTGTCACAGCTCATAAAGTTCAAGCGATGGCAGCTTCAGTAGCTTTTCTGCGCTCTACCCCTATTGATGAGATCTGTAAAGCTGCTACTTGGTCCTCGGTTCATACCTTCACCTCTCATTACTGTCTGGACTCTTTGGGTCTGGACTCTTTTTCTAGACAGGATGGGCACTTCGGCGAAGAAGTATTGCAAAATTTGTTTTGTTTTCCCAAAGGCCAGCCTTCCCCCCCCATCCCATTCTGGTTAGCTTGGAGGTCCACCCATATATGTGAAAATATGCTCCCTGCTTGCCCTGGGATAAAGCACAGTTACTTACCATAACAGGTGTTATCCAGGGACAGCAGGCAGATATTCTCACAATCCACTCACCTTCCCTGGTTGGCTTCTTAGTTGGCTTACTGAACTGAGGAGCCATATGCCTACGTCGGGTGGGAAGGCACTCGTGCATGCGCGCTGTGGTGAGTTGCAAACTTTCTAAAGTTCTTAAAGTGCCAATGCACTTTTGCAGCTGTCCGTACTGAGGCTCCGTGGATGACGTTGCCCATATGTGAGAATATATTTGCCTGCTGCCCCTGGATAACACCTGTTGCGGTAAGTAACTCTGCTTTCTGCACAATCTGGAGTCTGCATAGCTGATGATTTGGGAGGCTTAACAGAATGATGATAGAATAATCTAGTTGTGTCAGAATGTTGGCCTGTAACACTGATTGGAGTTGAGTTGATTCCAGAAATGGTTTAATCCTTCACAATAGTTTTAGACTGGCAAATGTTTCCTGATGCTTCCATTTATGTTTTCCATATTTAAAATCATGTTACTCCAAGAATTTTAATATCTAGACTAAGAGAGATGGTTGTATCAACTAAACTTAATCCCTCTTTTGGTATATCTCCTTCCCTTCCTTCCACCCACTCATAATAATTAGTTTTATCTAGGTTTATTTGTAGACCATGTAGCACTATCCATTGGTGAATTGATCCAAATACTGACTGACTTAGATCAAAAGTCTCCACCAAAGTGATTTCAATTGGAAACAAGATTGAAAGTGGTGTCTCATTATGGTTTTGAAGATTCCAGATGAGTATTTACCACCCTTTTCTGTAGTTCATTATCTCTTTCAGGCTAAAAAGAAGAATTCATCACAACAGGAAGTACTTGAGAAATTAATGTTCTAGATAGATCTGCAATCTTGGAACAACCAGACATTCAGTTAGCTATTCCAACTATTATGAACACAACATTGACTTTAAGTTCTGATAAAGAATAGCTTTTGAAATTTGTTTTTTCAATATTGGAATGGTTTAATTATGAATTTTTTCCTCAACGTACTTTATTAGGCTTTCCAAATAAGAATGTAACACTAACAGAATATTCAGTATACCCACATGCAGTGATATAATGAACATTTACCATGCAATCACAAATAGAGGAACCAAATAGCAAACCTATACATTTCACTCTAATGATACCTAGGATCAGATCCTCCAAGTTTTATAAATACTTTGTGAAATTGTACCACTCATCCATGTTGAATTGCAGTAAGTTGGAGCATTTGGTAGATATGATAATCCATTTTTCATAGTACATTGTCCTTTGTAGGCTTAACACTTCTTTTTTTTTTCACAAGGATGTCATAACAGTTATGTAAATAATACAATTCTTGAAAATGTTAACACTAGAATATATACAATTCAGGATTACTTAGCGCTTAAGAGATTTGCAGTGCTCCCACTAAGACTTTGTCCCAGAAAATGGCCCCTCCTAGCTAGACAAGGCAAGTGGCAAGGGAAGTATGTGGTGCAGTAGTTAGAGTGGCAGCCTCTGCACTCTGAGGTTGTGAGTTCAAATCTCACGCTGCTCCTTGGGCAAGTCACTTAATCCCCCATTGCCTTAATCTAAGGCAGGGGTAGGCAATTCCAGTCCTCTAAAGTTGGAGCCAGGTCAGGTTTTCAAGATATCCACAATGAATATGTATGAGATGGATTTGCATGTACTGATTCCTTGAGATGCAAATCTATTTCATGCCCAGCAGTCCGCTCACGCGGCGGCCCTTGGGTCAAAGACCAGTGCCCTAACTGAGACTAGCCTTACCTGCGTATGTTCTGGTTCAGAAATCAGTGGAAGAGGTTCGTGAGTTTGAATGGAACTTTAATTTTTGAGACACCACCATTTTTTGAGAGTTTGTTGAATGCTCCATTTGGTTCCCTGACGCAGGATCGAAACGGGCCCTGTCGGAACCTTTAAGTGTTATGCTTGTAACAATTTAAAGTATAAGCTGTGAATTGTTCATGGTAGACTGCAGCAATGAGTTTTATTATTCACCTGACTTTGCAATATGCGATGATTGGGTGGTGAAGCAATTTTTCTTGGGGCTTCGGCTCCTTGCTTTTGCTTTCGTGTCTCTGAGCATATTTTTGAGTTCTAAGTGTCTATGGGCTCCTTTTATCAAGCCGCGCTAGCGGGGTTAAAGTGCGTGATGTTTCATCACATGCTAACCTCCGTGCTGGCCAAAAACTACCGCCTGCTCAAGAGGAGGTGGTAGCAGCTAGTGCGGCCGGCGGTTTAATGTGCGCTATTATGCGCGTTAAACCGCTAGTGCGGCTTGATAAAAGGAGCCCTATATCTTAAGCAAATTTCATTATGACAGCTATTGAGTGATTCTTCTGATTTTCACATAGAATGAATGAGAGCTGTGTTAATAACCAGATATGTGAGAAGCAGTCTTTTAATATTAGTATTGCAACCAGATAAGCTGAATTGAATAGCTGTATTTCTGTTAATGTTTCTTCAGAATAACTGAGAGATGCTTCAGTGCTATCATTTACTATAATAGAAAATGGCCATAGGGTATAAGTAATATTACTATTATATTGCTGTCCACAAAATGCTGGAGAATCTGAGGTGCACATGAATTAGTACATTATCAAGTAAATAAAAATGGACATAGGGGAATCGAAAGAGCAAGGGTGCTTTCTGACAGGGGAATTAATGAGCCTGAGTTAAAACTGTAATATGAGAAATAAATGAGTCCTCAATATCTTTTTCAATGAGTTGAGACTTGCTAGGGAACAAATGTATGGTATAAATTGTTTCCAGAAACTAAGAGCATGATGAAATGCTCTAGAAGAGTAACAATAAATTATTGGGTCTGATTATCGACTGTGAGGAAAGTGAAGAGAATTGTCATGAAAAAAAATGGGAGCCAGAAAATGAATTGTGCAGTGGATAACTTTGTGAGAGTAGTAGGTAACTGAGGGAAGTAACCTGGGAAATAATTGTTACAAGGAAAGCTTAGGTAATGCTCCATTTCACACAGCACATTGAGGTAGGGATTAGGACTTCCAAGGTGGATCTTCCACAATTTTCCCAATATTCTACAAAAAGACTCTGTCAAATATGAAGCCTTTGTAAAATACAGCCAGCAGAAAACTTGAAAATTTGGTTGGGACTTTGTTACTTAATTGGAGGCAATTATGTATATAGTTTCTGTAATTATGGCTCTTTTCCATATAATTGTCAGTAATTATGCGTAGAGCTGCCTAAAATTGGGAGTTTTGTGTGTGAATGCTTTTGATTTGTTTAAGATGCTGGAGGATGCCATTCTATAAGTAGGAGTTGAGAAATAGCCTAATGGATAGTGCAATGGACTGAGAACTTGAAGAATTGGATGTGATTTTCACTGCAGTTTCTTGTGACCCTGGGCAAGTCACTTAACCATCCATTGCCCAGGTACAAAATAAGTAGCTGTATATAATGTATTTATTTATTTATTTAAAATTTATTATATATTGCCTATCTACAAATGTACATATGAGGGCATTTCAAAACGTAACAGCAAATTGAATATTTTGAGAGATATAATTAAATTACAGATACAAATATATGCAATTTTTCTATATAATCGCCCTCCTTTTCAACACACTGTTGCACTAACTTCTCTATTCCATTGGAAAAATGATTTTGATTATGCCTTCAACGAGGAATACACTGCTTTTTTGAGCTTGTCATCGCCTCCAAATCTTCATCCTCTCAGTGTCCTTCAAAGATCCAAATACATGATAATAAGAGGGAGCAACATCAGGGCGTGCTGTAAGATCTGAAATCTCAATCTCTGAATGGTGTCAAATGTTGCAATGGCCGTGTGAGGGTGTGCGTTATCATGAAGGAGAAAAATGCCTTTAGACAAAAGTGCTCTTTTGCAAGAAAAACAGCAAAGGCAACCCATGGTGCTCAATTTTGTTATTACATCGATTAAGAGTCTTAAAGAAATTGAGCACCACAGGTCGCCTTTGCTGTTTTTCTTGTCTTTCTGCCTTGGAAAGGTAATATCTCTTGTTGTGTCTGTAGTTTTGGATTCAACTTCTCTTCCAACATTGCAATGTATTGGACACTATTCACTGGTTCACCCTTTTCCTGATAGCTCTCCAAAATTGGTCCATTCATATCTCAGATGAGAGTGAACAAGACCATTCCAGCGGAGGGTTGAGGCTTGAACAACTTCTTTACTGGAGATGATGTGTGATGATATTGTGAAGACTGCCTCTTGCTTTCAGGATCATGGTGATGCAAACAGGTTTCGTCCCCTGTAACAATACGTGCTAGGAAGCTACCACCTTCATCACTGTACCATGCCAAAAAGGCTGTGGAAGTCTGCACATGGAGTCATCTTGTGCTCATCAGTCAGCATCCTAGGCACCCACAGTGCATACAACTTGCAATACTTTGAGAACCTCCATGGCAATGGTATGTGCAGATCCGATAATAATAATAATAATAACTTTATTCTTCTATACCGCCATAGTCGTGAGACTTCTAGGCGGTTCACACTGAAGAGAGCTGGACAGTCAGCAAGTTACAATATGTAGAAATCCGGGATACAGTATGTAGAAAACTTACAAAAAAGCACATAGAATCTTACAAAAGGTCCGAGATACAGCATATAGAATCTTACAAAGAGCACCCTGGCCAGAACTTCTAAAGAAATGTGCCTGTTCTCACAAATAATGGCATCAGCACGACCCACCTTCTTATTTGTGATAGCCGTGCTGGGACGACTGGAGCATTCCTCATCGGGAATTGATGTTTGCCCATTTTTAAACGTACTACCCGCTCTATACACTCTTCTCTCACCAGTGCAGGCATCTCCATACTATTGCAGCATTCTTCTATGAATTTCATGCGGTTTTACACCATCTGACCACAAAAATGTGATGACTGCTCGCTGATCCTCTATTGTGCAAACAGCTAAGGGCGCCACCATTTTGTAAATGATGCCCTGATTAAGTATGCCATGTCATCTATTGAGCAGTGTCAACACATCCTCTAAGAATGTGTCTTCCCTGCATGGGAGTTTGAAATGGCAGGGGTGTTCGTTTCATGAAATACTGTTAATTTGCTGTTACTTTTTGAAACACCCTCATATATACTCTAGTAGAAAGGAGGGACAGGGGAGATATGATACAGATGTTTACATATTTGAAAAGTATTAATATAGAAACAAATCTTTCCAGAGAAGGGAAAATGGTAAAACTATGAGTGTTGGAGCTGTTACTGCCTTAGCCGGTGCTAAAAACCGCTGTGTTTTTGTAAAAAGTGTGTGTGCGGGGGGGGGGGGGGGGGGGGGAGATAGTTAAAGTTTTTTAAACCAATCTAAGCATGTACATTTATACCATCTCTTTGATATGTATAAGTAGTCGCAGCTAAATTGTGTGTACTATCAATGCTATGATAATATAGGCACCTATTTTCTTTCATAATATAGACTCCAAATAGTTGCGTTCTGAATAGGAAGTGGTGTATTCCTGATTAGAGGTTAAGCGAAAAGCACAGTTTTGCACAATATATAAGGAAATGCTTATTTGTTTCTTTGGTGTTGTACTACCATGTTTCCCCGAAAATAAGACCTACCCTGATAATAAGCCCTAGCATGATTTTCGGGGTAGGTCTTAAAATAAGCCCTAGTCGTAGGCAGCTGCGCTTCCCCGCGCCCCGCCGCACAACCGAACCGTCAAACCCCTGCTGACCCTCCATCCTTCCCTCCCAACCGATGACTGCGACCATAAGTACCTTCCGGCAGAGGAGTGTCGGGCCAGCAGCACTCATAGGCTGCTTCACGGCCTTCTCACTGAGGCCTTCTGTGTACTGATGACATCAGTAACACGGCACACAGAAGACCCCAGTAAGAAGGCCGCGAAGCACCCTGTGAGTGTTGCTGGCCTGACACTCCTCTGCCGGAAGATATTTATGGTCGCGTTCGGCGGAGATCTATTGGGAGGGAAGGATGGAGGGTCAGCAGGGGTTCGTAGGTTAGGCTGCGTGGCGGGTGCTCAAGGGTTTTGCTGCACGAGCTATGGGAGGGAAGGATGGAAGCTGGGCAAGGGTTATGCTGCACAGGGGGATGGGAGGGATGGAGGGTTAGAAAGATGCTGCAGAGGGAAGGCACAAGGGGATGGGTGAGATGGGAGGAAAAATGTTGCACAAGTGGGGGAAAGGAAAGAGGAAAAATTGGAGTGAAGGAGAGGAAGGGAGAGATGATCATGTACATGAAAAAAAATAAGCACTACCCGAAAATAAGACCTAGTCCCTTTTTTGAGCCCCAAATGAATATAAGACACTGTCTTATTTTTGGGGAAACACGGTACATGTAAGGTGTGTTTCTTGAGATTTTGGTTTAATTTATGTTTATCCTTTTTGGTCAGCTATTATGGATTTGACATTTCTGTTATGTATGTGTGGCTGAGGTATTCTGTTCGCATAATTTTTCTATGCAGTATTTTGTAGTAATTTGGTGGCGGGGGGATATATGTGAGGGGCAAGAGAAGGGATATCAAGTTTTGTTGATCCATGTTTTGTATTTGCGATTTATAAAATGCTAGTTGTACAGAATAATGTTTCTTTTTATACTTTGATAAAATGGTTTTAATATAAAATCATAACTATTTGAGTCTTTATCGTGAAGGAGAAGAATGCCTTTAGACAAAAGTGCAGGCAGAGTTTGCGGAGGTGGGGATGGGGACAGAACGCATGGGGTTAGGGACTGGAATAGAGCTTGCGGGGACAGGAACAAACTTTATCCCGATGTCATTCTCTAGGGCAGGGCTGCCCAATTCTGGTCTTCAAGATCTACTGGCAGGTCAGGTTTTCAGGATATCCACAATGAACATGCATATACCAAGAAGGCAGTGCAAACAAATCTCTCTCATGCATATTCATTGTGGATATTCTGAAAACCAGGCCTGCCTGTAAATCTCGAGGACCGGAATTGGGCAGCCCCCCTCTAGGGCAGAGGTCTCAAAGTCCCTCCTTGAGGGCCGCAATCCAGTCGGGTTTTCAGGATTTTCCCAGTGAATATGCATTGAAAGCAGTGCATGCACATAGGTCTCGTGCATATTCATTGGGGAAATCCTGAAAACCCGACTGGATTGCGGCCCTCAAGGAGGGACTTTGAGATCCCTGCTCTAGGGTATATAAATTCAGGTCCAGTCTATTGTATATTTTTTTGTGCAAGCCCCATACCATTTTTTTTGTCACCTTCCTCTGAACCGCTTCAAGTTTTTGTTTTTGTTTTTTTTTTTGGTTTGTTGTTTTGGGTTTTTTTACATCCTTAGCCAGATATGGCCTCCAAAACTGAACACAATGCTGCAAGTGGGGCCTCATCAACACTACTTTTCTTTTATTTTTACTATTTGTACATGCAGAACAAAATCAAAACTATGGGAAATCCAAACTCCTAAATCTCTTATATCTCATGCATGGTGGTTATCGTAAACCCACCAAACTAAAATCTGAATTTTCAGAGGAATCCCCAAATCTATTAATTGTTAGCAAGTCTGTTTTTTCCATGTTTACCACCATACTCTTTGCCTTAAACCAACAAAAAAATACTTTCTAGCCCTGAAATAATTTGGCTTGCTTTGGATGTATGTAGATCTTTCACCAAAACAATTAATCATACATAATCTGCATAAATATACAAGGTTTATCTGCCATCATACACTGTGTTACTAAGGGCTCCTTTTACAAAGCTGTGCTAGCGGTTTTAGCGCGCGCTAAATTGCTGTGCGCTAGATGCTAACGCCAGAATTGAGCTGGTATTAGTTCTAGCCACATAGCGCGGGTTTAGTGTGTGCTAAAATTCTGCGTGTGCTAAAAACGCTATCGCAGCTTTGTAAAAGGAGCCCTAAATGTATCCATCTCTGGGAGAACGTGACAAAAATCACCAGAAAGAAAAAATAATGTTTTAATGAAATCTTTTAGAACAAGCAATTTGTAATGCAACAGCTAAACCCCCCATCTTCAAATGTGGAAAAATAAAAAAGTTACAGAAGTTAAAAATGTGTAACTTTTGCAGACCGCTTAAAAAAATTGGCTGTTCTCAGCATTTTTGATCTGCTGCTTTAGTCACCTTTTCCCAGATAGTCATATTTGTATATAGGTGCTTCTAAAACAGCCTCATATGTGTTGCAGGTAATCAAGGTACTGCATTGAGATTCTGTTTGCAGAAGAAATGTCAGTTGTTATACTTAACTATACCAAAAGAGAAAAAATTTTTCCAGTGTAATAGTACTAATATACTCCACATTCATAAGGAGAAATGAGATACGCGATCCTCAGAGGGTCAAATTGCCCACAGATTCAAATGGGTAATAACCCATAGAATCCGATCTTCATGGGATCCAAATGTATCTTATTTGATATATTTTTTTCTTTTTCTTTTATCCAATAGTGAATCATAAATTAGAATAATCTTTACTTAGCTTATATTTAGTTTTTAACAGGGAGCGCCTCCACCAACATGTCCATGTTTCACACGCTTTCCTCAGGGTCGAGGCTCCCAAATAGTACCTAAAAAACATTTGAATATCAAGCATTACTCCTAAAACTATCATTAATTTATATTTGTATTTGTTTATTTAGTTAGAAACTATTAAATATATTATATTATGTCTAATCAAGACTATTTAAAACCGCGAACAACTTACTCATGCACACAGTAGAAATCGCTCCATCCAAGAAAATTTCATGCTGAATTGGGAGCGTCTGATGTCACTTCCGGCATTTAAACCCTAAAAGAGCTTACTCAGCAGCTATCATACCGGACGTGACCAAAAAATGAAAGGAAACGTAGATCAATTCAAACTAAAGACATCCAATCGATTTCTTCATTCAATCCATTAGGCGATAAAGCATTTAATTCATATATCCATCTTTGCTCCTTGATATTAAGAGCTCTTTTATAATTCCCACCCTCCTTCCCTATTAATACTGAATCAATAATACGCCATTTAATATCCTGCCAAGAGTGTTGTTTTTCAAGCCAATGATTTACTATAGCTGCTGTGTCAGTTTCCGTGTGGACTCTCGATTTATGCTCATTTAAGCGCGTCTTGATAGATCGCTGTGTTCTTCCCACGTAGGTTTGGTCACACGGGCATTGAATGATATAAACAACATTAGTGGTGTTACAGTTGGTAATGTCCTTAGAGTGTATAATCTTCTGTGTGCATGAGTAAGTTGTTCGCGGTTTTAAATAGTCTTGATTAGACATAATATAATATATTTAATAGTTTCTAACTAAATAAACAAATACAAATATAAATTAATGATAGTTTTAGGAGTAATGCTTGATATTCAAATGTTTTTTAGGTACTATTTGGGAGCCTCGACCCTGAGGAAAGCGTGTGAAACATGGACATGTTGGTGGAGGCGCTCCCTGTTAAAAACTAAATATAAGCTAAGTAAAGATTATTCTAATTTATGATTCACTATTGGATAAAAGAAAAAGAAAAAAATATATCAAATAAGATACATTTGGATCCCATGAAGATCGGATTCTATGGGTTATTACCCATTTGAATCTGTGGGCAATTTGACCCTCTGAGGATCGTGTATCTCATTTCTCCTTATGAATGTGGAGTATATTAGTACTATTACACTGGAAAAAAATTTTCTCTTTTGGTATAGTTAACATATTAAATCCAGTTTTTGTATAGCCATTTATTCAAGGACTCTATAATTGTTATACTTAAGGCATTATACAGGGTGTCCACAAAGTCTCTTTACAATTTCAAGATTTTATTAAAAAAACAAATGAATAGATAAATCTGTGGAAATTATTACAAAATGAGGCGTAGATATTGAAGTGTTTTTTTTGCCTCATTTAATACACCTCTATACGGATGGATTTTGAAGGAGAACGAGCAAAAGGATTGTCTTACACTATCGATGTTTTCCTCCGATATTCTATGTTGTCCGCGCCTTTGTTTATCCGATACTGTTCCTGTCCCCATAAATTTCTTTTTCCAATCATGAATTTACAGATGTGTTGGATGTAGTCCTGTAATTTCGCTGAGCCTGCGTATCTGATTTTGTTTCAATAAACCACGATACACATTGTGCCTTTTCTTGAGGAGTAGCCATTTTTAGGGCTTTAGCCTCTCTTTCATCAACAGGAAATCTGAAATACCCAAATGCAATGTGATTACAAACTTTGTTAACGACTGAGACCATAGGACAAATTTGATTAACATATCTCATCAATTGCTTTTTTAGCAATTTTTTGAAATTGTAAAGAGACTTTGTGGACACCCTGTATTTTGTTTTTGTGTGCAAGGATTTCAGGTATATTAGTAAACTTTGCTGGACTTTGGTTTATAGCCTCTAGTTAAAGAGCGAAGAAAACACAATAGGGTTTAAATTGCACTATAATACCCTGAATGAGTAGTGAGGCATCACTAAGTGCATTCATCTATGTAGGCAGGGTCATTATTTCATTGCAACCTACGTGCCCTGGAGCACGCTATTTCACTCAAATAAAAAGCAACAGCAGATGTAGCAGTGTTTAGATTAAAACAAACCATTTTTGAAGTTAGTTTTATTTCTAATATGGCAGCTGTATGTAATAGTTTTTTTTAAAAAAGGACATTTATAAAACCATAGGGTATGTCATTTACACAGTCTTTGCTATTATTTTTTCTCATTACGCCATCCGAGTGAGCTAGGCATCCCAATACGTAGCGCTGAACACATTATTTGAAGGTACATTTTCTGTTCCTAGTTGGCTCACAATCTAAGTTGAGTAAAGGAGAGTAGAGAGGTGGATTATAGTTTGCGTGTAGTCTCTGTGTACCTCAGTGTGGACTATTTGAGCCCCACATATTGTTGTATTGGACTATTTGAGCCCCTGCCTGTTGTATATGTCTCTCCTTACTTGTTGTCCAGGCCACTTCTCCCCTATCTACTTCCATCCCCTGCTGTATATTAGGCCCCATCTCCCTTTGTTGTGTCCTTCCCCCACCAACCACTGTCCACAACTTAGCACATATCCCATTGTAGTTCACTTGCCTTTACTGCTTTTCTCTTTGTCCCCATGTGCAGTGTCTTCTCTGCACAGTCCCTGTTGGTCGTTGTGCAAATATCTAGGTGCTAATTGATTGTGTGGAGTGTGCTGGTGTTGGGTGAGTGTTTGCTTTGTATTGGTGCTGAGTAAATGTCTCAGTATGTGGTGGTAATATTTTGTTTCTATGATGGTAGGTTCACTCATAGTAGGCATGAATGCACTGAATGAGTATGTAATACATGCATTGCTGGATGAGGCTGAGGGAAGGGCTAGCAGGAGGCACCCCTATCGAAGAATATTCAGGCCAAGGACTCAGTTCAGGGACCTTACAGTTGAGGAGTGCATTACATGGTTCTGTTTTGACAGAGCTGCCATACAGCACCTCTGTCAGCAGCTAGAACCCCTTCAGGCCAGGACACACAAGAGCACTCCTGTGCCAGCCCACCTCAAGATCACAGCCTCCTTTGCCCTTCTTGTTACTGGAACCTTTCGGTCTGTAATGGCAGGCCTCAGCCAGCTTGCTGTCTCTCACTGTTTATCCTAGTTCCTAGATGCCGTCCTCACAAACAGCTCTGACTACATAGCCATTCTTGTACAATCCCTCTGGAGGCTAAACTAACGGGTAGTGCATCTATTCCAGCCTTGGCTGCAGAATTTAAAAATAAAACCAACCCCCTCTGCGAGGTCACCTATGTGGCCACTCCCCTTGAAGTTCAGTTTGTTTCTGCAGCCTTGCTGAGAACTTCTAGTTTTCTTCTGCTTGTGATTTTATTTCTCAATTCCTAGTCTTTTATTTTCTTCGGTACTGCGGGCTTGCCCACATGCTGTGGATCAAGTCTGTGCGAGTGATCCTTCGGTGGGAGATTGCAGACATTTTTAAGTTTGCTGCTTCTGGAGGGTGCTCTGTAAGCCTGAAACTGCAGTAAGCCCTCTGGACAGCCTGCAGATTGGATTGGGTCTCCAGGATCGGGAGCCATCCTCCCCTGGTTCGTCCACAAAGGGATAGAGTGCAGGCTGCTGCTGTTCCAAGGAAGTACGCCAGGATCGGAACCGCACCGTGTGTCTTCCATGATTGCCCTAAGGAGTTTGGTGGTCGTGATCCGAGGTGACAGGGAAGGTGAGGTGGTCAGAAGACCTGAAAAATCCAGTTTAATAAGCTCCTGAGGTACTGATCTCCCTATGCTTGCACTGTGTATTGCTGGCTGCCATTGAAATGCATTGCAGCATATGTCTCTGTGGTGTCTGTGAGTCATAGAGTTTGCCGATTTTGGGGGGTGCTCAAATCGGTGTTTTGGGGGGTTTCCCTGCATGCCCTGGTCCCCCCACCTGTAAAATCCTAAAATCGTCATTTGTTGCATTTTCCTGCATTTTTAACGGGTGTTTTTTAGGCAAAAACGCCACCGTGGCGGCCATCTTGGATTTTCTTCAAAGTTTTTAAATGTATATTTTTTGGACTTAGAAGCTTCGTTTTTGCTCCAAACTTCACAGATGGCCACCTTAGGACAGGATGGCATGGATTCATGCCTTAGATGCAGTGTATGGTGGCTGGAATTGCGGGCCGTCAAGGAGGGTGAGACTTGTGCGGATCCTGCGCTCCTCTCCTCCTGAGAGGCCCTAACGCCCTTTAATTCCACCTGAGTCACGATTACTGTGTCCAGAGCGCCTAAACTGAGTGTGGGTGGCGTTTTTGTGAAATGCAAGTGCAGTTCCCAGAAAAAGTCTCCTCAGTTTGCTAATCCTGTGAGATCTGAGACGCACAGAGCGGTTCCAGCCGCCAGTGACTGTTTTTCCCCAGAATTTGGGGCTCTGAGTTAACTGACTGTTAAAAAAACAAAAACAGGAGTAAAAGGGGCTTTGCCTGTTTCTCCCACTCAGACTTTAGTACAACAGTCTGTTCCACCTTTGGATGCCAGCATGATGACTTGTTCCTTTATTGGGGTACCAGAAAGCAGGCGGAACATCCCGGTCCTTGCTTCTGCTTTGGTGTCTGTGCCGTTGCTGTCGCCTGTTTCTTTGGCGGAATCAGCAAAGGTGGCTAACTTAGCAGATCTGGGTGATACCCAGACCAATGGGTTCCGACACCTTGCAGATCGCCAGGCGGTGTGCCGGCTCCTAAGCTCCTGCCCCGTGTAGATCGTCAATAGGAAATGGCTGTGGGGAGTTCCCGTCGTAGTCTCCTATTGGCGATCTGCACGGGGCAGGAGTGTAGGAAGATCGCTCCTGCCCCAAAAGCCCTCTAGACCACCAGGTAAGGCCGGGATGCCGGGGGAAGGCAGGAGAGATGCGAGGGTGGGTCAGAGTTGGATATTCGCTGTACTTCCCTATTCGCGGTCCGGCTTTGCCCCTATCCCCCGCGAATAATGAGGGAGATGTGTGTATTGTTTTTTAAGATCATCTCCCTCCCTCGCCGGATGGTTGTCTCCTCAAATCTTGCAGCCAGCAGGGCAAGAGCGATCTTTTTGATCTCTGGTCAAGCCCAGCCCTGCGCTGCTTCCTGCATGACTTTGCCATCGAGAACTGACGGCAAAGCCATGCAGGAAGCAGCACAGGGCTGTGCTGGAGATTGAAAAGATCACTCCTGCCCTGCACCACTTACCGTGAGATTCGAGGAGGCAGCCGTCTGCCGTCCAGTGAGAGAGGTAAAGGGGGGATGATTAAAAAAAACAGTATAGGCCGCCCTAGTTACTGGTAGATAAGCCGCGGCTAATACAATGGGGTGGCTTATCTACCAGTTTTAAAACTTGCATAGGCATTTTCTGTGGTCTCTACATAGGGTCAGCCTGTATGTGTGGGGAAATAACGATACATGTTTAATGAAGAAATATTTTCTCTAATTTGTTTTAAATGTACTACTTAGTTGCTTAGATTTTAAGTTCACTAGGGATAGAAAAAGTACCTGCATATAATATATGTAAATCACTTTGGTTGTACCCACAGATAGGCAATATATCAAACCCATGATCCTTTACCCTTTCACTGCGTGCTCCCTGGTCCTTGTATTTTTGGAGAGTAAACTAGTGATACATGTCTACCCATTCCACTGTACTCAGCATTTTATAGACCTATCATATCTCCTCTCAGCTGACTCTTCTTCAAGCTGAAGAGCCATAGCCTCTTTAGGCTTTCCTCATAGTAAGGTTGTCCCATCACTTTTATCAAGTTTGTTACCCTTCTCTGTACCTTGTCTAATTCTGCTATATCATTTTTGAGATCAGTAACCAGAATTGCACACATAATTTGAGTGTGGTCGCACCATTGAGCGCTCCAAAAGCATTATAATCTCAATTTTATTTTCCATTCCTATCCTAATTCCTTACATTATACTTGCTTTCTTAGCTGCTGCAGCACACTGAACAGAAAATTTCAATAAATCTTCATCAATGACACTTGGGTCTTTTTCCTGGGTGGTGACTCCAAGTGTGGAACCTTGCTTCATATGGCTATAGGCTGGGTTCCTTTTTCCTACATGTATCATTTAGCACTTGCTCACATTAAATGTCATCTGCCATTTGGAAGTCCAGTCTTCCAGTCTTGTAAGGTCCTCTTTCAATTTTTTACAAATCCTCTTGTGTTTTAACAACTTTGAATAACTTTGTGTCCTTGGCAAATTTAACTAAACTAAACTAAAACTTAGCTTTCTATACTGTGTCTTCAGCTCAACTCAGTTAACAGTAACTAAAAAAAATACTGGAAAAAGTAACAATCAGAAAATATTAATATGACTAGTTTCTGAAGTGCTTGGCAAATAGTTTTTAAAGATTTACAAAAAAGTTGTAAAGGACCAAGACCCCTTAAAATAAGAGGAAGTTCGTTCCATAGTTGAGAAATTTTGAAAACCAAGGATTGACTGAAATTCTTGATTCCTTTCACTGAAGGAAGGGAGAGTTTGGATTGTTGGGTGCCTCTTGCATAGGAGAATCTATAAGCATCCTCTATAATAAAACCCTAAGCGCATATGCGCACTTAGGATGGCGTGATCCCTGCCACCGTGGTCTCTGGGTCCATGCCGAATTCCATTTTCAAACACGGAGGCAGGGAACATGCCGGCGACTCACGTCCTCACTCACCAACTGCTGCCGTCGCCACTTCTTCTCTTCAAAGCAGCCTGCTGAGGTTCGTGGTCAGCTGTAGCAAACCTCGCAGGCCGCTCTGCACCTTGGTAACATGTTCTCTCTGCACGTCAGTAGCACGTTCCCTCCGATGCAATCCCGTGCATCAGAGAGAACGTGTTACCAAGGTGCAGAGCGGCCTGCGAGGTTCGCTACAGCCGGCCGTGAACCTCAGCAGGCTGCTTTGAAGAGGAGGGCAGACATGAACGGACCAGGAAGCCGAATGCTGGACAGGGGGAGCAGGTAAGGGGTGCTGATAGACAGGTGGAGCAAGGAAGAGGTGCTGCTGGACAGGGGGGGAGGTAACAGGAAGGGAGAAGATCTGCTGGACAGGGGGAGCAGGGAAGAGGTGCTGCTGGACAGGGGACGTAAAATGAAGGGAGAAGGGCTGCTGCTGGACAGGGGGAGCAGGGAAGTGGTGCTGCTGGATACAGGGGAGGTAAAAAGAAGGGAGAAGGGCTACTGCTGGACAGGGGGAGCAGGCAAAGGGGTGGTGGTGGACAGCCAAGGAAAGACAGACAGACAGAAAGCGGGCAAGGAGAGAGAGAGAAAGAAAGACAGACACACACATCTATTCTAGCACCCGTTAATGTAACGGTCTTAAAGACTAGTTTCATAATAAAGGGACAAGAAGGATGAAGATACCATATAAAATTTTAAAAGTAATACAAGCACATTTAAAGTGAATCCTGAGATAGACCGGAAGCCAATGAAGGTTTAAAATCAAAGGAGACACATGGTCAAATTTACTTTTTCCAAAAATTAATTTTACTGCGGTATTTTGTATCAGTTGGAGTCTTTGAAGGCAGGTCTTTGTTATGTCGAGATAAATAGCATTACACTAATCTAGATTGGACCAGAACAGAGAAGTGTTATTGGTGGAAAAGGTTTCTGACCTTCCTCAACATTTGAAGGCTAAAAAAGCACTTCTTGACAAGAGAGTTTATTTGATCATTAAAGGTAAGAGAAGAGTCTATGAGAACTCCCAGTATCTTGAAAGAGAACTCGATCTGCAGGGAGACCCCGGAATCCAAAGTTACAGTTGGAGGAAGACAGTCCAATTTTGGGCCTAGCCATAAAAGTTTTGTTTTTTGCAGCATTTAGCTTCATCTGGACAGACATAGCCCAGGCTTGGAGTTTGGAGATGCAATTATTTATTTTAAAGGCTAGGTTGGTGAGATCTGAATCAATCTCAATCAATATAAAAATATCATCCACATAAATGAACAGTGTTTCCCAAGCTGACAATATGTAAAGGTTCAATGTAGTCATATAGAGATTGAACAGGATTGGGGAAAGCAGAAAACCCTGAGGGACCCCGCAAGGGGGCCGCCAGGATTTTGAGATGTCACCTTTAATGTTAACCGAATAGTAACGAGACAATAAGAATTTGGAGAAACAGTCGAGAACAGCCTCTAGATCTAGTGCGGCTTTGTAAAATAAGACCAATGTTTTGCCCTTCTTAGAGGTCTTGGTGAATCTGTTGTACTGGTAAATGAGAGGTAGAACTGTATAGCTTTGTACCAGCCCTTCAGCTGTCCTAGCAGTTAATGGGTGGTACAGCTCTCTGGTTCTTTCTTACCCTAATTTTTCATCCTATATTGCACATCTCTGGTGGCATGAATTTATAGCATTGAACTTTTCTTATCTGAAAGACTATATCCGTAGAAGCAATGAAGATGAAGCAATGCTGCATATATAGTTTCTATAACTTAAGAGAATGCTATTTGGATGCTAGAAATAATGATCAGCTTAAAACTGCAAACAATTAGTCTTATGAACAGTTTGTAGCATTCAATTAAATGCTAATTTTTATAATGATGAGTTTGACAGTAAATAAATTGGAGATATTTTTAGTGCCAATTCTTTTGTGTAATTGAGCTTTATTATTTAAATGAATGGTGGGAATCTTAAAAAGTGCTTAACTTCAGTTTAGATTTTTGGATTAACATTGTGTTCTAAATCTGTGTGGGTTTTTTTTTTTGTATGGAATGCTTTTGTGTTTAGATGTACCAGTAGATCACTCAATTTTTTTATTTCATCACCTCACCCTCCCTCTTGTCTACTACTCTTCTCAGCTCTAACACTTCAATACTTTCTCCTGCTCATTCAGCCATCCCCGTTCTTCCTGTGTGCATCTTGTCCCTGATGTTGCAGACTCCCCTCCCCCCAATACTTCCCCTATTTTTGTCTGTATTTTCCTGCTCCTTCTCTTGCTCTCCGCTGGAGATATCAATCCCAATCCTGTTCCTCCCAATCAACTCTCACCCTATTCATAAGGATCATACCGCAGTGTTACCAATCTAATTTCTGTTCTCCTCCTCCTCTTTTGCCCTTCTCATGTGTTCTGTGGAATGCCCGCTCCATCTCCAACAAGCTTGCCTACGACCTCTCTGTCTCAATCCCTCCACCTGCTTGCACTAACCAAGAGCTGGATCAACCCTAATGACTTGATCAGCTGCCTCCCTATATAATGGAGGTTACATTTTCTCCCATACGCCAAACTCAACTAGTCACGGAGGTGGTGGTGAGAAGCTACTATCAGCTTCTTATAGATTTTAACCCTTCTTCCACCTCAATCGCACTGCTTTTCTTCCTTCGCATTCCATCCAACTATTTCTCCTCTACTCCTCTGTGTAGCAGTCATTTACCGACCCCCCCCCCCCCCGATAAGTCCCTTTCTTCCTTTCTCACTGACTTTGACTCTTGAACCTTCATTAAGTTTTAAGTTTAATTAAAAATTTGATTTAATCGCAAAATCTTAATCCAGTGTGATTGTTGGTTCGTTTAACATTCATATTGATGACCCCTCCAACTTCTTTGCTTCTAGCCTTAACATCCTCATTCAATCTTCAACTATGCTACATTATCCCTACCCACCAAAACGACCACTGCCTTGATCTTGTCCTCTCCTCTAACTGCTCTTCCATAAATTTCTGCACCACAATTCTTCCACTCTCTGACCACCCTATAATAACTTTCTCAACCCACCACACTCCCCCCACCCCAGTACCCAGCCGATCTCCACCAATACGTTTAGGAATCTTCAGGCTATTGATTCCTGCACTCTCTCCACTGCTGTTTCACCCCTCCTCTCTACTACTATACAGTACCAGTCTGTAAGCAAAACAGTCTCCTCCTATAATACCACTCTTTCACCTGTTTTAGACTCTTGCTCCCCCATCCCACGGTCTGAAAGACACGTCAAACCCCAGCCCTGACTGAACCCAAAAATCCACTACTTATGCTCATGTGCCAGGTCTGCTGAACATCTCTGGCTCAAATCCCATACCCATGCTGACTTTCTTCATTTCAAATTCCTCCTGACGTCCTTCCAGTCTGACCTTTTACTTGCCGAACAAGACTACTACACCCACTACTGACTCTCGGCTCCAACCCTCGCTATCTCCTTGCCATGCTGAATTCTCTGCTCAAAGTGCCCCCCCTCCATCACTTCCCCCTAGATCAGAATCTCAAAGTCCCTCCTTGAGGGCCGTAATCCAGTCGGGTTTTCAGGATTTCCCCAATGAATATGCATTGAAAGCAGTGCATGCACATAGATCTCATGCATATTCATTGGGGAAATCCTGAAAACCCGACTGGATTGAGGCCCTCAAGGAGAGGGACTTTGAGACCCCTGCCCTAGACTATGGATGATTACTTCTATGACAAAGTCCACAAAATTAACCTTTATTTATCAACCAAGCTACCTCCAACTCTCCCTCCCCTGCCCACTTTATCAATCTTCCCTCAGCCCTTGCACTGTAATGTCCAGTGCAATAGGTGAGACAATCTAGACAGTAGGGTTATTTCCCTATAGCCACATGCTGCTGCTACTGCAGAAGGAATCCACTCTGGATTTTTCACTCTTCCTCTGTTGTACTTCACTGGGCTCTCTAGCTCCACCTTCAGTTCTTTCCTTCTGCACGCATGCCTGTGATTGTTGGGGTCATTGGGGAAGTCTGATGGGGGATTAAAAAATTTTTTTTATGGGACAGATATTTTGCGTGTGTAATACATGAGGAAAAAAACAACTCAGGTAGACCTGTTGGTAACAGTTACTGACAGGTCTACAGCAATCGGGTTTTAGGATCGGTAAAACCTGATGCTAAATAGCCAAGCAATGTAAATGAATCAATTGCTTGGTTATTTTGCATGGGGTTTTACCAATTTGCATGGCCAGATCAGAAAATAGGTGATCAAGGGGAAAATCACACGGGCCATTTTGTGAATCGGGTCGGTTAGCAGCGATCATTGCTAAACCTGTGAAAACAGGTTTAGCAACTATTGCTGACTTTAGTGAATCTAGCAGTGTGTCCTTCTGATTTTATTCTCCATAGCATCGGCTTCTCTATAATTCTTTTCAAGAAAATCCTGCTTTTTTTTTTTTTATTTACAAAATTCCTTTCCCTTTTCATTCATATCTACTCAAGGATAGGACTCATTTCATCTGTTTGTTGGGTTGGCTGCTCCATATAGGTGCCTCTCCTATTAGGTTCTTGAATCTTTTTGGAATATCCATCACATATATTTAGATTCAACTGATTATAGGAAGTCATTTATCTTTCAACTTCCATGCACATAGGTTTTATCGGACTTTTCCATTTACCTCTAGTGGAACATAGGGTTCCCTTCTTCATTTTATCCATTAGGTTCCTTCCTTTGTCTCCATGATCTCACGTCAGACAGGTCTAAGTTTACAAGGCAACTTTCAGTTTGTCTGAGTTCTTGGAATCCAACTCTTCCTCCATCCCTTTTATTGCAACTAGAGTCCCACATGTGAGAATATACTGCCTGCTTGTCTAAGGATAAAGCACAGTTACTTACCGTAACAGGTGTTATCCTGGGACAGCAGACAGATATTCACACAACCTGACCATGTCCCCTAGTTGTCTTCTTCGCTTGGACATTGAACTGATGACCTCGCGAGCTGGCGTCGGGCGGGAAGGTGCATGCGCGGTGCGGTGCAGTCTAAAAAAGCTTGCTAAAGCTTAAAGTGATACTACACTTTTCACTGTTCGTGCTGGGACTTTGTGGATGACATTACCCCCATGTGAGAATATCTGCCTGCTGTCCCAGGATAATACCTGTTATGGTAAGTAACTGTGTTTTCTCAACTAGGAATTTCTTATCTATCCATGGATGATGCTTTGAGGCCAACAGAAGAAATGGCTCTGTCATTCTCTTCTTAGTTGGGCTGAGAACTTTTCAGCACCCCTACATATTCTACATATTCACCCCTAAGTTCAATACACTTGGCACATCGTGTTTGAAGTTTCTGTAACCCTTTCAAAAATACTTTGATGTCTGGTCATTGAAATACTGTTCTGCTGCTGCAATTACTTCCAAATCACTCAAAAATTGTCACCCTTTTGAACACTTTTTAAGGTTTAGAAACAGAAAATAGATGGAGCAAGATCTGGTGAGTAGGGTGGATTGTCTATGCACTGAAACCCCCAACTGCATCAAAACATCCGTTGTTTTGCCAGCCTTATGAGCAGGTGCCTTGTCTTGCAAAAAGAAAACTCCAGCTTCACTCTCCTTTTTTCTTTCAGTACCGCCTTTAATTGGCACAGCAAGTTATAGTAGTATTCTGCATTAAATGTTTGGCCCTTTGGAAGATAGTCATTACAACACCTTCCTGATCCCAAAACACTGTGGCCATGACCTTTCCTGCTGACTTTTGAGTCTTGAATTCCTTGGCCTTGGAGAACCTGAGTACCGCCATTGCATGGGCTGTTGGTTTATTTCAGGATCATAGTGATGGAACCAAGTTTCATCAACAGCAATTAGTTGTTCCAAAAAGTTGTCACCAGCTTGCTGAAAATGCTGCAAAATCAACTTGGAAGTGTCCACTCAATGATGTTGTTAGTCAGCATTCAAACATTTGAGTACCCACTTGAATGTCAGCTTCTGCATACCCAGCTGCTCGTGGATTATACATCCAACATGGTCCCTGGATATCTGTCTCGGCAATTGTTTTAGCCAATATTCGCCAATCTGCCAAAATCAGGTCATGGACATGGTCAACAATTTCAGGAGTTGACATTTTGAGGCCTCCCAGACCTTGCTGCATCTTCAGTCTCAAAATCTCCATGCTGAAAGTTTGCGCACCACTTCTTTACTTTGGATTACAATGGACGTTTGTCACTCTATTTGCATCATACATTCATGGGTTTTCTTTGGAATTTTCTTCTGCAGGAATAGGAACTTCATGATGGCTCGGAGTGCCACACTTGAAAGTTCCATACTTTTCATTGACATGGTTCAATCAATGATCTGAAACAATGTCAAAACATTGCATTACGATTCTGCAAATTGGCATTTTGCAAAATAAAATAACACTCTTTTCAGCTACAGTAGCAAAATAACGTTCAGAATTTAGGAAGTTGGTTGGGCTAAGAACTTTTCAGCACCCCCTCGTACGTACTTGTAATTACATTACATTATTGACTTTTATTACACCATGACCTTGCAGTTCAAGGCGGATTATATTAGAGGTAATTGTTTTCCAAAGATAGTAGGATGCATTTTTTGATTGCTCTGCCTTGCTCCCCTTTGAATTGCATTCTATTAGTTGTAATATTAGACTGATCTGGTTCCGTGTAGCAAGGGCAGTAGGAAGGTACGCATATGCATGGTGAGCACTCTCAAATGCTTCTGAAATGGATGCAGGGGAGCAATTCTGGTTGACATCACCCATCCGTCAAAAATATATTCCTACTATCCTCTGAGAACACCTGCTTATAGGCTTTATTCATAGCAGTGGTTATCCCAGGACAAGCAGGCAGCATATTCTTAACGTATGGGTGACGTCACCGACGGAGCCCCGGTACGGACCTTTATAACTAGAAAGTTCTAGTTGGCCGCACCGCGCATGCGCGAGTGCCTTCCCGCCCGACGGAGGAGTGCGTGGTCTCCAGTTTCTTCGTTTCCGCGGAGCGAAGAAGACGCATGTGGTTTCAACGGCCGTTGAAAACTTCTTTTTTGCCTTCCCGCTCGCGTAATTTCTTATTTTTTCTCTTTTTCCCTTCGGGTTTCTTTATTCCCTTCTAATTTGTAAAAAAAAAAACAAAAAAACTTTGTTTTTTCCCTTTCTTTTTTCAACCGGCCCCGGCGGGGCCTGTTGTCATCATACAAGCCTCCGGCTTTGATTTTGCGGAGGCCGTCTTTCCCTTCATGCCCCCCCAGCCGGGTTTTAAGAGGTGCCAGCGGTGTGCACGCCCGATCTCCCTTTCGGACCCACACAACTGGTGCCTGCAGTGCTTGGGTCCGGAACATCGGGCTGACACCTGCACCCGCTGTGCTACTCTCAAGAAACGCACACTTAAAAATCGACAAATCCAGCAGAATCTCCTCTTCGGCACCGGTTCTGCTATGGATCCGACCCCGGCGTCGACGGCACCGACTAAATCGGCACCGTCAACATCGACACCGCCTGATCCTTCTTCGGGGTCGATAGCGCCAGGTAAGCCGGCTAAGAAGCCTTCCACTTCCCTCGAGCGCCCTCCAGCCACAGCGGCGACACCGGTCCTCCCGGCGTCCCGCAAACCCCGTAAACGCTCCGCTCCGATCACGGTGAGTGCCTCTTCATCGGCCTCCTCATCGCCGGAGCGTAGAGCAGCACCGATGGTACCCAAGAAAACTAAAACGGTACCGGTGCCCCCTTTGGAGGACCATATCTCGGCTATCCTCCAGGACAAATTGCATGAACAGCTACAGCACCAACTTCAGGAACTGCTTCCGACCCTATTGGCACCGCTCCTTCCGGTACCGGTCCGGCCCGAGCCTCGCACCACTCCGCCGGTATCCACCCCCTCGGTACCGATGAACACTTCCATGCCGGTCTTATCGGCTCAACCTGCACTTCAGACGTGCGCTGCGGAGGACCCCTCCCGGCCCCAGGACCGACACCGGTCGTCTCGGGACCGGGATCGACACCACTCCTCCCGGGACAGGGATCGACGCCGGTCTTCATCCCCCGGCACCGTATCCATGCGATCTGGAAAATCCCTTTCTAAAACCCGCCATACTGAGCCGGCCGTCAGGGACCCAGATTTATGGGAGCAATCCCCAATCGGTACCGAGGAGGATGCCTCCTCTACAGATGAGGAACCCTCCATGGCTGAATCCACCTCCAAGCCCGAGCAATCCTCCTTCTCAAAATTCCTTCGGGAGATGTCTGCGGCTCTTTCCATACCACTTGAGTCCGACTCCAAGAAGTCCCAGGCCTTTTTAGAAGCCTTGGACTTCGACCAACCTCCCAAGGAGTTTCTCAAACTGCCCGTACATGATATCTTACGGGAAACTTTTTATAAAAATTTGGAGAATCCCCTTACAGTTCCAGGTGCCCCTAGGAAACTGGACAGTTTATACCGGGTCATCCCTATTCCGGGATTTGATAAACCCCAATTACCCCATGAGAGCCTCCTGGTAGAATCCACTCTCAAAAAATCTCATGGTTCCAGTGTTTATGCCTCCACCCCTCCTGGCAGAGAGGGAAAAACGATGGACAAATTTGGTAAACGCCTGTACCAGAATGCCATGCTGGCTAACAGAGCCAACAATTATACCTTTCATTTTTCATTTTATATGAAACACCTGGTACAACAACTTTCTGCTTTGCAAAAATATATCCCTGAGCGCAAGGTTCCATTATTTCAACAACAGATTTCCACCCTCCTTCAGCTCAGAAAATTCATGGTGCGCTCAATTTATGATTCCTTCGAGCTCACTTCCAGAGCCTCTGCACTGGCTGTAGCCATGCGTCGCCTCGCCTGGTTGAGAGTGTCTGATCTTGATGTGAACCACCAAGACCGCCTCGCCAATGCGCCCTGCCTTGGTGATGAACTTTTTGGGGAGTCTTTGGATACCACGACACAAAAACTTTCGGCTCATGAGACGAGATGGGACACCCTCATTAAGCCTAAAAAGAAGACTCCACCTGCAAGACCATACAGACCTCAGTCCTCTTACCAGCGTCGTTTTTCTGCTAGGCCACTTAATCCCCCTCAACAGCAATCTCGTCGGCCTCGCCAACAACAACACTCTCAGGCTCGCTCTCAATCTCACCAGGCGACCAAGCCTCTCCCTCAGACTAAGCCTCCTCAGCCCTTTTGACTCCTTTCTCCAGGGCATAGCCAGTCTACAACCGTCGATGCCTCTTCCTCAACCTATCGGAGGCCGCCTCACCATCTTTCTACGCCGCTGGGAGGCCATCACATCAGACCTGTGGGTTCTCAACATCATCCGTCACGGATACTCACTCAGGTTCCAGACTCTTCCTGTAGACCATCCTCCCGTAGAGTCTGCTTCTCATTCCTCCCAAACTCCTCTCCTCCTCAGGGAGGTCCAATCCCTCCTCCTTCTCAATGCCATCGAAGAAGTTCCACCAGACCAACGAGGTCAGGGATTTTACTCCCGCTACTTCCTGGTACCCAAGAAAACAGGGGATCTTCGTCCCATCCTCGACCTCAGGAACCTCAACAAGTGTTTGGTCAAGGAAAAATTCAGGATGCTCTCCCTTGCCACGCTTTATCCTCTTCTTTCTCAACACGACTGGCTATGTTCCCTGGACCTCAAAGAGGCCTACACTCACATTCCAATCCATCAGACTTCACGTCGTTACTTCCGATTTCAGATACAGAATCGCCACTATCAGTACAAGGTACTACCCTTTGGTCTCGCATCATCACCCAGGGTGTTCACCAAGTGCCTGATTGTGGTAGCGGCCTGTCTCAGGTCCCACAACCTACAAGTGTTTCCCTACTTGGACGATTGGTTGGTGAAAGCAACTACGTCTCCGCTTGTACTGCAAGCCACTCACCACACCATCTCTTTCCTCCATCTCTTGGGATTCGAGATCAATTATCCCAAGTCACATCTGCTCCCCACGCAGTGCCTTCAGTTCATCGGAGCAGTTCTCGATACCGATCTGATGAGGGCGTTCCTTCCTGCCGACCGGCACCGGACTCTGCTTCACCTCTGTCGACAGGTGCTCCTCCAACCATCCATCCCTGCTCGCCAGATGATGATTCTTCTGGGTCACATGGCTTCCACAGTCCATGTAGTTCCTCTGGCGCGACTCCACCTCAGGATACCTCAATGGACCCTCGCCAACCAATGGTCACAGACCACGGATCCTCTTTCTCATCCCATCTCTGTGACATCGTCTCTTCAGCAATCTCTTCAATGGTGGTTGAACTCTTCAAATCTTTCCAGGGGCCTCCTTTTTCATCCACCCCCTCATTCCATGATCATCACCACGGATGCCTCCCCCTATGCATGGGGGGCTCACATGGGAAGTCTCCGCACCCAGGGACTTTGGACCCCTCAGGAGCGTCAACATCACATCAATTTCCTGGAACTCAGAGCCATGTTTTATGCTCTCAAGGCTTTCCAGCACCTTCTCTACCCTCAGGTTCTTCTCCTGTGCACGGACAACCAGGTCGCCATGTACTACATCAACAAGCAGGGCGGCACCGGATCTCGTCTCCTTTGTCAGGAGGCCCTCCGAATCTGGACATGGGCCACAGCTCACAACCTTTACCTCAAAGCTGTCTATATCCAGGGCGAACAGAACTCCCTGGCCGACCATCTCAGCCGCATCCTTCAACCTCACGAGTGGACCCTGGACCCTCCCACTCTCCACTCCATCTTTGCACGCTGGGGCACCCCGCAGGTGGACCTCTTTGCAGCTCCTCACAACCATCAGCTGCCCCAGTTCTGTTCCAGACTCTTCTCTCCGCATCGTCTGGCCCCGGATGCATTCCTGCTCAACTGGACGGATCAGTTCCTCTATGCCTTCCCTCCACTTCCTCTGATGTTGCGGACCCTGTTCAAACTCCGCAAAGACAGGGCCACCATGATTCTCATCGCCCCTCGGTGGCCCAGACAGCACTGGTTCTCCCTCCTGCTTCAGCTCAGCTCCAGGGAGCCCATTCCTCTTCCTGTCTTTCCTACTCTGCTTACACAGCAGCATCAGTCTCTACTACATCCCAATCTGTCTTCCCTCCACCTGACAGCTTGGTTTCTCTCGGGCTGACTTCTCCGGAACACCTATCCCAGCCTGTCCGTCGAATTTTGGATGCCTCCAGGAAACCCTCCACACTCCAATGTTACCATCAGAAGTGGACCCGGTTTTCCTTTTGGTGCCTCCTGCATCATCACAATCCCACCTCATTGGCGGTGGAGACCGTACTGGACTATTTGCTCTCTCTGTCCAATGCTGGCCTCAAGTCTACCTCAATCAGAGTCCACCTCAGTGCCATCACTGCTTTTCATGAGCCTATCCTCGGAAAACCTCTCACGGCTCATCCTTTGGTTTCCCGGTTCATGAAAGGCCTCTTCAATATCAAACCACCTCTACAGCCTCCTCCTGTCATCTGGGACCTCAATGTGGTTTTGTCAGCCCTCATGAAACCTCCCTTTGAGCCTCTTGCTACTACTTCGCTCAAATTTCTCACTTGGAAGGTGCTTTTCCTCATTGCCATCACCTCTGCCAGGAGGGTCAGTGAGCTGCATGCACTGGTCGCCGATCCACCGTTCACTGTTTTTCACCATGACAAGGAGGTTCTGCGCACCCATCCGAAATTCCTCCCCAAGGTGGTTTCAGCCTTTCACCTCAATCAGTCCATCGTACTGCCTGTCTTCTTCCCAAAACCCCATTCTCATCCTGGAGAACAGGCGCTCCACACGCTGGATTGTAAGCGTGCCCTTGCTTACTACCTTGACCGTACCAGGGCTCATCGCTCCTCTCCTCAACTTTTTATATCCTTCGATCCCAACCGTCTAGGTCATCCTGTCTCTAAACGAACGCTGTCCAATTGGCTTGCGGCCTGTATTGCGTTCTGTTATGCTCGGGCCGGCCTATCACTGGAAGGAGCTGTCTCGGCCCATAGAGTCAGAGCTATGGCTGCTTCTGTAGCTTTCCTCCGTTCCACACCTATTGAGGAAATCTGCAAGGCGGCTACTTGGTCTTCAGTTCACACATTCACTTCTCACTACTGTCTGGATGCCTTCTCCAGACGGGATGGACACTTTGGTCAATCTGTGTTAAAAAATTTATTTTCCTAATGGCCAACCATCCCTCCTCCCTCTCTGTTAGCTTAGAGGTCACCCATACGTTAAGAATATGCTGCCTGCTTGTCCTGGGATAAAGCACAGTTACTTACCGTAACAGGTGTTATCCAGGGACAGCAGGCAGATATTCTTACGACCCACCCACCTCCCCGGGTTGGCTTCTTAGCTGGCTTATCTTAACTGGAGACCACGCACTCCTCCGTCGGGCGGGAAGGCACTCGCGCATGCGCGGTGCGGCCAACTAGAACTTTCTAGTTATAAAGGTCCGTACCGGGGCTCCGTCGGTGACGTCACCCATACGTTAAGAATATCTGCCTGCTGTCCCTGGATAACACCTGTTACGGTAAGTAACTGTGCTTTTTCAAAATTGCCTTAATAAAGTTTAACATCCCCAAAACATTTTGTTTTTTATCCTCTTAAAATGTTTTTATTGTATATATGCTTGTGAACTGAAATATGTCTTTAAATGTACCATCTATAACATTTTGATTATATGGCCATGTAATTTATTCATTTTGTAACATTTCAGCAATATACACAAAAAGTGAAAATTTGTTGCTAAGAATATTAGACACCATATACAACTTTTAGGGGCTAGTGCTGGTTGATGAATTCAGCAGTGTTGCTGGTGTGTTTTCTTTGTGTATTCTTTAAAAATATATATATATTTTTTAACATTGTAACAGAATCAGGCTCTGGTATTTGATTTTTTTTTTGTTTTTGTTTGGAGAAATATACAAGTATCTTCTTTTTTTATCTTCATTTGTTACAGGAGTTTTTTGAGAACCCTGCCTTCCGCCCAGATGGTATGAAGCTATACCCTACATTGGTAATTCGAGGTACTGGTCTGTATGAGCTCTGGAAGTCTGGAAGATATAAAAGTTATTCACCCAGCACTTTGGTGGATTTGGTGGCTAGAATATTAGCTCTTGTACCACCGTGGACACGAGTGTACCGTGTACAGAGGTATAACTTTCTGTTACTTTCTATAATGTTTCTTTCTTAATTCTCTCCAGTAGGGCTTCTTTCTCTTCTGTCCTCATTTGACTTTCTTTGGAATGCCATCATAGATAGATTCCTGTTTTCTTCTTTCCTTAAAATGGTTCAGTACTAACCTACCATAGCTAAAAATGTGGGTTTTTTTAAATTTTATTTATTTATTGGGATTTATTAGCCATCTTTATGAAGAGATTCCCCCCCCAATTTTTAATTTTTGATGAGCAGTGCACTTCATTTCTCAGCATTCACAACAGACCCATCAATTTGTAGTTGCACAGCACACATTTAATGACCTCAAAAGCTTTTTATTTTTATAGAACAAACCTGCAGAATTTACCTCCCTTCCCCCCTAGTTTGGATTCCATCTGCCTGTTGAAATAGAAAACTCTTTTAGCCACAATGTTGTTCCTCCAGTATGACACTCCCAACACTGTCCCTGTGCCCCTCCCACCCCCCCCCCCCTTTCCATACCTCTTCTTCTGCTCTAATATTTATATCTGTGGGCTGCCTTTCTCTGTTTACCCTACTACCTACTCTAGCCATTGCCATTCTTTTTGATCTGGATCCCATTCCCCTTTGTTTCTGTGAATTTTTCCAAAACATACAGTAAAATGTGTTTTGACTATTATCAGAGTCCGTTTCTCGATATATTTATCACAAAAGAATGCTACAGCTTCTCAACTTCAATATACAAGAAACCTACAGATAAGAATTGCTATTTACAATTTTCCAGTTTTCATCAAAAACAGCTTGAATAACCTCCCAAATTGCCAATTCCTACGGCTCAAAAGACTGTGCACTTCTCAATCTGAATTTAAAAAACATGCTATCATTATGTCTTCAAGATTCATACAAAGGGGGTATCCCACTGGTTATATAAGAGAGATACCAAAAGACTAAACTATGTCATCGAGAAGGCCTTCTTAAAACCGGATACAAGGAAAAGAAACCACCTGACTTTGTATGTATGCTAAAACATTCACATCTTTCTAACGACATCCGGAAAATTATAACGAACCATTGACATATCTTGGAAATGCATAGATGCTTCAGGAACATTAAACCTGTTATTGCCTATTCTCGTGAACAAAACCTACAAGATAAGCTGGTTCCATCAGCCTTACCAAGATTAATAAAATCATTATCAATCATTAAGGACATACTACCTGCGATGATAGCAGACTTTGTAACCTCTGTATCTGCATCTCTAATTTCATACACCCGTGCACAGACAAGAACTATGGACTGAACTTCACCAGTAACTGCAATACTGAATCTGTCATTTATATTATGCGTTGCCCATATGACTTACTACAGTATTTCCCCGCATATAGGCCGCAAAAAATGCCTATACGAGTTTTAAAACTGGTAGATAAGCTGCCCCATTGTATTAGCTGCAGCTTATCTACCAGTAACTGGGACGGCCTGTACAATGTTTAAAAATTGTCCCCCTTACCTCCCTCACTGGCAGCGGCCTCCTTGAATTGCACCGCCAGTGTTGCAGAGCAGGAGCGATTTTTGCATCTGCAGGCCAGCCTCGCGCTGCTTCCTGTATAGCTTTGCCGTCAGTTCACGTGGGACTCGAGAACTGGCGGCAAAGCCATACAGGAAGCAGTGCGGGGCTGGCCTGCAGATGCAAAGATTGTTCCTGCTCTGCAACGCGATTCAAGGAGGCTGTCGCCAGTGAGGGAGGTAAGGAGAGGGAGGGCGGGGGGGATGATTTTTAAACATGGTATAAGCCATCCCAGTTACTGGTAGATAAGCTGCAGCTAATACAATGGGGCAGCTTATCTACCAGTTTTAAAACTCGTATAGGCATTTTTTGCGGCGTATACAAGGGGGTGGCCTATATGTGGAGAAACATTGTAGTAAGTCATATGGGCAACGCATAATATAAATGAAGATTCAGTATTGCAATTACTGGTGAAGTTCAGTCCATAGTTCTTGCCTGTGCACGGGTGTATGAAATTAGAGATACAGATACAGAGGTTACAAAGTGTGCTACCACCGCAGGTAGGTAAGGGAGGGCGGGGGGATGATTTTAAAATCCTGTATAGGCCGCCCCAGATATGCAAGCTGCACCCACTGGACCGGCTTGCAAAACCCATAGCAAAGAAACAAAAACTTATCTGCAGCAAGAATTTCTTCCACACGTTATGTGGGCAGGGTGCAGCAAAAGGTGTTCACTCTGAGTCTGAATGTATCCAAACTATATATATATATATGTCAAAGATGTATATATAAAAGTCAACGTACCGATGCTTCTTTTTTTTTTTTAAATTTTATTTATTGAATTTTTCAATTTTTACAATGTTTGAAATTCAAGTGATATAATTAATTACTATATATCATTGTATCTATCATTAATACAACTTAATTTATAAACAGTATATATTATATATAATCAAAAGTTATACATCCCTCCCCTTTTTCCAATTAATGATTCTAAAAATTATACATGTCCCTCCCCTTTTCTATATAAGTATTATAATTGTGCTAAGAAATCTAATCATTAGAATAATTAGTCAATGGTTGCCAAATTTTATTGAAATTATGAATGTTCCCGTGTTGTAATGCTATTACTTTTTCCATTTTGTATATATGACAGACAGAGTTCCACCAGAACGTATAATTTAATTTGGTATAGTCTTTCCAATTCTGAGTTATTTGTTGCATGGCGACTCCTGTCAATATTAATAGTAGTTTATTATTGTTTACTGAGATCGGACTCTGAGTTCTCATTGCAGTTCCAAATAATACAGTGTCATATGAGAGTCCTACATGATTTTCTAGTAATTTGTTAATTTGGGGCCAAATCATATTCCAAAAGGCATTTACACAGGGACAAAAAAAAATTAGATGATCTAACGTCCCTATTTCTATTTTACAATGCCAGCATCTATTGGATCTAGTATTATCTATCTTTTGCAAGCGCGTAGGGGTCCATAACACTCTATGTAATAAAAACATCCATGTTTGACTTTGTAGATCTTAATCTCCAGGACCAAAATCGTGGCCATTGAGACGCAGAAATTGTCTGTCCAATCTCAATACTCCAAATATCCTTAAGACCAGTTTTCTTTTTTTTATTTAAAAATCCATATATCAATTTGTACCATTTTGCGGCTTGGTGACCCAAGAAATCCGCCTGGAAACATAAAACCTGCAGACTATATTGAGTATTAAGATTTTTCCATTCAGGGAACCCTACCTGAATGGCCTGCTTCAATTGCATCCATTTAAAATATTGTGATTTATTTAAGCCAAATTTATTTTGCAATTGTGAAAAACTAAGCAGTGAACCTTCTGAAATGACATCATTTAATGTTCGTATACCTGCACTTATCCATTGTTTCCAGACGATCTTAAATCCGCCAATTTTGATCCTGGAGTTTACCCAAATAGATTGATTTAGTGATTTACAAATTGGATCTGGTGATAGGTTATTTATATATCTTAATGTTTTCCAAGTGTCTAATAATATTCTGTTTTCTTTGTATCTTCTGGGCATTGTTATACTAATTAAATGATCTAAATGTAATGGGAACAGGAGCCGCCATTCTAAATATAGCCAATCTGGTACATTCTCCATGAGATCTGGGAGGATCCAATACATACCCTGTCTTAGAATATAGGCTTGATGGTACCTATAAAAATTTGGAAAATTTACCCCTCCCTCCATAATTGGTCTTTGTAAAGATACTAAAGCAATTCTGGGTCTTTTCCCAAACCAAACAAATTTTGTAATAATATTGTTTAATTTTTTATAAAAGGACCCCTGAAAAAATATTGGTATCATACTCATTTGATAACAAACTACAGGCAATATCATCATTTTAATTGTTTGAATTCTTCCCCACCATGAAAGATGTAAAGGATTCCATTGTTCACACATTTCTGTAATTTTTTCAATAAAAGTTTTTCATTTTCTTTGACTGTATCATCAATTGTATTTTTGATCATAATTCCTAAATATTTTAATCCTTCCTCTTTCCAAATAAATGAATATGAATCAAATAATCCTTTGGTGCAGTGAACATTAATTGGAAGAATTTCTGATTTACTCCAATTAATTTTATATCCAGAGAATTTTCCAAATTCCTCTAGAAGATTAAGTAAATTTGGAATAGTAATCCCCGGTTCTCTCAAATATAATAAGATATCATCTGCATATGCAGAAAGTTTATATTCCCAGTAAGAAAATGGGATTCCCCTTATCTCCTTAGTTTGATTAATTGCAATTAACAAGGGTTCTAGAACAATATCAAAAAGTAAGGGAGACAAAGGACATCCTTGTCTAACTCCCCTTTGCAAATTAAATTTATCTGATAAATTGTTATTTATATATAATCTTGCACCAGGAGAGCTATACAATGTCTGAATCATTTTAATAAAACCGGGTCCTATTCCAAACCATTCTAGAGATTGATACATAAATTTCCATTCTACTCTATCAAATGCTTTTTCTGCATCCAAAGATAGCATAAAAGTTGGATCATTCATATTTTTTGCTAAATTTAAAGAGTGAAATGCTAATCTGGTGTTATGTGATGAGTGTCTTTTAGCAATAAATCCTGTTTGATGTACATCAATAATGAAAGGAAGAGCTTTTGCCAATCTTATTGCTAGTACTTTAGAAATTAATTTACCATCTACATTTAATAAGGAAATAGGCCTGTAATTTGAAACCAAGGTAGGATCTTTGTTTGGTTTTGGTAAGACAATAATTAATGAATCAGCCATAGTACCTGATATATTTCCATTATTCATTTGATATTGATACAATTTTAATAGATATGGTAAAATAATGTTTTGAAATGATTTATAAAATTCAACCGTATAACCATCACCACCCGGAGCGGATCCAACTCTAAGAGACTTCAATGCTGATTCTATTTCTTTTAAAGATATAGGTTCTTCTAAACTTCTTTTTATATGATCTGGAACATTTGGTCCAATAAATGAATTTAAAAATTTTTGTCCATCTTGTTCTTTATTTTTATAAGATTCAGAAGAATATAAATCTTTATAAAAATCAAGAAATTGTCTTAAAATGTCTTTATTGTTAGTGTGTGTATTACCTTGTATATCTTTAATTGCAATAATCTTGGATTTTCTTTTTTTTGCTTTAAGGAAATTTGCCAATAATTTTCCAGCTTTATTTGAATTTCCGTAAAATTGAACTTGTCTATTAAATAAATCTTTTCTCATAAATTGAGAAGAAATCTCATTATATTTAACTTTTAATTTTAATAAATCTTGTAATGTTTTATTTTCCCATTTTTCAATTAATTTATTTTCTAATAATTTAATTTGTTTTCCTAATTCAAAAAATTGTTTTTTATGTTGTTTATTAATATATGCTGAGTATGAAATAATATTCCCTCTCATTGTTGCTTTAAAAGCGTCCCATAAAATCTCAGCATTAATATTATCTGAATCATTAATTTGAAAAAATTCTTGTATTTTTAATTTAAATTCTTCGAGAAAATTTGAATCCGCTAAAAAAATATTATTAAATCTCCAAATTGAATTTAAATGTTCAATATCATAATTTTGAAGATTAATCCACACACCAGCATGATCTGAAATTATAATAGGATCTATAACTGCTTTTATCACATGCTGCGCTAGGTTATTAGAAACAAATATATAATCAATTCGTGAAAAGGATTTGTGGACCTGAGAACAAAAAGAAAATTCCTGATCATTAAAATGAAGAATACGCCATATATCTACTAAATCACAAGATTGAATCAAATTATCTAAGCCTAATGATTTCATAATTCTACTTGGTTTTTTATCCAAAATTGGATCCATTACAGCATTGAAATCTCCTGCTACTATTAAATTAGATGTAGCCAGTGGTAAAAGTAATTGTTGAATTTGTTTGAAAAACTCCATTTGATTCGTATTAGGAGCATATAAATTGAATAAATTCATGGTTGTATTTCCCAGATCCATTTCGACATGCACCCATCTACCTAAGGGGTCATAATTTATTAATTTGAAATTCGCATTGCATTTTTTGTTTATCAGAATAGCCACTCCAGCTTTTTTCTTTAAAGCCGGTGCAAATAAACATTTAGAAATCCAACCCCCAGATAATTTTTTAGATTCAGTTTCAGAAAGATGGGTCTCTTGTATGAAGTAGATATCCGCATTTTGATTTTTAAGGAACGATAATATTTTCTTTTTCTTAATAGGATGATTTAAACCATTGACATTCATAGAATAAATTTTTATATCCATCTTATTTATCATTAAATTTTAACCAATATTCTATGATAATATACATGATTAGATCTCAGCACAATTAATATATATTGATTCCCATTCCCACCCTCTATTTTCCCTCCCGACCCTCCCACTATCAATGTTTGTCCTGGAACACACATTGGTCATGCAAAACCTAAATCCCCTCCCCCAGGCAACTAATCATTCATAAAAATATTCTCTAATTCAATACATTTCATATTTCTTTATCCACCTTATTATTCATTTAAACCTTCATTAAATCCCCTTGTATATTATAGTTCATATCAAATTTAATTTGATAAATCATATTAATCTTTTCAAGTCTTAGATATAAATAATATATTACCCCTTCAATAAATTAAATATATTTCATATATAGTTCTAATTTCATATATTCAAATTAGATATATCTATTCCTATATATATAATATATATAATAATAAATATTTTAGTAAATCATTTTATATATTTGAAAATCATCATTTATAGTATCGTAATATGTATAGATAAATATTTATATCAAAAAGATTTTATAATTAATACCTATGTTATAATAATTTCCCATTCATTTAACCGAATCCAAAAAAATTTTTCCATTAATATTAGCAGAATTAAATATAGATGTAGTAATTCATATAAATTATAATTGGATAAATCATCTTAATATTTTCAAGTCTTAGATAAAAATAATATATTCTCCCTACAATAAATTTAATATATGTAAAATATAATTCTAATTCCATATATCATATTGTAATAATAACATTTTTAAACATCATCATTTATAATAACCTAATATGTATAGGAATTAAATATCTATGTTATAATAATTTCCACACTCATTTAATCAAATCTAAAATAATTTTTTTTTTTTTTTTTTTCCAATTAATAATAGCAGTATTAAATATATATGCAATAATTCTATAATAGTATTCAATTCAATTATAATGTAAATTTATCATAACATCCAATATATTAATAATAATAATTGAATCAAAAATTATAAAAAAATTTTTTTTTTTTTTTAAATGGATGGAATAAAATCAAAAATTAATTTAAGTCATAAAATTCAATATATTGTAATACAATTTGAATCAAAAATTGTCATTCTTATTTTATCTTGCATTTTCTATATCCTTTCTTCAGATGAAACTTCCATTTTATTCTGATTATATGTAGACATTAGTTCCTCTTCTTTTTTCTTTCTTTATTTCCATCTATTTTCATTAGATAAATTTGCTTTATTCTGCTTTATTATGTAGACATTGGTTCTTCTTGTGTCAAAAATTCTTTCAGTTTAGCAGGATCTTGAAAATACATAGATTTATTTCCTGTAGAAATTCTCATTGTAGACGGATAGTAAAGACCATACATGTAGCCCTTTTCTTTTAATTGTTGTCTGAATGTAAGGAATTGTTTCCTTATATTTGCAGTATCTTTAGCAAAGTCAGGAACAAAAATCAGTTTAGATCCTTTATAGTTTAGGTTTTTATTTGCTTTTGCCACTTTTAAGATCTCAAATGCTTGTTGGTATCTTAATACTTTGAAGATCAGAGGTCTAGGAGCTGTCTGGTTTGTTTGTTTTCTTGTGGGGATTCTGTGGGCACGTTCTATCTCCAACGGCCATTTAGAATTCAGCTGCAGCAGTTTAGGCAAAAGATTTTCCAAGAACTGTATAGGGTTTTCTCCTTCAATATTTTCAGCTAAGCCAAGGATTCTAATATTCTTTCTTTTTCCTCGATTCTCCATATCAATTAGTTGATTTTTTAAGGCTGTTACATTTTTCTTTTCCTCTTCACACTTTTGTGTGAAAGTTTCCAACTGACAGATTCTTTCCTCCATCACAGACATTCTTTGTCTGTCAGTTTGGATTTCTTGTTTCAGGTTAATCAACTCTTCCTTCACTTCTGATAATTTGTTGGCATTATCAGTCAGCATTATTTTGATTTTAAATAATTCCGCCATGATGTCAGCTTTTTCATTAATTTCATCTGCTTCCAGCGGGATTGGTACGCTGGACGGCGATACAGGGGTTACCTTTGACCTTTTTGCCGACACTCCCGAAGTACAAGGTTTTTCATTTTTTCCTTGCCTTATCGCTGCCATTTCCGCCGTTGATTTTTATTATTTTTAAGTCGGACAAGTAAATAAACAGTTTTATTTTATTCAGTTGTTGCCTGGGACTCAGGAGCTCTGCGGTTAAGCTGCCATATCGTGCGCGCTCCAAGCCACGCCCCCAACGTACCGATGCTTCTATAAACCACAAGAAATGGATTGCAAATAAGCAAAACAAAATACTACAGGAGAATCATAAGGCAATTTTAATTAAAACAAAATCATAGAAGGAAGACAAATAGGAATGAAATAAAGTAAAGAATGAGCACATCATATTAGTGACCGAGTGAAAGAAATAAGCTATGATATTAGAAATATGCAAAATAGATACCCGACAAGGAAAAAGAATAGAGTGGTGTGACGTCAGTATACCTGACTGGAAAACCAAACTGGGCAAACTAATAAAATTATATTGAGAGAGGGAGCCCATTCTGACAATTCTTTCGGCCCCTCTGTTCAAGTCTCCCAGCCTGGCTTGAACAATAAGTTAAAATAAACATTTTATTATTGCTGCTGATATTATGTTCAAGATTGAATGTTGTTAACATTTGAATCATGAAAGGAGCATGTTGAACTGTATATAGATATAAAATATTTAAAAGCTGGGACAAAGGGGACATAGATCTGATGATCTTTGGTTGTACTCACTTGAGGAAAGAAGAGAACAGGGAGATATGATTGAAACATATAAGTACATCACGGGACGCATTGAGTCAGCAGATGATATCTTCTGGCTCATGGGACCCTCGACCACCAGAGGGCATCCGCTGAAAATCAGGGGAGGGAAGTTTCATGGCGACTCCAGGAAGTACTTCTTCACCGAAAGAGTAGTGGATCATTGGAACAGACTCCCACTCAAGGTGATAAAGGCCAGCAGCGTGACGGATTTTAAGAGAAAATGGGATACTCACGTGGGATCTTTAAGGGAGTAAATTCAGGGGAGAGGATACTTGGAATGGGCAGACTTGGTGGGCTATAGCCCTTTTCTGCTGCTTTTTTCTATGTTTCTATGTTTCTCTCTGTAGATATGAGCACTATCCCAATAAAAAAATTTTTTGCACGTATTATAAAATTGTAGAATATACAGTATTTATATTGTTGTGGTTTTAAGGCTGCAGAGTTTTTTTTCAGAAGATGTAGACAAGGCAATTAGTGTAGCTTAGTTTTATAACCTTTTATATAAGTTCCTAGAGGAAATAAATAGTCCATAAACCTTAAATAGCCATGGTTGGGTTTGACAGATATACAAATCTTTTTTTCATTAGCTCAGCCACTGAGATAAAACAGATTTCTGCCCAGACATTGTTGATTTATTGGAATCTAGTGTAAGTGTGTATTTAAGACTTCTTAAATGTGTTTTCTTTTTTCTCTTAACAGAGATATTCCAATGCCACTGGTGAGTTCAGGTGTGGAGCATGGAAATTTGAGAGAACTAGCATTGGCCAGGATGAAGGATTTAGGCACTGAGGTAAGAAAGCAGAGATTCATTGCTTTATACTGGAGTTTATAGACTGTGGACCTGATTCAGCAGTACTTTACTTAGTATAGGGGAACATATTTCTGGTTTTCTAGAGAAGGAAGAAAGGAACCAGAGATTACTGGGCAAATGATAGAATTGGCCAGTAGTGCAAGAATCAAGATGTTCATGTGGAAACTTACATAAAAACATAGACCACATGGTCTTTATCTGCTTTCATTTTTCTATCGTCTGCCTAACCAATACCATCTACTATTCCCGCATCTCCCTTAGAGATCCAACGTACTAGTATCAAGCTTTTGGGAATTTAGATACACTTTGTCTCCACCACCTCCATTGGGAGGCTATTCAAATCATTCACCTCCATTTCCATGAAAACATATTTTCTAAGATTGCTTCTGAATTTATCTCCTTTTACCTTCATCCAATGCCCCCTCATTCCAAAGTTTCCTTTCAATTGAAAGAGACTCACCTGAAGAGATGCTGAGTGAGGATCTGCTAAGGGGAAGAAAAACACCATTGGAATATCTTACCTGCTCATATTCAAACTTGGGGAAAGGTAAAACTTGGGCTTCAGTAGGTTATTTCATTGTCCTTCTGTTTTCGTTTTAGACCAGCAAAATCAGTTTAGGCAATAGTGTAGCCTTTAAAGTCTCTGTTAGGGTTTTTATATAAAAAGTGTTTAGTCTAGATTAGTATTTTAGGTTGCATTTCAGCGCATAAGATAAGATCAGATTAGGGTTTAGACAACAGTTGAGGAAAGTCTTTATTTAGTGTTTAATTTTCACCCACCCTCCCCAGCTCTCAACTATCCCTTGCCTGATCTCTGATTTATAGGTCCTTGAACCAATTAAAAGGCTAAAAGTGTAATTAGCTAATCTCTATTAGCTAGTAATTAGCTATTAAGAAGTAGTCTAAGAAATCCTGGGAGGGTAACCTAAAAATTATAGCATTACAAAACAACAACAAAAAATTAAACACTACCTAACCTAACATAAAACTAGCAATCTTAGGGGACCTTTGTGTACATTTTGCAACTCTCATAGCAACTTAACAAAGAAATCACCAATATTAAGATGCATGCAGCAGTCCAACAGCAAAATGGGGGCTATCCAGTCTTTTGCACTGTGTTTCACATGTTTGATTATCTCCCAGTTGGTGAGAGGTCTTATGTGTATGCTCAGGACAAAGAGCTCCTAGCACTCAGGGAACGGGCCCGATCTCTTGAGGCTAGAGTAGCAGACTTGGAGGAGTTGAGGGGAGACAGAGAGGTATATAGAGGAGACCTACAGGGATGTTGCAGAAAAGTCCCACCTCCAGTCTGGCAGCCTTTGTACTCTGAGGAGGGAGGTCTTCTTAAAGGAGAGCATCACCCTGGTGAAGTAGAAGGTGATCCTGTAGCCAGGACCTGCCCACCAGGGGATACATTGTCCTCTTGCATTGAGGATGTCTCCAGAGGCTTCTGCCCAGGAGGGAAGGTTTAGGATGGCTGTTATAGTGGGAATTTCGGTTATTAGGCATGTAAATAGCTGGGTGGCTGGTGAATGTGAGGATCTCTTGGTCACTTGCCTGCCTGATGTGAATGTGGTGGACCTCGCGCATCAACTAGATAAGATTTTAGACAGTGCTGAGGAAGAGTCTTCTATCTTGGTACATGTGGGTACCAGCAACATAGGTAAATGTGGTAGAAAAGTTCTGGAAGTCAAATTTAGGTTCTTAGTAGGAAGTTAAAATCCAGACTCTCCAGGGTAGCATTTTTGGAAGTGCTTGTTGTTCCGCGCACAAGGCCCAAGAGACAGATAGAGCTCTGGAGTCTCAGTGCATGGATGAGGCGATGGTGCAGGGAGGAGGGTTTTAGATTTGTTAGGAACTGGGTGATATACTAGGGAAGGGGGAACCAATTCCACAAAGATGGCTCCACCTTAACCAGGATGGAACCAGGCTGCTGGTGTTGGTTTTTAAAAAGGAGATACAACAGATTTTTAAACTAGAAACTGGAGAAAGGCTGACAGTTGCTCAAAAGAGCATGATTTGGAACAAAGTATCTTTATTTTTTTTATCCAAGATATTTTATTAGAGAATATAATTAGAAAAACAGTAGATGCTCAACAATCTTAACAACATAGTTGAACTAAGTATATAAAGAGCATAAGAAAGCAAATTGTTACATTAAATACTACAAAATACAAAAGTTGGAACCGCAGTGCATTAAAAAAAAAAAAAAAAGAGGTGGGGGAGGGGTAAAAACTAATTATACCACTATACCATTTTCTCCGCAGAAAGAGATAATGGTTACTGCGGATGGGCAGACTAGATAGGCCATTTAGCCTTTATCTGATGACATGTTTCTATTCTACCCTTCTCCATACTCTTTAGCTCCTCCTTCTACTCACTGCTGGGGACATCAACCCCAATCCTGGCCCTCCTCATCAATCCTCACTCTACTCATGCAGATCACAGCACAACTGCTTTTAAATGTTCTCCTGGTGGTGGCAGATGAGGTCAGAAACCACCACCAAAGCTCCAATCTCTCACCAGGGAGATATGAGGGAAAGCAGCCTCTTCTACCAGGTCTCGGGTCCTGTTTTAAATGTTCTCTCAGCAGCAGCGGATGACACAGACGGCACTGAAATAGCTCTAATTTCTCACCAGGGTAGGTGCGACGATGGCAGTGCAGGTGAGATGCAGTAAGATAGGATGGGGAGGGATGATATGGAGAAACTGTTGAACACTTAAAACTGTGAAGAAGGTGGGTGATAGAAGGGATGGTGAGTTCAAAAAATGGACAATGTGGACTTGAGGAATGCCGTGGTTTGGGGTGGAGGGGGGAGATTGGATAAGGTCAGTTAAAAGAGAAGAAGGTGTAATAGAGCCATAGACTAGAAGAGGGAAATGATACCTAAATGAGATTGATCAAGGTGGTTTGGGTATTACCTTGGGGAGTGATAGGAGTCTGTATGTGGATTGCAAGGTCTGCTATGTAAGGAACATGGATATGGTTGAGAGGTAACTTTGAGTTAGCACTGATAAGGGTAAGGGAGAAGGGAATGGATCTCAAACTACTTGTGGTTAGCTATTTAAAGTAGTGGTTAGTGGAGATTGAGAGCTGGATGCACTAAACCCTCTGGGTACTGAAGGTCACTAAACCAGTTTGACTAATTTAGCGACTTTTGGAATTTTCTGACCAGATGTTGAAAATGGCTCACTGTGTGGTTTTCTGTACAGTCGTACATTCTCCGATTCTGGCATGGAAATGATCTCATTACTATTAAAATGAGGTCATTAATATTAAAACAAGTCATCCAATCGATGGTCTAACATTGCAAGCCATAATTGGATCGGTTATGGGTACTGGATTATGCAAATTCACTGACTGCGTGCAAAACTTAGTGTGTATCATGGTGAAGTGATACATTTTTTTGATGACAAGGTGGAGGAGGTTGCAGACCTCATCAAAAAATGTTCTGATACCATCAAGTTGCTATCCTGGTCCACTCCTGGCTCACCCTGCACATCTAGGAGGCTTACTAATGGAGGGCAGCAGAGAGCCCACCATTCTCAATGGCATAGGTATCCTTCACCCTCTCAACTACCCCAGAACAACCAGGAATCTCGCTACCATCCAAGACAGCACAGATCCCAAAAGTCCCAAATGATTCCCCTGTCAAAATCTGTGGCGAGCTTTCGACTGGCTCCAGGAAAGCATAGTTGCAATCCTAGTAACTGTTCCAGGCATCCTTCCTAAGCAAGTTGGCTCCTTATAACCTCCGCTGGATGGATTCTCAAAATATTATCCAGATAGGTTACACCCTACATTTGGAAACTGTTCCTCCAAATTGCACTCCAAGAGCACCAAAGTTCAGCTCTCAGCACCAGAAACTAGTTAGAAAAATTATCTTCCCTCTTAGAGGCCAGTGTGGTGATATTACTGTGGGGGCTGGAGTTATTCATGATTTTATGGTATTCGCGAGGAGGCTGTATACCTAACCCCTATGAATATGGAGGGGGTACTATAATTTCTGATGTAGCTTTTTTCTAGTGTTGGGAACTGCTTAAAAATCACAAACAGTAACTAAAAAGTAATCTTTCCAGTTTTACACAGGAGGACTTCTGCTTGCCATATATGGTTGTGAAGTAATCACACAGTTGGAAAATGTCTTTCAAAATAATAATTTTAGGAAAAGCAATCACAGTCAAACTGCTTGGATCAGATGCAGTTCTTCACAAATCACATTAAATTCATATTTCTTTTGAGGAACGAGGGATGGTGGGCATTTTAACTTTGAGACTGTCCCTTTGGGCTACTGTATTTTGATTGACCTATTACTGATCCATTTAATGTCATTTTTAAGTCTATTAAAATGTGTACCTATTCTGCACTGATCCATTTTCACCCTTTTTTTTTTAACTTCTACTTCTAGTGTCGTGATGTGAGAACAAGAGAAGTTGGCATTCAGGAGATCCACCACAAAGTCAGACCATACCAGGTGTGGTGCAAAGGACAGGGAGTGTTTAAGTCAGTTATTTCCTGCTGGGGGGGTTTGTATCCTTTGATATTTATGCTTACTAATAGGTGATGGAAAAGTTAAAGCATGAAAACACAAATTGATTCTGGGAAAGTCCAAATCAGTAACCACACAATTAAAACTGTCATGCATTAAAAACAGATTCACTTTATTTGTTGATTGTATTTTTGCAGTTATTTTTACTAGCTAGTATTAGCTTTATGCTAGTACAACTTTCAAGTGTACACTATTTTATGCTGATGCATGCTAAACAGTAGTTTGGCTTTTGTTTGCTTTGGCTTTATTTTTCATTGCTCTAGATCAGGGGTGTCGAAATCAATCACATTAAGGGGCCAAAATCTAAAACACAGGCTAAGTGGTGGGTCAGAACCGCCCAATCTCCACCCCAGACCCTGCCCCCATAACAATACTAATTGTAATACCATTTTCTCCATTCATTTTTCACATATACACACACTATAATCTTATTAACACCACACAATAGTTAAACACAAAATTAAACTACACAAAGCACACAACTGCTACACAAATGCTTCTCAACAGTCATTCCTACCAGAACACAGATATCTCCTATGCAAATACGGGACCAAAAACTAAAAGTACTGATATATATATATATATCTACTATAATAAAACACTAAGTGCGCATGCGCACTCCAATCTGCGTGTTCCTTGATCCGTATGTCCGTGGCATGCAGGAGTGCGCATGCGCGCTTAGGGTTCTATTAGCATGGGAGGAAAAATGGCACCACACTCGTGGACCCCAAGGTAATGTTCTGGCTGAAGTTATTTTTAAGTTCAAAGCCGCCGCCGCAGCTCCTCTCACGAGCTGCACCTGCGTCGGAGAAGGCTTCCGACGCAGGCGGGGATCGTGAGAGGAGCCGCGGCGGCGGCTTTGAACTTAAAAATAACTTCGGCCAGAACTAAGGGAGTCATGGCTCCAGAGGCCCCAGTTGTAATGGTTAGCAACAGAACATCGGGCATTGCTCGCGATCCCAGCCGCTTCTCACACCCACTAGCCCGCAAAACAGCTTCCCACGAGGAAATAAGAAAACGGTCCCACGCTCACGGACCCCAAGGTATAAGCTGCGAGTCCCCAGGACTGTCTTCTGCAGCAGTGATGTGGCAATTGCGGGGTTAAGCGCCCACGTTTCAGCGCTGATTTGAATGGAGATGTGGTGAAGCGTTTACAGCTTCTGCCGGCAGTGCCGGAGCTTGGGCCTGTCTCCCTCAACTCATCTATCTATATGTACCATCTCCTCCCTCTTTCTTCTTATCTCTTCCCTGCCACACCCATTGCTGTGCATCATCTCCCTGTCTCCACTTCTCCTCTACAGCCAACTCCAGGCTCCGTCCCTTCTACCTTGCTGTACCATATGCCTGGAATAAACTGCTTGACTCGATACGTCGATCTCCGTCTCTGGTAGTATTCAAATCCAGACTCAAAGCCCATGTCTACTCTGGTTCCACATTCCAACCCACCTTCTAAGCACCAGTATCTGTCTTATCATTCCCTCTGTAATTCACACACCTGAGCACAGTGTATTGATGCACCTTCTTGTCCAGTTTGTCTGTCTTGACTAGATTGTAAGCTCTTTGGAGAAGGGATTGTCTCTTCTGTGTTTTGATGTACAACGTTGCATATGTCTAGTAGTGCTTTAGAAATGATTAGTAGTAGCAGATCACAATGTAACTTCCCCAGCTTGTTTATATAATTCAGCTGAAATTGCTGTTTAATAGTGGATTTTGCGTTATATAATATTACAGCATTTGATGTGGCCATGAAATTGAATCCTCTTTAATCTTGATCAGTGGTTGTGTAATCAGATTGTTCTGCTTTTTCTTTTATTTTTATTAAAGGTTGAATTAATTAGAAGAGATTATGTAGCCAATGGTGGTTGGGAGACTTTCCTGTCCTATGAAGATCCTGAACAAGACATCCTGATTGGCCTGCTGCGTTTGCGGAAGTGCTCAGAAGAATCTTTCAGACCTGAGCTGAAGGGTGGTGTTTCCATTGTTCGAGAGCTCCACGTTTATGGAAGTGTGGTTCCAGTTAGCAGTCGTGACCCTTCCAAATTTCAGCATCAGGTACTTTAACTGATATTGATATATCTTGGCCTCCAATTTAGCATAGACAATCCTTAAGTTGGAGGTTGCTAAAAGTTAAGTTACCATAGTGAAACTGTATAATTAAAAAAGACAAATCAATATTTCTTCCTAGAAGAATATAATTTGAAATAAGAGTATCGTTTATAAAATGAAGTACAGCTATTTAAAATTCATTTGCTACTAAGCTAAAGCCATTGCTAATATAACTGGTCTCAAAATAATCACGTTGAACTTTTTAAAACTAATGAGAATACATAAATAAAATTGAATAAAGGAGATTTTAAAATATAATAAAGTAATGCTGTTTGAATTTGTGTAATATGTCTGCATGGTAAAACTGCCTTGAACTAGATCTTGTAAATAGGCTTTCAAGCTTAATAGACTAGCTTACAAATAATAATAATAATTTGTTTTAGTTATTTATAAATTTTCCAATCATTACATTACAAACATAATGAATAAAGAAAAAAGGAAGTTAATACAATAACATAAAAGAAAACACATCATTTCAAAATTACCTTTCAAGCCCACATTAATGAGGAGCTATACCGAAATTCCAGGAAAATAATAATAAATAAAAAAATTGAGTGAAATCGGAGTCCATAAATAGACCCAGATTCAATCAAAAATATCTAGGGCCAAATTAGATTTGGTCCTCTAAAATCTGTTATATGTAAACAGTAATTATTTCATTTCCCTAGCCAGCTGAAATTGTTGCAACTGAATTGAATCCCAGAATAAGAATTCCATATCATGCGATTTAACTAGACATTTACATGGAAATTTTTAGTAGAAAGATGCCTCCAGGGCACTAATAATAATTTATTTTTATATACCGCCTAACCAGCAGTTCATAGCGGTTAGGTACTCTGCATACAATCCTATATAATAAAAGGCTAGCCACGCATGCGCACGCCTATCGGCGTGCTTCCGTGATCAGTAGGTGTGTGGCCGCAGGAATGCGCATGCGCGAATCCCCAGCACCTACCTACACTCGCCGGAAGGACTGGACCCCAGCGCTGGACATCCTGCTCTCCTGTCTGCTCCTCTCACGAGCCGCACCAGCGTCAGAGAAGGCTTCCGACACTGGCGGGGATCGAGAGGAGCCACGGCGACACCTCAAGGGGCGGGAAGGGAAGCACCGAAAAAAGATTCCAGCCGCTACTTTCTTCGTGGTCCCCACTCAATTGACATCCATACAAATCAATAAGATGCGGAAGCTGGGCCCGTGTAGATTGTGATCGCCTCATGTCTGCTTTACCCCCTCCCCCCAAACATCAGCAGGGTAGGCTGCATCCGTCAGACGGGTTGTGCTAATCAGAGGTTGTTGACAGGAGTCTCGGGTTAAGCCGGGCGCCAGCTGCACCCGGCCCGATTCGGATGGCAGCGCTGTATGCCTGCACCAAGTGTAACCAGCGCTTCCCGTTCGAAGGGGCAGCAGCTGTGCAAGGTGAAACCCGGCAGATAGGGGCCAAGCTCAGTCTGTGCAGCCTCCCGGTCTCAGGGGTGACTTTTCCCTGGATCTCCCAGCACAGGGCTCAGATTCGCTGGGGGAAATCCAATTAGTTGCATCGTTAGAATCACTGAGGAGGCGGTCGCTTGCACGAGATCAGTACGAGATTTAGAAACCGAAGTCCCAGGCCCTTAAGGTGATTCAGCCCCAGGGCCAGAAGAAGACAGGGAGAGAAGTGGCTTGCCCCACTGGGGGGGGGGGAGAAGGGATTTTGGATTTAATGCTGGCGCCTACACTAGGAACTTCCCAGCTCATGTAGCAGAAACAAAATGAGATTTGGGAACCTTGACTTCTGATTCTCAGCCTGTTTTTCCTAACTGGGGCACGAGGAAGCTAACAGATGCAGTGAGGAAAGAGTTAAAAGGGGGCTTGGAACAAGGTCATACATACACACAAATAAGTAAATAAAAATCCGGTGAATTTGAGACATAAAGAAATAAAGACAGACAGACAGAAAGCAGCCAAGGAAAGAGAGAGAAAGACAAACACACACATCTATTCTAGCACCCGTTAATGTAACGGGCTTAAAGACTAGTATAATAATAACATCATACATAATAAAATTCTAAGTAACTAATACAAGCATTAAAATTAATGAATAAGGAAAACACAATATGAACTAAAATAAGTATAGATAAAAGATTAAAAGTACATTATAACTACATAATAATATGAAAATCAATAATTATATTGTTTAAATAAGTGGGTTTTAAGATCTTTTCGAAACTGATAGTAAGTAAGAAATGGAGAAATAAGAAAATTCAAACATGAATTCATTAATCCTGCTTGGAATGCTAAGGTCCTATCCAGAAATCTTTTGTAATGACATGCATTTGCTGAAGGAAAATAAAACCCACCAGATCTACGAATATTTTTTTTTTAGAAATAAAAAAAACTAAAATGAGAAACAAGGTAACCCGGTGCTAAGCCAAATAAAACTTTAAAACAAATGCATCCAAATTTAAAAAGCACTCTTGCCTCAAACAGTAGCCAGTAAAGCTTTTGATAATATACACTGATATGATCGTGTTTTTTTCAGATTAAAAATCAAATGAATAGCTGTATTTTGTATGATTTTTAGTCGGCTAGTAGTTATTTTATACGATCTCAGATAAATAACATCACAATAATCCAATATTGAAAAGATTGAAGATTAAACCAGGATTTTAAATGATATAAAATCAAAATATTTCCTAATAGTACGCAGTTTCAAGAAAACAATAAAACATTTCTTAACCAGAGAATCTGTATGGGCCTTAAAAGATAAGGACCGATCTAAAATAATCCTTAAAATTTTCAGCGTAAGAGATATCGAATAAGATTGACTGTTTAAAAGTAAAGTTATTTCAGTAATTTTTTCATTAGGACTAGCTGGAAAGAATTTTGATTTGCCCGGATTTAATTTCAATCTAAATGTAGATGTCCAAATTTCCACTTGTGTATGAATAAAAGCTATAACTTCTGAAGTGAGTTCTGTTAAAGGGATGAGTATTGAAATGTCCTCTGCGTAAACATAAAATTTTACCTGTAAACTATGTAATAAATAACATAAAGGTGCTAGGTAAATATTAAATAAAGTTGGAGAAAGTGGTGATCCCTGAAGAACTCCACTTTCATTTACCCATCTGGTAGAGTATTGACCAGCATTGACTACCTGGTAAGACCTATTTTTCAAAAACCCTTGAAACCAGTTCCATACCCTACCTGAAATTCTGATGGAATCCAAGAATGCTAGCAATATATCATGGTTAACTAAGTCAAAATCAGTTCTCAAATCCAGTTATACAATAATTGCGCTTGAACCCGATTTGAATAGGCTATGGATATGATCGACTATTGAAGCTATAACTATTTCAGTGCTATATCCTGAGTGGAAGCCAGATTGAAAATTGTGTAAAATTTCAAATTTATCTAAATAATTCACTAATTGCACATTTACTAAACCAATCACTTTTGTAAATAAGGGAATAGAAGCAACTGGTCTGAAATTGGATGTATTAGTTGTAGTTTCTTTCGTATCCTTTATAATAGGGGTGATTAAAATCTGACCAATCTCACTTGGAAACGACCCAGCCACTAATAATGATATAATCCAATCAAAAAGTTTTGATTTTAAAATGAGCAGAGCATTTCTCATTACAATTGGAGGACAATCATCAAGTTGGCAATTCTTTTTTGCATACTTAGAAAATAAGTTAGAAAATATTGCCTAAACAGGGAAGTTGAATTGGGACCAGGATATATCTGCCCTGATTCCCTCATTTGATTGGGATGAAAAGAATTCAAAATTTGCATACATAGTTGAATCTATATGAATTCTTAAATTATGAATCTTAGCTTCAAAGTATTGAGCTAAAGCCTCTGCTGATGGTAGACTTTCTAACCTTGATCTTGTTTTAGATTCTGTATTAAAGAGATTATTAACTAATTTAAATAATTCTTTACTATTTATATTGGATTTTCCTACTTTCTGAGCATAATATTTGGTTCATTTCTCCCTAATCAAGGTTTTTTAATTCCTTATCTCTAATCTCCATATTGATTTATCTTCCACCATGCCTGATCTTCTTTCTCACTAATCTTTTTAACTCTAATAATTCATTGTCATACCATTTATTTGATGTTCTTGTTCTTTTTAAATAAATAAAGATATGTGAATAGTATGACTTAACCAAATAGCAGCAGCTATAGTCATCACACTACATATATATTATCCAGCTGGCATTTAAATCTAAAATGTAGACTGCTGCCACTGAAAATAGCCCCTTAGGCCTGGATTCTCTAAAATCGCTGTTAAAATCTTGTGGGTTGCTGAGGGGCCGGTAAAAGTCCATTTAAAAAAAAACAACACAAAAATCTCCCCCCTCTCTCTACTTGAAAAAAAAATCAGGAAGAGGGAAGTCCACTTTCTCTTGCCTTGGCCACCTGGAACCCCCCCTCACCTTTAAAGAGTGGCAGGAGGGATGCCCACTCCCTCCTGCCGCTTGGGCCCCCCGCGAACCAACAATACCCCACCCAAACCCTCATTACCCTCTCTCTTCCCCACAACTCCCCGTACCTTTTAGATGAAAATCCGTCAGAAGGGATGCCCACTCCCTCATGCTGGAAGGCCTGCCTTTTCAAAACAGTGGGCCTTCCTCTTCCTGATGCATCCTGGGGATATTCACCTTTGGTCTTGAATCCTTTGCTCCCTATTTTATGAAAAATTAATTTTAAAATTTTGATGTATAAGGCACTATGGCTCCCTGTTACCAAGCTGTGTTGGTTTTTTTTTTAATCACAGGTCGCTGCGGTAAAAGCTCCAATGCTCCTAGGAATTCTATGAGCATCAGAGCTTTTACTGCCTCGATCTGCGATAAAAACTTTTATGCAGCTTGATAAAAGGGAGCCTATATGATGATGATCTTCTTTCTATTGCTAATTCTCTTAAATTATATCATCCTACCAGAGCTTTATTCTCTTCCAATAAAGATTTTGACAGATTAGACTTGAATCTTGAGGGACATTTTCATGGCCCAATTATGTAGAATGCTTTACTTCAGGTGAGCAAACAGAACACCTCGCCTTCAGAGAAGAGCAGTCAAACAAAAAAGGCATCTTTATTCACCAAATATGGTCCTAACAAGGATCCCTGTTTCGGTGTATGGGAACGCCCTTCCTCAGGGGACACTGAAAGAGATATCGCTGAAATCCACTGAACACGTGAGTGGTGGGTAGCAGCATAAAACAGCTTCATTTTACTTCACTTTCAGTGAAGCTGTTTATGCTGCTACTCACCACTTATGTGTTCAGTGGATTTCAGCGATATCAAAGAAACAGGGATCTTTGTTGAGCCTATATTTGGTGAATAAAGATGGTATTACCGGTTGAAAAGACACCACCTTTTTTGTTTGAATGCTTTACTTCAACATCTATGATCAGTATCATCACTTTTTTCTTTAGGGAAACAATTTGAAAGCATATTTCATTTAATTTATTACACTATTTCTTCCAGCAAGCTTTATCCCAGGACAAGCAGGCAGGTATTCTCACTAGTGGGTGATGTCATCAGACAGAGCCCCGGTACGGACGTCTCACAAGCACGTGTTGCTTGTAGAAACTTAAAGTTTCTAGATGCCCGCACCGCGCATGCGCCGGTGCCTTCCTACCCGGAGATCCGGGCGTGTCTCCTCAGTTCTTTCTTTTCCGCGGAGCTGAGAAGTTCAACTTCTTCATGCGCTAGCTGAATTCAGTTAAATTTGCCTTCCTTGTCCGCGTTTTCGTTTTCTTTTAATTACAGTTAACAGTTCTTTTCTTTTTCAGTAAAAAAAAAAAAAAAAAAAAAAGAAGATTATTTCCTCCGGCAGGTCGAACGGGCCGGCCACGTGGCTCAGGCCCACTGGCTTCGACCTAGCGGCGGAGATTTTCCGGCCTATGTCCCGGCCAATCACCGGGTTTAAAAAGTGCAGCAAGTGCCAACGCGCGATTTCACTCACGGACCCTCACTGGCGCTGTTTGCAGTGTTTGGGCCCTGACCACATCCCGAAATCGTGCGGGCCTTGCTCTACCCTTACGGCACGCTCATTCAAGCGGCGTTGCCTATTGTGGGAATCGATGTTCAAGATGGACGCAGCTAAGGATCCCTCAGCCTCCACTTCATCTGATACCTCCCCGGTTCGGGCGAAACCGGCATCGACCACTCCTGCATCGAGTGTGGTGAAACCGGCATCGCTCACCCCGACACCATCCACGAGCTCGACGTCGGTGCCTGCCCCGGTCTCCTCGGTTCAGGTACCTCTTCCTTCCACAGTGCCAACAATGGTCATCAAAGTGCCGAAAGCTACTAAGCAGAAGCACTCGGCCTCGAAGGAGCGCGATGTCCGTGCAGGAGGACCCCCTTTCGGTGCGGATCCCTCCTTATCGGCTTCGCTACGGTCCGTGCTGGAAGCTCAATTCGTTGAGCTCATGCAGACCATCGGACCCGGGCTCATCGCTGCCATACAGGGTGACCTCCCGGTACCGGTCCAAAGGGGCGGTCCGCCCCCTCCCCCTCCCCCACACCGTTCGACCTCGACAACCGACGAGGACGAACGGGGGAGGGCGGCGATGCCCACGCGGCAAGCCTCGCTTACCGATATGCCGCCATTAGAACCCATTACGCCTCCGCGCCAACATGGGACCAGACCTCCGATCGATACTCGAAGCCCTGGGCATAGTCAGGAAGAGTTCTTCCGTACTCCTTACCAGACTTGGGTAGCATCGCAAGAACCCGCATCGCAAACCCAGTTGCGATCCACTGCTTCCAGCCCTATCCACTTGGGGGCCTCGGGAGACCATGCGATGCACAGACGATCCCGATCCCCGTCCCGCCACCGAGACGGGCACCGATCGAGACACTCATCCTGGCACTCCTCACGCCATTCGGAGGTGTCACCGCAGAAAAAACTGCAACGTAGGGGATACTCCTCATCAGAGGTGTCCCCCCCGAGGGGCCCGGAGTACGAGGAGACACTGGTGCCCGATTCTCCTTGTCACTCCCCGATGTCCACGGACCTGGAGGCCTCCTCCTCCTCCAGCCCGTCCCACAGACCGACGCTGGCGGAACAATTGTCCTTCTCATCATTCCTCCGACAAATGGCGGAGGATCTGGATGTGACCCTTGACACGGGCTCCCGATACTCCAAAGAGTATCTGGACACCATGCATTTACCTAACCCTCCAACGGAGTCGCTTCGGCTCCCCTTGCATAAATTACTGGACCAGACCTTCATGCAGTGCTTCGAAACGCCGTATTCCATACCGGCGATCCCCAGCAAACTCGATGCTCGATACCGCATCGTGCACCATAAAGGGTTCGAGGGCCCTCAACTCTCCCACCAATCCCTACTGGTCGAGTCCTCCCTTAAACGCTCTCATCCCTCCCAGGTCTACGCCTCTGTACCGCCGGGCCGAGAGGGGAGAACGATGGACAAATTTGGTAGAAAATTCTACCAAAACTCCATGATGGCGTCACGGGTGCTAAACTACAACTTCTTTTTCTCTTCCTATCTGGAGTTCTTCTTGCCGGTGCTCCGCAAGTTCACTCCATTCATAGACAACCAAGCTCGATTCGAGTTCGAGGAAGTGGTAGCCTCCCTCTCCCAATTACGCCTCCAGCTGATGCAATCCTCCTTCGATGCATTCGAACTCTCGGCACGCGCCGCCGCAAGCGCGGTAGCTATGCGTCGCCTGGCATGGCTCCGTACTATCGATATGGATCCCAACCTACAGGACAGACTCGCCAACGTACCATGTGCTGGAGCTGACCTGTTCGATGAGTCTATCGAAACTGTTACCAAGAAGCTGTCGGATCATGAAAAATCCTTTCAATCCATCCTGCGGCCCAAACCCAAACCTCAACAGTCTCGACCTTCCAGGCCACCCCTGATTTACCAGCGGCGTTACATGCCCAGACAAACGCCTGCTGCGAGACAGCCTGCGAAGAGACAACCTCCCCAGAAGTCTCAGCAAAAACCTCAGCCACCGGCGGTACCTAAGGCTCCCCAGCCCTTTTGACGCCCCCCCCGGGAGCATAACCTCGGCCTCTCCCATAGGGGGCCGCCTCCATCTTTTTTACCATCGATGGGAGGCCATAACCACGGACCTATGGGTCCTCACCATCATAAGAGAAGGATACTCTCTTCAATTCCACCGGGTCCCCCCGGACCATCCTCCAAGAGAGTATCCTTCAAGCTCGACGCAGACCGCCCTGCTTCTTCAGGAAGTCCAAACCTTACTTCAGCTTCGGGCTGTCGAGCCGGTCCCGTCAGACCAATTGAACCGAGGGTTTTACTCCCGGTACTTCCTCGTCCCGAAGAAAACGGGCGACCTGCGACCCATTTTAGACCTTCGAGCCCTCAACAAGTCCCTGGTCAAAGAGAAGTTTCGCATGTTGACTTTGGCTTCTCTATACCCCCTCCTCGAGCAGAACGACTGGTTATGCTCCCTGGATCTCAAGGAGGCCTACACTCACATCCCCATTCACCCGGCCCTCCCGAAAGTTCCTCAGATTTCGGGTGGGAAATCTGCACCTACAGTATCGAGTGCTACCATTCGGCCTATCTTCGTCCCCCAGAGTCTTCACAAAGTGCCTGGTGGTAGTGGCCGCAGCACTCCGGGACAGGGGTCTACAGGTATTCCCATACCTCGACGACTGGCTCATCAAGGCCCCGTCAGCCCCAGAGGTCACTTCGGCGGCCTTGGCTACAACCTACTTCCTCCAGAATTTGGGCTTCGAGATCAACTTCTCCAAGTCTCATCTACAACCCACCCAGTCCCTCCCCTTCATCGGAGCGGTCCTGGACACCACCCGACTCCGAGCATTCCTGCCTCGGCAACGCATGGAGTCTCTTCTTCATCTCAGCCAGTCGGTGTCTACTCGCCAAACCCTACCGGCGAGACAACTGATGGTGCTCCTGGGCCATATGGCCTCCACAGTACATGTGACACCCTTTGCCAGACTCCACCTCAGGATCCCCCAGTGGACCCTGGCATCACAGTGGAATCAAACGTCCGATCCACTATCCAAACGCATCTTAGTCACACCTGCTCTTCGGCAGTCTCTACTTTGGTGGATGACCTCTTCGAATCTATCCAGAGGTTTGCTGATGCACTCTCCCCCCCATCAGAAAGTTCTCACAACCGATTCGTCGAACTACGCATGGGGGGCCCACCTGGAGGGTCTCCGCACCCAAGGATTCTGGACCAGTGCGGAAAGACTACACCAAATCAATCTACTGGAACTCAGAGCCATCTTCAATGCGCTCCAAGCTTTCCAACACCTACTCCACGACATGGTAATCCTCATTCGCACAGACAATCAGGCCGCCATGTATTATATCAACAAGCAAGGAGGCACGGGCTCGGCCCTCCTTTGCCAGGAAGCTCTACGAGTCTGGGACTGGGCGGTGCGCCACAACACCCTACTCAGAGCAGTATACATCCAGGGGGAGAACAACGTCTTAGCAGACAAACTAAGCCGTCTGCTACAACCGCACGAATGGACTCTCCATTCCAGCCCCCTTCACCAAATCTTCACGCAATGGGGGACGCCTCAGATAGACCTCTTTGCGGCTCCCCACAACGCCAAACTGCCTCAGTTTTGCTCCAGGATCTACACTCCTCATCGCCTCGAGGCAGATGCTTTTCTACTGAACTGGGGGAAACAATTTCTATATGCGTTCCCACCATTCCCGCTGATCCAGAAGACTCTGGTCAAGCTGAAACTCGAACGGGCCACCATGATTCTAATAGCTCCTCGGTGGCCCAGACAACCTTGGTTCTCCCTCCTACTTCAACTCAGCAGCAGGGAACCAGTACCACTTCCAGTGTTTCCTTCACTGCTTACTCAACATCAAGGATCACTACTTCATCCCAACCTGCAGGCTCTCCACCTGACAGCTTGGTTCCTCTCAACGTAACCCCTCACCAATTCTCACAAGAAGTGAGGGAGGTCTTGGAAGCTTCCAGGAAGCCCGCCACTCGACAATGCTACTCCCAAAAATGGACCAGATTCTCCTCATGGTGTGTTTCTAAGTCAACGGAACCTCAGCGAGCTTCCTTATCCTCCGTGCTGGACTATCTCCTACACCTATCTCAATCTGGGCTCAAGTCCACATCCATACGAGTCCACCTGAGCGCTATTGCGGCGTTCCACCAGCCCCTACAAGGGAAACCCCTCTCGGCCCATCCGGTGGTCGCCAGATTTATGAAAGGACTCTTCCATGTTAACCCTCCTCTCAAACCACCCCCAGTAGTTTGGGACCTCAATGTAGTCCTTTCCCACCTCATGAAGCCCCCGTTTGAACCACTCAACAGGGCCCCTCTGAAGTATCTCACCTGGAAAGTGCTTTTCCTTGTAGCCCTTACGTCCGCTCGCAGAGTCAGCGAACTCCAGGCATTGATGGCGGACCCACCATTCACAGTATTCCACCATGACAAGGTGGTCCTCCGCACTCACCCGAAATTCCTGCCTAAGGTGGTCTCCGAATTTCATCTCAACCAATCCATTGTACTTCCAGTATTCTTCCCTAAGCCTCATTCTCACCACGGAGAATCGGCCCTTCACACTCTAGACTGCAAACGTGCCTTGGCTTTCTACCTGGATCGCACCAAGCCACACAGAACCACTCCTCAACTTTTTGTCTCCTTCGACCCTAACAAGTTGGGAAGACCCGTATCAAAGCGCACCATCTCTAATTGGATGGCGGCTTGTATCTCTTCCTGCTATGCCCAGGCTGGATTATCACTTCCTTGTAAGGTCACAGCCCATAAGGTCAGAGCAATGGCAGCCTCAGTAGCATTCCTCAGATCAACACCAATCGAGGAAATTTGCAAGGCTGCCACCTGGTCCTCGGTTCACACATTCACCTCACATTATTGTCTGGATACCCTCTCCAGACGGGATGGACAGTTTGGCCAAACAGTATTGAAAAATTTATTCTCTTAAGTCGCCAACTCCCCCTCCATCCCACTGAGGTTAGCTTGGAGGTCACCCACTAGTGAGAATACCTGCCTGCTTGTCCTGGGATAAAGCAATGTTACTTACCGTAACAGTTGTTATCCAGGGACAGCAGGCAGCTATTCTCACGTCCCACCCACCTCCCCTGGGTTGGCTTCTCAGGCTAGCTACCTGAACTGAGGAGACACGCCCGGATCTCCGGGTAGGAAGGCACCGGCGCATGCGCGGTGCGGGCATCTAGAAACTTTAAGTTTCTACAAGCAACACGTGCTTGTGAGACGTCCGTACCGGGGCTCTGTCTGATGACATCACCCACTAGTGAGAATAGCTGCCTGCTGTCCCTGGATAACAACTGTTACGGTAAGTAACATTGCTTTTTCTGCATATTAACCTCTATTAGTTTACTGTAGTTTGTGCAGCAGTTAGTTTTGTTTATTTTAAGAGTTCTTGAGTTGGTGGTTTTGTTACATAGTAAACTAGTAGATGACAGCAGATAAAGACCCGAATGGTCCATCCATTCTGCCCAACCTGATTCAATTTAAATTTTTTTTTTTTCTTAGCTATTTCTGGGCAAGAATCCAAAACTCTACCCGATACTGTGCTTGGGTTCCTACTGCTGAAATTTCCGTTAAAACCTACTCCAGCCCATCTACACCCTCCCAGCCACTGAAGCCCTCCCCAGCCCATCCCCCACCAAACAGCCATACACAGACACAGATCGTGCAAGTCTGCCCAGTACTGGCCTTAGTTCAATATTTAATATTATTTTCTGATTATAGATCCTCTGTGTTCATCCCACGCTTCTTTGAACTCAGTCACAGTTTTACTCTCCACTACCTCTCTCGGGAGCGCATTCCAGGCATCCACCACCCTCTCCGTAAAATAGAATTTCCTAACATTGCCTTTGAATCTACCATCCCTCAGCCTCAAATTATATCCTCTGGTTTTACCATTTTCCTTTCTCTGGAAAAGATTTTGTTCTACCCTTTAAGTATTTGAACGTCTGAATCATATCTCCCCTGTCCCTACTTTCCTCTAGGGTATACATATTCAGGGCTTCCAGTCTCTCCTCATACGTCTTCTGGCGCAAGCCTCCTATCATTTTCATTGCCCTCCTCTGGACCGCTTCAAGTCTTCTTATGTCCTTCGCCAGATACGGTTTCCAAAACTGAACACAATACTCCAAGTGGGGCCTTACCAATGACCTGAACAGGGGCATCAACACCTTCCTTCTACTGGCTACACCTCTCTTTATACAGCCCAGCATCCTTCTGGCAGCAGCCACTGCCTTGTCACACTGTTTTTTCACCTTTAGATCTTCGGATACTATCACCCCAAGGTCCCTCTCCCCGTCCGTGCATATCAGCTTCTCACCTCCCAGCATATACGGTTCCTTCCGATTATTAATCCCCAAATGCATTACTCTGCATTTCTTTGCATTGAATTTTAGTTGCCAGGTATTAGACCATTCCTCTAGCTTTTGCAGATCCTTTTTCATATTTTCCACTCCCTCTTCGGTGTCTACTCTGTTACAAATCTTGGTATCATCTGCAAAAAGGCACACTTTTCCTTCTAACCCTTCAGCAATGTCACTCACAAACATATTGAACAGGATCGGCCCCAGCACTGAACCCTGAGGGACTCCACTACTCGCCTTTCTTTCCTCCGAGCGACTTCCATTAACCACCACCCTCTGGCGTCTGTCCAACAACCGGTTTCTAACCCAGTTCACCACTTTGGGTCCTAACTTCAGCCCTTCAAGTTTGTTCAATAGTCTCCTATGAGGAACTATATCAAAGGCTTTGCTGAAATCTAAGTAATGTAAGTTTATTTTATGCATTTTTTTTGACTGTGTATGTTAGCCGGTCAAATTTGTAGATGAGCAGGATATAAGATTTTATAAATAAGTTGTGTGGTGTAACCAAAAATCAGCTAATGATGATCCAAACAGGAGATTTTTGGAAAAATAACTTTCTGGCAACTATGCTGATTACAAAAAAATAACCCATGCAACTTTTCACCAATCCAACAGGATAAGGGTTAAAATTCAAACTTAGCTCTTAGATGTAGAGACTACCCACGGTGAGTGTTCTCCAGTATATCAGAAGTATGATGGTAAAGTAACCTACAAATACTAAGGTTACTATAAGGTCTAGACTGGAGACCAGGTTTTGCAGAGGTGGAGAAAGTGCTGAAAAGCTGATATTTCCTAATTCCTTGGTGCTTACCCCCAAGGAAGTACAGATGGCTAGTACAGCCCAGCCAAAGAAAAAAAAAAACTATGGTCTTTTGTCTTAGCCATAGGGAGACTATCGCCCACCTGGACAATCGGAAGAAATCGACCAGGTCCTGGAGGCCGAACTGAGGTAGTTCTGCAAAAGCGGAAGCGAGGTGGTGATGGGGGACTTCAACTACCCGGGAATAGACTGGAGCATCGGGCACTCAAGCTGTACGAGAGAGACCAAATTCATGGAAGTCACGAGGGACTGTTTCATGGAACAGCTGGTCACGGAACCAACACGGGAAGATGCCACTCTTGACCTAATCTTCAACGGACTAGGGGGACCCGCTAAGGAGGTGGCGGTACTAGCCCCACTAGGAAACAGCGATCACAACACGATCCAGTACAGGCTAGAAATTGGACCATCAAAGGTGAAAAGAATCAAAACGACAGCACTCAACTTCAAAAAAGGGAATTATGATGCCATGAGGAAAATGGTGGGAAAGAAACTCATCGATACCACAAGGAAGATAGAGTCCGTAGAAAAGGCCTGGTCCCTACTCAAGGGCACGGTGCACGAAGCACAGAACCTGTGCGTCCCCAAGTTCAGGAAAGGGTGCAAGAAAAATAGAACAAAAAACCCAGTGTGGATAACAAATGCAGTGAAAAAGGCAATAAGCGATAAGAAGGCATCATTCAAACAATGGAAAAAGGACCAGACAGAAGACAACCAATAGGAGCATAAAAGACACCAAAAAAGGAGTGTCACCGAGTGGTTAGGAAAGCAAAAAGAGAATATGAAGAAAGACTGGCAGGGGAAGCAACAAACTTCAAATCATTCTTCAGTATGTCAAGGGGAAGCAACCAGCTAGGGAGGAAGTAGGACCCTTGGATGATGGAGACAGAAAGAGAGTGGTAAAAGAGGAAAAGGAGATAGCGGACAGGTTAAATGAGTTCTTCACATCAGTTTTCACAATGGAGGACACAACCAACATTCCGGAACCCGAGGAGATCGGAAAAGGAGATCAGGATGAAAATTTGGTCCAACTAGAGGTGAGCAAGGTGGATGTCCTCAGACAGATGGAGGATGGCAGTTTGAGTGCAGAGCTCCTCTCACTGGACAATCTGCCTGCTTTTAAATATCAGCAGCAGTGGGAGATCAATTGCTTTTACACCTAAGCAGCAACGGGACCAACCCACCAAAAACCCACAGTCCCGGTCCTGCAAAAATATGAGCTCCACCCTCCCTGCAGTTCGCTAGGAAAATCAACTGCTTTTACACCTAAGCAGCAGCAGGACCAGCCACCACTACCAAGAGCCCTTTGCCCCGATCCAGCCAGGCATGTGAGCTCCTCCCTCTGCAGTCCATTGGAGAGATCAATCTACCTGCTTTTAAATATCAGCAACAGTGGGAAATCAACTGCTTTTACACCTCAGCAGCAGCGGAACTATCCGCAACTACCAAGAGCACACAGACCCGATCCAGCCAAGAGTGTGAGCTCCACCTCCCCCTGCAGTCCACTAGGAAGATCAACTGTTTTTTACACCTAAGCAGCAACAGGACCAGCCACCACTACCGAGAGCCCTTTGCCCTGATCCAGCCAAACAAGTAAGCTCTTCCCCCAGCATTCCATTGGAAAAATCAATATGCTTGCTTTTAAATATTATCAGAAGTAGGAGATCAACTGCTTTTACACCTAAGCAGCCTATAATAGGAGCCCTTGCCCCGATCCAACCAGGCATGTGAGCTCCTCCCCCTATATCCCGTTTAAGAGATCAATCTACCTGCTTTAAATATCAGCAGCAGTAGAAAAACAACTGCTTTTACATACAAGCAGCAGTGAGACCTACCGCAACCACCAAGAGCCCACAGACCCGATCCTGCCAGGAGTGTGAACTCCTCCACCAGCAGTCCATTGGAGAGATCAATCTGCCTGCTTTTAAATATCAGCAGCAGTGGAGATCAACTGCTTTTACACCTAAGCAGCAACGAGACCAGCCACAACCACCGAGAGCACACAGACCCGATCCTACCAAGAGTGTGAACTCTTCCCCCCATGCAATCCGCTAAGAAGATCGACTGTCGGCTCTGGGCGGCTTTCCCGCAGAGGAGAGAATCCTGCATTCACCGTGGGCCTCATCTGGGGCAGCCTCCTTGGAGCGGCTGGGGCACGGGCAGTGTGTCTGGGAGGGAATGCATGGATGGGAGAACATCGCAGGGGAGGAGACATAGGCATCCTGGGACTGTCTGCCAAGTCTCTTCCCTGAAGAAGCCCTTTCTGGAAACGTCAATCGCTCCTCCTAAACTTACTTGCTCCACTTCATCACTGACGCTGAAACCGTGGATTGAAGACAAAGTTTTATTTTATTTTTCTTTCCAGCTTATGATTTATCTTTAATCTTATTTATTGTTTTGCCTTTTGTCTTTGTTTTGTTCTATTTCTATCATTTAAATTTCTCCAGAATTCTACTGTTCAACGGTTCCCCCTTCTGCTTCTATTCCTTTCTCTCCTCTCTTCTACCTTCCAAAGTATTTAGATCAATGCTGTCTTGTTAAAATGTTTATTTTATTTTTATTTTTCCTCTAAATCTACTTTTCACTTCTCTATTACCCTCCAGGTACTTTAGTTAGATTGTGAGCCTTCAGGACAGTAAGGGAATTTTTCAAGTACCTTTCTTATTTCTAATCTTAATGTATATTTTCTGTAAACCGCTTAGAACCTAACGGATGTAGCGGTATATAAGAAATAAATTACATTACATTACATTACAGATAGACAGGCTAAAGTGCGACAAATCGCCAGGTCCGGACGGCATTCACCCAAGGGTACTCAAGGAACTAAGGAACGAAATAGCTGAGCCACTTCGACAAATATGCAACCTATCCCTAAAAACTGGAGAGATCTCAGAGGACTGGAAAATAGCAAATGTCACGCCCATCTTCAAGAAAGGCTCAAGGGGAGACCCTGGAAACTACAGGCCGGTGAGCTTGACTTCGGTCCCTGGAAAGATAATGGAAGCGCTGATTAAAGACAGCATTTGGGAACACATCAAAAACAATGGGCAACTAAAGTCGAGCCAACATGGCTTCTGCAAGGGCAGATTATGCCTCACAAACTTATTATACTTCTTTGAGGGGGTGAACAGCCAGGTGGATAGAGGGGAATCCATAGACATCATTTACCTTGACTTCCAAAAAGCCTTCGACAAGGTACCACACGAAAGACTGCTAAGGAAGCTATGGAACCACGGGGTGCAAGGGGAGGTCCACCGATGGATCAAAAACTGGCTGGCGGACAGGAAACAGAGGGTTGGAGTAAAGGGCCATTACTCAGATTGGCAAAGGGTCACGAGCGGAGTTCCACAGGGGTCGGTGCTGGGACCACTCCTGTTCAATATATTTATTAACGACCTGGAGGCGGGAACAAAATGTGAGGTTATTAAATTTGCGGATGACACTAAATTATACAGCAGGGTCATAACCATGGAGGATTGCGAAGACCTCCAAAAAGATCTGACAACGTTGGAAGAATGGGCCAAAAAGTGGCAAATGAGCTTCAACATAGGGAAATGCAAGGTCATGCATATTGGGAAAAAGAACCCGATGTTCACTTACAAGATGGGGGGATCACCGCTAGGGGTGAGCAGCCTTGAAAGAGACCTGGGAGTGATGGTGGACGCAACATTGAAGGCGTCGGCGCAGTGCGCCGCAGCCTCAAGGAAAGCGAACAAAATGTTGGGCATCATTAAGAAAGGTATCACAACCAGGACGAAGGAAGTCATCCTGCCACTGTATCGTGAAATGGTGCGCCCGCACCTGGAGTACCGTGTCCAGTACTGGTCGCCGTACCTCAAGAAAGACATGGCGGTACTTGAGAGAGTCCAGAGAAGAGCAACTAAGCTAATAAAAGGTAGGGGGGACCTCTCATATACTGACAGACTTTAAAAGCTGGGGCTTTTCTTCCTGGAAAAGCGACGACTCAGGGGAGACATGATAGAAACCTTCAAGATCATGAAGGGCATAGAAAAAGTGGATAGGGACAGATTTTTCAAACTAAGGGGAACCACAGGTACAAGGGGGCACTCGGAGAAATTTCACGATACAGTGGCAGGAAAGGTTTAGAACAAACGCCAGGAAGTTCTTTTTCACATGGAACGCGCTGCCGGAGGATGTGATAGGCAGAAGTATGCTACAGGGCTTCATAGAAGGTCTGGACAGGTACCTGGAGGACAAAGGGATTGAGGGGTACAGATAGGAGTAGAGGTAAGGTTATAGGGACAGGATTAGAGGTAAATTACAAAATTAGTCAGAGACCACTGTTCAGGCAGTGGCCTGATGGGCCGCCGCGGGAGCGGACCGCTGGGCAGGATGGACCTCTGGTCTGCCCCAGCGGAGGCAACTTCTTATGTTCTTATGAGACAAAAATTAGTTAAACACTCAGAAATTAAGAGAATCTTAGAGAAACAATCTAGGCATAGCCATTCAGTTAAGAACTATCTGGAATCCCCTTTCTTTTTTGTTTACTTTTGCCAGTTTCTCTGCCTCTTTTCCTTAATCCCATGGTTGATGATGTTATCAGACTATCAGGAAACTGGAAACAAACACTGGCAAACCAGCACCAGGTGGTAGCCATGGGTGGGTCTGGAGATGCCCAGACTCACCCACTTCCACATGTAGTGCAGAAATACTAGATCACCATCTTCTTTTTCCTCTCTCACCCCCACCTTGATGCTTCCGCTTTAAATTATGGCTACCAGCCAGCAGTAATTCACACAGACCTGCTCTGAGGCCTTCCCTCTGCTGTGATCTGCCTTCTCAAAAACAGGAAGTTGCATTAAAGAGGAGAGATCATGGCAAAGGGAGGGCCCTGGAGTGGACCTGTGTGGATCGCTGCCAGCTGACACCCATAATTTAAACTGGAAGTACCATGGCAAGGATGAGGGAGAAAAGGAGAATGGAATAGTTCTGGACCTGTGTGTAGAGAGGATAAGCTAGAAGAGAGTGGCTGCACTTGCAAGGGGAGGGAGCTGAAAGGAAAGGAGAGAGGTGCTACGCCTGTATATGTGTGTAGGAGGCTGCAGGGAAGTGAGAAATATGCTGGAGGGAAGGGAGAGATGCTGGACCTGCAAGGCGAGGATGGAGGCTGGAAGGGAGATGCTGGATCTCTAAGGGGAAATGGAGGCTAAGAGAGAGGTAATTGGACCTACAAGGGGAAAGCTGGAGAAGAGAGGTTCTATCCAAGGAGGGAGGGGTTAGAGGGGGAAGGTAGAGAGCTCTCTTTTCCATCATTAAGAGGAATCAAGTCCATTAGTAAAACTTCACATTCATTTCCATATTTACTAACTGTGATATGGAATGAACTACCTCCTCAAATTAGATCATGTTTATCTCTTCAGATCTTTTGCAAAACCTTAAAAAACACTATGTTTCTTCGCTTTTTAGGTTATATCTCAATGAATGTTAATAGATCTTTCTTTGTGATCTAATTATGCAAACCAAATTGAGTTCCTATCTTTAGGAGATGGTTTGGCATATAATACTAAGAATTAGATTAGATTAGATGCTTAACCCACACTGGGAAAAGAGCCAGATGCTGGAAGGGAGAAGGGAAGAAAGAGGGAGAGGAATGAATGGATGGAGTTAGAGAGGCAAGAGAGATATTGGTGTGGGTGGGGAAGAGAGGGGAGAAGCCAGACACAGGAAGATATACAGAAACAGGGGAGATGATGGACAGTGAAACAAAGGGGAGATGCAGTTTGGGGATGGCAGGGGTAGTGCCTACAACAAAAACAATTGGCAAAGCACTTCAGATCCCCTTTCAGAACTAACGCCAGCAACTAGCAGATTTTAAATATGAAACACATCAGTACGGGCCAAAAATTAGTTAATAGCATAAAACTTATAACTATTAAATCCCCAGGCAGGAAACTTATGGGTGACCAGCACCAAATTAGCAAACCTAAATAAGTCTTGCCCCATACATCATATGGTCCTTAAATCAAAAATCAATAATGCCAATAAGTAAACGCTCAGCATAAGTACTGAGAGGGAAAAGAAGGGACAAAAAAGCGCTTCAAAAACCCCGTCTCCTTTTAATGAATTAAAAAATATTCAAAATATTGAAAGATTTATAATGATCAAAAAATCACCAAAAACTTACCTGATTCACAGCGGGTTAGTCACAGCTCGACAGACCTCTGTTTCGATAACCATCAGGAGCTGAGACACCAAATTAGGTCCTGACTGGAGACATAGTGGAAAATAAGTCTTTTATACCGGAGATAAATAAACCCCCAAGTAGAAGAAAAAACTCCAACTGTGAACAAAATTAAACCAGCATAGGAGAAGCAAAAAAAAATAAATGGCGATCGAAGTTTTTGAAGACGCCCTGGAGATCCCGCGAGAACAATGCACTCAAGGATATCGAGATGTAAACATAACGTGAAGACGTAAGACAGAAAGTTGTTACTAAAGAAACCCTTAATGATTTAAAGGAATCCCAAAAATCTAAAACTTTATTGACAAAAAATGAGAAACGAGAATGTGGATGAAAAAATATAATAATAAAAATATACCGTATTTTTCGGTCTATAAGAAGCACCTATGTGTAAAGGAGGAAAAATCAAGAAAAAAAATTTGGTTCAGAATTTTTTTCTTGGGTTTTCCTCCTCTACACGTAGGTGTGTCTGGTGATGGGAAGCGCGCAGCCCCCCGGTACCATTTTTTAAAATGGCGGTGGTCCAGCACGGTCTCCTGCAGAGCAGTGCATAAGGCAGGAGCGCTACCTTTGCGCTTCCTGCCTGGTCCCGTGCCGCTCTGTGATTGGCTGTCATCAGTTCTCGCAAGGGATGATGAGGTAGGGGATGGAAGGATTATGATTGATGCGAATGTGGAGATACTAGTCAAGGAACTATAGGAATACAGAGAAGGGAGTTGCTGAACATGGGGGAAGATAGAGACAGAGATGGGAGATAAATGGTGTGGACATGGAGAAAGAAGAAATGGCAAATGGACAAGAGATCCTGGCCAGTGAGGTAAGAGAAGATAAAGGGAAGCAGAAAACAAAAACTGGGACCAACCTGATTTGAAAAATAAAATGAGCAGATAACAAAAGGTATAAAAAAATAATTTTATTTTCTATTTTGTGATTTTTGTTATCCTTCTCTGTGCCTTTTCTAATTCCGCTATACCTTTTTCTGAGATGTGTTTGAGCTAGTTCCTCACAAATAGTTTTCTGAGAATCTGTATTTTTCTGCGATTCAATCCTACCCCTACTCCCAGTCTTTCATCAATGAACACAGAGCAGAAATAATTAAGTAGTGTAGACTTATCCTTATCAGTTTCTGCATATTTGTCCTCTTCACCCTTGAGTGTCACAATGTCATTTTGGCACTTCTCCAATGGCTTTAATACCTAAAAAATGTCTTGTCCCCCAACTTAACTGTATTGGCTATCTTTTCTTCCATTTCCATTTTTCTTTTTCTGACAGCTTTTCCACATTTTTGCCTGTCTTCCTCTTTCCACAATGTCTTGTAAAAGGCTAACCTTTTTTTCCTGAGTGAAGTAAAACGGGTACAAGTGGATCAAAAATTACAAAGACTAGGGGACACTATGGTTACAGGAAAATACTTTTAAAACCCACAGGAGCAAATTTTTTTCACTTAGAGAATAGTTAAGCTCTGGAATGCTTTGCTGGAGGTTGTGGTAAGAGCAGATAGCGTAGCTGGTTTTAAGAAAGGTTTGGAAAATATCCTGGAGGAAAAGTCCATAGTCTGTTATTGAGAGAGATATGGGGGAAGCCCCTGCTTGCCCTGGATCGGTAGTATGGAATGTTGCTACTCCTTAGGTTTTGGCCACGTACTAGAGACCTGGATTAGCCACCATAAGAACGGTCTGACTCAGTAAGGTTATTCTTATGTTCTTAACCAATTCCTTTTTTTTTTTTTTTTTGTGAATCATTTTTATTTTTCAAAATAAATATACAAAGTATACAGATAATTATTATAAATATACAAATATACAAAAGATAACTCAAACATGAAACAGACTAATTGTACTTAGCACAGTAAATAAGCAGGGAGATAGTATTAATTATAAGCCAATACAACCAGTGTCTCATGTCAACCAAATCCAGCAGGGCTAGTACATCTCTCTCTCTCTCTCTCTCACTCTCACACTCACACTCACTCTTTCTCACTCTCTCACACACTCTCTTTCTCTCACACTTTCTCTCTCACACTCTCTCTCTTTCTCACTCTCTCTCTTTCTCACTCTCTCTCTCTCTCTCACTCTCTCTCTCTCTCTCTCTCTCTCTCTCTCACACTCTCTCACTCTCACACTCTCTATCTCTCTCTCATACTTTCTCTCACTCCCTCTCTCACACTCTCTCACTCTCACACACACTCTCTCTCTCACTCTCACTCATATATAATAAATATTACATTGAGGTAATGTTAGGTCAACAGTCGAACAGGTCTCCATACTCTGAGAAAAGAACTGAGAAAAGTTCTTAACCAATTCCTAATCCACAACTGAACTTTGCCACCTATCCCATGACTCTTTTTCTCAGGAGTCTGTCATTAAGAATTTTATCAAGTTTATTTAAAAATTTGATTAATCACCTAATCATGTATTCAAGGCGATGTACAATGCTAAAATAATTTATACAACATACAAGGGAATAATACAAATACCATAGGCAAGACTTATAAGACAAATAGGACCACTAGAGAAGGCAGGGATAGAAAATCTAGATAACACTACATCAACAGGTTCACCTTTATCTACATGTTTATTCACACTTTCAAAGAAGTCAAGCAAATTGGTGAGGCAAGATCTCCCTCTGTTGAACCCATGCAGACTATATCCCAGTCACGGTTCTCTGTGAATCTTGTCTCCGTGACTGCCACTAAATCCAAATCAGCTTCTACCATTAGATCCTCTAGATTGGGAAATTTGTTACCTATTCTATAGGGATTACATCCGTTTCCTTGTAAGGGAACACAATTGCTAGTCTAGTAGGATTCAAGGAGATGGTCCATATTACAAGAAACTTTTGTTTCCTTTCTTGTTTTGATCTTCTTTATCCTTGCAATGGGGCATCCTCTAATTTTCTACTAGTTCTTCTTATGTACCCATACTTTTGTTTTCCATAGGGTTTTGGAATGCTTCTAATGGAGGAGGCAGAACGAATAGCCAGAGAAGAACATTTATCATGGAAAATTGCTGTAATTTCAGGTACTGTTGTTTGTTTTTTCAAGTTCTCCTTGCTAGTTAGGTAGAAGAGAACCATTTAAATGTTTAGTAGCCATGCATGTGGTAGTGTGAATTGGTGCAAACCATTATAGCTGCTTCCAGGAAACCTTCCACTCAGCAATGCTATCAACTTAAGTAGACCATTTTACATCGTGATGTACTCTCCACCATCTGGATCCATCCACTTCGTCTTTTCTTTCCGGTTTAGACTACCCTTCACCATTTATTTAATTCTGGACTAAAAACTACTTCAATTAGAATTCACCTCAGTGCTATGGGTGCTTTCCATACTCCTTTCATTAATAAACTTCTCACCATTCATCCGATTGTTACCTGGTTTATGAAAGGACTTTACAATTCCAAACCTTCACTAAAACCTCCTCCAGTTGTCTGGGATCTTAATGTGGTTCTTACTAGAGAATGACACGGGGAAAAAATCTGTCCCCGTCACTGCACCGTCCCCGGCCCACCATCCTCTGCACCGTTCCGTCACTGCCGTTCCCTTCACCGCCCCGTCACCGTTACCGCCATCCCTTTCACCGCCCCCCCATTCACCGCCCCGTCCGCGCAGCATTCATATAAGCCTCAGTACTGCGAAACTCCATGAAGACAGAGCCACTACTACTACTGCACTGAGAATCTGTTTCAGTGCCTCTGCCCTGTAGTAAAAACAGAACATAAAATAAATCAATTGACGTGTCCCCTATGTTCACCTATAGCTCGAATCAGGTCAATTGTGCACACTAAAAATGCAGGAGGATTTGGAATGTGAGCGCAGGCAGGCAGTGATACAAAAACAGCAGACACCCGACCGATTGCAGTGTTCCGCCATCTCCCTCCCTCCATCTCACCTTAGATGTAGAGTATGCTGGCTTTCTTTTTCGCCCAGCCGCACGTGCGGGTGCTCATTTGTTCAATATTCTACTCTGACACAACCGGAAACAGGAAGTTGTAAGAGAGGAGAAGATTGATCAACTCGAGCAGCCGCGCAAGCACGGCTTTTTGAACGCGTGCGGCTGGGCGAAAAAGAAAGCCGGCATACTCTACATCAGTGTTTTTCAACCCTTTTTACACCCGTGAACCGGCAGAAATAAAATAATTATTTTGTGGACCGGCAAACTACTAGGACTAAAATTTTAAAACCCTGTTTCCGCCCCATCTCCGCAAGCTCGGTCACCTCAGTAACTATAGAAAAATAGACAAATATAGTGCAAAATATAGACAGCAGATATAACTTCTCAAAACTGACACATTTTGATCACTAAATTGAAAATAAAATCATTTTTCCTACCTTTGCTGTCTGGTGATTGATTTCATGAGTCTCTGGTTGCGTTTCCTTCTGTCTGTGTATCCTTTCTTTCATTTCTTTCTTTCTGCACTCAGGCCCAAGAATTGTCCCTTTCTATTCCCTCCCTCTTTCCTTGCTATGTCCTTAGTGCCCCCGGTGCCTCCTTCCCATGTCTTTAGTGCCCCCTGTGCTTCCTTCTCATGTCCTTAGTGCCCCTTCCTGTCTTTAGTGCCACCAGTGCCTCCTCCCCATGTCTTTAGTGCCCTTTCCTGTCTTTAGTGCCCCCAGTGCCTCCTTCCCATGTCTTTAGTGCCCCTTTCTGTCTTTAGTGCCCCCAGTGCCTCCTTCCCATGTCTTTAGTGCCTCCTTCCTATGTCCAGCCTGCTGCCTCCCTGCCGCTCAAAAAAAAAAAAAAAAGCCTCCTTCCTTTTCCCCTGCTCTTACTGCCATGCTCATGCTGCAGCTACTAAAGCCGACAGGAAGTCTTTCCGACTCAATTCTGAAGTTATCAGGTTACCCGCGGCTAAACGCGGCTAGCCACGGGTAACCCGCCACCGTGTCATTCTCTAGTTCTTACCAGTCTAATGAAGCTGCCATTTGAACCTTTGACATCCTCTCATCTTAAGTTTCTTACTTGGAAAGTGGTCTTCTTAATCTGTCACTTCTGCTTGTCAAGTGAGTGAACTTTAAGCCTTTGTTTGCGATCTATCTTTTACAGCATGGGTGCCCAAAAGGTCGATCGCGATCAACCAGTAGATCACAAAGGTAACGCGAGTCGATCACAGAGCCCATCCCGGGCTCCGTGATAGACAGGTATTGCCTTTGCTTTGTGTTTTCCCTGCTTCCCCAATGTCAGGCCTGGCGCATACAAGCGCCGGGCCCACAGCCTTCCCCAACCCCCACCCCCGACGTCAATTCTGACATTGGACAGAAAGTTCCGGGCCAGTCAATTGCTGCCTGGCTGGCAAGGAACTTTCTCTCTGACGTCAGAATTGATGTCGGGGTGGTGGGGGGAGGCTGTGGGCCCATTGCTTGTATGCGCCTAGCCTGGTGTTGGGGAAGGAGGGAGAAATTGGCAGCAGTGGCTTGGGGGTGGGCAAGGAGAGAGAAAAAAAGAGGGATGGGGGAAATTTTAGGTTGGATAGTATTGCCTTATATTGAAGAGAGAGTACCAGTATGACTATTTATGTTTTTGTGGTGGGGATTTGGCTATCTGGCGTATTTGCCATTGTGAAAATTCAATAAAACGTGTTAAAATAAAAATTAAAAAAAAAGAAAGAAAGGGGAGGGGGTAGGGAGAGAGAAAAAGTTGACTTATGGAGGGACAGAGAGAGATGTTGGTTGAGGAATGGAATGAGGTCTGGAGGCAGAAAGAAAGAAATATTGGATTTATAGTCAGAAGAAGAAAGTGCAACCAGAGACTCATGAAATCACCAGACAGCAAAGGTAGGAAAAATGATTTTATTTTAAATTAATGATCAAAATGTATCCAAATATATATCTGCTGTCTATATTTTGCACTAAACTGCAATAGCAGTTTTTAGCACAGGGAGCCTATGAGCATCGGGAGCAGCGCAAGGCATTCAGCGCAGCTCCCTGTGTTAAAAACCGCTATTGCAGTTTTGTAAAAGGGACAGGGGTAAATTTGTCTCTTTTTGTATAGTTGTTACTGAGGTGACATTGCATATTTTTTAAGTCATCTGCCTTGGACCTCTTTGAAAAAAACCCTGAATATAAATGATAATTAACATTTTCTCTATGTACAGTGTGCTTTGGTTTTTTTAAAATTTTATTGTTGGTAGATCATTTTGACTTGGTCATTTTAAAATTAGTTCGCAAGCCATGAAAGTGGGCACCCCTGTTTACAGTGTTTCATTATGACAAGGTGGTTCTCAGAATGCATCCGAAATTCCTTCTTAATGTAGTCACGGACTTTCACCTCAATCAGTCCATTGTATTGCCAGTTTTCTTTCCAAAGCTTCATTCTCATCCTGGAGAAACAGCTCTTCATACTTTGGATTGTAAGCGGGCCTTGGCTTTTTATTTACTAAGGATTAAGCCACATAGATCTTCATCTCTTTTGATCCTAACAGATTGAGCCTTCCTGTAACCAAGAGAACTATTTCTGCTATGCTCAGGCTGGGCTGCTGCTTGAGGGATGTGCTACAGCACACTAAAGTCTGAGCAATGTCAGCATCCGTGCCCTTTTTTTACATTATACTCCCATTGAAGATATTTGCAAAACAGCTACTTGGTCCTCAGTTCACAGGTTTACATCTCACTACTGTCTGGAAACTTTTTCCAGATGAGATGGAAAATTTGGACAAGCAGTACAATAGAATTGATTTTCCTCTTAATTGCCAACACTCCCTCCATCCTACTTCAGAAATGTAGGGAATCTCAAGGATAAAGCACAGTTACTTACCTTAACAGGTATTACCTGGGCACATCAGGCAGATATTCTCACATCCCTCCTACCTCCGCTGGTTGGTTTCTTAGCTTGTTTACGAAACTGAAAAACCATGAGCTGACATAGGCGGGAAGGCTGTCGCGCATGCACAGTGTGGGCAGTCTAGAAGCTTCAAAAGCTGTCCGCTGCTGTCCCTGGATAACTCCTGTTATGGTAAGTAACTGTGCTTTTCACTTGGCAAGATGTATGGATACATTGGACAAACACTGCCTTAAAGTATTTTATTTATATGTCATCTTGGAAAGAAGAGCAGTCTTTTTGTGGCCATGGTAATTTCAAACCAGAGGTTCATCAATAACAATATTTTTGAAACACATGTACATTGCATGGTATATAAAGTAAATCGGAGGGCAGAGGGACCGTACTATGAAGCCTGTTAAGGATCACTAGAGCACCAGCAATTCTATGCAGACTGCCTTAATTAGCTGAAAGTGAGACCGGGAGGCCAGGGGGGAAGCCGGAGGACACTACAAAGAGCACCTATGCACTTCCCGACTGACCCAAGGAGCCCTCTAAAGCAGGACAGCAGTGGAAGTGGACGGCCAGCAAGAAGCAGCACAGCCGCTCCTGCTTTAGGAGACCTGAATGAATCCGTGAGCCCAATTTTTTTAAAATTTTTAAATGAATCGATAAATCGGGTAGCACCACTGAACATACAGCTTCAGGTGTGGTCTCCTGTGCAGTAGATTTTTGAAAGGCAGAGCTCCGCGATCGACTTGTGTTGCCTTTACGATTGACCAGTAGATCGCAATCGACATGTTGGGCACCCCTGGACTACACTGTGATATTATCAGTTGCCTGAACTTCATTTGCTAGCTTTTGGAGATGTTCATTGCTGTCATTGTCATGCCTAGTGTGTCCAAAATCAACTGCAAGCACTATGTAAAATTTCAGAATGAACAGCTGTCTGTGTGATGATCATTTAAGGAAGGGGGTGGTTAGATGCTGGTGTACTTACTGATGACGGTCATTCTCTTACTTGGAAAATCTCGAAAGGCACATAATTTTGGCTGATTTTCATCTAGTAGTGTTTTTTATTTTTTTTTTTCATTTTCCCCCCTCTTCTCTGGTCCAGATGACTACCTGTTGCTGTAATCTACACTGATATGAGGAAAATAATAACTGCATAAGTTCAGTGTAGCATGTATGATCTGACAATATGAACATTTAGAAAGGTTATTAGTTTTAGAGTACATACTAATTGCATGCTCATGTTGGGTTTTTAATATGTATATGTTAAAATTTAGTGCATAGCCTATATTAATTGACATTTTAGCGTGAATGTTACATTTTTAGTAATATGCATATTAAAATTGTTTGCCTCTAATTTTAGTGCATTAGCCTTTTGTGGGAAGAGAGAGGATAGTAATGAATAAAAGTAATTTTACATATTTTTACTGGCAAATGGAATCACAGGAACTGGGTTTAAAGTTCAAGAAGTTAATAATCTCTTTGTCACCAACTGCCAGAAATGAAGTCCCAGTTTTCTGTCATGGCTGCTGCTGTTGACATTGTTGTATAGTCATTAATAAAATATTGTTTTCGCACTAGGAGATCAGTGAAATGTAATCTTGCCTCTGGATACTGACAGTGATTATGAACATATTTATAGGTAGAAAGTGAAACACTGTAATGAATATATTCACTGTGCATTAAAGACGCAAACCAAGCAGGTATAAAATACTGAGTGGTAGATAATTGGATCACAAATCATAAAATCAGTTGTTTTCTTTATTTTTTCAGTTGTAAGGCTATATGGCCCTCTTTTACTAAGCCACGGTAGAAGTTTCTACCATGGCTCAGACGCTAAATGCTTAGACACGGCTCTGACCCATTTATAGGAATTTTATGAGTGTTGGAGCAGCATCAAAGCGTTTAGCGCTCTGAGCTATGGAAGAAACCTCTATTGTGGCTTAGTAAAAAAAATAAAAAGGGGGGTATATATCTTAGGTATATCTGGAAAGCACAGTTACTTTCCTGTAACAGGTGTTATCCAAGGACAGCAGGCAGATTTTCTGACATGTAGGTGACATCATCCATGGAACCCGACACAGACCATCCAAAGTGAACTATCACTTTAAGAATTTTAAAAGACTGCCCGCACCTTCCATCCCACTGCCAGCTTGTGGGACCATCAGTTCAGTAATAAAGCTAAGAAGCCAGGAAGGGGAGGTGGGCAGGTTGTGAGAATATCTGCCTGCTGTCCTTGGATAACATCTGTTACAGGTAAGTGTGTTTTATCTCAGGAGAAGCACGCAGCATATTCTCATATTTGGGGACTCCCCAGCTAATGCGGAACTGGAGGGAAATTGTCTTCTAATTAGAGATTAAACTTTAGAGAACTCTGACTGAACTGATAAGATTTTCCAAACTGTAATTGATCATGAATATGTGAACCGAGGATCAGGTGGCTGCTTTACAGATGTCCTTAATAGGAGTGGAGTGTAGATGGGCTATTGAAGTTGTCATAGCTCGTACATTATGTGCCATAACATGACCCCCAGCGTCGGACCAGACCAAGCATAGCAGAATGAGATACTGTCCACAATCTATGTGGAGATAGTTATCTTGGTTATAGGAGTTCCCAGCTTGTTTAAGTCAAGTGGTAGGAACAATTGAGTAGAATCTCTTTGAGGCTTGGTTCTATCCAAGTGGTAAGAGCATGTTTGCAGTCCAGTGTGTGAAGCACTGCCTCATCAGGATGAGCATGAGACTCTGGATAAAATATCAGAAGTATACGGTGGATCCGCTATTAGTGCCTGGAGTTCACTGACTCGGCGGACTGATGTGAAAGCAATGAGGAAGACCACTTTCCAAATGAGGTGCTTGAGAGATGAAACAGGTAATGGAGCTTTCCTGAGCACTGAAAGTACCACATTAAGGTCCCAAGCCACTGTGGGACATTTTAGAGGCAACTTAAAGTTCTGAAGACCTTTCATGAATCTAGAAATCAGAGGATGTACTGCTAAAGCCTAGTGCAGATGTATGTGAAAAACACTTATAGCAGTGAGATGAACTCTCACTGAATTAGTCTTTGGTCCAGAATTAGAGAGATGTAAGAGATAATCTAGTATGGATGGAATAGGACAGGTTACTGGATCCAGAGGTTGTCCCTACACAACAAGGAAAAGCTAGTCCACTTAAAGCAGTAGCTGCGCCACATGGAAGGCTTCCTAGAAGCTTCAAAGATAGCTGACACTGGTGAAGACAATGAAAGAGTATAGAAACATAGAAATATGATGGCAAAGACCAAATAGCCCATCCAGTCTGCCCATCCACAGTATCCACCATCTCCTCCTCTCCTAAGATCCCACATGCCTGTCCCACGCTTTCTTGAATTCAGACAGTCTTTGTCTCCACCACCTCTAGTTAGTTAGGTGCCATTGAATCATGTTCAAGTTCTAGTGACTTGATGAATTAGAGCTCTAAAAAGAGAGAGGGTTTATCTAGTTAGGTCCTCCAGCGTCATCTCCATGGTTGTTTTCAACATGTCCAGCTATCTAATTGCAGGTCACACTCTGCCTGGTTCTTTTGATCTTCCCAAACATAATGCCTTTCTATAATAAGAACATAAGCGGTGCCTCTGCCGGGTCAGACCAGGGGTCCATCGTGCCTGGCAATCCGCTCCCGCAGCGGCCCCCCCAGGTCCATGACCTGAAAGTGTTCCCTACCTAACCTAAAATATCCATACCCTATTCGCTCAATGTCCTGTAAGGTAAACCTCTATCTGTACCCTGTTATCCCCTTCGCTTCCAGGAAGTCATCCAGTCCCCTTTTGAACCCCAGAATTGTACTCTGTCCTATCACCTCTCCGGGAAGCTCGTTCCAGGTGTCCATCACCCTCTGAGTGAAGAAGAACCTCCTTGCATTCGTTATGAATCTGTCTCCTCTCAGTTTTTCTGAATGACCTCTTGTTTTAGTTGTCCCTGCTAGTCTAAAGAATCTGTCCCTCTCCACCTTCTCTATGCCTTTCATGATTTTATAAGTTTCTATCATGTCCCCTCTCAGTCTCCGCTTCTCCAGGGTAAAGAGCCCCAGCCTGTCCAACCGTTCGGCATATGAAAGGTTCTCCATACCCTTTATCATCCTTGTTGCCCTCCTCTGGACCCTCTCGAGTATTGCCATGTCCTTCTTGAGGTATGGCGACCAGTATTGGACGCAGTATTCCAGATGTGGGCGCACCATTGCTCGATACAGTGGCAGGATAACTTCTTTTGTTCTGGTAGTGATACCTTTTTTGATAATGCCCAACATTCTGTTCGCTTTTTTTGAGGCCGCTGCACATTGTGCCGCCTGCTTCATTGTGTTATCCACCAATACCCCCAGATCTTTTTCTTGGCTGCCTTCCCCGAGTACCCTCCCTCCCATCGTATAGCTGTACATGGAGTTCCCCTTCCCTATGTGCAAGACCTTACATTTCTCCACATTGAAGCTCATCTGCCATTTTTTTGCCCACTCACTCAGTTTGTTCAGGTCGCTCTGCAGTTCTTTGCATTCCTCAACAGTTCTGGCCCTGCTGGAGAGTTTTGTGTCATCCGCGAACTTGATAACTTCGCACTTTGTCCCCGTTTCTAGATCATTAATAAATATATTGAACAGCAATGGTCCCAGCACTGACCCTTGCGGAACACCACTTGTGACCCCTATCCAGTCAGAGTAGTGCCCCTTTACTCCTACCCTCTGTTTCCTGTCCGCCAGCCAATTTTTGATCCATCTGTACACGTTCCCTTCCACCCCGTGACTCCACAGTTTCTTCAGTAAGCTTTCATGGGGCACCTTGTCAAAGGCTTTTTGGAAATCTAGATATATAATGTCTACTGGGTCACCTTGGTCCAATTGCTTACTTATCCCCTCAAAGAAATGTAGATTTGTCTGGCATGATCGGCCTTTACAGAAACCATGCTGGCTCGATCTCATCAGATTATTTTTTTTCTATATGCTCATTGATACCTTCCCTGATCATTGATTCGACCATCTTCCCCGTAACAGAGGTTAAGCTCACCGGTTTGTAGTTTCCCGGGTCACCTCTCGATCCTTTTTTGAAGATCGGTGTAACATTCGCTATCTTCCAGTCCTCCGGGATTACCCCTGTTCTCAAGGACAGGTTGCAAATATGCTGCAGTAACTCTGCTGTTTCATCTCTGAGCTCTTTCAGTATTCTCGGGTGGATCCCGTCTGGGCCCGGAGCTTTGTCCGTTCTTAATCTATCTATCTGCCTGAGAACGTCTTCGAGGCTTACTTCCATGCATGATAATTTCCCCTCTTGATCTCCCCTGAAGATTTTTTCCGGTTCTGGCACACTGGATGTGTCCTCTATTGTAAAGACTGACGAGAAGAACTTGTTTAGCCTACCAGCCACCTCTTTTTCCTCTTTCACCACTCCCTTCCGGTCACCCTCATCCAGGGGCCCCACCTCCTCCCTCGCTGGCTGTTTCCCTTTCACATATCGGAAAAATGGTTTGAAATTTCTTGCTTCCTTGGCTAGTCTCTCCTCATACTCTTTCTTGGCTTTCCTGACTACTCGGTGACATTCTTTTTGTTGCTTCCTGTGCTCTCTCCAGTTTCCTTCAGTTTTGTCCTTTTTCCACTTCCGAAATGATTTTTTCTTGTCTCCTATCACTTTCTTTACTTCACTGGTTATCCATGCAGGGTCCTTTGTCTGATTCTTCTTGGAACCTTTCCTAAATCTTGGTATATATAGGTTTTGTGCCTTGTTTACTGTGTCCTTGAATAGGGACCAGGCTTGCTCCACAGTCCGAGTTTCCTTGGAGCTGTTTCTGAGCTTCTTTCTCACCATTTGTCTCATGGCATCATAGTTCCCTTTCTTGAAGTTAAATGTTGTTGCCTTGGTTCTCTTTCCCATAGGTAGTCCTACTTGCACTTTGAACTGAATCATGTTGTGGCCACTGGTTCCTAGTGGTCCTATGATCTCCACATCCTTCGCGGGGCCTTTCAGCCCATTGAGGATCAGATCCAGAGTTGCTGATCCTCTCGTTGGTGCCTCGACTAGTTGTTCCATGAAGCAGTCCTGGACTTTCTCTTCTGACAGTGTGACCAAAATAAGACATAACTTCATCATTTGGAATTTGAGTGACATATCTGGTTTGATCTGTTCAAGAATTTGTTAATTCTTCTAGCGGTTTACGGCACGCATAAAATCTTTCTGCAGCACAAAAGCTCAAATTACCGTATTTTCACTCATATACCGCGACCCATGTAAAACGCGCACACAAATTTATGTAATAAAATGTTAATATAGCGCGCACACGCTTATACCGCGCATGCTAAAACCTCCTCCAAACCGGCATCCTCCCCCCCGCTCGCGTCACCCCCCTCTGATCCGAGATAATCTGATCCGGCATTCCCCCTGCGAACCGGCATTCACCCCCCCCCCCCCCGCTCGCGTCACCCCCCCTCACCCTCTGATCCGAGATAATCTGATCCGGCATTCCCCCTGCGAACCGGCATCCTCCCCCCCGCTCGCGTCACCCCCCCCCCCTCCTCCGCGATCCTACATCCCCCCCAGCACTGCAAATACAACTCTTACCCGATTGGGCACCAGCACCAATGCACAGCATGTGCCAGTGCCAGTGCCCGAAGATCCTCCCTCGTTGGTTTGGGCTATGCTGGGCTGGGCCGGGCGGTGCGAGAGAGATCCTCCTTCTTCCTCTGCCAGGCTGGACTAGGCTTTGAGCATTTGCGCCTCCTAATCTTGCTTGTAAATTGTCAGCAGCTTTATTTACAGATCATGTCATTTTGACCGTCATCTTGACCTGACTGGCTTTTTTTGTGGCCCAAGCATTTCTTGGAAATTCTCTTTATAGAATAACTAGTAAGTGTCGCAGACAGCCATCAGCTTCTAGGGCAAAGATGAAGTTCTCCTGCAGAAATATTAATTTGTGCTGAAAGAAATGCATGCTCTGTCCAGCTCATAGGTCTGATAAGTCATGTCTCATTAACACAATGTCCCTTCTGAGGGCCTTTTGTCCTCAATCTTTCCTCAGCCTCTTAATATTTTGTCAAGAGCCTTCATTGAAGAGCGACCAAGTGCTATTCTGCGACGTATTTCGTGCTATTCTGCGACGTATTTCTTCCTTGCTAGTTGCTTCTTTGTTTACGAAAGAGCCCAGGAGATTGAAATCATTTACAACTTCTATTCTATTGCCTTCAAGCTCAGACTCTTCATCATTTTCGGTGTCCATGATCTTTTTTTTTTTTTATTCTTTATTTATTTGATTATTCATTACAATATCTTTGTAACAAACATGCATGAATGAACACAGAAAATACAAATGTAAATTCCCAATCGGGGATTAACATAATATGAGGAAACTATTTCAACCATGTCCTAGTCCACATTAAAACTGATAGCCAGTACAAATAAAACATCAAAGCAAATCTTTCTATCTACTATCTAGGAACAGGCAAATGGCTATTATATGTATTATACATCATCCTCCAAAAATAAACTGAATATTAGGAATTAAACTTTCAACAAAGGTTTCTCTTTAATAAAATCTTCCACCTGGGCTGGATCAAAAAACACATATTTATCATTTCCATATGATATCAGGCATTTACATGGAAATTTTAAGAAGAAAGTAGCTCCGACTGCCAAAACCTTAGGCTTTAGCTGAAGGAACTGTTTCCTCTTAAACTGGGTTTGTCTAGAGACATCTGGGAAAATTATCACCCGTTGACCACAAAACATCTCTTGCTTTTTCAGGAAATATAATTTCAAAATATCTTGTTTCTCAAGTTCTGTCTTGAAGGTCACAAGAAGAGTTGCTCGTTTCTCAATTATGTCTTTAGATGACTCCAAAAACTGTGATACATTCAAACTCTCTGGTGATACTATTCTATCCATTCCACCTTCCTCTACCTTTTCTTTGGAATCTCTTGAAATGTAATATAAATTATCGACCTCAAAGGTCTCCACTTTATTATAATGTAATATCTCCCTCAAATACATTTTCAAGAGTTCCATTGAAGAAAGGTAATGTGTGGTAGGAAAATTTAACAAACGAAGGTTTTTAACTCTAATAGCATTTTCCATTTTTTCTAATTTAGCATGTAACATCATACTATCCTTTATATTAGAAACAGCACTAGCTTGTAAATTACCTACTGCCTGATCTAACTTTTCAACCTTTACAGCTGTTTCTCCAATTTTATTATTTTGTTCTTTAATTTTCACAGTTACATCAGATGAAAATTGACATAAGTTCAAAACGGTTTTTTGTAAAGATGACTCTATTCTGTTAATACTAAGCCAAACATCATTTAGAGTGATTACTTTATCCCTGGGGAGAGCATCCGAGCTTTGCCCAGTACTCATCTGCACTGGGGTTAGTTCTTTAGCTTGCCCCAGGGACTGTCCTGAAACCTCCAGACCAGATACTGACAATGATTGAAGGGAAGAAGAAATTATTCCTTCCTTAAAAGGGGAAGGAGATTCTTCTAACCGTAAGGAATATGATGGTTGAGGAGGTGGTGTTGGTTCCCCAGAGGATAAGGAGACAGCTTGAATATTAAAAGTTACCTGTTCCTCAACAGGAGGCAAGATAGGAACCACAAGATGGCGATCCATCGGGCCTGTTGTTGCAGCAGATGTTATTGCCTTAGCTTTCCTCTTACCCATGCTGAAGAAAAGGTAATCCTGCTCCTCTTAGGCTCCGAAGGGGCTCAAAAGGGGCAAACCCCTTTAGCCACGCCCCTTCGGCTCGCGACCCGAGGCTCGCGACCGCGGGCCGCGTACCGCGGCTGCTCCGCTTTTCAAAGGCTCCCCGGAGGACCCTCTCAGCTGGCTGGATCGGGCTGCTGCGGGACTGCCTGTCCCGATGTAACAAGGTGCTAAACAGCACTGGCTACAGGCTCCCTCGCGGCTGCTCCGCTTTTCAAAGGCTCCCCGGAGGACCCTCTCAGCTGGCTGGATCGGGCTGCTGCGGGACTGCCTGTCCCGATGTAACAAGGTGCTAAACAGCACTGGCTACAGGCTCCCTCGCGGCTGCTCCGCTTTTCAAAGGCTCCCCGGAGGACCCTCTCAGCTGGCTGGATCGGGCTGCTGCGGGACTGCCTGTCCCGATGTAACAAGGTGCTAAACAGCACTGGCTACAGGCTCCCTCGCGGCTGCTCCGCTTTTCAAAGGCTCCCCGGAGGACCCTCTCAGCTGGCTGGATCGGGCTGCTGCGGGACTGCCTGTCCCGATGTAACAAGGTGCTAAACAGCACTGGCTACAGGCTCCCTCGCGGCTGCTCCGCTTTTCAAAGGCTCCCCGGAGGACCCTCTCAGCTGGCTGGATCGGGCTGCTGCGGGACTGCCTGTCCCGATGTAACAAGGTGCTAAACAGCACTGGCTACAGGCTCCCTCGCGGCTGCTCCGCTTTTCAAAGGCTCCCCGGAGGACCCTCTCAGCTGGCTGGATCGGGCTGCTGCGGGACTGCCTGTCCCGATGTAACAAGGTGCTAAACAGCACTGGCTACCGTGTCCATGATCTTTGTTTTCTTTATGTTCAGTTCTAATCCCATGTTATGACTTTAGGCTTTGATTTTTCTCAGAAGATACAGCATGTCTTTGCTCCTGGTGATGAGTGTTGTATCATCTGCATAGTGCAGGTGGTTTATATTTCAACCACCAACTTTGAAACCAACGTTCTCTTCTTACAAATTTGCTTTTCTGAAGATGACTTTTCCTTAAAGAATGAAAAGGTAATACTATGGCAGAATCGTTAACTATTATTTTGCCAAAGCCAAATGAAGATCCTATGTTGGTTTCAAATTACAGGCCTATTTTTTGATAAATGTAGACAGTAAACTGTTGGCTAAATTATTGGCTTTGCACTTGGCCAAGGCTCTCCCTTATATTATTGGTATGCATATTATTGGGGTTTGTTGCTCTTCAAATAACATCAGGCTGGCTTTTCACATGTTAAATTTAACAAAAGTTATGGATGATCCAGCCTTCTCTGTATCCTTGGATGTAGAGAAGGCCTTTGATCGGGTGGAATGGACCTTTATGTATCAAGCAATGGATTGGTTTGCTATTGGTTCTGGATTTATACAAATGATTCAAACCTTGTATGGTTCCCCTTCTGCCAGATTATATATAAATAATACTTTTTCGGAAGTTTTCTGTCTGGAGAGGGAAGTTAGACAACGATGTTCGTTATCTCCTTTACTGTTTAATATTGTGTTGGAACCCTTGTCGTTAATTATACAACAGGCAAAGGAGATCCAGGGTATTCCTTACGCAGGTCGGGAATACAAGGTCTCTGCTTATGCAGATGACATATTGCTTCATTTGAGGAATCCTGAAACAACCATTCCACATTTACTAGATTTGATTGAAAGATTTGGAAATGTTCAGGATATAAAATAAATTGGAGTAAATCAGAGATTCTTCCGCTTAATGTACATTGTCAAAAAGGATTGTTTGATTCAATCCCCTTTCTTTAGAAGGAAGAGGGTATAAAATATTTAGGAATTTGGATTTACAAAATGCTGGAAGAAACGATGAAAGTAAATGAAAAATCCTTATTGCTAAAGGTCACAGAAATGTGTGAGCAATGGAACCCATTGCATCTGTCTTGGGGGGAGAGTTCAGATGGTTAAAATGATGATTTTGCCTGTGGTTTGTTACCAAATTGGTATGTTACCAGTGTTTTTTCAGGGGTTCTTTTACAAAAAATTAAATAGTATTTTAAAAAATTTATTTGTCTGGGGAAAGCAGCAAGAATTGCTTTAGTATCCTTACAAAAGTCAATTGTGGAGGGTGGGGTAAATTTTCCAAATTTTTATAGGTACCATCAAGCCTATATAATGCATAAGGGTATGTATTGGATCCTCCCCGAGCTCATGGAAAATCTTCCAGACTGGTTAAGGTTGGAATGGCAACTCCTGTCTCCATTGAGATTGTCTCAAATACTTCACCCAACCTCCACAATATCCAACATCCCTTCCACAAAATTACAAGTTGTTCCACATGCTCTCATATATTTCAAATCTGGCAAAATGTGACCTCAGGTACACCTCCTCCACCCTTAGTAATGTTCAATAGAGGTAGGGATACCGGTGTTTTTATTCCTCACTGGCCCACATTCTTTTATTGCAGTTATTTAGGTAAACTTTTTTTTTAACTTTTAAACTTTTTTATCCACCATAATCTTTTTAGAAGTTTCCTTGAGATTAATCTATTTAAACATATTCAAATAAATTGTATACTTACTTAGTATGCTACTGGGTTACATGATCCGACATGTTTCGCAACCATTTGCTTTATCAAGGATCCTCCAGAGCCATTATGTCCACCACCTTACTCAGAGTTTCTTGAAAAACAATTGTCTTTCCATTTAGATCCAGACATCGGCTTTTGTTCAACTCATTATTTGCAGAAAATCATGGATTTTTATTAATTCAAATTTGCTTTTAGTCAGTTTCTACCCTTGAATTACTCATTTCAGAGGTTTGCTTTCTGTGGAATATTAAAACTTGTATCAAAAATTTTCACATGCATTTTTTATGTCAACACAGCATGTGAGCGTTTTAATATCAAGTATATAAATGTAGAGAATGACATGGGGACAAATTTTCCCTGTCCCTGCGGGAACTCATTTTCCCATCCCCTCAAGTTCTTTTCCTGTCCCTGCCCTATTCCTGCAAGCTCCATCCTCATCTGCACAAGCCTCAAACACTTTAAAATCATAAGTGTTTGAGGCTTGTGTGGTTAAAGCAGAGCCTACAAGAATGGGACAGGGACAGCAACAAAATGTGAGGAAGGGACAGGGAAATTGAGTTCCCCAGGGACAAATTTGTCCCCATGTCATTTTCTATATAAATATTTCAAGTTCAAGTTTTATTTTGTTTTGATAAATCGCTTATTCAAATTTACTAAGCGAGATACAATACAAAAAAATGAACATACATTTAGACATACTGTTTAAAATTTAAAAAATAATGTGTTAGACCAACAAACTTACAGACTAATTGATACACAAGGGATGGAGAAATAAAGTTACAAATCAGTGCTTTAAAGTAGAAAAAAGAACCATAGATGGAAAAAAACATTAGGGAGTGGGTAGTATAATCCTGGAAGGTAACTACTTTACAATTTGAGTATAATTTAAAGATTAAAAGCATCTTTAAAAAGAAAACTTTTTAAGTTATTTTTAAAACGGCTGAGATCATTTTCCTCTCTTATATATTGAGGCAAAGTGTTCCATGGTCATATCTTTATAGAAAATATGCTTATCTATTTACAGCCTTAAAATTTTCAGTCATGTATTGGCTACTTTTTTGGAATACAACTGCAGATATCAATCCTAGAAGAACCTGAATAATGAATACCATACTTCTCCTGTGTTAACATAAAACCAGAATAAATTATTACTTAGTCACTGTTTTTGTACTTAGTTGCATTCTGAAGTTGCTATTTATTTTCCTTGCACTTTCTGCACTGCTGAGGTTTCAAACAAAACTGAGCATTTCAAAGCTACTCATTGTTTTTGAAGTGTTATAGTAGCTCTCGCTAGAAGGTTGCATTTCTATTCATAAGCTTTTGATAAAGTACACAATTGCTGTCCTGCTCTGTAAGAGGCTGCTTTGTAGGACAGAAGAGAAGAGTCACTAAAAGCATCTTGTGCCATATTAATTACTTACTAAGTTGCTAAAAATGGTTTTCTCTTAGTAGAATTATGTATTTCTTTAGAGTGAAGGTTATAGTAATTACCAATTTGTCATATTTGGAGCAGTTCAAACTGAAGGTCACCACTCCTCTTGGATCTTCTTCCAGAACCTTCGCAGTGGTCATTAAGGCAAGAAGATTGACATAATTGCATGCAAGAGGTTTGGATGTCATATATATGGCCAACTACTATATTTCACAGTGACTAAATCTTTACATTCGTATGAATTTATCCATATAGTAAATATAAAATTAAAATTATTATGGTGATGTGCTCAGACCTGTAACCCAATAAATAGTGAAGCCACTACCATGAGTTTAACAAGGGGACCATCATTGCAACCACCTGTCCCCAACCCTCCCTTAATGATCTAATAACTATTCAGATACATTGTATGTACTTATCTGAATTGGGAGGTTTAAGCTGTTAAACTTGATCTTGTTAAATCTCAATGGTGACTGTGTTGTAGCAAATAAAGTGAGAATTAAAATTCAAAGATGATTGTGTTTGTCCTCATCAATTCCCGTCCCCCCGACTCGAGTTTCGTCTACTTCGTCAGGGAGGGACACTAGAAAGTTAAATCAAAATATATGTATTAGTTCTACTTTTCTCAAAGATCATATAAATTATTACATGTAATACGATCTGAACTTCATCTCTTCTAAATCTCTTTCAATTCTTAACTAATATAGTTGTCATGTTGTATTACCTAATACCGGCTTGCTGAGACCTGATCCATTCAAAATCTTCGGGCCATCTGGATAACTCTATTCTGCCTGTGTTCTTATATAGGAAAATAAACGGAAAGGGCAGGTCTTGTTAGATTCCCGGATGTAAAAACCAAGGGTTATGTATACCCATGGATGAATCACAATGTAAAAACTAGAAGACAAAAAACCACCTACAATAAAAATAAAAATAAAAAGATCACGTTTAATTTATCTACAAGTAACTCATCATCCTCAGAAGAGAATCTATTAGTTCCTCAACAAAACAATGAGTCATCGTATAAAGATCCAAATGCTTTACCGGAATCTTTTTTAAGAATACAACCCAAAGAAGGATCTTCAATCATAGCAAACAAAATAGAAACACGCAGTACGAACAAACACAAGAAATAAGTATACCAAAAAGTACAGGGATATTTAATTTATCTTCGAGAAGATTGGATAAACAGAAGGAGGAGGTACTAATGAAAGGACTTTCATTCGTTCCAAGCATCAAACACGATAGTTTCGAAGCGAGAGTGCACCTTCAAAGATTTTTTCGATCAATTAAACTGAAGCATTTTTTTCAGGACAAACAAGCAAATGCTTCTTCCCTACCAGAGGGGTTGAAACTCAAATCTACTTGGATGCCGCCAGGACAACCCGATCCGTTGATAACAACTTTTGAAAAATTAGTCCTAAGGGATGTCCAACATTTAGAATCTCATGGCAGATCCATTAATCATTCGAATTTAACCCAAGTACAGAGGAACATCATACAAAACCTTCAAGCGGATCAATCAATAATTATTACCAGGGCAGACAAAGGAGGGGGAATCGTCATCCAGGATTATAAAGATTATAAGGATGAAGCTTTGCGTCAATTATTTGACACTACATATTACACCAAGTTACAACAAGACCCCACTATGCAGATCAAATTAAAAATAGATGAAATGATAAACACCGCCAGGGATCAACAAATATTAACAACTAAAGAAATTAGATTTCTAACTAACGATTTTCCCAGAATACCCAAAATTAATTTCATACCCAAAATACATAAATCAGATACTAAACCACCGGGACGACCAATAGTCGTGGGAATAGGCTCAATTTTAGAACCGATATCCCAATATTTAGACAGTCAATTAAAACATCTGGTTCCTCGGGCTGAGTCATATATTAAAGATTCATCACATTTTTTACAAGTTATAGAACAATATTCCCGAAATTTAATAACAGAAGATACAATATTAGTCACTGCCGATGTAGTGGCATTATATACTAATGTTCCACAGAAGGAAGCAACAAATTTAGTGAAAACACAATTATTGAAACTTAAATTAACAGATCTGAAAACATCTTTACTGATAAAACTAGCAGAATTAGTTATATACAATAATTATTTCAAATTTGAAAATGATATTTTCCTCCAAACAAAGGGGGTTGCAATGGGGGCCACGGTGGCCCCTACACTAGCTTGTCTCTATATGACTCAGTTCGAGGAAAAATATGTCTACACATCACCATACTTTCAACACGTTGCTTGTTGGAAGCGTTTCATAGATGATATCTTTTTTGTGTGGAGTGGTGGAGAAGAAAATTTAAACATATTTTTAGAAGAACTTAATCAAAAAGATGAAAATATCACTTTTACCCATACAATAAATAAAAATCAAGTTACATTTTTAGACATAAAGATTATCAAACAAAATCAATATATCTCCACCACTCTGCACAAAAAGTCATCGGATAGAAATACTTTATTACAGTATCAGAGCTTCCACCCACGGGCACTAAGAAACAGTATTCCTACTGGGCAGTTTCTCCGATTACGGAGAATCTGCTCAGAGGAAACTGATTTCCAGAAAGAGGCTAATGAAATGTATTACAAATTTATAAACAGAGGGTATCCTGCGAAAACCGTTAAGAAAGCATGGAAAAGGGCAAAAAACTGTCACCGATCTTGGTTAATGTATGATAAGCAAAACAAGAAAGAAGAACAAAATATAGTTTGCGTTATGCCTTATACAAACAAAAGTAACGCCATAAAACACATTATAATGAAGCATTGGAGAATATTGCAATATTATCCATCTTTACATAACCAGCCCAAATTTGCTTTTTCCAGAGCTAAAAATATAGGGGAACAGTTAAAACACAATTTAATCCATTACCAAACTAGGAATAAGCCTTTCCACAAACCTTGTGGTAAATGCAGGGTCTGCCGTTATATATGGGATACAGATCACGTTGTAATACCGGGAAGGGAAGGACGACACTTTAAATTAAATACAGGAACAGATTGTGAATCAAAAAAAGTAATTTATTGCATACAATGTCCCTGTGGAAAACTATATATAGGCCAAACGATTCGTATGATTAAAACACGAATCATAGAACATCTGAGCAATATAAGAAAGAATCGTGTCTCCGCCCCCCTGGTATCACATTGGATGGAAAAATCACATGCACTGGATGACCTCAAATACACAGTTTTAATACAGATTTATAACATTGACGGGGATATCTCGAAAATGTTAATCCAGAAAGAACAGAGGTTCATATATAACTGGCAGACCTTGCATCCACAAGGTTTAAATGTGGATATTGAGTGGTTAGCTATATAGTTCAACATGAATTTCCCTGGCGGTGTTTACATCCGGGAATCTAACAAGACCTGCCCTTTCCGTTTATTTTCCTATATAAGAACACAGGCAGAATAGAGTTATCCAGATGGCCCGAAGATTTTGAATGGATCAGGTCTCAGCAAGCCGGTATTAGGTAATACAACATGACAACTATATTAGTTAAGAATTGAAAGAGATTTAGAAGAGATGAAGTTCAGATCGTATTACATGTAATAATTTATATGATCTTTGAGAAAAGTAGAACTAATGCATATATTTTGATTTAACTTTCTAGTGTCCCTCCCCGACGAAGTAGACGAAACTCGAGTCGGGGGGACGGGAATTGATGAGGACAAACACAATCATCTTTGAATTTTAATTCTCACTTTATTTGCTACAACACAGTCACCATTGAGATTTAACAAGATCAAGTTTAACAGCTTAAACCTCCCAATTCAGATAAGTACATACAATGTATCTGAATAGTTATTAGATCATTAAGGGAGGGTTGGGGACAGGTGGTTGCAATGATGGTCCCCTTGTTAAACTCATGGTAGTGGCTTCACTATTTATTGGGTTGCAGGTCTGAGCACATCACCATAATAATTTTAATTTTATATTTACTATATGGATAAATTCATACGAATGTAAAGATTTAGTCACTGTGAAATATAGTAGCTAGCTAATTGATAGAGGTTCACAGAATATCACTGTATATCTTCCCATTATTGTCTAAGATATATATGGCCAAAACATGCGTATTCCAGTGGTGGTTCTTTCGCATTACAATAAGAAGCTATAAAGGCATTTTATCAGCAAAGATTGCAACATCTTCAGTCACAGCAGTCATGAATATCCAGGACCTGGTTACCCTAACTCTTAAGTTACATGGAAACGGTCCCATAGTTCCTGGGCTGCTGCCAAGGGTCTGGTATTTTGTCCCATGTGAGAAAGAAAAGTTTATTCAATTTTTTCCCTTGTTTACACTATCAACTTGTCGGCAAAATCTTTTGAAATTGAGACTAAAAAATTGAAATTAGACTATTAAACTTTAAAACTAGCACATAATATGAGTGTGTTGGAAAGAAAGTAGTAGTAATACAGTTCTTATACCCCACTAAATCCCAACAAATGAAAGTTCAAAATGGTTAATCAAAGGAAGAAAAAAGCACTATTTTATGACGTTTTCTGAATAGATAAGCTTTCAGCTTCTTGCAAGTATTTTCTAAGGGTGAGTCAGATGACAGTAGCGGCACTGGGGAATCCTTGATAAAGCAAGTTTATTGTGAAACAGGTCAAACTAAAGCTGAGATGAGTTTAAGTATGAAATTCATCACTTAAATAATATAGTAACATATTTATCTTTTTTGATACTGAAGATGAATGGATAAAATAATTTTAAAAAATAAAGCTTCTATAAAAAGTTTGTATGAATTAAGTCCAGTGAGGAATATTCTACACCGCAACTCCTGCCAGATTTAAATTTATTATCAAGGGTGGAGGAGGTGTTTCTGAGACCTTTTTTTTCTATATAAGAATATTGGCACAATTATAAATTATGATTATATTATATCAGGGGTAGGCAATTCCAGTCCTCGAGAGCCGGAACCAGGTCAAGTTTTTAGGATATCCACAATGAATATGTATGAGATGGATTTGCATGCACGGCCTCCTTGAGATGCAAATCTATCTCATGCATATTTAATGTGGATATCCTGAAAACCTGACCTGGCTCTGGCTCTCGAGGACCAGAATTGCCTACCCCTGTTATATTAAACACACAATCGAGCATTTGGATACCCAGATGTTGAACTGAGAATGCAAATGTGATATTATCCGAGCAATCGAAGTTTTGTATATAAATTTGTGAGACCTTTTGGAGTGAGAATGTTATAATCATGTATATGAACCATAGAGGGATTATGACATGTGATAACACACACACTAATGCAATAAATGATGGCAGAAAACGATCCTCCTGGTCCATCCAGCCTACCTAACAAGGTGACCAGTCCCTCATCACGGCCCAGGTCACCCATTTTTAAATGCTGGTTGTGAAGTCACCACCATGCTAACCATATATACAGCCAAACATGATGGGATGATACACGGTATATTACTGACAGTATTCAACTTGTCAGTCAGGATGTCTTCCACTCTCTCCTAAGCTGCATAGTTCCTCCACTCTCAGTATATGGCAATAAAATGATCATGATCAACACACTGGAGTCCTAATCTAATCTTCCATTTGTGAGTCGCACATACCTCAAGGCGACAGTTCAAAGAGGAAGGGGAAAGAAAAGGGGAGGGGTATGAAGAAGTGATGGGGTATTTTGAGGATGGCAAGTTTAGCAGGAGAAGTAAGAAGAGGGACCTAGAGAAATAGGGGGGTGTTAGAATTGCAGGTTGCCATCAAATCTCTTCGATCGGGTCGGGCTCCTGGTCTGGATGGATTTTCCGGCGAGTTTTATCGTATTCTCTCCCATCGTGTTTGCGGGCCCTTACTTGACTACTACAATGCAGCTATAAATAGGGGCTCCTTTCCTCGCTATGCTAACGAGGCCTTGGTTACTCTGTTATTGAAACCGGGTAAGGCGGCAGATGACCTGGGGTTTTATCGCCCGATCTCTTTACTTAATGTTGATTTAAAATTGTTTTCTCGTCTTTTGGCCAACCGTCATGCGCCACTTCTCCCTTCTGTTATCCATGAAGATCAGGTTGGATTTGTTTGGGGTCGGCACTCAGTTCGCAATGTGCGCAAGGTCCTCTTTGTGCTAGCTCATTGCCAGGAATTGAATATTGACTCGCTGTTTGTTAGCCTGGACGCCTCTAAAGCATTCGATAGTGTCAACTGGTCCTTCTTGTTTCCTACCCTTGAACATGTGGGGTTGGGGGAGTTTTACCTTAACGCAATCCGTTCCTTATATTCTAATCCGAGGGCGTCTCTTTTGGTTAATGGTATTCGTACGGATTCCTTTCCCATCTTCCAAGGTACTAGACAGGGCTGCCCCCTATCTCCTCTGCTTTTTCTGCTATTTTTTAGAACCTTTGCTTTGTACTCTACGCCACTTCGATGAGGTGCGGGGCCTTCGGGTTGCGGGTGAGTCTCTGAAGACGCTGGCCTTTGCGGATGATATGTTTTTAATCCTGGCCAGTCCTGAGGTTTCTTTGCCCCTAGTATTGGACCTTATTTCTGAATTTGGTTTTCATTCCGGCCTTTCCCTAAATCTTGACAAGTCTTTGGCTTTACCTTCTAGTCCGGCAGTTCGTACTTCTTGGCGGGGTTCCTTCCCTTTGCGGTGGACGGAGTCGGAGCTTCATTATTTAGGGATCCACATTCCTATGGATCTCACCCGCCTCTACTCCTTAAATGTTGGCTCTTTGTTTTCTGCCTTTAGGACACGGTTGCAGTTGTGGCGGGGTCTTCCCCTTTCATTGTTGGGTCGGGTGAGTCTTTATAACATGCTTGTTGTACCACAGTATACACCAAAAAAACTGGCCTTGTGAATAATAAACCAGTGAAGGGTGATTGAAACAAAATTATAAGAAAGCTCAGAGATTTGAAACTCTGAAGGGAAGGTTTTGAGGCCTCCCTTAGGGAAAGAGTTTACCTTCCAGTCATAGTCCTCTTATGAAAAATGTTTAATCACTCCTACAAAGGTGTTATATGGAAAACCACTTCAAAATACTTCAAAGAATGTCCAAATAAGGTACTGGTTTAAAACTTGCAATTGTCACTGCACTTATGGCAAGTTCTAACAGGTTTACTTAACTTATAAGCAGGTTTAGGGGGGGTCCCAACGCGGCCCCGTTTCGATACCCTGCTTCAGGGGACCCGATTGCTGATTCTCTAAACAGGTTCCATTACTTTCATGCGGTTTCAAAATTTGGAAGGCACTTTGTTCCAGCAGCAGTTTTCTTCAGCTGCATGTCACCACAGCAAATTTTTACCAGCATGAAAGTAATGGAACCTGTTTAGAGAATCAGCAATCGGGTCCCCTGAAGCAGGGTATCAAAACGGGGCCACGTTGGGACCCCCCTAAACCTGCTTAAAAGTTAAGTAAACCTGTTAGAACTTGCCATAAGTGCAGTGACAATTGCAAGTTTTAAACCAGTACCTTATTTGGACATTCTTTGAAGTATTTTGAAGTGGTTTTCCATATAACACCTTTGGAGGAGTGATTAAACATTTTTCATAAGAGGACTATGACTGGAAGGTAAACTCTTTCCCTAAGGGAGGCCTCAAGACCTTCCCTTCAGAGTTTCAAATCTCTGAGCTTTCTTATAATTTTGTTTCAATCACCCTTCACTGGTTTATTATTCACAAGGCCAGTTTTTTTGGTGTATATTGATAGCTTTTTCTGGCTTTGAGTCTATAAATTTCATATCCCTGAAAGTATTTCAGTAAATTCTGTTGTACCACAGTGGCTGTATGTCTTTCAGGTTCTTCCCCTCTATCTGTCCCCACATGTTGAAAAGCGTATCGAGCGCCTGGTGCAAAGGTTCCTCTGGATGGGTAAGCGGGCTCGCCTTCCCTATAGAAGGGCGGCCTCACCTTGGTATAAAGGTGGTTTGGGGTTGTTGAATCTTTGTTTCTTAACGATTGCTTGTGGTATGCGCCACATTAATGATCTCTTTAGCGGCACCTCCACGTTTACTAACACTCCCTTGGAACTTTCTTGCTTTACCTCTACCCACTTTAGTGCGTTTCTCCACTCTCCTTTGCTTTCTAAATGGGACTCTGCACCCAGTGCGTTGTTGCATTGCCCCCTTCGTCGGGCTTGGCATTGGGTTTGCAGGTTTCATTCCCTCAGTCCTCTGGTCTCTCTCTTTTTACCATTGCGCTATAATGCTTGTTTTCCTCCTGGGGTGGACAATGCTAGCTTTGTGCATTGGGAAGCAAAGGGGATTCGTTTTTTGCTTCATTTGGTTGATGATGAAGGTCTGCTCAAACCATTTGACCTGCTCTGTGAGGAATTTACTCTACCTCGTACAGATGTCTATGCCTACCTTCAGATTCGCCATTACATCTCCTCTTTGTCGAGTACTCATCTTTCAGCCTCCTGTCGGGAATTGTTGATGGAGGCTTTTACATTTGGTTCTCAACAACCTGTTCCCTTGAAATTTCACCATAGACATCTGAAGGACGAGTCCCCTATGTTTGCTTGTATTAGATTGCGGGATGCTTGGGTGGGAAATTTGAATATGGAATTCTCTGATGAAGTAATTTTGAATGCTATCAAAAAGTTACCTTTGTATAGTAAATATGCTATTTTTTGGGAACAACACTACAAATTGACTCTTCGCCTGTATATTTCTCCTCAGAGAGCTTTTCTGGCAGGGCTCTGCACAACTGCGGACTGCTGACGCTGTGGTGCCCCAGATGCGGGTCTTGGCCACATGTTTTGATCTTGTCCATCCATTCAGACCTTTTGGGACGCTGTTTTTCTTTTTGTTGATGACATCTGGAACATTGCAGTTCAGAGATCAGCCTTGGTGTTATTCGGAGCCTCATTGCACTTCCTTCCCTGTCGGCCCGGGGCTTCCACATTCCTGCGTTGGACGGCAGTGATTGCTATCAGATGCATTTTGCTTAAGTGGATGGAAGCGGAGGCCCCTGACTATTCCCTTTGGCGTAGTCACATGATTACGCTGCTTTCTTGGGAACGGAGAGGAGTCCAAGACATTTCTTCCTTGCCAGGACGAATTTGGGAGCCCTTTTGGACCACATTGTCTCCAGTGGCTCGTAGCCGCCTTTTGAACTGCTATCCCCCTGGTATTTGTCTTTTTTCCTTAGTTTATTATGTTTTTGTTTGGCATCAGTGAGAGTGGGTGGGGGGAGGAATGGGTTGTGGGTTGGGTTGGTGGGATGGGTTTGTTGGCTTATGGTGTGAAACTTCGAGCTGCCTTGTTGATCTTTGTCCTTGTTTCAGATTGTTGTGTTTTCTTGGTGCTCAATAAAATATATTTGACGATAAATAAAAAACCCCTACTTCTAGGTCCCTCTTCTTATTTCTGCTAAACTTGCTATATATATATCTCAAACCTCACTCTTTCATCAGACATCACTCTCATAATGGAAAAATCCAACACCACTTTGCTCTGATCATTCAGATGGTCCTATCTCAACTGGACTATTGCAAAGTGGTGTTGGTGTAAGTATGATCTTGTGAGTCGCAGTTGACGCATAGTGTAGATGGTCTTTTTCCTACGTTAGATATTTGTGGTTCCATTGTGAGAGTATCGTCTAAGATGCAGCCTAGTACCTTTGTGGATTTTTCCATTATGAGAATGATACCTGATGAAAGAGTGAGGTTTGGTATGGCATCCTGTTGTGTGGTGTGGAAACCAATGGCTTTGGTCTTATTGGCGTTCAGTTTCAACTTGTTCGTTGCCCAGGTTTGAATTTTATCAATATTGTTAGATTTTTTTTCAGCAATATTAGGATGGTTAGTGATTATGGGGATGAGAAGGAGGATGTCGTCGGCATAAGATAGTATAGTTTCGTCTTCCACTTTAATGTGTCCCAGAGAGCTCATGAATAAATTGAATAGGATTGGGGATAGTGGGAAGCCTTGTGGGATGCCACAGAATGCCTTCCAAGGTTTAGAGTATGATTCTTGCCTTTTGACCAGGGCGAAGTTCGGTTTGATTTTATTATGCGTGGGTGGAGGGGGGATACAGTATCTAGGGTTTTGGCTATGGTTTTGTTCCAGCTAGTTATCATTGAAGAGATGTTATTCGTTGTGTGTGTTGGGAGGGAGTGATTTTGACACTATGTTCCAGAAGAAATCAGGTCTTGTTTTCCTGCGGACTAGTCTTGTGTCTTTGGTGGTTGTGAGTTCGGGTCTATGTCAGATAGGTTTAGGCAAAATTCTAGGAGAAAGTGGTCTGTCCATGGGACAGGGGACCATCTGGCCCTATTGACTGTTAGGGGGAGAGGATGCAAACAGATCTAGGGTATGGCCTTTTTCATGGGTGAGGCCTGAAGGGATGATTGTGATTTGGCAGTCCTCAAGTAGAGTCTTGAGTTTAATACCTTCTTTATTTTCTGCAGATTCAAGGGGGTAGGTTGATATCACCGAGTATGATTAGTTTGTCATGTTGGCAAGTGAGGTTTGTTGTTATTTCGGAGACTGAATTTGTACTAGGGGGTCTGTAGCGTAGGAGAATTCCGACGTTCTTGTGTGTGGGGTTGTGTTCACTTTCGAGCTTGCAGGTGATGTATTCAAGGTCGGGTTGGGACCTTGAGTCTGTCTTGGCGATGATGTATGAGTTTTTGTAGATTATTGCCAGGCCACCTCCTCGTTTGAGCTTTCTGGGAAGATGAAGAATACTGTGACCTTGTGGGCAGAGGTGTGGGAGTTCAGGACTTTCAGCCATGTTTCTGTGATGAACGTCAGGGCAATATCATTGGATGAGATTAGATCATTTAGGATGAAAAGCTTGTTTACCACTGATCGAGCGTTAACCTATATGCATTGGATAGTGATTTTGTTTGGCGGTGTTGCAGGTAGTGGGTTGTTGAGGGGTTTAGGATTTTTTTGTTTTCTGTGTTTGTTGTGACTGTGTTTGATCCAGAGAATAGGAAGGATATGCTGAGGTTGTCTAATGTATTCTGTCGGTTGGTTTTGAGTTTCTGGATGATTGGGTCTTCGTTGCTTGAAGTTCCATGGGGGACTGGTGTTATTGTTGGTGGATATGTTGTGTAAGGCTGAGAGGGTGGAGAGGCATAGAAGAGGAAGTATAGGAATAAGAGGGAGCTTCATTATGAGGGTAGGAGTGAGTGTTGCTGATTGGGCGAAACTTAAGGCGTCGTGTGTCTCTTATATCTTGGGGTGTTGGGAGGCAGAGCTCGTTCTCCCACGCTCTTCCCTTCTGCCTCCCTGCAGCCATTGGACTGGGCTGGGCTGGGCTGCTCTGCTCTAGGCAGCAGCGAGCTGTCCTGAAGGATGTAGAAAATTTAAAAAGTTGGCGCTGCAAGGGATGTCTGGAGGTGAAGCTCGTCTCTCATGCTCTTCTCTTCTGCTCTTCCCTTCAACCACAGGATTGTGCTGGGCTGGGGCAGCTCCCGGCAACAACGGATCTGCCCCGAAGAAAGTGGAAAATCAAGAGTTGGCACTGCAAGGGACATCGAGAGGCGGAGCTCATCTGCCACGCTCTTCCCTTCTGTCTCCCCTGCAGCCGCTGGGCAGCTCCTAGCAACAGCGGAGCTGCCCTGAAGAATGTAGAGAGTCAAAAGATTGGCGCTGCAAGGGGCGTCGGGAGCGGAGTTAGTCTCCCATGCTCTTCCCTGCAGCTGCTGGTCTGGGCTGTCATCATATGCGCGGGACACAGACTGTACAAGTCTGTCTGACATCAGGCTCCATTCATCCATGCTGGATTTGGCCACTATCACCTATGATAAACCAAACACAAATGTTGGTGAAGAAGGTAATAACAGCTACCAGCATTATAATGCCAGCTGATGCTGGTACAGCTTTGCTTGGCAACAAAAAAATGACAATGCCAAATAAAGAGACATGATTGATTGCTGATATGCCTAACGAGCAGCAAACTGGTGCCACTGATGCTGCAGACAATAGTGACCAACTACCTTGGCCTTTAAATATGTCTGATTCACTGTGAATTGAATTGGTTCAGCAAGGCCTATTTAAAATTACCAGCTTTCAGTTTCCTTTTAATGATAAGACATCAATTCATTGAGGATAATTGCATAAGACCATAAAGATAGCTATACTGGGTCAGACCAGTGGTCCATCTAGTCTGATATTCTGTTTCCAACAGAGCCCAATCTAGACCACAAGTACCTGGCAGAAACCCAAATAGTAGCAGCATCACTGCTTGCCAAAAAGTACCCAAACTGACCAGATTACCACTTGGAAGGATTAAGTACACACACTCTACATAAATTGATAATGAACAACAATTTACTGTTTTCAACCTTTAAGATGTTTTTCTCTCCCCCATAGAGATACACAACATCCACACTCAGCAAACTGGGATGAAAACACTGTATTATAAGTATGCTAAATTTAAACCCATTTTGTCTACATTTTAGGTATGTTAACCTATAAATCATTCTGTAAGCTAACGTAACCCAAAAGTGCAGTATGAGCCTTCCAAAACCCACCAGAAGCCTTACATATAGGTGATTCTTGCAGGCATAGGGGTTATTATGATGCACAGTTGGTACTGCAGCTTTTTGGTGGGTTTAGGAGGGTTTCCCATACAATTTATGGGGTAATGGTGAGATGTGTACTTAGGGCCTTTCAAGTGACATCCACTACAGTGTCCCCTATGTTGCTCCATTGCTCTACCAGGATATGTATGTGGCTAGTCTACTAAAAATGCTGGAACCCCCCCCCCCCCCTCCCTGCATCCTAATGGCTTGTTTTTGTGGGTTTTCTTTGGACTATTTTTCTTTCAAAAATGGTCTTAAAAGATAGATGCATCTAGCAAATAGCCATTTTTTTTAAACAAAAGGATGTTTTTTCTGGTTTGAGAATGGCCGTTTTCTCTACAGGATCTTTCAGATTTAGACATCATATCAAAAATGCCCCTGCCCATCGCCTAGAAGGCAGGTCATAACTACAATATCACTTCATGCTACATCAAAGTGATTCTTTCCTTTCATATGACCACTCTCCTCAAAGGCAGGTCGTCTAAATCTCAGGAACAAGTGGTGATTTTATTATACTAGTATGGGATTCTTCCATCTGCCACAGAAAGGGGGAACACAAGCAGGAGTGATGGTTTTAAATCATTTATATAGTGGCTCTAGATCACAGTTCTTCAACCGCCGGTCCGCGGACCGGTGATGGTCTGCAAAAAAATGTTGCCGGTCTGCAAAGGATTCGGGTCCCCGCCGCAGCAAAAAGTGCCGGCGTCAGCTGACGTGCAACTTCCTGTTGCCGTCGCTATGCCGGCACTCCTGCCTTCCACCTCCTACTCCTGCCGCATTTCTCCACACCCCCAGACAAGCAGGGGCAGCTCTGTGTGCTTTTAACTTCGGCACACAGCTGCCCCTAAGCAATATTTTAGCCGCAGTTTCATGAGGCAGCCTCAGGGCCTTTGGTAGGCCGGCCCGTTTCGATGATGCGATGTGGGCCGGCCTACCAAAGGCCCCGAGGCTGCCTCATGAAACTGCAGCTAAAATACAGCTTAGGGGCAGCTGTGTGCCGAAGTTAAAAGCACACAGAGCTGCCGCTAGCATACATAGAGGAAACATTTGCTGGGGAGGGAAGGGAGAAGGGGTACTCCTGGACAAGGGAGGGGAAGGGGCTACTGCTGACAGGGGAGAAGGGAAAGGGAAGGGACGAGAATTACTGTTGGATAAGGGGAGGAGGAAAGGGAGAAGGGTACTCCTGGACAAGGGAGGGGAAGGGGCTACTGCTGACAGGGGAGAAGGGAAAGGGAAGGGACGAGAGTTACTGTTGGATAAGAGGAGGAAGAAAGGGAGAAGGTACTGCTGGACAGGGGAGGAGGAACATTGGAAGGAAACAGCTGGCAGGGAGATTAGAGGAGGGGAAGGAGTCAGGATGGAATGGAGAGATCAGATGAGAGAAAGGGGAGAGACAGAGGAATGACAAAGTAGAAAGAGATTGATGCTGGGAAGGGGGGTCAGATGAAAAATAAGGAAAGAGGGACAAAGATGCTAGATCTGGTGTAGGAGAGAGGGGCAAAGAAAGAACGCAGATACCATATAGAAGTGGGAGGGGTAGAGGGCAGACAGTGGATGGAAGAGGCAGATGCTGGATTGAAGAGACAGAGGGCAGACGCTGGATGGAAGAGAGTGAAAAGAAGATGAAAGCAGAAACCAGAGACGACAAAAGGTAGAAAAAAATAATTTTATTTCTATCTTGTGATTAGAATATATCAGATTTAAAATATGTATCCTGCTAGAGCTGATGTTAGACATAACTGGGGAGTGCAAAGCCCAGGCAGTGTGTCTTTAGCTTCCAGCTGGCTTAGGGCTCTCTCTGACCAGGAGGCAGTTGCCCTAGTTCCACTCCCCTAACACCATTCCTGCCATGTGTGACTGTGGTATTCTGTTAGCATGATATTTGTGTAGCATTCTGTAATAATTTGGCTTATTCAGTTTTCTTGATAGTAGAGGGGATATATGTGAAGGGGAGGGGAGACAGGGGTTTTGTTGATCCTTGCCCTTTATTATTTATATTTATAAAATGACAATTGTACAGAATATTGTTTCTTTTTATACTTTAATAAAATATGTTCAATATAAAATCATAACTATTTGAGGCTTGTGCGGATGGGATCAGATGGTTAGCGGGACCGAGCTCGCGGGGATGGGACGGCAATGGGGTTTTTAAAAATTTCAGTCTTATTAGTTTGCCGGTCCACGAAATAATTATTTTATTTCTGCCGGTCCATAGGTGTAAAAAGGTTGAAGAACACTGCTCTAGATCGTAGTAAGCTATGCAGGAACAGAGGGTAACATTCTGATACATCTTCCTCATAACAAGGTCAATGGCTCCTTTACCTTTTTGAGGATAAATTCCATGACAACTGATAATTACTGTATTTCTCAATTCCAGAAGCCTTCTAAATAGGTGGAATAGAATGAGGTGCTCTACCACATTTTTAAGCTGTAACTCCTTCAGAAAATCTTAGAGAAGTACTGTCATAGCATCTTGGGGGGGGAGGGGGCAGAAACAGGGGAATTGGTGAACTGTAGGGTATCTAACAAATTCTAGGGCTCACATTGCTTTTTCAATGGAATAATAATAATAATTTATTTTTTTTGTATACCGCCATACCCAGGGAGTTCTAGGCGGTTCACAACAAATAGATGAATTACATACAGTGCGATTGAAAAAAGAAGAACATAGCAAGGCAATCGAAAGGTCAAAACTAGTTTACATTGACAATTTAGGTGAGGGAAGGGCTAATACAGAGCACATACAGTATGTACTGTAAGAGAATACAATTGGATTTATGAGAAGGGGATTTTTGTATTCTTTATATAAAATGGCAAAGGAGAAGACCAGGATGTGACATTTGAAGGGAGCCAGGGCGAGCATGAGCACTGGGTTGAAGATGCTTCTCACCCTCTTTTCCCTCCACTTAAGGGTCTTGGGTTTCCTTCTCACCCCCTTTCCCCTTTACTTACGGGTTCAGCATCCCCTCCTCTCTCTGTAGGTCTAGCATCCATGTCCCTTCCTCCCCCTTCCCCCACTTGCAGTTCAGCATCCATGTCCCCTCCTCTCTCTCCCCTATTTGCAGTCCAGCATCCATGTCCCCTCCTCTTTCTCCCCAATTTGCAGTCCAGCATCCATGCCCCCTCTCTTGCCACCCTCACCACCATTTGCAATCCAGGATCCATGTCCAAGCTTCTCTTCCACCCCCCCCTCCTTGCAATCCAAGATACACACACTTGCAGTATAGCGCAGGTGAATAATTTTGAAGGTTTAACTACTTCTCTCATGTTGCCTTCTTAATTAAGAGTACTGTCAAAAGGAACAAACTCATGTGCTACAAGTCAGAAAAAGACAAGAGAATTACATGCAAGTATTGGTTTAATAATTGATGGGAAGAATGAGTTTCTTTTAACTGTCTCCTTAAGACAAAGAATATCTGAAACATTTGCTGAGGGTTTTGCTGTGAAACAGTTGCTATAGAATTGCATGGTGACAACATGGCACATACATTTTATGTGACACTCAAGCATGCATATTCTTGGGTGGAATTTGGGCATTTAATAAAATGCATGCAGCGGTGGACAATTACACCAGCTCTAGAACTGGAGTAAATGTCCACACTTCAGTCTAGTTGGTTTGCCGCTAATAATTATCTGGTTTGTTCTTGGTTTCAATATTTGCCTGTTTGCCCCTAGTGTTTATAAAGACATATAGAGATGCCTGTTTCTTTATAAATAGATATATGCGTTCTTGCCCTCAAACTAGGCAACCTGTTATAAAATTATCCCCATAATGTTTGGCCTTGCATAGTGTTTTGCAATGTCTATTAAACTAACATTGTCTTGTCATCATTGTTTAAATTATATTTCTACAGTACAAATCAATGGCTACTAGGTATAGCAGGCTTCAAATCTTGCTTCTTCTGTCAACTATCCTTATCATGGGCAAATCATTTTACCGCCTATCGCCTTATATACAATTTAGAAGTCCTCTTGCAAAGGGATATGATCAAAATACCTGAACTGAAATGTGACCTGAGCTTGAATTTGATAAAAATGAATAAACCTCAGTGAACAAAAAGTAATGCCTTTCATGTTTTGATTCTTTTGAAAGTTAGTTCAGTACATGTGTACTGGTTCATAAGTTCCTTCATGACTCCATACTAGACCACAGTATTGGCCCTTAAAATGGCACAGATTTCTGGTGTTAAGGCATGTACGTATATAATTCATGCAGCAACATGAGTATGATGTAGTTTTTGTTGTGTGTATCACAAAATTTTAAAACTGCAGTTTGTAGTCTTTGAGATTTAAGAAAAGAAACCCTTGGAGAAGTTTCCTCTGTACTGCTCATCACAAATTATATTCTGTTTCATATAGCAGCATTAGTAAAACGAATAGATAGAGAGGATTTAGCAAGCTGGAGCTTTGACTGAATGCCTGTTGATGTTTTATTATGGTGTTTATTGATATTGACTGTTTATGGTTTTATTCTAGGTGTTGGCACAAGGAATTATTATAGAAAGATTGGATACGAGTTGGAAGGCTCCTACATGGTAAAAATACTAGACAAGAGGAAGGAATAAAAATTCGTTCTCATTCTAGAATACTTTGAAGAGTCATCAGGAGGATGGAAAGCTAAAGTAATTTGATTTCCCACAATAAATTAACTTTAAAGTGAGGGATATAACTCTACACATCCAAATAGCTCACACTATCTGTAAAATATTTTTCTAGCTGTATATATAAAACACAAAACTCCAAATTAAAGTTATATGTTTATAATTTTTATGCTACTACCAGTGCTTTAAGAGGTTTTTCTAGTTTGTTTTCGTGGGCTATATAACCATGAATATTTTGGAAACAGTTTATTTGAAGGATAAAAATAAATTTGATCTATTGAAGTGAAAATTGAGTATCTAAACACCCTACACCATGTCAACTTTTACAATTCTGTGATAATGTCTTGTTGATTAGAGATGAAAAAATAGAAGATGATTATTTCCTGTTACCAGTAATTTAAAAATGAATGGCTTTAACATAGACTGTCACATCCCTAATAGCAAACCTGTTTTCTGAAATCCAGCTCAGACATTAAGACTGAGAGTTTTATTTATTTTTTTTTTTAATTAAAGATAAGTCTGGCTAGTACTATTCAACTTTCAAGATTTTACTATGAATTACAAATTGAAAGGCAGTAAAAAATTATTGTAAAACAATTGGAGATGAAGAGTGGCCTAGTGGTAGAGCTTCTGCCTCAGCACCCCGAGATTGTGGTATCAAATCATCCCCAGTGCTGCTCCCTGTGACCCTGGGCAAGTCATTCAATCTCTCATTGCCCTGGGTACAAAATAAGTACCTGTATGTATGTCAACTGCTTTGAATATGTAACCACAAAATAACAGTATAAAAGTCCCATTCCCTTTCCCCTAACATACACTATATAACAAAAGTGATATTAGTTGGGTCAGTCCCCGAGGTTTGATAGTGCTTACTGATCAGACACCTACTTCTGGTCTCCTCTCCAAAGCCAGTAGGGCTTGATTTACACTCTATGTAAATAATCCCCTTTTGGTGCTGGAGTTTTTGTCCAAATAGTTAAAAAAAAAAAAGAAAGAAATCTGCTGGAAGAAGAACATGGAAGTGATAAACATGGAAGGAATCGGTCCCTTCAAGGATCGTGAGCTTTGGTTATCCTAGTTTAAATATCAAAGAAGTAGGGTTGGAGGAAAGAACAAAAAGCCTGTCTGTACTTGAGAGCTAGCATTTTATTAGGAAACTGTTTTAGAATAACCCATAAGCAGAATTTATGCAAAGCATTTACACTGTAAAAACATTTGATTTTTTTTGCCCGTCCTCCCAAAGGAGCTCAGAATGGGTTACAAATCAGGTACTCAAACATTTCCCCTATCTGTCTCAGTGGCCTCACAATCTATCTAATGTTCCTGGGGGCAGTGGAGGATCGAGTGAATTATATTATCCCTACATTTACAATTAAAGATATCTTTTATTTTTCTTTAATTATTATATAATTATTTGTCCATATTTTTTAAAGTATAGAATTTTGTTATTCCTGCAAGTAGTTTTCCTTTGGAAATATATTGTCTCCTCAATCTATATAAACTCTAGCATATTTAGGCCCCCTTTTACTCAGGCACGGTAGAGGTTTCTACTGCGGCCTGGGGTGCTAAATGCTCCTAAACTGTTCTGATACTCAGAATTCTAGGAGCGTTGGAACTTTTAACGCTCTGGCTCGTGGTAGAATCCTCTACCACGGCTTAGTAAAAGGGATGGTGGGGGTGGTTAATTTCTAGAAGTTGCAATTATTTTACTTCCCAATATTAACAGATTAAAAAAAACATCTAGGTCTCTGCCCTAGTTCTGGGATCACACAGTAACTACCTATACTGCCTCTTGGTAAAGTGGGCATACTAAAAATTATTATATTTTCTATGTGATAGAATTGAATGTAAAATAAACTTTAAAATAACTATGTAATTCATTTGGAAAGTTACAAAATGCAAATTTGGATTTTATATTAATTGCTATTTCTGTTTGCTAATTTAGGAGCTATGTGGAAAAATAAGTCTGTAAAATATATATACAGTACTGTATTTTGAGTGCTATCAATTACATTTTTTGTATACCATCTAAACAGTGCTAATGTACAAGATATTTGCCTTGAGATTTGTAAAGAATAAAAGCCGTTCTGGTCAATATATATATTTTTTATATTTAAGTATTTTTATTATATATTATCAAGTATAACTTGTACAGAAAGCAAATTTAACCAAAGCATATTAATCATTAAACAAAAGTTAAGTAAAATTACAAGAAGAATTATGGTGAAATTAGCTCAAGTCCTCTTTAGATCCAAGAATTATATTGGCAAGAAATAAGAGATATAATCAATACATCAAAGTAATGCTGTTCTATACATCGGGAACGAAGCTACTATTTTCCTTTTAGAGCTCAAGATTGAATTTTATCCTTGTCCAGACGGGACATAGCCACAAAATTAGTCAATTGTTGAGGTTCAAAAAATACATATTTAGTTGAGTGATACCGAACAATGCACTTACAAGGGTGTCTTAAGTAAAATGTAGCTCCTAGTGAGATGACCCCTGGTTTTAAAAGAAGGAAATCACACCTACGTTTTTGCATTTCCCTTGAAACACCAGGGAACATTTGAATTTTACAACCAAGAAATTCCTTCTGTTTATTCTTAAGAAATAGTCTCAATAACCATGACTTATCAATAGATAGAACCAATGTAACAACTAATGTTGCTGGTGTTGCCACCTCCGTGTCTGATTTCTCCAAAATTTCAGCAATATTTAATGCTTTTCCTTGAGTAGGTTCAGGTTGCTGTTGATGCGGAATTTTGCTAGGGAGATAATACACCTGAGAGAATGGTGGAAGATTTCCCTCTGGAACTTCCAAAATTTCTGTTAAATATCTCCTAAGCATGTCTCTAGGTGAAACCATGATTACTCTTGGAAAATTTATCAATCTCAAGTTATTAATACGTGCATGGTTCTCTAATGTCTCTACTTTTCTTCTAAGATTTAAATTATCTTTAATTATAGTTTCCTGAAGTTGTTTTACTGAAGCCATGTCTTGCTGGGTCTTTTGAAGTATATTTTTTGAAGAAGTCATGTCCATTTTTAATTTTTCTAGCTCTTCTGAATGGTGAATCAGTTTATTTTCAATTTGTTGGAAATTGGGGCTAATATTTAACCATTTTCAAAATTTTTGTTTTGAAAACTGGCTGAATTAAATGATTGTATATCAGACATGAGCTCTAAGCCACATGCAGTCTGTTTTAAATGTATATTCATAAAAGCTAGAGCAATCCTTTGCTTAAAACTATCTCATACTTGGGCACCCTTTTTGTACCTATACTTCTGTGGTCACTGAATGTTCAACTTGGTCTAGATTACTATAGGATTAAAAATGTAAAAACTGGAAATCATGTGATGCAATGAGGAAGAAAGACTGCTCCAAGGACTCCTCCCCCCCCAATCCAGTTATCTCAGATAACCTCCACAGGAACCTAAATAACAATCAAGCTTAAAACAAATTTTGTACATTGTATATGAACTAATATATTACTAACTCAAGTGATTATGGCCCAAAACAATGAAAAGAGAAAAATAAACTAGACCAGCAAATGGCAAGATAGCGACTGGTACAAGTCCAGACTGAGCACTCTTGAGCGGGGAGGTACAGCTCAGATGAGGAAGAGGGCCATAGACTTCTAGTTCAACAAATTTGCTGAGCAATTAAGGGAGCCACCTAGGTTAAGCTGGGTAGCTGATAACATTGGGCGAAGGCAAGGCTACTAAGGAAAGAGAATTGATAGGAATAGGTGGGGATGGAGTTTTGGGAACAGAGCAGGGTGAAAGGAAGGTGTGGCGCTGATAATAAGAGCTGCTGATTGGCGGGGATGGGAGGCAGAGAGAGGAGAAGCAGGGTAATTTTGAGCGGGCAAAGGGTCATTTTGTGGTGAAGTCTGAGGAGAAAGGGAGGTTGGGAACAAAATTTTGTTTTTCTAGACAGTGAGGTACCGTTTATCTAAGTTACCTGTTGGGGTTGTGGGGGCCTCTTTGTTCCAGACTTTATTGGAAGTGGTTGTGCAGTTGCCACGTCGAAACAGTGGGGTGTGTGGTGTTTTTCGCCTTTGAAGTTTTTGGCCCATTGCTGTTGGTTCTGGATTATGGCGGGGAGCTGAGGTTAATGGCTGGTAAGCTGTCGAGTTTGGGGTTAACCTCAGTTGGCATTGGCAGTATTAACTGAGGACCAGTTAGTACTTGTGGTCTATGGCGGTTGAACTGTGCTGTACAGTGTTAAGAGGAGCATCAGCATATTCTATTGTTGGAGAGTGGGCCTTGCCTGGAGGAAGTGGAGTCTTCAGTTTACGTCGAGGGCAGCACTATAGCAAGTGTGGAGACGAAGGCCTGGAGACTGGAATCCTGGGCAGATGGCAGGAGGTGTTCTGGTTAGTAGTCTGAAACAGTGTGGGCAGGGACGAGGAGTGCCTGGGGAAAATAGGTGTGTGGAGTTTTTACATTTTGAGTTTGATTGACGGGGATTTGGGTAGTGAATGGGTTTTGGGGCTATTTTGGGTTATATTTTGTATGGGTTGGGTCTGGGGTGGGTAGTTTGGGCAGTGTGAAAACGGCTGGGTGTGGGTCTTTCGGGGTTTTGGGTTTGAGGTTTGTGGGTATAGTTTGTGAGAGCTTGGCGGTTTGGGGATGGTAATTTAGGGCTTGAGAAGACAGCTGGTGGGGCTGTTTTGCTACTTTATCAAGTTTTTTCTTTGAAACTTGGGGTATCAACTTTGGAGGAAGAAGGGTCTTAAAACACTAGACCAATTGTTGGAAGATGGGAAAATTGTCCCCTTTGAATTACTGAGAGAAGAATATGGCCTCACACCAAGTGATCTGTTCTATTACAAATTGAAAGTTTTATCAGAAAAGTGGTTCTTAAAGAATTAGTTGTTGCTCAACAGTTGGAACTGGAGAAGGCTATGATAAAAGAGAGTGGGAGAGGAAGCATCACCAGATTATATAATGCACAATTGGAACATCTTTATCCCCCTTTGAAATATAGACGTCGTTGGGAAAAGATTATAGGTAAATCTTATTCTGATAAGGAATGGACTAAAATATTGCATTCTCTTCTATATGGTACTATAGCTAGTAATATAATAGAGAATGGATATAAGATTTTTTTTGTTGGTATTACACACCAGCACGATTGCGAGTTTATGTATGGGAATGGATCAGATAAATGTTGGAGAGGATGTGCAGAAGTAGGTACTCTTGAACATATTTGGTGGTATTGTAGTAAAGCACAGATTTACTGGACAAAGTAATCTCCTTTATTGAGGTAGTACTAGATATTTCAATCCCTAAAATTATGGAGTGCTGTCTGTTGAATAGGGGACTAGATGCCCTGCCTCTGAAACATCAGAAATGGATACATCTGATAATGACAGCAGGAAACAATCAGATCTACCAGGGTTATGAGTATTATTGGCTAAAGTTCAATATATACAGCAGATGTCTAAATTAACTGCTCTTCAGAGAAATTACCCTGTTTCCCCGAATATATGACACTGTCTTATATTTTTAAAAACTCCAAAATATGCACAAGGTCTTATTTTCAGGGGGATGTCTTATTTTTCCATGAAGAAGAATACAATACACATTTATTGCTGAAAAAAAGACATTTATTACCTGTATATGGTACAGGTCATCACAAACCAGAAAAGCTGTATCACAAACCAGAAAAAAACTGTATCACAAACCAGAAAAACATTTAAGGCCCTGATTCTCCAAAAGTGCGTCCCGATTTTAGGCAGCTGTAGACGTCCTACAGCTGTCTAATCAGCCAATTGGGATGCATGTTTTAAAAAAAAAAATGCTCCCCAGGCAGGCCGCCCGGGAGAGGCGTCCTATACTAAACGCCGATTCTGTAACAGGCGTCTTTAGAGAATCGGGTTAAATTAGACGCGGCCGCTATACTTATGGCAGCAAGGGATCTCCCTGCTGCAATATGTATAGCGGCCGCGGTTGTTGCAGCCGCCTGTCCCATCACCGACAGGAGAATGCCTAACTCCTCCTGTCGGAACCCCGAGCCTCCTCCCCCCCAAACTCGTAATCGCCGACAGGAGGATGCCCAACTCCTCCTGTCGGAACCCCGGACCCCCCTCCCCCCCAAACTCGTAATCGCCGACAGGAGGATGCCCAACTCCTCCTGTCGGAACCCCGGAACCCCCTCTCACCCCAAACTCGTAATCGCCGACAGGAGGATGCCCAACTCCTCCTGTCGGAACCCCGGAACCCCCCCCCCCCCCAAACTCATAATCGCCGACAGGAGGATGCCCAACTCCTCCTGTCGGAACCCCGGAACCCCCTCCCCCCCAAACTCGTAATCGCCGACAGGAGGATGCCCAACTCCTCCTGCCGGAAAGCCCAACGACCCCCCGCCCCAACTAATCTCCCTCCCCCAACTAACCTTTCAATGTTGGTCAGCTGGACGGGTCTTGCTGCCGTCCAGCCGACAGGTCTGCCTCGTGGAAATGAGACGGCACGCCCCTTCCCGGCCCATCCCCGCTAAATCTAAGGCCTGATTGGCCCAGGCTAGGCACCTTGGCCAATCAGGCCTTAGGATTAGTGGGGATGGGCGGACCCGCTATGCCTAAGGCCTGATTGGTCCAGGCTTCTCCAGCCTCCTGTCGGCGATTACGAGTTTGGGGGGGAGGGGGCTCGGGGTTCCGACAGGAGGAGTTAGGCATTCTCCTGTCGGTGATGGGACAGGCGGCCGCAACAACCGCGGCCGCTATACATATTGCAGCAGGGAGATCCCTTGCTGCCATAAGTATAGCGGCCGCGTCTAATTTAACCCGATTCTCTAAAGACGCCGGTTACAGAATCGGCGTTTAGTATAGGACGCCTCTCCCGGGCGGCCTGCCTGGGGAGCATTTTTTTTTAAAAAACGTGCATCCCGATTGGCTGATTAGACAGCTGTAGGACGTCTACAGCTGCCTAAAATCGGGACGCACTTTTGGAGAATCAGGGCCTCGGTGTACAGAGGCTGTTCCTGGGCTTGTTTTCCTGGACAGCGGAAGCAGGAAGTTGTGTGACCACGCATACGGTACTGTACCAGTACTCTGGATCGCCAAGACATGCTTGCCAAATAGTGCCTTATTTTCAGGGGGGGGGCCTTATATTTCCCAGGTGGGGAAAAAAAGGGGGGTGTCTTACTAAAGGAGGAGGTCCTATAATGGGGGAAACACGGTAGATACAGAATTATATTACCATCTGGAGTGCATAAGAAATTTGGATTAATTCTCAAAATGATAGTCCCATAGATCTTTGATATATAATCTTTTTCCCATATCTTATGAATCTCTTCCACCGGGGTTGGTTGGGGGGGGGAGGATTGTGGGCTGGGAGGGTTGAGACATATCAGACATAATTGACAAATTGGAAAATTTTTTTTATTGTGAAATAAGATATATAATGTATCAACGTATTGTTCTGTATACAACTGTATAAGTCGGATGTTTTTAAATGCATTATTTTTCAAATAATAAAAATAATTAAAAGAAAAAGAAACTTGGGATATGGATCCTTGTGGGAAAAAGGGCCCAGGCATGGGAAGGGGAGAGGCTCTACTTCAGGATCTTATGGTGTTTCTAGTAGGGGGTAGGGGTGGACAGTGGTCTTTGGGTGGTGGATGGGCTGCCCAGTCAAATGGGACTGATAGGGGAGCAGAGCAGTTGGTTGAGTCCCATCACAGGAGGACTTCTTGGCAGCTCCTTTGAATCAGCAGGCAACTAGCAGCTAGGCTGCTGGTGACTAGCACATGTGTTTCTGCCACACCACGGACATTTGGTGAGTTAGTTCATGCTTTACTTAGTGCTGTGGGAGATGGATGGGTGAGGGAGGGGACAATAGAATTTCTTCAAGGGCGCCACAGGGGGGTACACAGGACTGCAGGGTTGCATAAATGTGGTCTAGGGCCACTGCCACTTCTGGACAGCTTCTCTCCTGCACCAGTGAAACTTCATTCTGGGACAACAGTGGCATGGAATCGGACTTTCCATCCTCCCAGTCTGTCAGACAGCCTCTTGGTCTATGCCTGTGTCATTGACTGGCAGGCTGCAAGCAGATGCTGAGGACCCTCAGCACTTCAAACAGGCGTTCTACATGAGGCTCACAAAATTTGGGGTGAAGCCTTGTACTGGGGGTTTTGAGGACCCTGAGAGGAAATACCCCTGCCAGAGGAAATTGAGAGGGGACATGATCAAAACATTCAAGGTACTGAAGGAAATAAACTTAGTAGATAAGGGCAGGTTGTTCACCCTCTCCAAGGTAGGGAGAACGAGAGGGCACTCTCTAAAGTTGAAAGGGGATAGATTCCGTATAAACGTAAGGAAGTTCTCCTTCACCCAGAGAGTGGTAGAAAACTGGAACGCTCTTCCAGAGTCTGTCATAGGGGAAAACACCCTCCAGGGATTCAAGAGAAAGTTAGACAAGTTCCTGCTGACCCAGAACATACGCAGGTAGGGCTAGTCTCAGGGCACTAGTCTTTGACCAGAGGGCTGCTGCGTGAGTGGACTACTAGGTACGATGGACCACTGGCCTGACCCAGCAGTGGCAGTGCTTATGTTATGTTCTCTGAGACCACCATGCATCTGTGCTTGGCCAGTGCACCTTTGGAGAGCTCTGGGAAAGTCCTCTTCCCCTGTGAATGCACCTCCTGCAGAACCCCAACACTGGAGGACTTGGAGGAGGCTAAACCCAAAGCTCCTGCCCCTCCCCCATACTCTGCTGGACACAGGACATGGACACTCCTTGGCCAGCCATCCATTGCAGACCTGGCATGATATGGGGTAAAAAGGCCTGAGAAGTTCATTCCCGTCAATTTTAAGCAAAATTGAGGGGTTTTAAGATAGTTGGAGGCTTTAGGAAAAAAGATAATTTAAAATCCAAGATGGCTGCCACCAAGAAAATCATGCCAAAAATGGCCCAAGGCAAACTCCATGATGGACAAAAAATACAGGGGAAGGGGTTTTAGAGGAGGGGAACCTAGGTTCTGGTTGCATAAACCTTCAAAATTGACTTTTGAAGACATTCCCCCCCTCCACCTCCCTCCATAGGCTAACTCACTGTGCCATATGGTACCTGCCTGATTCAGCTGGAACAAATGGAGAACAACTCTGCCTCACAAATTCACTGCATGAACCTGGTCTTCGGGCTGTCAAACCAAGGTTGGACTGAGCCTCTACCCTGGAAAATCTCATTGCAAAAGGGAGGAGGACTACACAGCAGCCCACTATTAATCTTGGCTAGAATGAGGAAGAGCCCAAACAGCCTGTGCTCAAGCTCCTAAATCAGGAGTGCAGCTCCTGAGCTACATTAAAAAAAAAACAAAAAAAAAACCCAACATCTCAGAATTGGTCAGTTCCTATAGGCCTATTTCCCTCTTGAATCAAGATGTGAAACTACTGGCAGCTACTCTAGCACATTGCCTTAATCAGCTGCTGCCCGAGATCATCCACCCTGATCAGGTAGGCTTTGTGCTTGGTCGCTATGCCTCTATGAATTTGATCAAAGCCTTGGGAGCTTTGCATGAGTATCGGGGGAAGGGAGGAATGTTGGCCATAGCCAGGCTAGATATGGAAAAGGCCTTTGATAGTATCTCATGGGAATATTTATTTTGGGACTTGGGGCAATATGGGATGGCCGGTATGTTTTTGGGTTGGATTAGAGCTTTTTATTTGGGTCCCCAAGCCTGGTTGCTGGTCAAAGGTACTCTGATGGACAGTTTTCAGCTTCAACGGGGCACTCGACAGGGATGTCCTTTTTCACCATTATTGTTCTTACTCGCGATGGAACCCCTGGCTATCAAAATTCAACAGGCGAATACTGTTCGGGGAATTGTGGGGGGAACCGAATGCAAAAAAGTCTTTTTGCGGATGACATCCTCTTGTACCTGGACCAAGTGCATCTAGAGGCGACATATGGCTTAGTGCGGGCGTTTGGACAAATCTCAGGGTTACGGGTCAACTGCTATAAGTCTGACTTATTGCTTTTGGCTGGCGGTCCGCCAGAACCCTGGCACACGACGTTACCTATCCCCCTGACCTTGAAACCTATACGGTACTTGGCCATTTTCCTCAGCACCAATCCGGATGTCATCTATCGCATTGATATAGTACAAAATCAAAAAAAATTGTGCTCAGCCTGGCAGGAATTACCGATTTCACTATTGGGCAGAGTTGCTCCGGTTAAAATGATTATACGCCTTAAGCTCATCTACCCCTTGCAAACCATACCAGTCTGGTTGCTGCGCAGGGACGAACGGTTTAAGAGTATCATCTCCCATTGTATATGGCAAGCGAAGGCTCCTCGTATCAGTCTGCTTAAATTGATGAGAGAACAGTCACAGGGGGCACTTAATGTTCCTGACATTTGCCTCTACAATGTGGCCACCTTACTATGGTGGATCCATGAGGGGATCACATGTATGGCTCATTTTTTCCCCCCGGGTTGGCTGGATAGTTGGAGCTCTCCTTTCAAATTTTTCAACATGTTGCATGCACATTGGGGCAGGACACCTCACTATGTGGTAGTGCTGCCCGATTCATTTCGGGTGAATCGATTCGAATCGATTTAAAACAACAAAAAATCTGCCTCCCGATTCAGTGACTGACTCTCCCCCCCCTCATCCCCTAAAGCAGGAGCGGCAGCGCTGTCTCTTGCTGGCAGGCCTCTGCCGCTCCTGCTTTAGAGGGCGAGGGGGGGATACTGGATAGGAAGGTAGTTCAGAAAAGAAAGGGAGAGATAGTGAACCCTGGGGGGTGGGGAAGGAGGGAGATGCTGGATGAAAGGGTAGTTGAGAAAAGGTGGATCTGTGGATCAAGATGAAACAAAGGAAAGATGCTAGACCTCCAGGGGAGGGAAGGGAAACGGGAGGACAGAGATAGAAGATGGATGGTTAGCACAGAGAAAGAAGGAGACCCTGGCAAGCAAGTTATCAGAAGACAACCAGAGCCTGGGACCAACAAAAGGTAGAAAAACTAATTTTATTTTCTGTTTTGTGATTACAATATGTCAGATTTGAAATCAGATTGCATGGGGTGAAGTATATTATGGTCTTCAAGATAGTTGGTGAGGAGTTTGGCTACTAGTCCTTCTGTCAGTTTGACATATAGAGGTATTGAGGCAATGGGTCTATAGTTGGATAGTAGGTCTGTTGGTCCTTTTGGATCTTTTTGGATTGGGGTGATGATGATTTCGCTGAGGTCAGTTGGGAAAAGGCCGTCTGTGAGCATGGTTTGTATCCATTGCAGAAGTAGAGTACGGAATTTTGTGCTGGAGATAGTAAGAAGATATGATGGGCAGTGGTTGAGGTCACAGGATATGTGGCTGTACTTTTTGTAGAGTTTATTGAGTTCAGACCATTGTATGTTGGGGAATTGAGACCATGTTCTGTCTGCTGCAGTTGATTCTTTATCTGTGGGATGAACTGTGATTTCGTTTAGGTGGGATGGGGTACAATTGAGGGTGGCTCTGGCATTTGTAATTTTGTTCTTGAAGTGTTCTGCTAAGAGGGTGGCTGAGGGGGGTGGAGTATTGTTAGTGGTCATGTAGGGTTTGGTGTCTGTTAGGTCTTTTAATATTTGGAATAGTTTTTTGGTATCTTGGGTTTCTGTGCCTATTAGATTAGTGTAGTGTGTTTTTTCTTGTCCTTTAGTAGTAGTTTGTATTGTTTGTTAAGAGGAAAGAAAATCTGTGGTTCTTCCTTAGTGATTTAATGAAAGGAAGATAAGGTGGTGAGGGCCAAGTTGGGGGGGTTAGTAGAGTAGGCTAGGGGCGGTGGCTTGGTTGAGAACTCAAGGTTAATTCTGTGAACCTTGTTGTAGAAGTACTCAGCCACAGTCTGGGTGGAGAGTGACGGAGAGGTTTGAGGAGGGGGTGACCTTGAACTCAGTGTGGCAAAGAACCAAGGAGAGCTCGAGCAGAGAGTCAGGTGGGTGTAGTAGTCTTATTTGGTAAGTGAGAGAGCATACTGGAAGGAGGTCAGGAGGAATTTGAAGTGAATAAAGTCAGCATGAGTGCTGGATTTTAGCCAGACACATTCAGCAGACTTGTTACAGGAGCGCAAGTAGAGTTTAGAGTGCCTTACAGAGCATGGAGTGTGGGGATCAAGGGTATTTAGAACAGAGGAGAAAGTGGTGTTATACGAGGAGACAGCCTTTTCAGACTTGTGTAGGATAATGGTAGAGAGGAGGGGTGAAACATTGGTGGAGAGAGTGCAAGGGTTGATGGCCTAAAGAGTCCTAAATGTTCAGGTGACAAACGGTCAGGATGGGGTGGGGGGGGGGTGGAGGCAGGGCAATGGGTTGTGAAAGTTATCAGATGATGGTCAGAGAGGGGGAAGAACTGCGGTGGAGAAATTTGTCATAGTTGGAGAAGATGAGATCAAGGCAGTGGTCATTCTGGTGGGTAGGGGTGGTGGAGCACGCAGAAGATCAAATAAAGATGTTAGGGCTTGAAGCATAAGAATCTGAGGGGTTGTTAGCGTGAATGTTGAAATCACAAAGAATGAGGGAGATTAATGTTCAAGAAAGAAGGAAAGTGAGGAAGGAAGAGAGGGACTTACCAGGGGGTTGGTAAATAACAGCTACATAGAGGGGCAGAACAGCAAATAGACGGATGAAGTGGACTTCAAAGAAAGAGAAGTGATAAGACTGAGGTGGAAGAAGAGGTTGAAATATACAGCCCGACACCACCTCCATGACCAACCTTGTGAAGCGTATGGGGAGAAAAGGTAGCCTCTATGACTGAGGGCGGCTACTGAAGTCATCAGGACAGATCCAGGTTTCAGTGCGTGCAGATGAAGAGATTGAGAGATGAAGAGGTGGATGTAGGCAAGGTTGATGGAGACAGAGCGGGCATTCAAGTTTATTAACAATTTGATATCCCACTTTATCGATATCAAAGCGGCGTACATTAAAAAAATATATAAAATCCAAGATTTATAGGGGAAATCATAGACTGAATGACTGACAAGACGGAACAAGTTTAGACATGAGATGTCTGGGGGAGACATACAATTTTTGATAGGAAAGATGAACAATGAGGTGAAAGTACAATGGGGAAGGGGAGTAATCTTCTTTCTGCTTGGAGGGAGAGGAAAGAGTTTATAGATTGAAAGCATCTCTCAAAAGAAAACTTTTCAGGCTGGATTTAAATTTATCTAAAGATGACTCCTCATGGAGAGGGGCTGGTAATGAGTTCCACAGGAAGATTGTTTTATGTATAATGTCATAAAAAGATGTCGTAGGGAAGGGACAGCTAGAAGATTTTAAGAGTTTGATCTTAATGCTCTTGAGTTATATGGGATTATCAGTCAATCCAAGAAGCCTGTGGAATGAAATAATTTTGTCTTAAATGTTAGCAAAATAATTTTTATAAGTGATTCAGTGACTGAGCAGTAGCCAATGAGCTTTTATTAGTAAGGGGAGGGGGTCACGTGATCATATATATTTTTTTGCTTTGAAGATCAATTTCACAGCTGTGTTTTGAATAATCTGCAGATATTTTATTTTCTTTTGTGTGATTCCTTGGTATAAAGCATTATAGTAATCAAGGTGTGAAATTATTAGAGTGAATTAAGATGTTTGTTAATGATGTTTTGAGTAAACTTGTAATCTTGCAATAGAATGGATCATGCGTAATCTATAAAAGCATTTTTAAACCACAGAACTGATCAGTTGGTGATACTATCCAATATCACACCGAGAAGTTTGACAGTATTGGTGATTTGTATTGGGGAGTTTAAGGTAGATGGGACAGCTAATTGTTCATTGTCATTACATGGAAATAGCAATCCTTTTGATTTTGAAACATTCAGCAACATGTTGTCATTCAGCTATTGACTGATTTTTTTCCAATTTGTTGTTGATGTGTTATGTCCTCTGTGTTATTGGGATTAATAGGGTGAAGTAGTCAAATATCATCTGCATAAAGTACATTGTGAATCCAATGGATTGGCCCAGAGTTAAGAGGGACCAAGAAGATATTAAATAAGAGTGGAGATAGGATTGATTCTTGAGGGATTCCATAATATAGTGAGAAGGGGTTTGAAGATGTTTTATCTACTGTTACTTTGGAAGATCTATCAGTGAAATAAGAGGAAAACCATTCTAGGGCATTATCAGTTATTCCTATAGATTTTAATCTGTCAAAATGAAGGTTGTGATCTATGGTGTCAATAGCGGCAGAAAGATCTAGTGATATAAGTAGCATTGATTTCCTTTGGTCGATGTAAGAAAGGATTGTGGTGGTGAGTCCAGTAAGGGAATGTTTAGTAGAGTGGTTTGATCTGAATCCAGTTTGATTTGGGTGGAGTACATTTGTTTTTTCTATAAACTCTGAAATTTGGTTTAATACAAATTTTTACAATTACCTTAGCCATAAATGGCAGATTGGCTATAGGTCAATAATTTGCGCAATGAGAAAGCCAGGGAAGAAGGGGGAGGAGAAGAACAGAGATATGATTAGTGACATTGTGGTGTAACCTACATGAGTAGGGTTGGAGGGCCAGGGGTTGATATCCCCAGCAGAGAGCAAAAGGAGGAGCAAGAAGATATTGGGGGGGGGGGGGGGGGAGGGCAGGGGTTGATATCCCCAGCAGAGAGCAAAAGGAGGAGTAAGAAGATATGGGGGGGGGGGGGGTTGCTGCACTAAAGGTGAGATGCACGCAGGGAGAGGGGGAATGGCTGAATGAGGGGGAGAAAGTGTTGAAGCTTTAGACCTGAGGGTAGTGGACAAAAGGAAGGGTGAGATAATGGATTCAAAAAGTGAGAAGCCTTTCAGTCCTAGAGAGATGAAAAAATACACATATATATACAAAAACTGCTATTTCATGTATTTGAAGAATGAGCGTAGTACAAAGTTATGGTTCTTCTCTAATGCAAATGTCGCTGCCAAAGTCACTTTCTGGGTCATTACTTTTAAATGAGAGTTTAAAAAAATTGATCAAATCCATTATTTTATGCTCATCTCCTCAATCTTTCTGATCTGTACTCCCTAATAAGCTCTAATATTTGGAGGCATACAGGTCCTTTCCAAAAGTGCTCTACCGAGCACAGCCCATTAAATGCCGAGCTTCCCATTCTGTTCCTGTGAATAGCTTGGCATTTAGCATGCATTGGTTGTCAGTGCACCTTTGTAAAAGCCCACCATTCTTTTTTCAAGAATGCTGTAAGTGGCTACCATGAATTTGGAAGCTCCCAAACTCACTGTGCAGCATCTCTAACTAATACTATCTTAGCCATACCCTTACTCACCAAGTCTTGAGATTATTAATGGACTAGATCTGTTTTTCTTGGCTCTGTGATGGTTAGATGTCTGGGTTTTGAGCATGACTTTTTTTTTTTTGTTCTGATTCTAAGGAACATATTTGTTTTGTGTATTTTATTATTATGTATGGTATGTGATTTGTATTCTGTCTTGGAATAAAGGTAGATTATAAATTATAAAACTTGATGCTTAGCCCCCAAGGCCAAAGTTGATGGACTGGACTTCTCAGCATCATAAATCCATTTATTCTGATTTTCACGACATCTATTCTTGACATGTGAACAGGGTTTACAAGAGGAGGGATTATGGTTGGCCTCAGGTACTGTATGTGTCAATAATGGGTATGTATAAGGGACATGGTCCTGCTGCACCAGGTATATTTCTTAAAACCACTTAGAGTTTTCTAATATAAGCTAGGAAACCTAGCTCACATGAACTCAAAGGGTGGAGTGGGGGAAAAGTCCCAACTGCGAACTCAAAGCCTTAGGAGATCTAGTGGGCTGTAGTAAAACAGAGACTACTTCAAAGTGCTATAAAACTTGACTGAGAAATAGAGATAACTCTGGTCCCAAGTGAACACTGCAATCACATACAATAAGAGTAAGATGATGTGAGCTGTGTGTGAGACATTGCTCTGTGGAAAAGACAAGACAGCAATTGGATATGGCAGTGGTGGGTGGAAGGGAAGGTATCCACATGTGCAGCGAGTTCCTCTCAAGGGCTTCAAGATTGACCACGGAGGAGCGTTGCCTATGCTGTGCTTCACAGGATAACATCACCCTTTAGAAAGAATGCTACATCTCATTTGTCCTTTGAGAATGTAGGAACTAAGGAGACATTTCTGAATAGTTCATGTATTTTTAAAACCTGCACAAGCAGCTTCTGAAAACTGCTTCAAGTATGGGGCTGGAGAATTCCCAGGTTCATTTGCATCTTAGTGTGTTCTATGAGCAGCATAACAGGTACAAAGCACCACACACAGTACTTTTGAAAATCCAATCTAATCTATAAATCCCTGGCAATGTTTCCTTGCAAACTTGCTTAAACGTGTGAGAACATGGAGTTTCTGCAGGATAGGGGATGATTTTTAGCTAGGCCAATTTACATTGGGAAATCACTGTAGCACGTAAATGGCTTTGAAAATTGTCCCCTTAAAAACCACCACCTGCCTTCTAAGATCAAGTCTTTTGACAGTTAATTGTTTGTTTACTAGTCATGTAAAAATTTTTCCATTTCTCTTTTGTACTATCTACCTGAGGTAAATTTACCATAACCTTTTACACAACCCATATTATACATATTGTAGCACAGAGCAAAGAAAGCCCTATAATCCATTCCATCAATAAAGCACTGGAGTGGAAAAAAAACTTTCATCAGCTGCCAAATGTCAAGGTTGTTATTCATTTAAAAAGCACTAGAGCATAGAGTCTCATTTTATAGAGGTCATAAGTTAGACAGATTTCTATTAGATCTCAGACTTGAGTTTCTCTTATCGGAGACAATCTGTCGCAAAGTTACACATTCAGATGCACTTTCTATACATATCTAGTGTGTTCTATACCACTTTGAGATAATGACACTGCTGTATATATATTAGCAAATATTTAGAAATCATCAGTATTATTCCTCATCACTCACCTTTTTAGCCATTACAATGAAATGGATCCTTTCTATGTATGCTACTTTTGTATGCTAACTATTATGTAAACCGAGGTAATTTAAAATTACCAAATTGTATAGCTAAGATGTTCAATTGATACTGTATATATGTAAATTTAATAATATCAACAGCACTATATACTATAACAGAGTGACATCCAAAAAATGGAGAAAAGACCTCAGTGTCTATCTAATAAGGGTATAATTAAATTGCTAACCCCACATAGACATTCCTGCTTCACTTTTGAATATTGCACGTTTGAATGGCTAGATATGTGCATTCTTAATGGAGTTTTTTAGACCAAGGATGTGTCTCCCTGCTTCAAAATAGTTGTGATATTGAAGCAGAAAGTCTATGTGGGGTTAGCAATTTAATTATACCCTTATTAGACACAGGTCTTATCTCAATTTTTTGGATGTCACTCTGTTGAATATTGAACTAAGGCCAGTACTGGGCAGACTTGCATGGTCTATGTCTGTATATGGCCATTTGGGGGCTAGAGAAGGCTTCAATGGCTAGGAGGGTGTAGATGGCCTGGAGTAGGTTTTGATGGAGATTTCAGCAGTTGGAACCCAAGCACAGTACCAGGTAGAGCTTTGGATTCTTGCCCAGAAATAGCTAAGAAGAAAAAATTTAAATTGAATTATGTTGGGCAGACTGGATGAACCATTCGGGTCTTTACCATGTTACTATGTTATGTTACTGTTATAGTATATAGTGCTGTTGATATTATTGGATGGTTTTCTCTTGAGCGTATTTATTTAAGCATCCTTACTTGCTCTTTTTTTGGTTTTTATATGTAAATTTACCCATTTGTCTATGCATTTTGTATGTTTACCTGAAACCCATTCTGAGCTAGTTGGGGCGGATGGGATATAAAATGAACCAAGTAAATAAATAAAATTTTCAAGGAAATCTGACTTTCAAAACTTGATGTATTCGATGGAACTATGAGCTTTATACACCACTGAAGATGGGGCCTTCACTACGTGACCAAAAGCCAAACACTGTCTTTTCACAAGCAGCAGTATAGCGAGGGACGCTTATGCTTGGGGCAAAGGTGCATGGCACCACCCTCCCTTCCCAGTAGTAGTGGTGGTGATCTCTTAGATACACTTTCTCTCCCATAACTTTTCAAGTTTTCTTCAACATCAGGAACTAGGGTCTCTTACCCACTGCTCGCACCAGCTGAGCCTGCCCTTTGACATCAATCACTTAAAGGTCCCACAAACAAAGTGATCAGAGGAGGGGCTGGGGCTGGTGTCAACAGCAAGAAGTTCCTGCTCACTGCTCGCGAAGACTAGAAGAGGTACTGGGAGGAGTGCATTTAAAAGACACCACCCTGGAGGGAGAAATGCCAGTGCCCCCCCAACCAATACAGCGCATGGGGTGCTTTGTCACCCCTCTTACTATTCCACTGTTCACAAGTATCTAATATCATAAAAGGAGATTGTGACTTCACGCCACTTTCTACCCCATACTTCATTATTCACCGACTTACATGCATGCATGGCTTCTATTCATCTCCCAAGGCTTCTACCTCAAATAGACTTATTCTCGTTTAGTCTTCCTTTAATTTTGCCTATACTATGTCCAAATATTTCCTATGAATAGAAAAGATTGTTCATAGGCATCAAGGGGTGTCAGCTCAGTACACTTTACTATGTATGTGAAAAAGGAAAAAAGTAAGGCAGGGCCATGAGTACAACTGGCCCAGGCTGTATTTACACTTCTCCCTCTGTGTTTGCTGTGATAGGGGATTAACAGATCCGCGAATACCTTTTTCATATGTTATTCGTTGTGTTCTATTTAAAAACCATCGTGAATATGGTGAAACTGCGAATAACATGGTGGGAGATCTGGCCTGTTCCTGAAGGAGAGGCAAAACAAGAAGAAAGTGCTGGGAATCAGCGATTTTCTCTCTAAATGCTTGGACTCGGCAATTTCTCTGTGCAAGCTGATGTAATGGGGGGGGGGGGGGGGAGAGAAGGAGCCAGCAAGCTAAAAACCACAAAAAAATGAAACTTTGATTGCTGAAACCACGAATACGGAGGGAAAAGTGTACATTTAAGGCACAGCAGATAGCCATGAGTTCTCCCAGTGTGCACTAAAAGCATTGAGTATCCCATCAATATTTCTTGCTACCTCACCCCAATTTAGGGTTACCATAAGGCTCCAAAAAAAGGAGGACAGATTAAGCCATCTGGTTTTTACTTCCATTGGAAATATAATCCAGATGTCTCAATCTGTACTCCTTTTTCTGGAGCCTTATGGTAATCCTACCCCAATTTATATCTACCAATTTACTCCACCTTGCATTTCTTCTCCTCCTCCCTTTCCAATCCTACCTGGCCCATCCATACCATTTACAGCAGTGGTCTCAAACTCGAGGTCCCCAAGGTACTATTTTGAGGCCCTCAGTATGTTTATCATAATCACAAAAGTAAAATAAAATAGTTTCTTGATCATATGTCTCTTTAGCTATAAATTACAATATTATTATTAAGACTTAGCCAAAAGGAAAAAGTTATAAAGAGTTTTACCTCTTGCAAAATTATCATTTCTTTAATAAGACATTAACTATTTTTTTCTGAGGCCCTCTAAGTTCCTACAAATCCAAAATGTGGCCCTGCAAAGGGTTTGAGTTTGAGGCCACTGATGTAGAGTCAGAGAGAATGATTTTTATTTTTATGAAAAAAAGAAAATGATGTTCTTCTCCATTTCTCTTTCAATTTGAGACTTGACTACCATATATACTTGAATATAAACTGAGATTTTGGGCCTAAAAAAATGGCCCAAAAATGGGGGTCTCAGTTTATATTTGAGCCTCCTTTCAATGATGGTGCTTTTTTCCTCCCTACCCAATAACCAACATTGCTATTTTCCACCCTACCCGATGTCTAGCACTGTTATCCTCCATCCCCTTCTGCTGACCGGCACTGCTATCTCTCCCACCCTCTGACGACTGGCACTCCTATTCTCCACTACCCGTTTCCCCCTGTCCCAGACAGACATCAAACTTACAGTCCCCAATGCTCTAGAAGCCCACACCAACACCCTGCGTTGGGCTGAAGGGCCTTAAGCCTCTGCGCATGCTCAAGGCCTGCTGGCTTCCACCTTCTCCAGGATTCTCAAAAGAAGTCCAGCAAGCCATCAGCATGTGCAGACGCTTAAGGCCCTTTAGCCCAGCACAGAGCATCGGCATTTACTTCCAGAGCATCAGACTAAGTGTGATGATGGGTCTAGAGCAGGGGGGATTGGGTAGTGGAGGATAGGAGTGCCTAAGCTGCTGTTCTTGGATTCTCCAGCACTGCCAGTTGCCTCCTCTGTACTTTTCTTTTGCTGCTGTCCAACCACCTCTGAAGCAATTTCCTGTTTCTGCTTGGGTGGACTGCAGCAAAGGAATGGTGCATAGGAGGCCGCCAGCAGCACAAGAGAATCACTCCCACGCCAGCGATCCCTTTGTAGTTTTCTTGGTGCAGCGGGGAGGGGCTTCGGAACCACTTGGGGAAAACATTTGGTGTATTCTGGGTGTCTGGAGGGAGGCAGAAAGGAAAGATGCTGAATAGGAGTGGCACATGGATGGAGAGGAAGGTGATGGTGGTACATGGATGGAGGGAAGAGGAAGAGTTGGAAAGATAGATTTGAGATGGAAGAAAACTGAATATGAAAATCAGTGCCAAAGATGGAAATAGTGCAACAGGTGAAGGAGGAGGAAATAAACAGCAAATACATTAGGAGGCCTTGGAAACGGAGTTAAGAGCACAGATGGAACAAGATGATCAGAAAAATTTAGTGATTGAAATGTCAATTTTGAAATTTTACATCTGGTTTTATATTTTGGAGTGTTCAGGAAGAAATGCATTTCTTCCATTTCTCTTGTGCTGTACTGTGTGCAGTCTGGCATATTAGGGTTTGTGAGTTGTCCAGAAACTTTAGTTGGTGCTGTGGCCCAATGAAGGAAAATATGTCGGCTCGCCTTCAGCTTTTTTGGACTCAATTATTATTATTTGGCATGATCCCTGACAAATGACACTTGCATAACCCAAATTTTTAACCTCGGTTTATATTCGAGTCAACCTTTTAACTTCCTTTTTATGGGAAAAAAGGTTGTCTCAGTTTATATTCAGATCAATTTATACTTGAGTATACAGTATATGGCATTTTAAAACTCTCAGACCATGACATCACATACTGCTTCCCTCTATCCCTTCAATAAAATAACCAATTTATCCTGGTGAGATGGAGAATAGCAAAATACAATCTATTCCCTACCCTTAGAGTAGCCACTGGTTACTGTATCCTACAAACAATCACAACGACCAGAAGCCAAAGAAGCTTATCTAGAGAAATCTAGAACTGTTAAAACCGGTCAGAAACGCCAAACTCCGGATGGAAGAAAATTTAGCTAGGAATATTAAAAAAGGGGATAAATCCCTCTTCAGGTATGTTAGTGATAGAAAGAGGAATACAGACGGCAGTGTTCTCCCCAGTGCTTTTCAGCCGGGTGCTCCGCCCCAGCAAATTTATATTACTGCCCGGCTGTCATCTGCCGAATCCTGCTGCCACCACTGCTTAACGCGCAGCCTGAAGAGCCGCCGAAAGACTCCCGCCGGACTTTAAACAAAACAAAACCCAGCAAGCGACTCTAACCCGGCTTCCCTCCGAAACCGGAAGTTACGTCGGGGGGGGGGGGGAGGGGAGTAGGGAAGAGAAGCTGGCACGGACCATTAGAGCCCCGGAGCATGCGGGAGATAGGCCAGCCACGGAGGGAAGCTTACTTAGGGCCTTTTTTTTTTAATCTTTATTGATTTTCCAAACTAATACAAAGTGCTAGGAAATATTGTGACATTAAACAACATAAGCACTAGAGAATGACACGGGGAAAAAATCTGGCCCCGTCACCGCCCCGTCACCGGCCCACCATCCTCTGCACCGCCCCATCACCGCCGTTCCCTTCACCGCCCCGTCACCGTCACCGCCATCCCTTTCACCGCCCCGTCACCGCCACTGCCATCCCATTCACCGCCCCGTCACCGTCCCCGCTGCATCCATATAAGCCTTAGTACTGTAATATTTAGCTTATTCCTTTCTTATAAATCAAAGTTCCTGCTGCTGAACTAGAGAAAGAGATGTTCAGCTGGCAGGGCTTTGTTTATAAATTTTTATCAACACAACTAATATACTATTTTATCCTAAAGCAAAAAATAAATAAATAAATATAATTTTTTTTTCTACCTTTGTTGTCTGGTTTCTGCTTTCCACATCTTCTCATTGAATTCCTTCCATCCACTGTGTGTCTTCTCTCTGCGTCTTCCATTTGCTGTTACTGTGCCTCTCCCTTAACCCCCCCCCCCCCAATTGGTCTAGCACCCATCTTCTTCCCTCCGCTCCCGCATAGTCTGGCATCTGTCTTCTTCCCACTCTGTCTTCCACATTTCCCTTGGGGGTCTATTCCTCTCCACCCTCCTTCAATGTCTGTTCTATTCCTTTCCACCACCACCCTTCCCTCCCTCCTTTACCATCTGTTCCTTTCTACTACCCTTCAGCTCCTCTCGCGTGGCCTATCTACCTTCCTTCCTCTTATTTTCATGGCACGTTACAATGTAATTTGTGCAAGCCACTGGAGCCTGCAAGCTCGGTCCCTGTCCCATCCCCACAAACCATCTCGCTTCTGTGCTCCTATTTTCTCCATTTCTAATATCTCCCCTATGTATCTGTCATTGCCCCCCCTGTGTCCATATACCATCCCCATGGCATGTCCCCTTTATGTCTCTGTCCCTATGCCCCATGCACATAATTTCCCCTCTTTCTGTTACCTTCCTGTGTCCAGATTTCCCCTATCTTCCTCTTCCATACCAGTGTGTCTCTTCTTTTCAACCCCATCTAGCTTTTTTCCCTCTTTCTTCCCCCCCCCCCCCCCCCCCCTGCTTCTAGCATCTGGCTCACCTGCCAGTCCTTCCCTTTCTTTCCTGCTGTGGGTTTTTCTTTCCGACTTCATCCCCTTGGCCCAGAATCTCTTTCCCTTTCACTCCCTCCTTCCAATTTGAGCCGGGAACACTAGCGATCGCACGGTCCCCGCAGCTCACACCCGCCTGCCCAATCGATTCTAGTGTTTAGCCAGCTCTCTCCCTTCTCCTCACCTTAGTTTGTAGATTTTCTTTTTCGGCGACCCGCACGCGCGGCTGCTCAGTGTTCAATCTTCTGCTCTGCTGCAACTTCCTGTTTCCGGTTGCGTCAGAGCAGAAGATTGAACACTGAGCAGCCGCGCGTGCGCGGCTCTCTGATAGCGTGCGGGTCGCCGAAAAAGAAAATCTACAAACTAAGGTGAGGAGAAGGGAGAGAGCTGGCTAAACACTAGAATCGATTGGGCAGGCGGGTGTGAGCTGCGGGGACCGCGCGATCCTTCATGCCTCACTGCGGGGACAAGACCATTCACCGCCCCGTGGGTGGTGAATGGCCTTGTCCCCGTCGCCGCAGCGACTGCTAGTTTTCTTCCCCGTTTTCGGCGGGTGACCCGCAGCTAAAATGCGGTGGCCGCGGGTAAACCGCCACCGTGTCATTCTCTAATAAGCACTTAAAATCAATCAACCATACATAAGAAAAATATCTCTCCCCATCCAGCAAATTAATCAAAGAATAACCAACAGATATCTTTCCCATCCTCCATCCCCCCATCCTGGACATGTATAAAAAGAAACTTTTTTGCTTCTACAGTCAAACCTTGGTTTGCGAGCATAATTCATTCCAGAAGCGTGCTTGTAATCCAAAGCACTCGTATATAAAAGCAAATTTCCCCATAGGAAATAATGGAAACTCAGATGATTCATTCCATAACCCCAAAACTTCAATACAAAATACTCTACGTACTTGTATTGCAAGACCTCGCTCGTTTAGAACAGTCACTACACTCCTGTAGTATCAGAGAGAGCAGAACCATCGGCTCAGCTGTGATGCGTGTATGTACTCATATTGTAAGACTTTGCTTGTTTAGAACAGTCATTACACTCTTGCAGTGTCGGAGAGAGAACCATCGGCTCAGTTGTGATGTGTGTATTCTGTAAGTACTTGTATTGCAAGACATTGCTTGTATATCAAGTTAAAATTTAATCAAAAGTTTTGCTTGTCTTGCAAAACTGTTCATAGACAATTGCGCGCAAGACAATCACGCGCGGACAAAATCGCGCAGACAACTGGGCGCGAGACAACTGAGCGCAAGACAAATGAGCGGAAGACAATTGAGCGTTAAGACAAGTGAGCGCAAAGACAACCGAGCGTGAGACATTTGAGCGCAAGACAATTGAGCGGAACTTATTTACCGAAATGTGCACGAGCGGGACAACTGAGCGCAAGACAACTCAGCGCAAGACAACTGAGTGCAAGACAACTGAGCGCCAGAAACTGAGCGCTAGACAACTGAGCGCAAGACAACTGAGCGCAAGACAACTGAGCGCCAGCAACTGAGCGCTAGACAACTGAGCGCCAGCAACTGAGCGCAAGACAACTGAGCGCAAGACAACTCAGCACAAGACAACTCAGCACAAGACAACTCAGCGCCAGCAACTCAGGTGCCACTGCGCTGAGCTCAGTTGTCTGCGCGCGGCCTTTGTCCTGGCGTGATCTTGACCTGACACTGTTAAAGCAGAGATCGCGATTGTCTTGCGCGCAATTGTCTATGAACCCTGAGCGCCAGCAACTGAGAGCAAGACAACTCAGCGCAAGACAACTGAGCGCCAGCAACTGAGCGCAAGACAACTGAGCGCCAGCAACTGAGCGCAAGACAACTCAGCGCCAGCAACTGAGCGCAAGACAACTCAGCGCCAGCAACTCAGGTGCCACTGCGCTGAGCTCAGTTGTCTGCGCGCGGCCTTTGTCCTGGCGTGGTCTTGACCTGACACTGTTAAAGCAGAGATGATAGGAATGGGAGAGGGACAAGGACAGCAACATAACTCATAGGGACAGGATGGTGAAATTTAGTTCCTGTGTCATTCTCATATTTGAACAAGAGTTTAATAAATCAAAGTAACAGGGTGGCCAGGTTACCCAGTTCCAGGCTGCAGATTTTGGGATAGTTCTCAGTTTTTGACCCAGGTGTTTTGTCCCGTTACCAGACACATTCATTAGGGAATGTGAGATCTGTAATAGTGGAAGGTAAATGGGCATAGTGGGTGTTTGCAATGGGGTCATAATGAAATGCCCATAGTCTGATGCCTGCAGTGTCTATTCATCTGATCCATCTGTCAAATGTTAAGTTTCATTATTTCTAAGTAATCATTTATTTGTGTTTGTTTTGCATGATATGTTTGTTTTATGAATTCTCAAAATTTTGTAAAGCTGAATTCGCTTAATGATCTTTACATGACAGAATATATGTTTTAAGTGTTTATGAAGGTCATTATCTCTTTTTCTTTGTTTGTTTAAATTGTTATTCATTTTCAAACTTACAATAAGTGTCTTCACGCTCTGTCGTCTTCACGCTCAGTTGTCTTCAGGTCCAACAGATTCCAAAGATTAAAGACAAGCTTCACTGAAACCCCCCCCCCCCCCGAATAAAAACCAAACAAAACTGTCCACAATTTGTTTGCAGTCTTCTAGTTATTAAGTTTATGAAGTGTCTTAATATGTTAAAAGAGAATAATAACCAATTTGTTAAATGGCAACCTTAGTCATTATAAGTCATTAAAAGTTCATAATGTCATTGGAGTTTGTGAGTGTAAAATAAATTCTGGAATCAATCAATAGTTGTATTATAATGCTTTTATTTCTGGGTAACTGTATTGATGCATCCGCGCATGCGCAACTATGACAGTGTTTGCATATGGGAAACACATAAGAACTATAAAATTATATTAGTTTTAAAAAGATCAGGGAGTCATGAGCAAATTATTTTAATTATTACACATCATTTTCCACTCCTAATATATTAATACAGTCATACATCACATATGTAAGAGAAGAGGGATGCGGAGGAAATACATTACTGCACAATGCAGTAAGTCAGATGTTGGCTTTTCTATTTACACTTATGTTGATTACTAAACATCATATTTTCCATAATGAACGTTGTTGTAAATAAATGGATAGAGGTTTAATGAGATGTGCACAGCAGTTATGGGATTTATTTGGCTGGTTAAAACTCCTAGAGTAGCTTTGGTATCTTTACAAAGATCAATTTCAGAGGGAGGGGTAAATTTTCCAAACTTATATAGCTACCATAAAGCCTATATTTTGCGTCATGGTATGTATTGGATCCTTCCAGAACTCATCGAAAAACTCCCAGATTGGTTGTGGATAGAATGGCAACTCATGTCTCCATTGCGACTATCCCATGTTCTCAGTATCAAAATGCCTAGCTATAGTAAGGACAATCGAATACATATGGGTCAACTGCAGGATTCAAATTGGCGGGGAAAGACTAGTCTGGAAGCATTGGATGATAGCAGGAATACGTATATTGGATGATGTTATTTCTAATGGTGCTATGCAACATAAGTTTGGACTTAATAAATCAGAAAATTGTAGATGGATGCAACTGAAGCATGCCATTCAGGCATGGTTCCCTGATTGGAAAAACCTTATTAATCATTATAGTATGGAGTTTCTTTGTTTTCAGACAGACTTCTTGGGTCACCAGGCCGCCCAGTGGTATAAATTATTAAATGGATTTACTAAGAAGAAATTAAAAATGATACTGTGATATTGGGTATGGATATGAGAGCAAAATAACAGATTTCTGTGAATAACAATAAATTATTACTAATAATGACAGGGTTTGGCATTCAACAAATCACAAATAATTAGAAAGACTGGAGGAGATTAAATTATAACTGTTGGTGGAACTCTTTATGATGGGAGAGGGATATGGATAAAAATCTATGTAATTTACCAATGATTGTTTATAAGTGATGTATTTATTGTTACTGTGAATGAAAATATTAAAGCTTAATGTAATTTGTGAAAATGAATAAAGAATTATTTAAAAAAATGGCCACAAATTTGTTGTTGGATGAAGAGATGATCAATGTTTGCAACTATGAGACAAACGAGGGTTGTTATTTAACTTTGAGCATCTTGGACACCAGTTATATATTATTCTTCACTAGTGTTTAAGCCCGTTAGATTAACGGGTGCTAGATGTCTCCTGCTTTTGAACCTGGGCAGGGGCAGAGGCAGAGCCGGAGCGGGAGGGAGTGACGGTGGGAGAGCAATTTCAAAGCTTCAGCAGCGGCGGCTCCTTGACCAATCCGCGCTTACAACGTCCCCACACTTGTGGTCTGGCTGGCTCCCCCACCAAAGCCCTTCGCAGCGGCAGCCCCTCCCGCATCCGTCCCGGCGTCCCAAGCCTCTCCGAAGGCCGGCTCCCACGAAAATGGTACCCCTCTGTCCAAAGCCGCGGTGGAAGCCTCCCTCAAGACACATTTCAAATCTGACATATTGTAATCACAAAACAGAAAATAAAATTATTTTTCTTACCTTTTGTTGTCTGGTCATTATTCATATCATGTAGGGGTCCCAGGCTATGGTTGGCTTTTGATACCTCGTTTGCCAGGGCCCCTTCTTTCTTCTTCCCTCCCTCCATCCCTGCAGCTGAAGACAGGCACCTCCCCCCAGTGGTCTGAGACAGGAGGGAGCAGTTAGGAGAGGGTCTGAGGGCAAAGAGGGGCTCAACAGCACACAACCACCTTTCCTTCCCTCCCTCCATCAGGTGCTCCAGTGGTCTGAGACAGGAGAGAGCAGTTAGGAGAGGGTCTAAGGCTAAAGAGGGGCTCAAAAGCGCCCAACCACCTTTCCTTCCCTCCCTCCATCAGGTGCAATGAATCCACCAATGTTAAAAGGAGCCGCGTCGAAATCGGAGGCCTGCCACTGCTGTAGCACGTTCCCCTCTGCCTTGGTCCCACCCCTTCTCTGACATATGGGACCGCGGCAGAGGGAATGTGTTATGGTGGCGGCAGGGCTCCAATTTCAAAGCAGCTCCTTTTAACATAGGCGGAGGTGAACTGTACCTGATGGAGGAAGGGAAGGAACGGTGGGCCAAATTTCGGCAACGGCAGGAATTGTTTTGCGGGCCAAGCACCGTGAAACTTTGTTTCTTTAGGCAGCCCCGGTTGTTTACTTGGATTCAATGTGAGCCGGGTGAGGAAGGCCGCCGCAGCCTCGCGGCTAGGTAGGGGGACAACAATGGCGCTTATGCTCAAGCCCCCGCCGCAGCTCCTCTCTTGATCCTGGTGCGGTTCGAGAGGGGAGTCGTGGCGGCGGCTTGAACATAAGCGCTATTGTTGTCCCCCTACCTAGCTGCAAGGCTGCGGCGGGGTTTCCATGGCAACCCGATCACGGATCTCAGTGTAGGGCCGGGTCTGGTGGCGCCGTGTAGTGCGGAAGCGGGAGGCGGGACCTCAGCACAGCGCCGCCGGCCCCTAGGAGCTCGAGGCCGGCTGCGGACATGCCTGGCGTGGCATGGTGCAGGAGGAACAGTGATCGGTGGAGAGCAGGTGATGACAGTGATAGGTGGCGCGAGGTGGAGAGTAGGTGATGACGTAAAATGTGCGCATGCGCACTCGTGTTTTCGCGACGGATCAGGGAACACGTTTTTTTTTAGTGCGCATGCGCGGCCTAGCATTTTATTATATTAGATTCTAGGATAAACTAAAATGAAATGGAAAGATTGGCCAATGATATATTTAATGATGTCAGAATAAATATGATTTGAAGAAATGTTAATCATTTTTTAATCTAACATCAAGTGTTCCAATCATAAAACATTGTAATTTAAATCCATCACTTGCAATTCTTTCTAACAGTTAATTATTTACATTGTGTCCTTACTTGTTACTTAGTGGGATAGTACAATAAAAACTTACATGTAATGGCATGGTTATATATGTCATACTAACATAAAGAAAACAACAAAATGTTTTAACCATTGGTAAATGTTTATTAAAATATTGCTTATGTGATAAACATGTAATACACATATGTTCAAATGTAGTGTCAAAAACACAAAATGTTTCAGTTCACCATTCATGATTTTATGTACAACATGCTGAATTGTTTATAAAGTCTTTATTCATTTTAAATCATAAACAAGTGTACAATAATATATCCATTAAGGGTTGGCACAGCAGTTAAACATCAGTGACAGTGAGTAAGTGAGGAGGATGTGGTTATAGCAGTGAAAGAACATCAGGAGCAAATTAACAGACAGTTTAAGTGAAACAGTTGAAACACCAGTTAGCATGCCTCTGACTGTCTGGCCCACCAAAAGGAGTGGGGGACATAGACAATTTAAAGTGTTTCATCTGTTCCTGCACCATGTGTGGAAAACAAACATTTAGCTTGCAGACCCTTGAAAAATAAAGACCATACACACCCTTCAAATTAAATGAGCAACATTTAAAGGATGTAAGGAGGGAAGGAGCTTAACACTGACTATCCCTGAAGCCGCTCCATCCAAGACACCATCTGACCTTCCCTACGTGAAGGAAAAAGCCTTTGAACACAACCCACAACACCGTGAAAATGTCAAAGCGAGTACAGTATGCTTGAGTGGGTTACCTTGCTCGGCATAAAAAACCTTCACGCTTGGCACATGTCAGAGCAGTGGATACTAGGATAGGTAGGGGCCAGAGGAGGGCTTCAGGGAAACCCCTGGGGGAGAGATCCTGAGCGCAACAGTTTGCAGGCCTCTAGCTTTCGGGCCACCAAAAGGAGAGGGGGACATAGACATTTCAAAGTGTCTGTTTTGTTCCTGCAGCATAAGTGCTTGGGAAGACCGTATGGACATGTCAAAGCAAAGTTCAAATCACTGAGTGAACACAATTGTAGCATAGCAACAGGAAAACCTGAACTTCAACATCAAACTCTAAAGTTCCAGATTATGTGCTATACCACGGAGATATTGAAAGAGAGGTCTTTGTCCATATGTTGGCAGCAGCGTTGTTAGTCTTTGCGTCACTCTCACATACGTGCTCTTACTGCTGGGTGGTGCGCGGTTACCAGCCTGGAATCGAGCAAGCAGCTGTTCTGTGTGATCTTGCTCACGCTGTATATGTTCAAGGAGTTTAAAGATGGTTGGATGGTGGCATGCAACAGAGGATTGAAATGCATGGTGCCAACCTTCAACAGAATTATTGGTCCGAGGCAGTCCTTCTTCCACACGGGAGCACATATTCCACAGAGCGATAGGAAAAGGTGGGACACGTCTCCCATTTGCCCGCAATCTCCCGATGTAATTGTCTTCCCAATAGTCATACACCGGGGTCAGTTCATCTGGTCGACTCTCCTCCAAGGTCTGGAAACACTCAGCAACATCATCCACAGGAACAAAACTTAATGCTAACAGCATTTTGGTGAACAATCTTACTCTCTCCTCATCTCTATAGCTGGCGGTCAGTCCCTCATGTTGAATTCTGCGCCACAATGATTGACCCAGATGGAATAGGCACCCAGAAACTGTAGCATTGGGAAATACTGTGTGGGCAGCTTGCAGACTTGCTCTCTCAAAGTCCATCAAGATTGTCAATGGTGCCAACGTGTTTCTGGTTTCCAACAGTTTCCTCAACACACGTTCATAGTCCTCCTCCCTTTTACTGTTCAACAACACATAGACCATGGAAAGTGCACGATTGTCTACAAATGCATGGATGGTAAAGACTTGGACAAACAAATGGGGGGCAACTTTGAATGTCCCATCCATGAACCAATGTCCATGTTGCTCCACACCTCAAGATTAGATTGTGTTGTGAAAATGAAAATGCGTCTTTCATCATTTTCACCTGAATCCCACAACAGTAATTGTTCACCACGTATGCTTCTTTGTAGCGGCTCAGGAATTTGTATGTCTCTTATGCACCTTGGATTACCCATTGCTAGATGGCCTGCATTTCTCTTTCTATTAATTGTTCTCTGCATGGAGGTGTATGCAGGCAATAATGTAGCTGCTTCTAAACTTGTACCAGCTGTTGTGCCATGAATGATCTGTCGTGGCCTTTCAACCGTAGCCACAGCTCTTTCACGTATGTCTCCCATCATTCGATCAGCTTCAATTCTGGCATTGTTGGGTGCATGCACATGCGCCGTTATCTCGACAGAAGATCCATCGACGAGCCTCTTTCTTCTTCCCACACAATCACGGCGCACACACCTCCAGGACGTGGATCCGTCTGCCATCACTCTGTTACGACGATATCGATAGCCCTCATGAACCCAGTGCTCTCTCCCACACTGTGAAGTTATTACTTCCATGTCTATGTCAAATCACTCCTGAAACCATACAATTAATAACATTATCCTATTTGGACTTGCAATTGATATACAATTGCCTATATCATGAATGAAATACTCAAAAGAACATCATACCTGTAAGACTGGAAGTATATCGATGAAACCCTCAGGAACTGTAGTCGACCTTCGACCCTGAACCAGTACCTACAAGAGTTATAACATGCATGTAAACTTCATGTTCGCCCAGCACACAAAAAAACCTACAAAGGTCAAATAGATGAGGTTAGGCCATACATATGTAGAGTTCAGCACTATGGCACAACACCATATACCTGCAAGAGTGCGATCCCTGTCAGGAAAACACTGAAGATGTCTGTCCTCTGTTGACTGTGGTCTCTTGATTGTAGTCTGTTGAGTGTAGTCACCTTCAATAATAGATTATATGAGGTTATTACATACATATGACATACAAATCCCTATATGTAAAGTTCAGTGCTATGGCACAACACCATATACCTGCAAGGGTGCGATCCCTGTCAGGAAAACACTGAAGATATCTGTCCTCTGTTGATCGTGGTCTCCTGATTTTCCTCTGTTGATTGTAGTCACCTTCAATAGTAGATTATATAAGGTTATTACATACATAGAATATACAAATCCTATACCTCTGTACTTACCTTGCCTCCAAGATTGAACTTCTAGACAAGACTAGGGTTTCAGCAAATTCATATCCCTCAGCACATGACTGCAAGACTAAAATTTATAAGGTTAGCACATAGATATAACAAACAGGACCCACTATGTCTGTACTTACCTTTGCAATCATACCTCTAATAGTGGAAATCTGGCTTGCCAACCATCATGGATTAAGAACGTCATTATACCTAAGCGCAGACAGAAGGAAGGCAGAGAGGTCCAAAACAAGGACCCACAACAATGGTATACAATCACCCTCACTACACACCCAAGGCTAAAAGTTTACACCAATAAGCCCTACCATCAGACTACTTATCCTATCCTATTGTTCCAATTTAGCAAAACCAAAAAATGAAGCTATGCATATACCTGTAAATGTGAATATCCTCTTATGTATGATACCTGCAAAAGAAAATGGTACCCATTGCCTTTATAAAACTATAAACCATGAGCACACTCTTATTTTTTTTTTTTAATCTTTATTCATTTTCAATGACATATCATGTGTACAAGAATCAAAACATTAAAATGAAATACATCACATGTCAATCTGTCTATATTATCACATAATAGATATAAGTACCTCCCTTCCCACCCCACTTCCCCACTCTTACTTTTCCCAATATGAATAATAGTATAATTTAGACCCCCCTCCCAACTATAAGACGGTGTATCTTTAAATAGAAAATAGTGTGTATTCATTACAGTAAGATGTTAATGGCTCCCAAATTTTATTAAAATTATTACAACTTCCCTTTTTTATTGTTACTGTTCTTTCCATTTTTTTTTTTTTTTTTTTTGTATTCTTTATTCATTTTCAAGATTACATAAAGTGTTATAATATATTCATTCACATAAATAATAAATACATCACTTAGAATTATTCATTGATACATCTCATAAATTCTTAACCCCATCCCTATCCCATTCCACCCACCCATATATTTTATTATCATATAAAACATGTGATATTAAAATACCCCCCCCCCTGCATCTTAAAATAATAATTAATATAAGGGAATCAGTTTTACTTTAATCTTTACAATATTTCATTAATGGTTTCCATATATCCTGAAACCTTTTAAGATAGCCCCGTTGTACTGCAATAAACCTTTCCATTTTATAAATATGGCATAAAGAGTTCCACCAGAAATTGTAGTTTAATCTCTTCCAATCTTTCCAGTTAAATGTGATTTGTTGAATGGCAACTCCAGTCATTATTAGTAATAATTTGTTGTTATTTGCCGAAATCTGACTTTTGGTTCTCATTTCCATACCAAATATTACAGTATCATAAGTCAATGCCACTGGGTTTTCTAATAAATTATTAATTTGGTCCCAAATTGATTTCCAAAAATTCATAATGTATGGGCAGTGAAACAATAAATGATCTAAAGTTCCTACTTCTAAATGACAATGCCAGCATCTATTAGACAAAGAACTATCTAGTTTTTGTAATCTAACAGGGGTCCATAACGTTCTATGCAACAGAAAAAACCAAGTTTGTTTCATAGATGCTGAAACCGTACATTTCATCCTCCAAGACCAAATTCGTGGCCATTGAGATGCAGTAATTTCATGCTTAATCTCAATGCTCCAAATATCTCTTAAACCAGTTTTTAATTTCTTCTTAGTAAATCCATTTAATAATTTATACCACTGGGAGGCCTGGTGACCCAGGAAGTCTGTCTGAAAACAAAGGAATTCCATACTATAATGATTATTAAGATTTTTCCAGTCAGGGAACCCCGCCTGAATGGCATGCTTCAGTTGCATCCATCTAAAATTTTCTGATTTATTCAGTCCAAATTTATGTTGCAACTGTGAAAATTCAAGCATAGTACCATTAGAAATGATATCATCTAATATACGTATTCCTGCTATCATCCAATGCTTCCAGAGTAGTCTTTCTCCTCCAATTTGAATCCTGGAGTTTACCCATATAGATTGATTTGTAGATTTGTAAATTGGAATAGTTGTTAAATTGCTTATATATCTTAGAGTTTTCCATGTATCTGCTAGTATTTTATTATCTTTACTATAACTAGGCATTTTGATACTGAGAACATGTGACAATCGAATTGGAGACATGAGTTGCCATTCTATATATAACCAATCTGGGAGTTTTTCCATGAGTTCTGGGAGGATCCAATACATACCATGACGCAAAATATAGGCTTGATGGTACCTATAAAAGTTTGGAAAATTTACCCCTCCCTCTGAAATTGATCTTTGTAAAGATACCAAAGCTATTCTAGGAGTTTTCCCCAGCCAAATAAATTTTAATAGAATGCTATTTAACTTTTTATAAAAGGACCCTTGAAAAAATACAGTTAGCATGCCCAACTGATAACAAACTACAGGCAAAATCATCATCTTAATAGTTTGAACTCTCCCCCACCATGAAAGGTGTAAAGGATTCCATTGCTCACACATTTCCGTGACCTTTTGCAATAATAATTTTTCATTTATTTTTATTGTTTCTTCCAATGTGTTTTTAATAAAAATGCCTAAATATTTTATTCCATCTTCCTTCCAGAGAAAAGGAAATGAATCGAATAAGCCTTTTGTACAATGTACATTGAGTGGAAGAACTTCTGATTTGGACCAATTTATCTTATATCCTGAATATTTCCCAAAATTCTCAATTAACTTAAGTAAGCAAGGAATGGTTGTCTCAGGATTTCTCAAATAGAGCAATATATCATCTGCATAAGCTGAAATCTTATATTCTCGATCTTTATGCGGAATACCTTCTATCTCCTCTGTCTGTTGAATAGTTAATAATAAGGGTTCCAATACAATATCAAAAAGCAGAGGAGATAAAGGACAGCCTTGTCTAACTCCCCTTTGCAATTTGAAAACTTCTGAAAAATTATTATTAATATATAATTTAGCAACAGGAGAACTATACAAAGTTTGAACCATTTGAACGAATCCTGATCCAATTCCAAACCATTCCATCACTTGATACATAAAGGTCCTTTCAACACGATCAAAAGCTTTCTCTGCATCAAGAGATACAGAGAAAACTGGATCTTTTAAGGTTTTGGACAAAGTCAACATATGTAATGCCATTCTAGTGTTGTTAGAAGAATGTCTTTGAGCAATGAATCCTGTTTGGTGTATTCCAATAATAAAAGGGAGAGCTTTAGCTAAACGAATAGCCAAAATCTTAGCCAATATTTTTCCATCAATATTAATTAAAGAAATAGGCCTGTAATTGGAAACCAGTGTGGGATCTTTATTTGGCTTTGGTAAAACAATAGTTAACGATTCAGCCATGGTACCCATAATATATCCTTTAGTAAGTTGAGTCTGATATAAATTTAATAAATATGGTAATATGGTAATTTGAAATGATTTATAAAACTCTATAGTAAAACCATCTCCACCTGGAGCGGATCCAACTCTAAGGGACTTCAATGCTGTTTGCAATTCGTTTATTAATATTGGCTTTTCTAAATTTTCTTTTATATGCTCAGGAATTTTCGGTCCCTTAATTGATTTTAAAAATTTTTTACCATCTTTTTCTTTATCCAAGTAAGATTCAGAAGAATACAGGTTTTTGTAAAAATTTAAAAATTGTTTTATAATCGGTCCATTTTGAGAATAAATATTTCCTTTTTCATCTTTTATCATTGCTATTTTTGTTTTCCTTTTTTTAGCTTTTAGATAATTTGCCAATATTCTTCCCGCCTTATTTGAATTTCCATAATACAATGCTTGTTGAGAAAATAAATCTTTCCTAATTAACTTAGAAGAATATTCATTATATTTCCCTTTAGCTTTCAAGAGGTCTTGTAATGTAGAATATTCCCATTTTTTAATTAATTTAGATTCCAGTAATTTTATATCTTTTTCCAAATTATTAAATTGTTCTTTAATTTTTTTTTTTATATATGCCGAAAAGGAAATAATTTGACCTCTAATGGTTGCTTTAAAAGCATCCCATAATATTTCTATTGAAATATCCTTTGTATTGTTAGTTTGAAAATAATCTTTGATTTTCACTTGTAATTCCTCAATAAAATTTGGTTCAACAAGCAAGGCATTATCAAATCTCCATATAGGTCTATTGTCTTCTTTATCAACTATCTTAATTTTAATCCACACTCCACCATGATCAGATAAAATAATTGGATCTATGGAGGCTTGTGTTACTAGTTGAACTAATGAATTTGAAACCAATATATAATCTATCCTTGAAAAAGATTTATGAACATGGGAAAAAAATGAAAATTCCCGGTCATTAAAATGAAATATTCGCCATATATCTTTCAAATCACAATTTGTTACTAAATTATCTAATCCTAATGATTTCATATTTTTACTAGGTTTTTTGTCCATAATTGGATCTATAACAGCATTAAAATCCCCAGCCACCACTAAGTTTGAAGTAGCCAGTGGTAATAATATTTGTTGCAGAGTTTTAAAAAATTCAATTTGGTTCGTATTAGGTGCGTATATATTGAACAGTGTCATGGTAGTATTTCCCATTTTCATGTCTATATGTAACCATCTTCCTAAGGGATCAGCTGAAATAAATTTGAAATTTGCAGTACATCTCTTGCTTACCAAAATTGCAACTCCTGCTTTTTTATTTACAGCTGGTGCATAAAAACAATGTTTTATCCATGTATTTTTTAATTTTTTAGATTCTATAGCTGATAAGTGTGTCTCTTGAATATAGCAGATATCTATATTTTGTTGTTTCAGATATAAAAGGGTTTTCTTTCTTTTGATAGGATGGTTCAATCCATTAACATTAAGCGATAATATTTTAAGCTCCATTGTTAGAATTATTAATAACAAATATGAACTTCAATAAATTATGCAATGTATATTTTCTTTGTAAAAATTTAATTTCCCTTAATTTATTATAAGATATATTTCTTTTCTCCCTTAATTTCTTACAGATTATATTAATAAAATCCCCGAAACCCATCCCTACACCCTCCCTTATCCCACCCCTTCTTAGAATGCGATAACTTGAAGTCAAACTATCAGACTAGCCCTCTTCCCCCTCCCAAGCAATTCATTTCATTATTTCCCCTATATTCTATAAGTTGAAACATTTTAAATACTTAAATTCCTGTTTTTCCTCTTTACATATCTCCCAATTCAGTGTTGTAAACCTCATATCCATTTTAATATATATATACTTATTTTTTATTTTTTTTTGTATTTATTTATATATTTTTATTTTTATTTTATTTTATTATTTCCCACTATATTAAATATTCTGACGAAATTCTCTATTTCATACATCTTATCCATATGAAGAAATTTAATATACATTTTTCATTTATATTATGAATATATTACCGAAACAATTTAATCTGAATATACGATTTTACTTTTTGTTTCATAAGGGAAACATCAATCTTTCCAATTTAAACAACCATTCATATTCTCAAGTGTACATATTCCATTCATTCCATTCAAACCTTGTACTCATTCTTTCCTTTCATCTTTACTAAATAAATATCACTATTTTTCCCATTTGCATCCACATACCATTTTTTTTGAATAAGTGACGGATGTATAAGATCTGTCCTGTATCTAGTCTAATCAGGCAGCACATAGAAAAGAAACAATGGATTCTGATATTTTAGACACTTTAGCTATTTTAAGTTGTGTTAGGTGTGCATGAGCTGCCTAGCAGCTTAGTAAAAAGGGCCCAAGATTAGCTAAAAAGAAACACTTTTATCTTCTAGACTGGATTTATGTGTAGGTAACCCAGGCAACTTCTTGGGTGTTTACATTTAAAGCCACCAAATCCATGGGTTACACAGGAGCCCGAGTCCATTTGCTCTAGGACTGTGCTCTGTAATTTCTGAGAGAGAAGGTCTGTGGCTCACTGGTAGTGCTGCTGCCTTTGCACCCAGAGGTTTGGAGATCAAATCCCAGTGCTGCTCCTTGTGTCCCTCAGCAAGTTACTTAATCCTTTATTATCCACTGCTTGAATGCCAGAGCCATAAAAAAGACCCTATACAAGTAGCTATTCCCTTCTTGCAGGCTTTAGTTCCACCTCCAAGGGTTTCAGTTCTTACATTCTTGTCTGTTCTTCTTAGATTATTGTCTTTACACCGTGTTTCATGTCTAGAATCATCAGCTCTTCCTGTATCCGGCTGTACTTTGTTATTCTTTGCTGTGTTGTTCAACAAATTCTTAGTCCATATTATAAATGAAGCTGTCTCTTTCATTTTCACAGCCAGCTGTTCTCTCCTATCACCTCTGTTCTTCTTCTTTAGAATCACTTCAGAAAAATGTCCAGCCTTCCTTAAGGTTCTTGAGAATTCCCTTTCAAAATTCCATCACTCTTCATTCTGTTTCCTTGACGTCAGGTAAATGTGAATATTTGTTTACTTACTGCTATCACTATTCTTAAGTGGAATCTTTCTCTTATTTTAAAACTATTCCAAAACAGTTGGTAGATCATTTTCAGGTGCCATTTTACATCCTTTTAAAGCATATAAAAATTATATTTTTCCTATATTTTCTAGATATAAATATTTTATCTATTTAAAAGACTTTAAATAAATATTATTAAAAATATATTTCATTCATCTTTCAGATACCAATATATTTTAACTCATAGGTAATTCAAGAGATGATATAAATTCTTTAAGTTTTGCTGGATCTTCGAATTGAAAAGATTTTTCTTTATATGTAATTCTCATAGATGCTGGGTAATATAATCCATATTTAGCACCTATTTCTTTCAATGGTTGTCTTAGGAGTAAAAATTGTTTCCTAACTTGTACAGTTTCTTTAGCAAAATCCTGAATAAAAGACAGTTTAGAATCTTTATATGTGAGATTTTTCATCTCCTTTGCAGCTTGTAGGATATCTAAAACATGCTGAAATTTTCTTACCCTGAATATAACAGTTCTTGGTTTCTCTTTTTCTTGATGTTTCTTCTTGCCAATCCTGTGTGCCTTTTCTATTTCTATTATTCCTTTTGTTTTTATTGGGAGAATTTTTGGAATAACCTCTTCTAGGAAAGAGATCATATTTTTTCCTTCAACATCTTCTCTTAATCCAATAATTCTTAAATTTTGGTTTCTCGATCTGTTTTCCATATCAATTAATTTTTTTTTCATGTCCATTAATATGGTATGATCTTCTTTGTAATTTTGCTGTAAATTTTCAATCTTTTCCATTTTATTTTCTATCTTGTCCATTCTGTTGTTTAATATGTCAAATTTATTATTTATAATATTAATCTCCTGTTTCACTTCCGTTATATTAATGTTTATTTTCCTTAGTTCTTCTAGCACTTCAATAAAGTCCAAAGCATCCATTGGCAGAGGAACCTCACTTGACTGAGAGTCTTCTTTCATTCTTTTTGTCTTCCCAGTTGACTTAGAAGGAACTTCATGGATCTTTTGCTTAGTTGAAATCATTTTCAGGAATTTATTTTTAAATCAGAAGAAAAATTATTATTCAAATTCAACTGAAAAATGCTCTTAGAGAGGAGCTCAGCCGTTAGCCAGCCATCTGCTTGTCCTCCAAGTTCCGGAATCCTGTTCTTTCCATTTTGATAATGTGACATAATGAATTGCACCCGAAACTATATACTTGAGTGTATATGATCTTTCTAATTATTACTTATATGTTCTCCAGTGCTGATAATTTCCTTTTTTTTTCTCATGGACTTACCCAATAATATTGTATCATTAGATAATGTGACACTCAAATTAAACATATTCAGATACTAGTGTTGTTGGCATAAGAGTTTTTACCTCATGCCAACATGTTTCTTTACATCTTTATTACTTTTCAATTCTATAACTCCATCCAATTATGCTTCCAATTAATATCCATCATCACATTATACATAATCTTAATACCATAACTCAACCTTCTCGCTCTTTTAACATGCGGGAAAACTAAGCGCAAGACGGATGCAAAACCCGCAGGTCCTTAAAAATCCGCGTTCCGCGCCACTTTTCAGGTCCCTGCCACTTTTAGTCTCTGGCTCTGACAGGGCTGTATGAGAATTTAACTCAGATGGATCCTAGCATGGGGAGGGGAAAGCATTAGGATCCGTCAGAGTTAAATTCTCATACAGCTCTGTCAGAGCCAGAGACTAAAAGTGGCAGGGACCTGAAAAGTGGCGCGGAACGTGGATTTTTAAGGACCTGCGGGTTTAGATCCGGGAGGTCCGTAAGGTCCGTGTTTTACGATTACGGGACCAAATTGCGCGAGACAATGGCGCGCCGACAACCGAGCGCAAAGTTGACGGCGCGCCGATGAGCATTCCATTATATCTAAACATACCCACATAAAAATATAAGCATCCCCAATCTAAACAATTCATAGTGAATTTGGCTGATTTTTAAACTTCTATCCTCGCTTTTGTTCCAATTGTGAAGCACGCGGTCGGCGTGCACGTGAGCACCGCAAATGTAAATATGTAAATATCAACATATCCTATATAAACTTTATAATCAATCGCGCTGAGCTTTATGATCATCCCCTCCCTTTTCTTGCGCACTGCAAATGTAAATATGTAAATATCAACATACCCTATATAAACTTTATAATCAATCGCGCTGAGCTTTATGATCATCCCCTCCCTTTTCTTGCGCACTGCAAATGTAAATATGTAAATATCAACATACCCTATATAAACTTTATAATCAATCGCGCTGAGCTTTATGATCATCCCCTCCCTTTTCTTGCGCGTGAACCGGACCGATTGTGAAGCACGCGGTCGGCGCGCGCGTGAGCACCGCAAATGTAAATATGTAAATATCAACATACCCTATATAAACTTTATAATCAATCGCGCTGAGCTTTATGATCATCCCCTCCCTTTTCTTGCGCACCGCAAATGTAGATATGTAAATATCAACATACCCTATATAAACTTTATAATCAATCGCGCTGAGCTTTATGATCATCCCCTCCCTTTTCTTGCGCGTGAACCGGACCGATTGTGAAGCATGCGGTCGGCGCGCGCATGAGCACCGCAAATGTAGATATGTAAATATCAACATACCCTATATAAACTTTATAATCAATCGCGCTGAGCTTTATGATCATCCCCTCCCTTTTCTTGCGCGTGAACCGGACCGATTGTGAAGCACGCGGTCGGCGGCACGCGCGTGAGCACCGCAAATGTAAATATGTAAATATCAACATACCCTATATAAACTTTATAATCAATCGCGCTGAGTTTTATGATCATCGCCTCCCTTTTCTTGCGCGTGAACCGGAAATATAAATATCAACATACCCAATATAAACGGTTCCTAGTCAGTTCATCCACAGTTTTATAATCATACCCTGCCTTTTGTTGCGCGTGAAGCGCAAATATAAACATACCTGTAAATGAAGAAACGTGGAAGTATGTTCACTCTCACCAGAGGCGAGAAAAATCCGCGCAAGACAAATATTCGTTATAGATCAAGTACTAGCAAAACCAGATCTTTACCTATAACGGACACGGTCAGGCAGCGAAAGGAAGGCGGGCTGTTCGGAGGACATATATAATGTGGAAACGTAACCATAGTAACGAAAATGCATTCACGTGACTTGTATTTAAATGCTGTTCGGAGAATACATATCATGAGATAACATAACCATACTGACCACACGTTGACGTGATGACGTGTTCACGTGCTGTACGTGCGCATGTCCTTTGATTGGCAAGCGGCCTCTAGTGGCGCGCTGAATTGTCATGGCGCTGAGTTATCTTGCGCGCAATTGTCTTGCGTTGAGTTGTCGCTGCGCTCAATTGTCTAGCGCGCAAATGTCTTGCGCTGAATTGTCTTGGCGCTTAGTTGTCTTGCGCTGAATTGTCTTTGCGCTGATTTGTCTGCGCGATTTTGTCTGCGCGCGATTGTCTTGCGCGTTTTTGACCTGTCACCTTGCAAAACACTTGCAAACCAAGTTACTTGCAATCCAAGGTTTTACTGTACTTTTCACAGAATTATCTGTCGGAAACAGAATTATTAAGAAAAGCAGTAAACAGAGAAGGCATTTAGATGAGCAAAGGCCTTAAGAGTAAATATTGTAAATTTCTAACTGATTAAAAAAGTTTTAATTCCTCTCTCTTATTTTTTAAAATCTTTATTGATTTTCAAACTTTGACAGTGCAATACTGCATAGAACACTTAATTATACAAGTAATACATAAAAATCATTTTCTCCCATCCTCCTCCCAATTATTAATACAATAAGACATATGATGTGATTACAGTATTATAATTAAGTAATTTAAATTTTCAAAATACATTTCGCTCCCCCCACCCACCCACCCTGGATGTGTAAGGAAATCTAAGAAAAGGAAAGATACATGACCCTTATTGCGAGGTAACAAATGCAGTCAATGGATTCCAAACTTTATTAAATGGATTACTAGAACCCAAACGTTCCGCATTTATTCTCTCATATTTAGACTTATATGGAGATTGTTTTTAATTCCTCTCTTAATATAACAAATGGAAAAATAGGTAAGATGAAAGGAGGATATGTGAGAAGGATCAGAAGGCAGAAACTCTAAAAAGAGGTTCATTCAGCAGAAAAAGGTCATGGACATCTAACATATATCTTTGGCAATAAAGGCTGGCTGGACCAATCTGTTTATTTTGAATTCTCACCTTGAGCTAGTTGAGGAAAAGTGGTTTATAAATTCAAATAAACTGGTATTTAACTACCATGATGTTACTAATCAGTCTTTAGATACATTTTTGGAGTGATAGTGGCTGAGAATCTCAACATGGCAAAACAATTTGACAAGGCAGTAGCTAAAGCTGGAAAGATGCTAGGCTACATCAAGATGTACTACCAGCAGAAAAGAGGTAGTATTAATGCTCCTGTACAAGTCATCTATACACATAAAAACTTTTAAGCTATTCAGAGGAAGGGGGTTTGTGCCATAAAACACATGAAAAGAGACTTGAAGACCTGAATGGTTAGAGGAAAAAAGGGCAGTGGAGATGATACAGATGTTTACTTCCTTGAAAGGTATTAATATACAAAAAAAAAAATCCTTTTTCAGAGAAAGGAAACTAGTAGAACTAGAGGACAGGAAACAAAACTGCGTATAATTTAAGGGTAACATCAGGTAATACTTTTTCATAGAATGGGTGGTGGAGGTAGTGGGAGCAAAAAATAGTGCTAGAATTCAAACACACATGAGAAAAGCACAGAGAATCTCTACAGAGCAAGAGGGTAGAATCAAAGCAAAAAATAAAAAGACCTGTACAGGAAGATGTAATCTGCATGGAGCAGAAGATACAATTCTAGCCACCTTACTGGCCAGACTAGATGGTCTATATTGTTCTTTATTTGTCATCATTTACTATTTTCTGCATTAATTGGTAGTATTATAAGTGTAGAATACCACCAAAAATCCATTCACAAAGAAAAAAAACCTCAACCAAGGACTTCAGTCGATGAGAGGAGAAAAACCTCAATGTTACCCAAAAACCATAGTGAAAAATTCCAACAAACCTTACTCCTGGCATAATTCTGTGACTGTGCAACACAGAATTTGTGAATTGCACAGTCACGCAGAATTCCCCTCTTCTGTGCAGAATCTCCTACCTCTTTGATTGTGTCACTTGAACGGGTCACGGCATCATCTGAGATTCCCATATGCTGCCTATTAACCTGGAAGCCTCTCTGCTGTGAAAAGACTTCTGGGTTAGTGGCAGGCAGACCATGGGAATCAATGCTGCAAGGGACTGAAGAGTCCTGAGACAGCGAGAGGAGGAAGGAAAGAAGGTGCACAGAGGGAAGGAAGGAAAGATGGTGCACAGGGTGAGGGAAAAGGAAGAAAGATGTTGCACATGGGGGAGGGGAAGAAGGAAAGATGTTGCACATGGGGGAGAGAGGAAGAATTGGACGGGGTGGAGGAGAGAAAGGGGCAGATGCAACAGAGGTGGAAAGGGGTGAGAAAGAAATCCTGTATATGGTGGAGGGGAGGGATACATGCATGGAGAAGGGAGAGAAATGTTGGACATAAGGTAGAGGGGAGGGAGGGAGGGATGGTGCATGGGAAGAAAGAAATGTTGCACTTGATAATAGAGGGGAGAAAGGGAGGGTTTCTGCATGGAGGGGAATAGAGAGGTTTGACCCAAGGCACAAGGCAGGGAGGGAGACAAATGGGCAGTGGAAAAGAAACAAATGGATGTGGAAGAGGGATGCAAGGGAAGGATAGATAGATGTTGGACATGAGGGAGAGAGACACAGGAGATGTAGGTGGAGGAGGGAGATGTTGGATCCAGGAGCAGAAGGGAATGATGGAGAGATGTCTGGCAATTGGAGTGAGGGATTCACCAAGGGTAGGTCAGGCCAATCTAATCTCATCAGCTTCTTTGACTGGGTAACAAAACAGCTAGACTTGAGAGAATCCGTGGACGTCATATACCTAGAGTTCAGCAAAGCTTTCGATAGTGTCACGCATCGCAGGCTGTTGAGCAAGATGAAATCAATGGGGCTGGGAGAAACACTAACTACATGGGTCAATGACTGGCTGAGTGGCAGACTTCAGAGGGTGGTAGTTAACAGTACCCTCTCTAAAACATCGGAGGTGACCAGTGAAGTACCGCAGGGCTCAGTCTTGGGCCCGCTCCTTTTCAACATATTCATAGGGGACCTAACTCAGGGGCTTCAAGGTAAGGTCACTATATTGCATAGTTTGGTGTCGTCAGCGAATAACGTTAGAGACGGCAATTCACCCAATAGTATGACACAGGACCTACATTTGTTGGAGCTTTGGTCCTTGTTATGCCTCAGCATATTACTGACATGTATCCTCAAGTCTGCTTATCTGACCTCCTTGTCCTGAGTGTTACCTTGACAACACCAAAATGACAATAAAGTCTGCTTAGCTGACACCCTGACTTCCTTTGCCTGCGTGTCGCCTGGATAGCATCAAAGAGACAGTAAACTGCAACACCTCCTTGCTTATCTGAGATCCTGACCTCCTTGATCTCAGAAGGACAGTAAAACCAGATGGTTTCTGCAATAAGCTTGCTTATCTGACATCCTGACCTCCTTGATCTCAGAAGGACAGTAAAACCAGATGGTTTCTGCAATAAGCTTGCTTATCTGACATCCTGACATCCTTGATCTCCAAAGGACAGTAAAACCAGATGGTTTCTGCAACAAGTCTGCTTAGCTGACATCCTGACTTCCTTTTGCCTGCGTGTCTCTCAAATCACATCAGTAAGGACAGATGGGACACCGATCTCTGCAAACACCTCCTTGACCTAAGTGTTGTCAAAACAGAGAACCAAAGAGCAGGACCAGCTGTTTATGCTTTTGAACTCAGCAGCTTATAAGGACGGGATTCTGCTCCTAACTTTAAAATCCAAGACGTCGCAAGGGACAGAATCCACGATGTCTAAAGGGTCAGTCTCCCGTGTCTACTCACCTATCAATTGCAAGGATTCTCCAATTGTGAGGGAAGAGTGTTTGCCTGGGATACGGTGAAGTTATTTAATTCTTATATATGTATAATAAAGTGTTATTGTTTATGCTTTATATTGTCTGTGTGCTTTTCTGAGTGTCACTGATCATCCCATTTGACAGAAATAAGTGGCGGAACAAATTGGTACCAGAAGTGGGGTTGATCAATGTGGTCAAAAAAGCACCAAAGAAAACAAGGGGTTGAGGAGCAGGCTCCCAATCCCTCCATTCCGGATTGAAATGACAGTGTAGGTAAATTAATAGCCACTGAGTGGTCTGTAGAAGCAGGATTATGTGAATCCTGTACTTTTGAAAGTGGGGATCCACATGAATTATGTGCCTCCTTACAAAAGGTGAAAATCTCAAAAGGAGAAGAGCAAGAAGTAATTTCTAGACAAGGAAGGATGATTTTGTCAGACTGGAGGAATTTGCATGAAGCTAAACATGAATTACAATTGAAATCAGGAGAGCTGGAAAAGAAAAGATATAATCAACAGCATGCCATTAGAATGCTACAATCCTATATAATAAAAGGCTAACTCGCGCATGCGCATTCCTATTTGCGTGTTCCGTGCGCTGTAGGTCTGTGGCCTAAGGAGTGTGCATGCGCGCTAATACGTCACCAGCCTATCGCCTCCACAAGCCGGACCGCAGCCAGACGACGTTCTCCGTTTCTCCTGCCGCCGCCGCCGCCGATCTCCGTTTCTCCTTTGCCGCCCACCCCCTTCTTTTCCCGCGGGCCCGAATGGCGATTCCAGCAGCGTGTTCATCAGTCTCCACACGCTGCTTCGGGCCCTTCTACTGCCCTGATTTGCTCTGCCGCGTCTCTGATGATGTCATCAGGGACGTGCCAGAGTAAATCAGGGCAGTAGAAGGGCCCGAAGCAGCGTGTGGAGACTGATGCAAGCGCTGCTGGAATCATCACCTTTGTAGTCCGGCCCGCGGGAAGGGAAAGGGGGGGGGGTAGAGGAAACGCTAATGCTGCTGCACAGGGAACTGGTGGGGGGGAGGGAAATGGAGGGGAAGGGAATGCTGCTTTGGACGGACAGACAGACAGAGAGAGGAAGGGAGACAGAAAGGAAAGAAGAAAGACACAGAGTCAGGGAGATACACAGAAAGACAGACAGGCAAAGGAGGCCAGGGACAGAGACAGACAGAAAGGACAGCGGGAGCCGCGTCAGGAGGGGTGCGGGATGCGGCAGTGGGAACTTTTCCAATGGGTGCAACTGGGCAGCTGTCGGGAACCTTTGATCAGGAGCAGAGCAAGGTAAGAGTATCATAGGGATAAGAAGGAGGAGGGAGGATAAAAAAGGAAGGGATGCCTACTGCTGGACAGGGGGAGAAGGAAAGAGATGCTGATGGACAGGGGAGGTGAAGAAAAAGGAACGGAGGACTAATGTTGGACAGAGGGAGAAGGAAAGAGGTGCTGCTGGACAGGGGGGAGGTAAAACAAAGGGAGAAGGGCTGCTGCTGCATAAGGAGAGCAGTGAAGGGGTGGTGGTGGACACAGTGGAGGTAAAAGGAAGGGAAAATGGACAGGGGGAGCAGGCAAGGGGTGGTGATGGACAGCCAAGGAAAAATAAAGGCAGAAAGAAAGAAAGCGGCTAAGGAGAGAGAGAGAAAAAAAGACAGACACACACACATATGTTCTAGCACCCGTTAATGTAACGGGCTTAAAGACTAGTGTCAGAATAAGTTGTTAATGGATAAGGCTGTGCGATGTGCACGATATAAATACAAAAAACGGAGGCGGAAAGTGAGTTACAGAAAAGTTAAAATCTTAATTTATCATCTGCCGGATAATTGGAATCCAAACAAACGGGATGGGGATATTTGGGATCCAAATTCTAATAACAGTGAGGAGGATATAGGTGTTGAAGGAGAACAGGCAGAAAGTTTAGAAGCAAAGCCTGTGAGGAGACAAAGATTACAAGGAAATTTGCAGACAGGAGAAAATCTGACTAGAAATAATGTTATGGAGGATGTTACTCCACAGGAAGTCATGGATACGATGGCACGCTTTACACAGCAGCCTGGGGAACCACTAATACAATGGGTAATTCGGGTGCAGGAGCTGGGCGCGGCAGGGATTATGTTGGATGCCACAGATGCCCCTAAATTTGTTCAAATTAGTCAAGAAGTAGCAGTACAAAATGCGTTACGGGAGGATCCTTATCCTGAAAAAAATGCCCAATGGTCTTTATTAGAGATAATTAGTAGGGGTGTCACGAAGCGATATCCACTTGAATCTGATTGGCCCTGAAATGATAAAATTTGGTATACATTAAAAGATGCTCAAATGAGAATTAAGGAGGAGACTATGAAGGTAGCCTTAGTAATAGGTCACGCTGACACATATATGTCATTACCTTTTACAGTGTCCATGAGAAATAAAATTATCAAGTATGCTGCACCGGCATACAAACAGGTAATGATAACTTTGTTGATCAATCAAATAGACAGGACTATTATGGAAGCCTTAGAAGCGGTCCGACAGTTAGGAGATCGGGGGGACTGGGGACCTCAAAATACTTTTGATAAAAAGAGAAAAGGACAAGCCAATTCAAACAGGGCTAATCGGGTGTCTCGGAGGAATATGTTTTTGGCATTAATAAAAGACGGTGTAAAGGGGGAAGAAATAGATGGGAAAAATACAGGGACGTTATGGGAAATGTACAAAAGTAGAGGACTGGGGAAGAAATCTATCTCTCAAGCACAAGTGAACAAAGGAGAGAGAGGGAGGATATTTTGGTGCCAATGGCTCCTCCTGAGGAAACTGCTTCCATTCTTTATCCTGATTTAAAAGGGTGGAAGTGTTGGGAGGATCAATAATGTGAATGCCGAGCCTCAGTGTTTGCCTGGACCAAATTAGAACAGCGTCCGCATGTAGAGATAAATATTTAGTGGAAATCTGGGGAGCAAAAGGGCAAGCTGTAGTGGACACTGGGGTGAAGGAATATAAATATCAGGATTGGGGGGAAAATGATACAAACAGGAAGAAAAAATTAAATAAATAAATTTTTACAGATTTTAAAATTGGACAATTACCAATTTGGGAATATACTGTATTGATCAATGAGATTCCTTAAAATATAATAGGGCTAGATATCCTAAAAAGGGTTAACATTACAGCTTTCCGATGGAATCTATAGTTTTGGTAAATTGCCAGACATTCCTATGAGATCAGTAGTGGTGGGGAAATTATCAAAACCAATAGTAGTACCGATCTCCACTAAAATTGTAAACATGAACCAATGCATTTTTTATTATTCCTATAGTGGAGCAATGTCCAGAACAATTTGCATTCACTTGGCAAGGGAGGCAATATACATCTACCAGACTACCACAAAAATATAATGTATAGAGTTTTGTTAGATAGTATAAGGAAGTTGCACTCCAAGTGATTTTGCAAAAATGTCTTTTACCTCAAACACTAACATTGTGAACCACTGTACCTGCACGTAAACCTCTCTTGTATGTTTTATAGATTAAAGCGTCCCTGCTTGAATTTTTATGATTGTATGACAGAGCTTTGAAATGGAAGAAGATAGAAAGAAGACCAGCTTTCTATAGAGCAATTAACTTAAGTTTCTATCTCTCTTTCTTTTAGAAGCTTAGCATCCAGACATGGTCATGAGAACCAATTTCACTGTGCCATATTTAAAATACTTCCAGCACTGTGACCTGATAGTGGGAATCCAATGGATACCAAATTTGTTTATGATTCTTTTGATTAATAGTGTGCTTATTTACAGATTAAATTCAACCCTGAATCATTGCCAATGGAAGAAAGCATGCCGGAGCTCTGTGTTTGTCTGTTTCTGTTATGTGTTGTCTGTTTTAGCTTATGGGGTACCCAAATAAACATCGCACATTGGCCATTTCCAGAGTTTATTCCACCCCTTCTATTAGTCCAAATGGTACCATATCCCTTTACAAAAAAGATTCCCCCACCTACAAGAAAGTTTCTTATGAAAACCATGCTCACAATGATTTTATGCTATGGCTCATACAGCCCAATGATAATTTAGTTAGGGGTTATATTATAAAAGGATATCTGAAGAGAAAAAATTAGAAAGCTTTATACCTGGTAAAATGGTGTTCATTGGTATTTGATATTTGCTAAATAAAATAAAAAATGGTCTCTCTTTATTTAACTTACCAGGTATAAACAGTGCAGTGCACATCTCTGACATAAGTTATTTTGGTATTACAATCAGTACGTGTGTATGGTCTCTCTTAAATGACATAATAATTATGTCCAGAACATAAAAAGGTGTATTTTCTGAATGTCCTACAGAATACCTTTAAGTGCATTAGTGTTGTTTCTCTTATCTCACACAAATACTACCTTACACACAAGTATTGTGTCAAATGTTATCACATTCTGTACATGTGTATGGTCTCTCTTAAATGACATAATAATTATGCCCAGAACATAAAAAGGTGTATGTTCGGAATGTCCTACAGAATACCTTTAAGTGCATTAGTGTTGTTTCTCTTATCTCAAACAAATACTACCTTACACACCAGTATTGTGTCACATGTTATCACATTCTGTACATAAAGTGGTTTTTCTTTTTTTATCTTCTCGTTTACCACTAGGGGTGTTTATTGTAACTAAAGCATTGAAACTAAACAGTCATGATGAAATATTTTCCTTGGAAAATCACGTACTGGGAAATGTTATTCCATATAGACTTTCATCCCTTTGTGATAGAATTGGTCAGCTCTGCTCTCTTATTCTTAAGATTTGGCTAACATGCTGGGTTAAGAGAAAATTTCACCAGATCGAGAAGATGATGACACGCAACCCGACATACAGTGCCGTGCCATGATGCTATTATGTGGCACCGACTTGGGAATAGAAGTGAGCCTATATCCTGTCGCTTCACATTAGGGCTGGTCTCTAGGGGTGGTGCACTTGACTCTTACGTGAGTGAAGGCATGTGAGTGGCATAGCAAGCCTATTGAAACTGGAGCATAGCCAGACCCTAACCAAAGCTGCTAAGAAAAACGGGATACCAGATAACTGCAGTGATCGATGGTGAATATGAAGCTACCCTAAATGTATGTAAGCCATGAGTAAGAGCACAAATATAATATTAATAAGATTATTAATTTCCATGATTCCCGATACGTGATACTTTCAAGTAAAAGGCCTAATTAGCAAGAAATATTAGAGAATGCAAACATACCAGTTGAGAACATAAGAAAATAATTTATGGATGGAAAATTAATTTTCCTATTTTACCTAAATGTAGAACCTGAGGTATAGTAAATACAATTGTTTCTGAAATACTGGCTGGCAAACAAGCATATTTTGGCTCCAGAGAAGCAGATGTATTTAGATGGGAAGGTGAATGGGTGCCAAATACTGTACATAATCATGAAATAACAATACGATATGATCAGTTAATGTTACATGTCGTCAATGATAACTGTGTTTTGTTTTTTTACCACAAAGAATTATTTAAAACCACACCCTTAGATAGAAAATGGTGTAATTTTGAAATGAAACAATATGTCCTTTCACGGTGATGCCTTTGACATTGGGACCCCAATTAGGGTTTCCCACTTATCATGGGCAACAAATAGATGAACAAAATAAAACAAACGTGTCATCTATGAACCATGTTCTTTACAATTTGTGCCAAAGGACTATTCCACCGCAAGGTTATACCTTTATACAAGAAATATCACATAAAAATGTTTGTGTTGCTAGCAGTACTGTTGAACTTGTGATTCCTGCTATTCAAGTTCCCTTTTCAGTATGTTTACAGAATGTTAGTGTGTTGCAGTGGGCAAATAATGCAACTTATCATTTTTATGAACCCTGGATATCAAATGTAAATGTTAATCTTTCTTTTGCCGATGTACTTACTCCAATTATTTTATTACCTTCTGTAAAGAAAGCCATGCAAAATATAGCAATCCTAAATAAAGCAAATCAACAATGTAACCTTACCTTGCTGCAGCATAAAATAGATACTGAATTTTTAAATACTAACTTGCATTCAGTGACAGATCATATTGAAGCTACTACTGCACATCATTGGTGGGATGCTTTTACCGGATGGAGCGCTACAGCACGAAAGGTGTTTCTTCATCCCTTAATCTATATTTGTTCAGTTTTCCTTATGTTAACATTTCTTAATTGTGGGTTTACCTATTGTGTATACAAACGAACACTCTCTCCCTCTATTCAGATGACTTCTTATTCGGAGGTACAGACTTAAGGATCCAGGGGTGGACTGTTATGCCTCAGCATATTACTGACATGTTCAGCATATTACTGACATGTATCCTCAAGTCTGCTAATCTGACCTCCTTGTCCTGAGTGTTACCTTGACAACACCAAAAGGACAATAAAGTCTGCTTAGCTGACACCCTGACTTCCTTTGCCTGCGTGTCGCCTGATTAGCATCAAAGAGACAGTAAACTGCAACACCTCCTTGCTTATCTGAGATCCTGACCTCCTTGATCTCAGAAGGACAGTAAAACCAGATGGTTTCTGCAATAAGCTTGCTTATCTGACATCCTGACCTCCTTGATCTCCAAAGGACAGTAAAACCAGATGGTTTCTGCAACAAGTCTGCTTAGCTGACATCCTGACTTCCTTTTGCCTGCGTGTCTCTCAAATCACATCAGTAAGGACAGATGGGACACCGATCTCTGCAAACACCTCTCCTTGACCTAAGTGTTGTTAAAACAGAGAACCAAAGAGCAGGACCAGCTGTTTATGCTTTTGAACTCAGCAGCTTATAAGGACGGGATTCTGCTCCTAACTTTAGAATCCAAGACGTCGCAAGGGACAGAATCCACGATGTCTAAAGGGTCAGTCTCCCGTGTCTACTCACCTATCAATTGCAACGATTCTCTAATTGTGAGGGAAGAGTGTTTGCCTGGGATACGGTGAAGTTATTTAATTCTTATATATGTATAATAAAGTGTTATTGTTTATGCTTTATATTGTCTGTGTGCTTTTCTGAGTGTCACTGATCATCCCATTTGACAGAAATAAGTGGCGGAACAGTCCTCGACCTGGCAGCTGGGCTTCAATGCTAAGAAATGCAAGATCATGCACCTAGGCAGCAGAAATCCGTGCAGAACTTATACCTTGAATGGTGAGACCTTAGCTAGAACTTCAACAGAACAAGACTTGGGAGTGATCATCAGCGCAGACATGAAAATTGCTGATCATGTGGAGAAGGCTTCATTTAAGGCAAGACAGTTGTTAGGTTGCATCCGCAGCAGCCAGAAGCCTGAAGTCATAATGCCATTATACAGAACCATGGTGAGACCTCATTTGGAATACTGTGTGCAATTCTGAAGGCCACACTACCGAAAAAATGTGCTGAGAGTAGAGTCGGTGCAATGGATGGCCACCAGGATGGTCTCGGGGCTCAAGGATCTATCGTACGAGGAAAGGCTGAAAAATTTGCGGCTGTACTCACTCGAGGAACGTAGGGAGAGAGGAGACATGATCGAGACGTTTAAGTATATTACCAGCCGTATCAAGATGGAAGGAGATTCTCTTTCTCAAAGGACCCTCAGCCACAAAGCACAGTTACTTACCGTAACAGGTGTTATCCAGGGACAGCAGGCAGATATTCTTAACGTATGGGTGACGTCACCGACGGAGCCCCGGTACGGACCTCTTTAACTAGAAAGTTCTAGTTGGCCGCACCGCGCATGCGCGAGTGCCTTCCCGCCCGACGGAGGAGTGCGTGGTCTCCAGTTAAGATAAGCCAGCTAAGAAGCCAACCCGGGGAGGTGGGTGGGTCGTAAGAATATCTGCCTGCTGTCCCTGGATAACACCTGTTACGGTAAGTAACTGTGCTTTATCCCAGGACAAGCAGGCAGCATATTCTTAACGTATGGGTGACCTCCAAGCTAACAGAGAGGGAGGAGGGATGGTTGGCCATTAGGAAAATAAATTCTGTAACACAGATTGGCCGAAGTGTCCATCCCGTCTGGAGAAGGTTTCCAGACAGTAGTGAGTAGTGAATGTGTGAACTGAAGACCAAGTGGCCGCCTTGCAGATTTCCTCAATAGGCGTGGAACGGAGGAAAGCCACAGAAGCAGCCATAGCTCTGACCCTGTGGGCCGTGACAGCTCCTTCCAGTGACAGGCCGGCCCGAGCATAACAAAACGCAATACAGGCAGCAAGCCAATTGGACAGCGTTCGTTTAGAGACAGGACGACCCAGACGGTTGGGATCGAAGGTCAGGAAAAGCTGAGGAGAGGAGCGGTGAGCCCTGGTACGGTCAAGGTAGTATGCAAGGGCACGCTTACAATCCAGCGTGTGTAACGCCTGTTCCCCAGGATGAGAATGGGGTTTTGGGAAGAAGACAGGCAGCACAATGGACTGGTTGAGGTGAAAGGCTGAAACCACCTTGGGGAGGAATTTAGGATGGGTACGCAGAACCACCTTGTCATGGTGAAAAACAGTGAACGGTGGATCGGCGACCAGTGCATGCAGCTCACTGACCCTCCTGGCAGAGGTGATGGCAATGAGGAAAAGCACCTTCCATGTGAGAAGTTTGAGCGAAGTAGTGGCAAGAGGCTCAAAGGGAGGTTTCATGAGGGCTGACAAAACCACATTGAGGTCCCAGACGACCGGAGGGGGCTGTAGAGGTGGTTTGATATTGAAGAGGCCTCTCATGAACCGGGAAACCAGAGGATGAGCCGTGAGAGGTTTTCCGAGGATAGGCTCATGAAAAGCAGTGATGGCACTGAGGTGGACTATGATTGAGGTAGACTTGAGACCAGCATTGGACAGAGAGAGCAAATAGTCCAGTACGGTCTCCACCGCCAATGAGGTGGGATTGTGATGATGCAGGAGGCACCAAGAGGAAAACCGGGTCCACTTCTGATGGTAACATTGGAGTGTGGTGGGTTTCCTGGAGGCATCCAAAATGCGACGGACAGGCTGAGACAGGTTCTCTGGAGAGGTCAGCCCGAGAGAAACCAAGCTGTCAGGTGGAGGGAAGACAGATTGGGATGCAGTAGAGACTGATGCCGCTGCGTAAGCAGAGTAGGAAACACAGGAAGAGGAATGGGCTCCCTGGAGCTGAGCTGAAGCAGGAGGGAGAACCAGTGCTGTCGGGGCCACCGAGGGGCGATGAGAATCATGGTGGCCCTGTCCTTGCAGAGTTTGAACAAGGTCCGCAACATCAGAGGAAGTGGAGGAAAGGCATAGAGGAACCGATCCGTCCAGTCGAGCAGGAATGCATCCGGGGCCAGACGATGCGGAGAGAAGAGTCTGGAACAGAACTGGGGCAGCTGGTGGTTGTGAGGAGCTGCAAAGAGGTCCACCTGCGGGGTGCCCCAGCGAGCAAAGATGGAGTGGAGAGTGGGAGGGTCCAGGGTCCACTCGTGAGGTTGAAGGATGCGGCTGAGATGGTCGGCCAGGGAGTTCTGTTCGCCCTGGATATAGACAGTCTTGAGGTAAAGATTGTGGGCCGTGGCCCAGGTCCAGATACGGAGTGCCTCCTGACACAGGAGACGAGATCCGGTGCCGCCTTGCTTGTTTATGTAGTACATGGCGACTTGGTTGTCCGTGCACAGGAGAAGAACCTGAGGGTAGAGAAGGTGCTGGAAGGCCTTGAGAGCATAAAACATGGCTCTGAGCTCCAGGAAATTGATGTGATGTTGACGCTCCTGAGGGGTCCAGAGTCCCTGGGTGCGGAGATCTCCTATGTGAGCCCCCCATGCATAGGGGGAGGCATCTGTGGTGATGATCATGGAATGAGGAGGTGGATGAAAGAGGAGGCCCCTGGAAAGATTTGAGGAGTTCAACCACCATTGAAGAGATTGCTGAAGAGACGATGTCACAGAGATGGGATGAGAAAGAAGATCCGTGGTCTGTGACCATTGGTTGGCAAGGGTCCATTGAGGTATCCTGAGGTGGAGTCGCGCCAGAGGAATCACATGGACTGTCGAAGTCATGTGGCCCAGAAGGACCATCATCTGGCGAGCAGGGATGGATGGATGAAGGAGCACCTGCCGACAGAGGTGAAGCAGGGTCCAGTGCCGGTCGGCAGGAAGGAACGCCCTCATCTGATTGGTATCGAGAACTGCTCCGATGAACTGAAGGCGCTGCGTGGGAAGCAGATGCGACTTGGGATAATTGATCTTGAACCCCAAGAGATGGAGGAAAGAGATGGTGTGATGAGTGGCTTGCAGCACAAGTGGAGATGTAGTTGCTTTCACCAACCAATCGTCCAAGTAGGGGAACACTTGTAGGTTGTGGGACCTGAGACAGGCCGCTACCACAATCAGGCATTTGGTGAACACCCTGGGTGATGATGCGAGACCAAAGGGCAGTACTTTGTACCGATAGTGGTGATTCTGTATCTGGAATCGGAGGTAGCGACGTGAAGCCTGATGTATTGGAATGTGAGTGTAGGCCTCCTTGAGGTCCAGGGAACATAGCCAGTCGTGTTGAGATAGAAGAGGATAAAGCGTGGCAAGGGAGAGCATTCTGAACTTTTCCTTGACCAAACACTTGTTGAGGTTCCTGAGGTCTAGGATGGGACGAAGATCTCCCGTTTTCTTGGGTACCAGGAAGTAGCGGGAGTAAAATCCCTGACCTCTTTGGTCTGGAGGAACTTCTTCGATGGCATTGAGGAGGAGGAGGGATTGGACCTCCCTGAGGAGGAGTGGAGTTTGGGAGGAGTGAGAAGCAGACTCTACGGGAGGATGGTCTACAGGAAGAGTCTGGAACCTTAGTGAGTATCCGTGACGGATGATGTTGAGAACCCACAGGTCTGATGTGATGGCCTCCCAGCGTTGGAGAAAGATGGTGAGGCGGCCTCCGATAGGTTGAGGAAGAGGCATCGACGGTTGGAGACTGGCTATGCCCTGGAGAAAGGAGTCAAAAGGGCTGAGGAGGCTTAGTCTGAGGGAGAGGCTTGGTCGCCTGGTGAGACTGAGAGCGAGCCTGAGTGTGCTGTTGTTGGCGAGGCCGACGGGATTGCTATTGAGGAGGATTAAGCGGCCTAGCAGAGAAGCGACGTTGGTAAGAGGACTGAGGTCTGTATGGTCGTGCAGGTGGAGTCTTCTTTTTAGGCTTAATGAGGGTGTCCCATCTGGTCTCATGAGCCGAAAGTTTTTGTGTTGTGGTATCTAGAGACTCCCCAAAAAGTTCGTCACCAAGGCAGGGTGCGTTGGCGAGACGGTCTTGGTGGTTCACATCAAGATCAGACACCCTCAGCCAGGCAAGGCGTCGCATGGCTACCGCCAGTGCAGAAGCTCGGGAAGTGAGCTCGAAGGAATCATAAATCGAGCGCACCATGAATTTTCTGAGCTGAAGGAGGGTGGAAATCTGTTGCTGGAAGAGCGGGACCTTACGCTCAGGTACATATTTTTGCAGAGCAGAAAGTTGTTGGACCAGGTGTTTCATATAAAATGAAAAATGAAAGGTGTAATTGTTGGCCCTGTTAGCCAGCATGGCATTCTGGTACAGGCGCTTTCCAAATTTGTCCATTGTTTTCCCCTCTCTGCCAGGAGGGGTGGAGGCATAAACACTGGAACCCTGAGATTTTTTGAGAGTGGACTCTACGAGGAGGCTCTCATGGGGTAATTGGGGTTTATCAAATCCCGGAATAGGGATGACCCGGTATAAACTGTCCAGTTTTCTAGGGGCACCTGGAACAGTAAGGGGATTTTCCAAATTTTTATAAAATGTTTCCCGTAGGATATCATGTACGGGGAGTTTGAGAAATTCCTTGGGAGGTTGGTCGAAGTCCAAGGCTTCTAAAAAGGCCTGGGACTTCTTCGAGTCGGACTCAAGTGGTATGGAGAGAGCCGCAGACATCTCCCGAAGGAATTTCGTGAAGGAGGATTGCTCGGGCTTGGAGGTGGATTCAGCCATGGAGGGTTCCTCATCTGTAGAAGAGGCATCCTCCTCGGTACCGAGTGGGGATTGCTCCCATAAGTCTGGGTCCCTGATAGCCGGCTCAGTATGGCGGGTTTTAGAAAGGGACTTGCCAGATCGCATGGATACGGTGCCGGGAGATGAAGACCGGCGTCGATCCCTGTCCCGGGAGGAATGGTGCCGATCCCGGTCCCGAGACGACCGGCGTCGATCTTGGGCCCGGGAGGGGTCCTCTGCAGAGCAAGTCTGAAGTGCAGGCTGGGCAGATAAGACCGGCATGGAAGTGTCCATCGGTACCGAGGGGGTGGACACCGGTGGAGTGGTGCGAGGCTCGGGCCGGACCGGTACCGGAAGGAGTGGTGCCAGTAGGGTCAGAAGGAGCTGTTGGAGTTGCTGTTGTAGCTGCTCCTGGAGTTTGTCCTGGAGGATGGCCGAGATGCGGTCCTCCAATGGGGGCACCGGTACTGTTTTAGATTTCTTCGGTACCATAGGTGCTGCTCGACGCTCCGGCGATGAGGAGGCCGATGACGAGGCACTCACCGAGATCGGAGCGGAGCGTTTTCGGGATCGGCGGGACGCCGGAAGGACCGGGGTCACCGCTGTAACTGGAGGGCGCTCAAGGGAAGTGGAAGGCTTCTTAGCCGGCTTACCTGGCGCTATCGACCCCGAAGGAGGATCAGGCGGTGTCGATGTGGTCGGTGCCGATTTAGGCGGTGCCGTCGACGTCGGGGCCTGATCCATGGTGGAACCGGTGCCGAACAGAATATTTTGCTGTATTTGACGGTTCTTAAGTGTGCGTTTCTTTAGAGTAGCACAGCGGGTTCAGGTGTCAGCCCGATGCTCTGGACCCAAACACTGAAGGCACCAGTTGTGTGGGTCAGTTAGAGAGATCGGGCGTGCACACCGCTGGCACTTCTTGAAGCCCGGTTGAGGGGGCATGAAGGGAAACACGGCCTCCGCGAAATCAAACCCGGAGGCTTGGATGATTACAACAGGCCCCGCCGGGGCCGGCTGCAAAAAACAAAGAAAAAAAGACACGAGGGGTTTTTTTTTGTTTTTTTTTAAGAAAATTAAGTCGAAAGACAAAAAATAGAACAAAAAGGGATCAAAAAATCGCGAGCGGGAAGGCAAAAATAGAGTTTTCAACGGCCGTTGAAAAGCACATGCGTCTTCTTCGCTCCGCGGAAACGAAGAAACTGGAGACCACGCACTCCTCCGTCGGGCGGGAAGGCACTCGCGCATGCGCGGTGCGGCCAACTAGAACTTTCTAGTTAAAAAGGTCCGTACCGGGGCTCCGTCGGTGACGTCACCCATACGTTAAGAATATGCTGCCTGCTTGTCCTGGGATAAGAGGGCATCCGCTCAAACTCAGGGGCGGGAAATTTCATGGCGACACCAGGAAATATTTCTTCACCGAGAGTGGTTGATCCTTGGAACGAGCTTGAGGCAAACACCGTGCAAGAATTTAAGAGCAAATGGGATGCCCATGTGGATCCCTTAGAGCAGGGGTGCCCACACTTTTTGGGCTTGTGAGCTACTTTTAAAATGACCAAGTCAAAATGATCTACCAACAATAAAATTTTTAAAAAACACAAAGCACACTGTACGCATAGAAAATGTTAATCATCATTCCTATTCCAGGGTTTTTCAAAGAGGTCAAAGCAGATGACTCTATGCACTGTCACCTCACTAACAACCATACAAAAACAGACAAATACCCTCCTCCCTTTTTACTAAACCACGATAGCAGTTTTTAGCGCAGGGAGCTGCGCTGAATGCCCAGCGCTGCTCTCGCCACTCATAGGCTCCCTGCACTAAAAACCTCTATTATGGTTTAGTAAAAGGGGACCATAGTGTAAAATATAGACAGCAGATATAAATTCAGATACATTTTGATCACTAAATTTAAAATAAAATCATTTTTCCTACCTTGTTTGGTGATTTCATGAGTCTCTGGTTCCACTTTCTTCTTCTGACTGTGCATCCAATCTTTCTTCCCTTCTTTTAGCCTGTATTCTTCCTCTCCTCCTGACCTCATTCCCCCCCCCCCCGTTTTCTTCCTCTCTCCCTGCCCTCTCTTTCTTTCTCTCTTCCTGCCCTCTCTTTCTTTCTCTCTTCATGCCCCGTTCTTTTTTTCTGTTTCTCTTCTTTCCTTCTGTCTCCCTGCCTGCCCTCCCCCAAGCCACTGGCACTGCCATCGGATAACAGGCCGCCGGCCAAGCTCTCCCTGCTTCGGGCCCACCAGCATTCTTCTCCCCGACGTCAATTCTACCGTCGGAGAGGAAGTTCCGCTGGCCAGAACTTCCTCTCCGATGGCAGAATTGATGTCGGGGAGAGGAAGGCTGATCGGCCCAAGATCGATCTATTGGGAGAAATGCTGCCAGGTCCTGCCTTTGAGGAAACAGAAAGTAGGCAGGACCTGGCAGTAAGAAGCGCAAATCGCAAGCTTCACTGACCTGTCTCCCGCTTTAGCCCGCGAACGGGGCTCTAACATGTGCGTGCCAGCTTCCCTTCTCTCCCCCCCCCCCCCCCACCGACATAACTTCCGGTTTCAGAGGGAAGAGAAGGGAAGCCGGTACAAGCACACGTTAGCCCCCGGAGCATAAGTTCTCCAAGCCGGTTTTTAAAAAAATGTTGAGCAGCAGTGGCAGCAGCAGAATTCAGAAGCGAGCCAGTCAGGAGGGGAAAAAAGAGAAGGGAAGAAGGGAACCCGCTCTGCGATCGACTGGGGTCGCCTGAGCGAGCGACCTGTTGATCGCGATCGACGTATTGGGCACCCCTGCCTTAGAGGGTTAAGCCAAGGGAACCTGTCACCAGGAGTGGGATCCCTAGGATAGTAGACTTGGGGGTGGGTCAGTAGAGTGGGCAGACCTGATGGGCTATGGCCCTTATCTGCCGTCATCTTCTATGTTTCTATGGGAGAAATGCTGGACCATGGGGGAGAGTGAAGCAGGGAAGAGAGAAAGGACAGGCAGATGTCAGGCTATGAGGGTGAGGAGGGAACAGATGTTGAACTATAACAGTGGAGGAAGAAAGACACTGAGAATGGTAGAGGGAGAGGCCAGGAGGGTGAGGAAGGGATGTTAAGGAAACATGAGAGGACAGTTATTACAGAGGGTAGAAATATGGACATAGGGAGTATATTGAAGCTGAAAGGGAATGGAGGGCTGAGGAGAGAATAAGATGGGGAATGGGTTGAAGATGGAAATTTGATAGGTAGCTGAAAAATGAAAAAAAGAGGAGAATAAGGGTAGGAGATGCAGAAAAGAGCTAAAAAGGAATGATCAATATGTCAGAGGCAGGTGAGGGAACAGACAGGAGAGAGGAAAAAAGACAAATCGATAGCAACTGCTTGAAGGAGAATTAGCAGATAATAGGAAAGCAGAAAAGAGAAGCTAGAAGCAACATGATGGAAAAATAAAGCAACCAGTCAACAAAGGTAGGAAAAAACCATTTTATTTTGAATGTTTTAAATGGAATATGGATAATTAGCAAAAATATTGTTTGAATTTTTACAAATAAACTTGCAGAATTTGCTAATTTTGTGCGTAGAATTTTGATTTTTTTTTTTTGCAGATTTCAGCTAGGAGTAAAACCTTCGCTTTTTAGTAATTTCCCTCTAATGCTTGTAAAAAAAAAGATGTGATCAGAGGTTAAAAAAACTCCTCTCATATATACAGTATAAACAAACTGTATATGTATAAACAGGTACCCAAATCTCTCATTTCAATTTTATCCCATAGTACATATCAATCCAGATACTGAAAAAACTTTGTGCACTTATGTTTGAAGATGAAGTCCTTAGTCTCCCACACCTGGCAGAAACTTGATGCTTCATAGCTCAAGCACCACTACAACCAGTATGTGTAAACTCAGAATATAGTCTTTCTAACTTTCCAAACTGTTGTAAATCTTCATAACACTGAAAGCCAGGCCATTTCCTCTGAGTAGTAGTTCGGGTTTTCATCACACATCTGGGTTCCCAAAAAGGGCCCCTGTTTCACCATTGCTGTTTCAGGGGAACCATAGAACAACTGCCATCTAAACACACATCAAGAACATAAGAATTTCCATACTGGGACAGACCGAAGGTCCATCAAGCCCAGTATCCTGTTTCTAACAGTGGCCAACCCAAGTCCCTAGCTAGATCCCAAGTAGTAAAACATATGCTGCTAATCCTAAAAATAGGCAGTGGCTTTAAACTATCTCAATAATTGCTTATGGACAGTGGTATAGTAAGGGGAGAGGGGGGTCATCCGCCCCAGGCACAATCTTCATGGGGGCGCCAGCATCCATCCTCCTCCCCATACCCTACCTTCCATTGCATGCACGTGTCAGCATAGCTATTGCTTGCAATCAGCATTTTTGGTTGCCCTAACCAATGTCAGCAAAGGCCTATGGGAAATTATATCAATCTGACTCTGGGATGTGGATGCAGATAGACCCTAAGTGCTCATGCACAGAATTCACATACAGAAAGCATCCAGGCAGACTGTTTCAAACAGCCCTAATTAAATCATGCTTAAAAGGTAACAAACCAACTTGCAGCTAAGAGGGGCAAAGAGGTGCTAAGAAGATGTGTTAATGTTTGATGCTTAGGATGGACAGCTTAAGATATACAATGGATCCAGGTGGTCAGTGAAACTATTGTTTCAAACAGTTTACACATTCTAAACAGAAAGATACTGGGAAATATAGTTTCTATATTTAGAATAATAATAATGGTCACATAATAATAACCCCAATTCTAAAAAAATCGAAAAGAATCTTCAGCTATAATATCCAACTACAGACCAGTAGCATCCATTCCGTTTATTGTAAAAATTATGGAGGGATTGGTACACACCCAACTGATGGATTATCTGGATCAGTTCTCTCTCCTACATGAAACTCAATCCGGTTTTAGACCGTTATTCAGTACTGAGACAGTAATTGCGGCTATTTTAGACAATCTGCGCCAACTGTTTAGTAAGGGCCTTAATGCCCTGGTTATGCAATTCGATATTAGTTCTGCCTTTGATCTAGTAGACCACGGGAAACTGCTGCAATGCCTAGACGCCATTGGTATCAGGGATGAGGTGCTGAATTGGTTCCGTGGCTTCCTTATGTCCCGCACTTATCAAGTACGTTTTAAGTATGAACTTTCAGATACCTGGAGCAATCCATCCGGTGTGCCACAAGGGTCTCCGCTATCTCCATTGCTCTTCAACGTGTACATGTCCTCACTAGGCACGCAGCTAACCCAGTTAGGGATAAAACTATTTAGTTATGCAGATGATTTTACGATCATCATCCCATTTGTTAATTCTATCTCTGAAACTATTCCTAAAGCTTCAGAAGCCATAAACGTGATGGAGCACTGGATGACAACCTTTAGGCTCAAACTTAATTCAGAAAAGACAATTTTCTTCGTTGCTTCGCCACATCCGCTTGACACCAAATCACCACTATGTATCAATAATCTTAATTACCCTATCCAACCTACCATAAAGATACTAGGTGTAACTTTGGATCAGTGCCTAACCATGAGAGACCAGGTGGACTCCTTGATCAGAAAGGGATTTTTCACTCTCTGGAAACTCAGATCCATTAAAGCTTATTTCGATACAGCGGCATTCAGAACCCTAGTCCAATCCCTCATACTGAGTCTACTTGACTACTGTAACATCGCCTATTTAGAAATTTTCCAAAAGAACATGCAGCGTTTACAATTGATGCAAAATACAGCGGTCAAACTGATCTTTGGGCTGAGGAAGTTTGACCACATGACACCCTACTACCAGCAGCTGCATTGGCTGCCAATGGAGGTGCGCGTAAAGTTTAAATTTGCCTGCTTCTGCTTCAAAGCACTACACGGACTTGCCCCTAAATATACAACTGACCTTTTCATCTTCTCAGCCAACAGACACAAGAGAAGCTCACATTCCAACTTCGTTTCCCCCCCAGTGAGAGGTTGTATACTGAAAAAACACCATGAACATCTCTCGCACCAAGCAGCATCATGGGATAAAGACCTAGAACAATTGCTTTCGCCCACTACTTTTGAGGAATTTAGGAAACGTCTGAAAACACACCTGTTCCTAAAGTATCTAGACAACTGATCCTCTCTTCTCTCTCCCCTCTATAGCGATTAACTTGTTCTATTGATCACTCTCTCCTCAAAAATGGATTTCCTGTCCTATTAACCCTCTTTCTTCCTCCCCTCTTAAAGTCAATCAATTTGTACCTTTGCTTAATCTTTGTAAACCGCATAGAACTTCACGGTATTGCGGTATATAAGCTGTTATTATTATTATTCCAAGTTATAAAAGCCCCCTCGCAACATCACCCCTCCTCTTGCTCCTTTTGTTCTGCTTGCTCTATCTAGAGCCCCCAAAATGTAGGGATGGTTGCCCCTCCAGTATGTTAGGTTGAGGGGTTATGGTTGAAGCGGCCTTACAATCCGCGGTCCCGGGTTCAATACCTTCACAGAAGATCTACCAGGAGTAGAATCAAATAAGAAGCACAGCCAGAAGTGATGGCATAAAGAATATATTATAGAAATAGGCTTACAGAAAAGCAATATTTATAAGCATTACAATTAAGGAGAGAACAAAGCAGTTTCCTTGCCTTACAGAGTCCAGAGAGAAGCGTGAAGTTCCAGGGAGAGGCAGAGAGAGAGAAAAGAGGATGGGGTGATGGTCTAAGCTTTGGATTCCAGAAATAGAGCAAGGGGGGGGGGGGGGTGATACAAAAGGAGCCTTTTATTACTTGGAATCTTATTCTAAATATAGAATCTATTGAATTTCCCAGTATCTTTCTGTTTAGAATTTGTAAACTGTTTGAAACAATAGTTTAGTTTCACTGACCACCTGGATCCATTGGTATCTCTTAAGCTGTACATCCTAAGCATCAGACATTAACACATCTTCTTAGCACCTCTTCGCTGCAAGTTCGTTTTAAGCATGATTTAATTAGGGCTGTTTGAAACAGTCTGCCTGGATGCTTTCTGTATGTGAATTCTGTGCATGAGCACTCAGGGTCTATCTGCATCCACATCCCAGAGTCAGTTTTGATATAATTTCCCATAGGCGTTTGCTGACACTGGTTAGGGCAACCAAAAATGCTGATTGCTAGCAATAGCTATGCTGACAGCACATATACTACTTCCCTTCCCCTGTACGTCGTTAACGTTCACAGTGCAAGCAGCAACCCCAATCTGCTGATCGCACCAGCATTGGCTCTTTCTCTGACATCATTTCCTGGATCTATGCCTGGAAGTGATGCCAGAGGATGAGACGACGTTGGCATGAGCAGCAGATTGTGGTTGCTAATCACGCTGTGAACATTAATGAGGTACAAGGCGAAAGGAAGGGCATGCACAGCAGGAGGGACAGGGAAGGAGCTGATGGGAGTGGGGGTAGAAGAATGCGGGAGATGGGTACCACCACCCAGGGTGCCTCTCACCCTCGCTATGCCACTGCTTATGGACTTTTTAGTAAATTATTCAAGCCTTTTTTAAACTCCGCTAATCTGACTGCTTTCACATTCTCTGGCAATGAATTCCAGAGTTGTGTGAAGAAATATTTTCTCCAGGTTGTTTTAAATCTACTACTTAGTAGCTTTATCACATGCCCCTAGTACTAGTATTTTTGGAAAGAGTAAACAAGCGATTCACATCGACCCTTTCCATTCCACTCAGTATTTTATAGACCTCTATCACCCCTGAACCATCTCTTCTCAAAGCTGAAGAGCCCTAGCTGCTTTAGCCTTTCCTCATAGGGAAATTGTCCCAAACCTTTTATCATTTTCGTCGCTCTTCTTGGTACCTTTTCTAATTCCACTATATTATGTTTGTCTACGTGTTCCAAAATTTTATTTTCTATAATTGTTTCCATTATTTTGCCTAGCACTGAAGTCAGGCTTACCGTTCTGAAATTTCCCCAATCTCCCTTGGAACCTTTCTTAAAAATCAGTGTTAACATTGGCCACCCTCCAATCTTCAGGTACTACAGACTATTTTAGTGACAGGTTACAGATCACTACAGCAGGTCAGCAATTTCACATTTGAGTTACTTTATTACCCTGGGATGTATACCATCCCGTATAGGTGATTTATCACTTTTTAAACTTGTCAGCTTGGCTTAGAACATCTTCCAGATTCACCAAGATTTATTTCAGTTCCTCTGCATCATCACCCTTTCAAAACCATTTCCGGTTCTGGTAGATCTCTTAGATCTTCTGTTAACATAGTAATTGACAGCAGACAAAGACCCGACCAGTCTGCCCAAGTCATACTCATTATACAGTACATTCATGGTTAAATTGTCTTTAATATTTCTTGGCAATAGCCCACAGAGGTCCACCCGGCATCATCTCCAGTTTCCCACTGCTGAAGCTGCCATCAAAGCCCACTACAGCCTATCCCAACCATCCTATCACTGGAGCCTTTATCAAAGCCCTCTCCAGCTCATCCCAAACTAAATCACCATACATGTGACACACTGCACAGGACTTCCCAGCACCAGCCATAGCTTGTATTATACCATTCATTTATAATCAGAGATCCTCCATGGTCATCCCATGCCACCACCCTCATTGCCACACACAAACCCCTCCACTGGGAGGGCACCCTGGGCATCTACCACCCTCTCTGTGAAAAAGTTTCCTAACATTACTCTTAAGTCCACCACCCATCCCTCTCTGGAAATGATTTATTTTTACACCAATATCTTTCAAGTGTTTAAATATCTATAGCCCATCTCCCCTCCCAAGCATACACATTAAAGACCTCCAATCTCCTGCACATCTCCTGGCAGAAGCCACATACCATTTTTTATTGCCCCCTCTGGATTGCCTCAAGTCCTCCTACATCCCTAGCCAGACATGGCCTTCAAAACTGAACACAGTACTCCAGGTGGGGGTCTTACCACCAACCCGTAAAGGGCATCAACACCTCCTCCCACACAGCCCGGCACCCTCTGCCACACTGCTTCGTCACCCCCAGATCCTCAGATGACACCACCCCAAGGTCCCTTCCCCATGTTAAGAGCATTTAATGTGATTTTAAAAAAGGTTTGAACAAGTTATTGGAGAAAAAGTCCATAGTTTGCTGTTGAGACAGACATAGGGGAAGCCACAGCCTGCCCTGATCAGTGGCTACTAGTTGGGATTTTGCCAGGTACTTGTGACTTGGATTGGCCTCCATGAAAACAGAATACTGGACTAGATGGACCATTGGTCTGAACCCAGTAAGGCAATTCTTATGTTCTTAAATGTGTCAGAGTTTTGCTAAAACAGCAGCATTTTCTAAGCTATTCGTATTAACAAAGTTCACAGGTAACTTTTACCCATAGTCTGCCACAAATTTCAAAATGAAGGTTATAGTGAACTAGAAAAAGCACTAAGGGCCTCAAACTGGGGTATCAGAGTTCACTTTATTAAATGACCCAACATGAGCTGCATTTTGGCACAAACTGCCTGCATCAGGGATCCTTACAACTCGGATTAGGTAGTAAATTAAGACAGAATGTGTGGACTCTCAAAATAAGCTAGTAAGATGAAAGCATTGTGGTGTTTTTCGCTGATGTCTTTTTGAAGATTTCTTGATTGTCTATATGTATACATTGTAGGTTTTATGTTTTTACATGATTTGTATTTTGCTGTCATTGAATGCGAGTTTGTGTCACTGATTTTGTATGTTTTATTGTTGTAGATAGGCGGGTTATAAATAAATTTAAAATAAAATAAAAAAATAAATGCAGCTTGAAAAAAAAGCAGGGTTTTAGTCTGGATTTGAATACCACCAGAGACCAACATACCAAGTCAGACAGGTTGTTCCAGGCATATGAGAACATAGCAAGGCAGAAAAAACAGTTGGGGGTTGGTAGTAGAGGAGAAAGGGAACAGACAAGAGAGACTTGCCCGACAAATGGAGATCCTGGGGCAGAGTATAAGAAGAGATAAGAGGAGAGATATTGAGGAGCCTTATACTCTTGTATGTAAAAGGAGAGAAAAGAGAAGCTTTTTACTTGTGTTATCTAAAATATGTTTTCTGCCTTTCCCTGTTTCCAGTTGCCTTTGCAGTGAGCACAAATTTATATTCAGTAGATTTAAGTCCCCTGCTGACGGCACGTCTCCATTGTACAGATTTTAGTACACTATTTCCACATATATCTTTTTACCTTCTGATGATCTATCGATTACAGCTACATGTATTAAAACTTTTAGCTTTTTCCAAGACAGCCCATAAAACCTGCTAAGTTTATATCTCAATGATGTATTTTGTCTCTTTAAATAAGCTACTCTTTCTCATCTTACCTCACCAGTACTTTCAGAAAAGAATATATGCCAATATGATCACTTCCTAATCCTGTTTCCCATCTGTGCCTCTGTAGCAACCGCATTAACCACCTCTTCTCCCCCTATATACAACTCAACTAGCCTCCTCATTCTTCTCTCTTCTAGTTCCAATCCACTCTTATCCTAGAGTCTAAACTTATCAGAACAAACTACAATTGCTTACAGAGTACGACAGGAGAGAAGCAGCTTTCAGTAATCGAGGCTGTAGCTGTCATCATTGCTAACAACATTCCGTAGTACAATCCCAGAATCTACTTGAGAGACGTTACAGAACAGCTCAGCATCCCAATATGATCAGGGCTACTGATTGAACTCAAATGGGCTTGGCTCTTACTAGGGCACAGGAACACACTAACAAGGCCTTATTCCTGCAGAAAAAGAAAAGTACCAGGGTCAACACTAGTGGCAACAACCCCCTCTCCTCACGGGTCAGCATCTTCACCCGTTCCCCTTGCGCCTACCTTACCCAAATGAACCAGCCATGTCAAAAAATCTTCAGAGGCCTTCCTTCTACCAATGAGCCCCTCCTTGATGCAACTTCCGATTTTGTGACAAGCCTCAGAACAAGCCTCTGAAGATTTTTCAGCGTGACAGCGGTTTTACCTAAAGCAGCCAGCTGCACCAATGATAAGAACTCTTCAGAGGCCTGTTATGAGGCTTTCCTTCTGCCGAGTCCCTCCTTGATGCAACTTCCAGTTTCGCAAAACCAGAAGTTACATCAAGGTGGGGCTCATCAGAAGGCCTCAGAATAGACCTCTTAAGAATTTGATATGATGCGGCTGGATAATTTGGGTAAGGTAGTCGCGGGGGAACTGGGGTGGAGATGCTGACCCATGGGGAGAGGGGGTGTTGTCAGGCCCATGGGGGGGAGTGGTACTGGACCTATGTGGAGTGGGGACTGGAGCTGAAAGGAAGAGAGATGCAAGACCTGCAGCTATGAGCTGGAAGGGAAGGTACCGGATTCCAGCTGGGAGCTGGAAAGGACAGGTACTGGATTCCAGCTGAGCTGCAGGTACTGGAAGGGGCAGGTACTGGATTCCAGCTGAGCTGCAGCTGGAAGGGACAGGTACTGGATTCCAGCTGAGCTGCAGCTGGGAGCTGGAAGGGACAGGTACCAGATTCAAAGCTGAGCTGGAACTAGAGCAAGGGTCTCAAAGTCCCTTCTTGAGGGCTGCAATCCAGTCGGGTTTTCAGGATTTCCCCAATGAATATGCATGAGATCTATGTGCACGCACTGCTTTCAATGCATATTCATTGGGGAAATCCTGATAACCCAACTAGATTGTGGCCCTCAAGGAGGGAGTTTGATATCCCTGAACTAGAGGGAAGAGAGGTGCTAGATCCTTGGGGAGTGTTGAGAAGGAAGAGAGGTACTGGACTGCAGGGGAGGCTGGAGGGAAGGGCAATCTAGATTCTTAAGCCATGGGATAAGTGCTGAGGGAAGGAAAAGAGGTGCTGGACTTGCTGGGAGGAGAGAATGGAAGGCAAAGATATGCTGAACCAAGGGGATGGAGTGAAATATTTAACACAGTGGGGGTGGGTGGGTGGAGGGACAAAAGAGAGAGCAAGAGAAACATTAATGTAAGGGTATAAGAGGGAAGAAGCTAGACACAGGGAGATATACAAAAAGGGAGATGGTGGGTATGGATGGAGGAACGCAGAAGAGTGATGTTGGACTGGGGGGAAGCATAGGTACACAGAGGACTGACACTGGAGGGGATAAGGACAAAGATTAGTGTTGATGATGAAGGCAGGAGATGGGCACAGGGGAAATACTAGAAAGGAAGTATAGGAAACAGGTAAGGGAGATGCTGAACATGGGGAAAAACATACAGAGGTGGAAGATGAATGGTGAGCATGGGGAAAGAAGACATGTCAAATGGTCAGGAGACCATAGTACTTTTTACCGCCTTGTGGGAAGTTTAAAAAAGTCTTGCTTCCATGGGGCAACCCACATGATTACCGCTCCCCAAGAGACCCTCCTTGCTACTGGCACATACCTTCTAGAAGAGCAAGCCGATCCCTACACAGACCTGCTCAATGGTGCTCACAGCCTTCCCTCTGCTGGGCCCCTCATGATGCAACTTCCTCTTTTCATAAAGACAGGAAGTTGTATCATAAGGAGGGGCCTGTCAGAGGGAAGGCATGAGCACCACTGAGCAGGCCTTTGTAGGAGACGGTTTGCTCTTCTAACAAGTTATGTGACAACAGGAGGGAGGTACATGCTATGCCTATGCTGGACCTGAGGGAGGCAGGTTGGAGTCACAAGGGGGGGCTGGGGCAAAGGGCACAGGAGGGGGAGCTGGAACTGAAGAGAAGTAAGAAGGGTTCTGGATCTGTTGGGGTGTTGGTTGGAAGAAAAGAAAACAAGATGCAATACTAAGGGGATGAAGGAATGAAATATTGAACATACAGCAGAGGGAGAGAAATACACAGGGAGGTATATAGAAATAGAGGGGAAATAATGGGCATAGAGAGAATAGGGACAGGGACACAAAGGGAGATGCTATATGGGAATAATACATGACATGGGAGAGGATATGGACACAGAGGGAAAGTGCTAGATAAGGACTAGGAACTAAGGGAGTTGGACAGGGAAGTATAGAGGACACAGACGAGAAAGATAGGTACACAAAAAATGAAAGAATTTATTTTCTATTTTGTGATTAGAATATGAGAATTGAAATGGTTATCCTGCCAGTGCTGGTGTTAAGACACGGCTAGGATCCAGGGCAAAAATTTGGGAGGGGACTCCAAATCCCATTACCAGCCTGTGCCATCTTCAGCTTCCAGCAAGCACAGGAATCTCTCTAGCCAGGGGGCAGCTCCCCTAATTGCACTCCTTGGCCCAACACCATCCCTGACATGTGTGATCTTTATATTTTGCACAGTATGGGAGATGGATATTTCTGTTTCTTTGGTGTTGTACTACATGAAAGCTATAGTGATTTGGAGGTTTTGGAGGTGGGGGAACTTAACACTAACCCCAGAAAATCTCAAAACTTGATTTTTTTTTTTTTTTACCTCATTTATTTTCTCCATAGGGAATAATGGGAGTACTCACTGTGACTTCTGGTACCTGTCAGTTTAAATCAGCCTACCTGCATGGAAAGGATTTCTGTCTCAGAGATAGCTCTGCACAAGTGCGTCGATGAAGATCTTCTGGCTGCTGGTTATGCGGACCTCTGTCACAGACTCCCACCCCCGAAGTCCTCATAATGTGCAGGGAAGAGAGCAGCCGGTTCCCCTAGCTCCAGAGAGTTGTTACACAGGGGTCCCACAGCCTGTGCACAAGCCTCTGATTAAATCAGAAAAGGAGCATCTCCCAAGTAAATGGACCCCAAGCTCCTGAAGGAATACAAAGCTAGCTGGCTCCACAGGTTAGTCTGAGATTAGTCTGGGAACAGCAGTCCACCCACACAGGATTGTGTCCTTTCGCCAGCAGAGTAAGCCCAAAAAGGGGAACTTTAAGCAAAGAAGCCACACATACTGTATTTTTCGCTCCATAAGACGCACCTCACCATAAGACGCACCCCAGATTTAGAGAAGGAAAATAAGAAAACAAGCCCATTCTAAACCAAATTATATACTAATATATACCCGACACCTTTAAATTCCATCCCAGGTCCCCCCCTCCCCCGGTGGTACCTTTAAATGTTGGAGGTTGGTGGATGGCTGTCTGCTGCTTGTCGGGGCCCATGGCGCACAAGCGCACGAATGCCTGGGCCCTGACACTTCCCCAATTGGGCCGGTCGCTGGTGCTTCACAGGGCTGCTGCCTGCTGATTACCAAACAAATAAACAAAAATAAAGGAGAACTCCTTATGTATAGAAAAAAAGACTTTCAACCAGAGAGGTGCTCAGAACCTTGAATAAAAGTGATGAAAAACACTAATTGCTACCTGCTGATTACCGGCACGTCAGGGCCAGCGGCGCACAAGCGCACTGCTGAGTGGGCGGGCGCCACTTCTGAATGGCTGCCTCAGTAGAACTGAGCAGTCATTCAGAAGTGGCGCCCACCCATGCAGCAGCAGGCTTGTGCGCTGCTGGCCCTGACGTGCCAGTAATCAGCAGATAGCAGCCCTGCAAAGCACCAGCGACCGGCCCAATTAGGGAAGTGTCAGGGCCTAGGCGCTTGTGCGCCGTGGGCCACGACAAGCAGCAGGCAGCCGTCCACCGACCTCCAACATTTAAAGGTACCCCCGGGTTGTTTTTTTTTTGTATATTTGCTTCATAAGACGCACCCTTATTTCTGCCCACATTTTTGGGGGGAAAAAGTGCGTCTTATGGAGCGAAAAATACAGTAAATAAAATTGAAGACTGACAGCAAAAACACCCAAAAAGAACAAAAAGAAGCAAAGCAGTCCAGAACACATCTTCTGAGCTCACTTGCAAAAGGAAACACAGAAGAGGGAGCTGTTCTCCATTACAGAAAGGGAGTTCAGAGATTAAAATGATACCCTTCTGCAGATTCACAATTTGTGAGAAGCAGCAGCTAACATACGGATCTCATGTCTTTGCTAAAGAATTGGCATTTATGTTGTGTATGATCGAGGCATTCTCAGATTTCCTGATAGTGGAGAAGATATCTGTGAGGCGAGACGGGTTTTATTGATTCTTGTTCTATTATTTGTGATTTATAAAATGACAGTTATACAGAACATTATTTTATACTTTAATAGAATGAATTAAATATAAAATCATAACCAAGGATAGTGTGGATGGAATCAGAATGAGCTCACGGGGACAGGGTGGGGATGAAGACAAACTGTCAATGTACCATTCTCTAAGCCTCAGCATGGGTGTGGTCTTAAAGTTTTAAAGTGACAGTACACTTTTTGACTGTTTATGCTAGGTTCCATTGATGACATCACTCAGACATGAAAATACAATGCTGTTTGCTCAAGACTTCAAACTGATTAAGAATCGTATATAAAATTTGGAATATAGACATTTGTTTTAATGCCACTCTTCAATGAATATAAACACTTCACATATGTGGGGATCCCTACAGCCCTATTTCAGGGAGGTCCAAGTCTTTTTTTTCTCTCTCAAATAGGGCAGTTGAAAAGGAAAAAGGATAGAGTGGCTCATGCATACTAAAAAAGGCTGCTAATGTTTGATTTTTCTGCCTCTCTTCTTAATAATTAAACTTACAGTAAGCTGTTCCATTTTTAGCTATTTTATTAGACAAACTTACAATACACAATATTTATAATGGAAAAAAATAAACATTTAAACACTATACACCACCTTCAAGATCTAAAAACTTTTTAAAAAATATCCCACATAATGAGAAAATGGGTTTCTTAAACACTAATGCCAAATTAAATCACAAGAAAACATTTCTAGCTCCAATGCTGAAAGCATGTTTTCTTTTATATTAGACAGCTACTCCAGTACCCAATAATTTTACAATAAATAGGTAATCAAGCTTGACTTATGCGCAGATCTCTGTTCAATTCTGCATATATACAGTAAGATGAGCCAAATAAATACAGCATGCTTGAGTCAGTATATGACCCTAAAACTCAGCAGCAGACTAAAACCTAACACACTAATACACTTCATGTGGGTATAATGCCTATAACAAAATATAAAGCAAATATATATTATTCAACAATCTGCACAGTAAATTGGTACATAGGACCTTGGAACCATTAATTAAAAACATATAGCTTTTGGGGGAGGGGGAGGAAGGGTGTTCTATTTTCACAGGGAACTTATATCACTGCTTTCACATAGTATTCAAGTAATTGCTGCACTGATCACTTTTGTGAATAAAATCAGGTAATGTTACCACAGATCTACAGAACAAAAAAACCCAACATTCAGTGGTCTTATTTTATATTAAGTGAAGGCAAATATGTCAGTAAAAATTGAATAAAACACACTAACTACATTTGTATCTTACTGTCCCATTGTAACTGCAAGGCACAAATACATTTGCACTGTTTTTGTTTTTTTAAATTTCTGATCCAAGTACTTTTTCTCCGGCCAAGATATCCATCCAAAGATCTTGGATAAGCAGTTCAGCACAGCCGGCACCTTGACTTCTGCAACCGTGGAACACACCTGTTAAGGAAGCAAACCCAAATGGAAATAAAATCCACAACTCTCAATTTCAAAAGTACAACCAGGAATACCATCTTGGTCAAAGAGGAAGATTTACTGGGAAAAAAATATCCCTTTGCAGGAGATATGGAATTTTGATGCTTGGGATATATGAAACTCTCTCTGTCACATGCTGCTTTAAGATGTAAACACAGGCAAAACAAAAAAAACCCAACAAAAACCTGCAGAAAAGGTGTACAACAAGAAAACAAAACTGCAGGAAAATGTACAGGGGCAGGAAATTTATTAAAAACACAAAAGTTAAAAAATTAGTACATAAACCACATAAAAATGCATCCAAAAACTGGTCCTAATGGTCATGTGGACCGGACCCTGCATTTTGGATTTCACAGTGCCTACACAGGTTCTCTCGTTCATTTTTTATTTTGGTTTTCATCCTATCTGGTTTTCTGATAGTCCATATTATCAATGATTGAGATCCCTGAGGACCAGTTTTTGAATGCATTTTTATGTGGTATATGTACTAATGTTTTAACTTTTGTGTTTTTAATAAATTTCCTGCCCCTGTACATTTTCCTGCAGTTTTGTTTTGTTTTCTTAAGATGTAACCACCACAGAATTCTATTTTCTGAAGAGTAGCAAAGGCATAAAGAGAGTGCAGTGGGAAGAGAAATAATAGTAGTTATCTCCTCATCTAACTGCAGGGTGAACCGAATACAAAATTTTCCAGGTAAGCTTTTGACAAATTTAAAGGTCAAACAGATACTGAGGTCTTTTTAAATGTCTTATGAAAACTGATGTAGTAATTGCGGAGTAATGGCCTGGAACAAGAAGTACCTTGCTCTGACAAACATTTAGTGACTGTGTTTTACATGCTTAAGTAGGTACTCATAAAAATTGTCCCAAGGCAGGCATAAATGCAAGCACTCAAAATATAGTGCCTTCTTTACCTAGTATACAAACAGATGTTCCTGGAGACACAGAAGGGATGAAATAGGAATGGAATTTGTACTTGTGTGCATCACATACACAAAGACTTAGGGGATCTTTTTACTAGGCTGCATTAGGCACTGATGGCCAGCTATACACACACAAAAAAAATGGAGCAATGTGGGATGTGTTCAGATATCCATGGCAAATTTGCAATCTGCAAAGCTAAAATAAAATTTGAGGCGGCATGTCAGGAGCAGAGAATAGGCATCGCTGCACTAACCAATTAGTGCATCTTCATTTCTACATGCTAATTGGTTAGCACAGAAATAGTCCTGAATGCCTAAGGTGGTTAAGTGACAATTTGGAAAAATGGCTGCGCATAACCATCAATATAATTCTTAAAAAAAAAAAAATCAAGGGTTTTATGTCCATGGTAAAAATGACCTTAGCATGTTGAGAAGACTTGCATATTGATGTGCTAAAATGTATTTTTACTGGTTCTACATGCGTCATTTTTAAGCTTCTCTATGGAATATTTTGTCCTTTGGTCCCTTTATACTGGAATACCCTTAGATCTTGCCATTCGAGGAATTCACAGAGATATAAACTACTGTTCCCTTCCTTCGGAGGACTTAAATCAGCCGGGAAACTCAATCAATCTTTCACTTATAAATTGGTAGAAATGTGGAATGGGCTTCCTGATTCTGTCAGATTGATAGGTCAGTTACAACAATTTCATAAAGTCCTAAAAACTTTATTATTTACACAATACTTGAACAGTTGACCTAAAGATTAAACGAATTGATTGCCCTACAACACTTATTTTCTCCTATGCTAAGTTTGCTTTTTTTTTGGTCTTTACTTGTAAACCGAGTTTTACTCCGCTAGGAGATGATCAAGTATATAAATAAAAGACTAGATTAGATTAGTTTAGTAAAAGGACCGCTATGTTTATGTGTTTGAGATACACACAAATACAAATTCCACCCTTGTGTCCCCAGGAGCATCCGTTTGTATACTAGGTAAAAACAGTCACTATATTTTGAGTGCTTACTTTTATGCATTCATGCCCGATTTCTAGCATTGCCTCAAAGATGTGCAAAATTGCAAGGAAGCTGTTCGGTAGGCTATTTTATAAAAGTCCTTCACAAACAAATGAGTCTTTAGCAGTCGCCTAAATTGTTCAACATTCTTACATAGACGTACTTGTTCTGGTAATAAATTCCACAAAATAGGTGCAACATATCCGCCTTCCCCACCTAGGTGACTTATAATACTGTAGTTACTTTCTTAAAGAGCATTAACTTCCAAATATATCACAGATCTTAGAAACATCTGAGAAGGATTTAGCATCACCAGCCACCATGATTATTACTTTAGCTTTGCCAATTGATAAAACATGGTTGTTAAAACTTTTCTTTAAAAATAGACAAAAAAGCTTTCTTGGTTATAAAATACAAATGTTCCCAGATTTGGCATGGGAGACGCAAAGGCGTCGCCGTGAATTTCTTCTTTTGAAACCTGGGGTTTTATCTTTGGGAGCAACTTTTTATTTGAGACATCCATGTAAATGTATTGTATCCGTACTCTTAAATATGTGTTTTTTGAACCATCACAATTGACAAACTTTGTGGCTATGTCTCGCCTGAATGTTAACAATCTTTGAGCCCTATATTTAGGATATTGTGACCTCATCTCAGTGCTATAGTTCTCAGCTTCTTTTACAATTTTCTTTTTAGATAATTTCACCAATTTTCAATAATTCTTGGATCCTAATTGTGGACTTGAGCATAAATAGTATATTTGTTTAAGATTTATATTGCTTTGTATTTGATATCTATCCTATTCTTGCTTTCTGTACAAGTGTAATACTTGAAATTTAAGTTGAAAATTATAAATAAATAATAATAAAAAAAAAAAAAAAACAGTCACTATATTTTGAGTGCTTACTTTTATGCATTCATGCCCGATTTCTAGCATTGCCTCTAAGATGTGCAAAATTGCAAGGAAGCTGTTCGGTAGGCTATTTTATAAAAGTCCTTCACAAACAAATGAGTCTTTAGCAGTCGCCTAAATTGTTCAACATTCTTACATAGACGTACTTGTCCTGGTAATAAATTCCACAAAATAGGTGCAACATATCCGCCTTCCCCACCTAGGTGACTTATAATACTGTAGTTACTTTCTTAAAGAGCATTTCAAAGCCACTTGTATGCATAACACAAATGTTTTATCAGTAGAAGTACACTTTTGGAATACTGTTTATCCTCCGTTTGCTAAATTATGTCCACTGCTGAATGCTACAGGTACCTGCATTGTTTAGAAGTGTTCTAGTGGGCAGATTTGGGTCAGGGAAATAAAAATGCATGCAACATTCATTGATTTTCAAAAATTGTGATTCTGGGCCAGAAAAATAAAGTCAGCAGGTGTAAATCTTCATAGATACTTGTCCCAAGAGCAGTAATTAAAGCTAAACTATATATCAATCTTTGCTTGGATATTGCTGCACACTAGTGCTGCCCAATTCAGGAAAAAAATTTTGATTCGATTCAGCCTATTGAATCGATTTTTCGATTTGATTATCCTGCCGAACTGGGTGTTTTTTTTTTTACATCCTGGTGGGTTTATTTTATAACCTCTTCACCCCTTTTATAGCCTCTTTACCCCCTTTGCCTTCTCCTAACCACACTGGTGCTGTGGTGTAAACAAACAAAAATGACATTTCCTCTCTCTGTTAAATCCTAGCTCACATTTGCAGTCTAACACCAGCTCTGGCAGGATACATGTTTCAAATCTGACACATTGTAATCACAAAACAGAAAATAAAATGATTATTTTTCTACCTTTTGTTGTCTGGTCATTATTCAAATCTTGTTGGTCCCAGGCTCTGGTTGTCTTCTGATAACTTGCTTGCCAGGGTCTCCTTCTTTCTTCGTGCTAACCATCCATCATCTCTGTCTTCCCCTTCCGTTTCCCTTCCCTCCCCCGGAGGTCTGGCATCTTTCCTTTTTTTCGCCTCCAACCACAGATCCACCTTTTCTCAACTACCCTTTCATCCAGCATCTCTTCCTCCTTCCCCACCACCCCAGGGTCCACCATCTCTCCCTTTCTTTTCCCAACTACCCTCCTATCCAGTATCTCTATCACCCCCTACACACCATCCCTTGTGTCCAACTTATCTCCCTTTCTGTTCCTTCCCTCCCTAAATCTCATAGCCCATCATCTCTCTCCCTCTCCTTTATTTTTAGACCCATTATTTCTTCCCCCCAAAGTCTGGCATATGCATGTCTCTTTGAACCCCCCCTTCCCTTCCTCCATCCCTCTGTGTACTTCTACACCAGGGCCCATTTCCCTGAAGGTTTGTCCCACCATGAAGGTCTGTCTGTCCCCCCTGAAAGCATACACCCCACCCCTGAAGGCCTGCCTCTCCCCCCTGAAGGCCTACACCCCACCCCTGAAGGCCTGCATTCCACCCCTGAAGGCCTGCACCCCCTGAAGACCTTTACAACTCCCTCCCCCGAAGGACTGCACCCTCCCCCCAGAAGGCCTGCGTGTTCCCCCTGGCATCAATTTACCTAATTTCAGCAGCCTGGATAAAATCTCTAGTGCTAGCGATCTTTGCAAGCTCCCATCGGGTCTTCCGAGCTGCCTTCTCTCTGCCGTGGTCCCGCCCCTCCTCTGACGTCTGTTTTTTCACATAGGCATATAACATGCACATACTACTCACAGACATGGAATTTGCATATAGCACTATTCATAACATGGACAACCTATACTCTTACAACCTTTCCCTGGTACTTAGACATTTTTCCTGTCTTTACCCATCAAATCATCCATGACAACAAGCTTAGGTCTGTAAATGAAAGGAAAAAACATGCATCATAGTGTCATGCAAAGTGTGCACATTTCAACTTGTTTTAACATTTTTGAACACACCTTTCTCATGCTAAGATTTTCCTGTTTCTCAATCAATGTTTACTTGGTCTGCAATGCTTGTCTCAGTCAACCAATGATTTTTTAACACAATTTGACAAATTTTTGCAGTGTTTTCGTCAGTTCTGCTCGTTACTGGCCACCCTGACCATTCTTCATCAGCGACGCTTTCTCTCCCCTCAGAAAAACATTTAATCCACTTGTACACTGCCGTTTTCTTCATGGCATTATCCCATAAACTTGGACTAACATGTCCCTGATTTCACTTCCACTCTTGCCAAGTTTAACAAGAAATGTAATGTTTGTTCATTGCTCTAATTCAAGCTCCAACATTCTTGTGATGGCACACAAACACACAACGATAATGAACGCCACTCAGCAAGACACCGCTACATGTCGACAAGAACACAGCTGTGAGAATTTACCGAGTGCTAACATAAGAGCTTAAGAACTGCCGCTGCTGGGTCAGACCAGTGGTCCATCGTGCCCAGCAGTCCGCTCATGCGGCGGCCCTCTGGTCAAAGACCAGCGCCCTAAGACTAGCCCTACCTGCGTTCAGCAGGAACTTGTCTAACTGTCTTGAATCCATGGAGGGTTTTTTTACTATGACAGACTCCGGAAGAGTGTTCCAATTTTCTACCACTCTCTGGGTGAAGTAAAACTTCCTTAAGTTCGTACAAAATCTATCCCCTTTCAATTTTAGAGAGTGTCCTCTCGTTCTCCCTACCTTGAAGAGGGTGAACAATCTGTCCTTATCAACTAAGTCTATTCCCTTCAGTACCTTGAATGTTTCAATCATGTCCCCTCTCAATCTCCTCTGTTTGAGGGAGAAAAGGTCCAGTTTCTCTAATCTTTTACTGTACGGCAACTCCTCCAGCCTCTTAACCATTTTAGTCGCTCTTCTCTGGACCCTTTCGAGTAGTACCGTGTCCTTCTTCATGTACAGTGACCAGTGCTGGATGCAGTACTCCAGGTGAGGAAGCACCATGGCCCAGTACAGCAGCATGATAACTTTCTCCGATCTGTTTGTGATACCCTTCTTTATCATTCCTAGCATGCTGTTCGCCCTTTTCGCCGCCGCCACACATTGCGCAGACGGCTTCATCGACTTGTCGATCAGAACTCCGAAGTCTCTTTCCTGGGAGGTCTCTCCAAGTTCCACCCCAGACATCCTGTATTCGTGCATGAGATTTTTGTTACCGACATGCATCACTTTACACTTATCCACTTTGAACCTCATTTACCATGTCGAGGAGTGTGTGGCGCAGTGGTTGGATCTACAGCCTCAGCACCCTGGGATTGTGGGTTCAAACCCCACGCTGCTCCTTGTGACCCTGGGCAAGTCACTTAATCCTCCATAGCCCCAGGTACATTAGATAGATTGTGAGCCCACCGGGACAGAGAGGGAAAATGCTTGAGTACCTGATTGTAAAAACCGCTTAGATAACCTTGATAGGCGGTATATAAAATCCTAATGAAATTTGAAATTTCTCCAGCTTGATTATGTTACATTGCAGATCTTCGCAATCCCCCTGTGTCTTCACTATTCTGAATAACTTCGTATCGTCCGCAAATTTAATCACCTCACTCGTCGTACCAATGTCCAGATCGTTTATAAAAATGTTGAAGAGCACTAGGCTGCATTAGGCACTGATGGCCAGCTACACACACACAAAAAAATGGAGCATTTTGGGATGTGTTCAGATGTCCATGGCAAATTTGCAATCTGCATGAGCTAAAAAAAAAGTTTGAGGAGGCATGTCAGGAGCAGAGAATAGGCATCGCTGCACTAACCAATTAGTGCATCTTCATTTCCACATGCTAATTGGTTAGCACAGAAATAGTCCTGAATGCCTAAGGTGGTTAAGTGACAATTTTGAAAAATGGCTGCGCATAACCATCAATATAAATCTTAAAAAAAAAAAAATCCAAGGGTCCAAGCACCAAGCCCTGCGGCACCCCACTGGTGACGCTCCTCCAGTCTGGGTATTGTCCATTTACCCCCACTTTCTGTTTCCTATGCTCCAGCCAGTTTTTAATCCACGTGAGTATTTCACCCTCGAATGCATAGCTTGCAATTTTCCAAAGTAGTCGTTCGCCTTTGTCTATCTGCCTGTTTACTCCTTCAAAGAAGTGTAGCAAGTTCATCAAACAAAATCTGCCTTTGCTAAAACCGTGCTGGCTGGTCCTCATCAGACCGTGTCCGTCAAAGTGATCAATGATGCGGTCCTTTATCAGCGCCTATACCATCATTCCCGGTACCGAGGTCAGACTTGCCAGTCTGTAGTTTCCCGGATCTCCCCTCGAACCTTTCTTGTAGATCGGCGTAACATTCGCCACCTTCCAGTCTTCCGGAATCTTTCCCGATTTGATCGACAGATTGGCTATTAGTTGAAGCAGTTCAGCTATAGTCAGTCCCTTTCAATTCCTTGATGACCCTTGGATGGATGCCATACGGTCCTGGGGATTTATCGCTCTTGAGCCTATCGATCGGCCTGCATACCTCTTCTAAACTGACCATCAACCCTGTCAGTTTCCCGTCTTCGTTTCCATCATATAGCCTGATGGGTTCTGGTATGCTGTGTATATCCTCTTCGGTAAATACAGATGCAGAGACTTGGCTTACCTCTGACACAGACCTCAGAATAACTGAAGTCTGCCCAAAAAGCCACAAAATAACATTAGTATGCAGAGAAAATAAAAGAGGAGGAGGAATTGCCATCATAGCCAGAGACAAATTAAATATAAAAATACAAGACAAAACAACATTAGTATGCAGAGAAAATAAAAGAGGAGGAGGAATTGCCATCATAGCCAGAGACAAATTAAATATAAAAATACAAGACAAAACAACCGACCAATATATGGATTTACTAGCCTGTCAACTCTCAAGCACATCACTTAAAGGAACACTAACATGCATACTATGCTACATAACCCCAAGTAATTGGAGCACAGCTAAACCAATATTTGAAGAATTTATTTATCAAAACTCTCTAGCTACAACCTACAACTTCCTTCTAGGAGACCTCAACCTCCACTTCAAAAACCAATCCTCCAAAAATGTAGAAACCTTACTAGCATATCTCGAAGCCTTAACATATAAAATCTTAGATCCCCAAACCACACACGAAAAAGGACACCAACTAGACATCGCAGCCTACATGTCCCAACAGACCACACAACCAGAGATCCAAACTTGGTCTGATCACTACACTTACTCCTTCAAAATCAATTGGACCAGTAACAAAAATATTCCAACTACTCAACAGACAACCTACAACTCACGCAAACATATAGATCCCACCACATTCTGGACAAAAACAAGACACCATAATCCAACACTACACACCCAAAGACTTCATCTCAAAATGGAACCATCTAAGTACTGCTACCCTGGACGAACTAGCCCCAGAAAAACCCAAAACCAAAATTCACAGAAAATCAGACAAGTGGTTCGACAACGAACTATTCCAACTCAAAAGACAATGTAGACAACTAAAAAGAAAATGGAGAAAAAGCAGCCAAGAGTCCATAAAAACAGCATGGATAGTAACAAACCAAACATACAAACAAAAACTGAAAGAAAAAAGAAAGACATACTACTCAAAACAAATAGGAGAAGGATCCCAAGACATAAAAAAGCTATTCCAGCTACTAAAAGTCCTCACAAACACCACACCTTACATAGCCAACAGCAATTCCCCTCCACCTTCAGCCACCCTCTTAACCACATACTTCAAAAACAAGATCGCAAACATCAGAGCCTCATTCAACGGAACACTCACACACATTTTCCCCTACAGAAAAAGAACCAGTCGCAGTAGATAGAACCTGGTCCCATTTCTTACCCACAATGGTCAGACTTCAACAATCTTTATAATAAATACAGCCATGCAGCCTGCGACCTTAACCATTGCCCCCCATACCTATTGAAAGCCTCAAGTACATTATTCCGCTCCCTGCTTCTACAATGGATACACTCTATTACTAGAGGGCCATTTCCCACAAGAACTCAGCGAAATCATCATAACTCTGATATTAAAAGACCCCAAAGGAGCAACAGACCAACCATCCAAATACAGACCCATAGCCTCAATCCCACTCTCCGTCAAACTGATGGAAGGTCTCGTAGCCAAAACTTTAGCCTCATACCTAGATAATCACAATGTACTCCACCCCACACAGTCGGGCTTCAGAGCCAACTACAGCACGGAGACCCTACTAGGAACACTAATGGACACTGCAAGACAATACCTCTGTACAGGCAAGAAAATCCTGCTCATACAACTAGACCTCTCTGCAGCCTTCGACCTGGTAGACCACGACATTCTTCTACAAACCCTAGAACTCCATAGGAATCTCAGGCAAAGTACTTGCATGGTTCAAAGGCTTCCTACAATCCAGAACATACAGGGTTAAAACAATGCAAAAAAAATTAGAACCATGGTCCAACCCCTGCGGAGTTCCCCAAGGATGACCCCTATCACCCACACTATTCAATATATACATAGCCTCCCTCAGCTCCTACCTAGACAAACATGGCATAACTTCATACAGCTATGCAGATGACATCACTATTCTCCTCCCCTTCGACCACCCAGAACCCACCATGACAAGCACAATAGAGAATGACACGGTGAAAAAATTGGTCCCCGTCACCGCCCCGTCCCCGTCTCACCATCCCCGTCACCGCCCCGTCCCCGTCTCACCATCCTCTTCACCGCCCCGTCACCGCCACTGCCACCCCATTCACCGCCACTGCAATCCCATTCACTTTTCTTTATTTACGTATAAAGGAAACATTCTTTAAAACTTTAAAACTTAGTTAAATATTAGTTAATAACTATACAAAAACAAAACACGCAGAGAAAAAATTAATTAATATAAATTCTCAAAACTGACACATTTTGATCACTAAATTTAAAATAGTTATTTTTCATACAGTTTTTCAATCACTAATCTTCCACCACCCCTGGGGCTAGCAATGCAAAAACAAACACGACATGTACTTTAAATGCTTACAATGTTAGCCTATATGGTAAGTAGACGCGGCCGCTGTACCTAATCGCGGCAAAGATCTCCCTGCCGTGATTAAAATAGTGATCGCGGCTACGGCTGCAAGTCTCCCCTCCCCCCAGCGATCACGGCAGGAGGGCACCCAACCCCTCCTGTAGACCCCCCCAACGGCCCTCCCGACAATCGCAGCAGAAGGGTACCCAACCCCTCCTGCCGGTCCTCCCAATGGCCTCCCCTAAGACCGCCGGCAGGAGGGTACCCAACCCCTCCTGCTGGACCCCCCCCCCAACGAACCCTCCCACCCCGGAACCCCCTTAGTCTTACTTTCCAAGTTGGACCGGACGGCTCCTCACACGTATGGCCAGCAGGCTTGCCTCCGTCCAAATGAGGCGGGCCCGCCCCTACCCTGCCCAACCCACAGGATCCTAGGGCCTGATTGGTCTAGGCACCTAAAGCCACTCCCGCTATAGGAGGGGCCTTAGGTGCTTGGGCCAATCAGGCCCTAGGATCCTGTGGGTTAGGCAGGGGAGGGGAGGGGCGGGCCCGCCTCATTTGGACGGAGGCAGGCCTGCTGGCCAGACGAGCGAGGAGCTGTCCGGTCCAACTTGGAAAGTAAGACTAAGGGGGTTCCGGGGTGGGAGGGTTCGTTGGGGGGGGTCCAGCAGGAGGGGTTGGGTACCCTCCTGCCGGCGATCTTAGGGGAGGCCATTGGGAGGACCGGCAGGAGGGGTTGGGTACCCTTCTGCTGCGATTGTCGGGAGGGCACGGTGAAAACACAGGTAAATTGCGGTTCCTAGAGGGGGGGACATTGGCCTGCGGGGACAAATCTATTCACCGTTTTTGCGGTCGGTGAAAGGATTTGTCCCCGCGTCTGCGGCGATTTGCTAATGAGGTCACCATAACCCGCAGCCAAACCGCAGCCACGCAGCGGTTCGCTGCGGGGATCGCTCCCCGTGTCATTCTCTAAAGCACAATACACAGAACACTCAAAACAGTAGCAACATGGATGACAGAGCACAAATTAAAACTTAACCCTGACAAAACAAACTTCATCCTCCTTGAAAACAACAAAACTCCAACCTTAACAAATCTAGTAATAAACTCGATCTCATACCCAATTTAACCCACACTAAAACTTCTGGGAGTAATAATTGACAGAGGCTGTACCATGCAACCACAAATCAACAAAGTAATAAAAGCATCGCTCAGGACCATGAGAAATCTAAGACAAATCCGAAAATTCTTCGACAGGAAGCAATTCCTACTTTTGGTACAATCTCTTATCCTTGGACTAATAGACTACTGCAACATACTATACCTCCCATGCCCGGCGATCATTATAAAACAATTACAAACAATACAAAATACAGCCCTGAGACTCATCTACTCACTGAAAAAATATGACCATATCACAGAGGCATACCATGACTCACACTGGCTTCCAATACAAGCAAGAGTACACTTCAAATTCTACTGCCTACTTTTCAAGGCTATTAGCAGAGAAAGTCCAACCTACTGGAATAACCGACTAACTCAATCCTCTTCAACCAGGTACAGAAGAACCCACTCACTATTCACACACCCATCATCCAAAAATGTCAAATGAAAAAAACTATATGACAACCTAATAGCCTACAAAGCAGCTAAACTGGACAGACAAATCACCACTCTATTATCATCGACCACAAACTACAAAACCTTAAAGAAAGATATTAAAACCATACTCTTCAAAAAATACATAAAACCCATCTAGCACGACCAGCCCCAACCCAACCTCCCCCAACCCTCTCTATACCCTTAATACTCTCTAATGCGCTTCTAACTACCCAACAAAGTCTAAAATGCTTCTAATTTACCCAATACTTATCACCTTAAGATCTCGACTTCTCTTTGGTAATTCTTATTATCCAAAATTTATCACCTTAAGATCTCAACAACTCTTTGATACTTCTTAAGTCAATATTAGGACATCGCTTATGCTGTTCCTGCAAACTTTTAATGTAATCCGCCTTGAACCGCAAGGCATTGGCGGAATAAAAATCAATGTAATGTAATGTAAAAAATGTGTTCAGTTTGTCGGCGATTGCTTTAGCCTCCTTCAGCACTCCCTTTATTCCACGGTCATCCAACAGTCCCACCGCTTCCTTCGCGGGTCGTTTTCCCCTTTATATATTGAAAGAACGGCTTGAAGTTTTTCGCCTCCTTGGCTATTTTTTCCTCTTAGTCTCTTTTGGCCCCTTTTACCACTTTATGGCATTGATGCTGTTTGTGCTTTTTCCAGTTTTCGTCCGTTTTTGACCTTTTCCATTCTTTAAACAGTTTTCTTGTCTCTGATCGCTTCCTTCATCGTTACAGCGAGCCACAATCTCTTATCCTTGGACTAATAGACTACTGCAACATACTATACCTCCCATGCCCGGCGATCATTATAAAACAATTACAAACAATACAAAATACAGCCCTGAGACTCATCTACTCACTGAAAAAATATGACCATATCACAGAGGCATACCATGACTCACACTGGCTTCCAATACAAGCAAGAGTACACTTCAAATTCTACTGCCTACTTTTCAAGGCTATTAGCAGAGAAAGTCCAACCTACTGGAATAACCGACTAACTCAATCCTCTTCAACCAGGTACAGAAGAACCCACTCACTATTCACACACCCATCATCCAAAAATGTCAAATGAAAAAAACTATATGACAACCTAATAGCCTACAAAGCAGCTAAACTGGACAGACAAATCACCACTCTATTATCATCGACCACAAACTACAAAACCTTAAAGAAAGATATTAAAACCATACTCTTCAAAAAATACATAAAACCCATCTAGCACGACCAGCCCCAACCCAACCTCCCCCAACCCTCTCTATACCCTTAATACTCTCTAATGCGCTTCTAACTACCCAACAAAGTCTAAAATGCTTCTAATTTACCCAATACTTATCACCTTAAGATCTCGACTTCTCTTTGGTAATTCTTATTATCCAAAATTTATCACCTTAAGATCTCAACAACTCTTTGATACTTCTTAAGTCAATATTAGGACATCGCTTATGCTGTTCCTGCAAACTTTTAATGTAATCCGCCTTGAACCGCAAGGCATTGGCGGAATAAAAATCAATGTAATGTAATGTAAAAAATGTGTTCAGTTTGTCGGCGATTGCTTTAGCCTCCTTCAGCACTCCCTTTATTCCACGGTCATCCAACAGTCCCACCGCTTCCTTCGCGGGTCGTTTTCCCCTTTATATATTGAAAGAACGGCTTGAAGTTTTTCGCCTCCTTGGCTATTTTTTCCTCTTAGTCTCTTTTGGCCCCTTTTACCACTTTATGGCATTGATGCTGTTTGTGCTTTTTCCAGTTTTCGTCCGTTTTTGACCTTTTCCATTCTTTAAACAGTTTTCTTGTCTCTGATCGCTTCCTTCATCGTTACAGCGAGCCACAATCTCTTATCCTTGGACTAATAGACTACTGCAACATACTATACCTCCCATGCCCGGCGATCATTATAAAACAATTACAAACAATACAAAATACAGCCCTGAGACTCATCTACTCACTGAAAAAATATGACCATATCACAGAGGCATACCATGACTCACACTGGCTTCCAATACAAGCAAGAGTACACTTCAAATTCTACTGCCTACTTTTCAAGGCTATTAGCAGAGAAAGTCCAACCTACTGGAATAACCGACTAACTCAATCCTCTTCAACCAGGTACAGAAGAACCCACTCACTATTCACACACCCATCATCCAAAAATGTCAAATGAAAAAAACTATATGACAACCTAATAGCCTACAAAGCAGCTAAACTGGACAGACAAATCACCACTCTATTATCATCGACCACAAACTACAAAACCTTAAAGAAAGATATTAAAACCATACTCTTCAAAAAATACATAAAACCCATCTAGCACGACCAGCCCCAACCCAACCTCCCCCAACCCTCTCTATACCCTTAATACTCTCTAATGCGCTTCTAACTACCCAACAAAGTCTAAAATGCTTCTAATTTACCCAATACTTATCACCTTAAGATCTCGACTTCTCTTTGGTAATTCTTATTATCCAAAATTTATCACCTTAAGATCTCAACAACTCTTTGATACTTCTTAAGTCAATATTAGGACATCGCTTATGCTGTTCCTGCAAACTTTTAATGTAATCCGCCTTGAACCGCAAGGCATTGGCGGAATAAAAATCAATGTAATGTAATGTAAAAAATGTGTTCAGTTTGTCGGCGATTGCTTTAGCCTCCTTCAGCACTCCCTTTATTCCACGGTCATCCAACAGTCCCACCGCTTCCTTCGCGGGTCGTTTTCCCCTTTATATATTGAAAGAACGGCTTGAAGTTTTTCGCCTCCTTGGCTATTTTTTCCTCTTAGTCTCTTTTGGCCCCTTTTACCACTTTATGGCATTGATGCTGTTTGTGCTTTTTCCAGTTTTCGTCCGTTTTTGACCTTTTCCATTCTTTAAACAGTTTTCTTGTCTCTGATCGCTTCCTTCATCGTTACAGCGAGCCACGCCGGTTCCTTATTCTTTTTCCTCTTGGATCCCTTGTTGATATGCGGTATATATAGATTTTGCGCCTTGATGACTGTGTCCTTAAAAAGGGACCAAGCTTGCTCTAGCGTTTTTACATTGTTTATCCTCTTCTTAATCTTCTTCCCCACCATGAGTCTCATTCCTTCGTAATTCCCTTTTCGGAAGTTCAGTGCTGTGGCTGTCATTCTAGACCAATGTTTCGCCCCTGCGACCAGGTTGAAGCAGATCATGTTGTGATCGATATTTCCCAGCGTCCCTTGTGCCGGTCCTCGCAGTCCATTTAGAATTAAGTCCAGAATTGCATTTCCTCTTTTATTTTCCTTTGACAAGTTGTTCCAGGAAGCAATCGCCTACAGCATCCAGGAACATGGATTCCCTAACGCAGCCAGAGGTGCCTAGGTTCCAGTCTATCCCTGGATAGTTGAAGTCACCCATAATAACTGCGTTGCCTCCCTTGCAGTTGCGTTTAATCTCGTCCATCATTTCTTCATCAATTTCTTCAGACTGTCCTGGGGGTCGGTAGAAGATGCCGATCTTCATTTCCAGTCCATTTGTTCCTGGAATTTTGATCCATAGAGACTCTAGCTTATCCGTCTGTTGTGGCGTGTTCTCTCCAGTAGATTAAATTCGCTCTTTGACGTATATGGCAATGCCCCCACCTTTTTCAGCCACTCTGTCTCAGCAGTATAGTTTATATCCCGGTAGCACAGTGTCCCAAACGTTTTCCTCAGTCCAATATGTCTCCATGATGTCGATGATATCGTTATCCCTTTGTGCCATAGCTTCTAATTCACCCATCTTATTCCTTAGGCTCCTTGCGTTCGTGTACATACACTTGAGTTTGTGGCGTTCCTTTCTTGCATTTCCTTCCCTCCTGTGTCCCTTTCGATCTGTCTTGCCTGTAATCCAGTGAGTCTTCCCCTCTATCTTCCTATACGGTATCCTCTGGGTATACTGGTTCCCGAACCATTGACTCTCTCGGTCGACTGTCGGCTTTCCCCTTCTTCCTAGTTTAAAAACTTCTCAACTTCTCTCTTGATGTTGCTTGCAAGTAGCCTCGTTCTGTCTCTGCTGAGGTGGAGTCCGTCCTTCCTGAATAGTTTGCTCTTCCCCCAGAACGTCGTCCAGTTGCACACAAAGTTGAATCCTTCTTCCTCATACCAGCGCCACATCCATGCGTTGACTGCTTGCAGCTCCATCTGTCTCTTCTCATCTGCCCTGGTACTGGCAGGATCTCCGAGAATGCTATCCTCTGTGTTCTGGTCCTCAGCTTCCTTCCTAGCATCCGGAACTGGTCCTTCAGTACTTCCCTGTTGCTCACGTTGTTCGTCCCCACATGGATCACCACTGCCGTTTCTTCTTCTTCCACACTGTCGATTATCCTGTCGATATAGCTCACTATGTCTTCTATCTTGGCTCCCGGTAGGCAGGTCACCAGGCCGATCCAGTCTTCCTCCCGCTATGTGGCTGTCGACTTGTCTGATGATGGAATCCCCCACAACGATTGCTGTCCTCTCTGTCTTCTCTTGATTCTCCAGCCGCAAGTCCGTGTTCCTAGTGGATGTCCATCTCTTCAGCCGTAGGTCCGTGTCCCTCTTTCCCATCCATTTTCTCTCATCCTGGCGTTGGCTTGCACCAGACTCGTCTTATTGTGGGTTCCCTCTGCTGTTTCCAGATCTCACTGCTGTGTCACCCATTTCTTCCTGGTGGTTCTCCGTCGGGTGGTCCACACTCTCTGTAAGTGTATCTCGGCAGAAACATTGTTGCTGGTGATTTTCCACGGCCTCCCTGTATGCCTCCTCAATTAAACTTCTCCAGCTCTCGAACTTCTTCCTCGAAGGTGTCCTGTCTTGATGTTCTCTGTATCTCTGTCTTCCTCCTCCACTGCTTGAAGTGCCTCCAGTTCCTATATTCTGCCCTCCAGGAGTCTGACTTGTTTCTTCAGGCTCTCCAGTTCTCCGCATCGAGCACATATGTAAGACCGCCTCCCAGAGGGGACGCAGTCATACATATGGCAGACAGTGCAGAAAACTGGGCAGTTCAACATCCTGCTTCTGTCTGCTGCTTCCATTGCTGCCCGCTTGCCGGTCTGCTGTGGATGTCTTTAGTGTCTGCTGTGGATGTCCTCTGCTGTGGCTGTGTCTGCCTGTGTGTCTTCTGCACCTGCTCTGTCCGCTTCGCCTGCTGTGTCTGCCTGGCTGTGTGTCCTCTGCGCCTGCTGTGGTTTCCTTCTGCTCTCCTTTAGTGGTGGCTCGTCCCTTCTCAAGGCCCTTTCGCAAAGGTGTTCTCGCTACGGCGAGCGCCTTTAACGCTCGTCTTCAACACGCGCCGAATGGCTGAGCGCCGTTGGCCCATCCTCTTTTAAGGGGTCAACGTGGTCGGTAGTCAACGTCAGGGGTGGGCGGAGCTAACTCTCACCGATTCCCCTCGTAGTCTCCTGCCTCTTCATCCCCTCTCCTGCTCTTTTTCACTCCTTTTGCTTCCCTTTTCCCTCTACTTCACTCTCCAACCACTGCTTCTTTCCTGCTTGCCTGCCCAAGCTCAGCTGGACTTCGCTCCGTTGGCCCCTCCCCTTTTAAGGGGGAGCTTCGGTGGTTGACATCAGGGGTGGGCGGAGCTAACTCTCGCAGATTCCCCTCATAGTCTCCTGCCTCTTCGTCCCCTCTCCTGCTCTTTTTCACTCCTTTTGCTTCCCTTTACCCTCTAACTTCACTCTCCAACCGCTGCTTCTCTCCTGCTTGCCTGCCCAAGCTCAGCTACAAACATAAGCGCATGGAGGCAAGTGCAAACTTAATTGTCAGATCTCGTATGCCAAAGAGATCATTAAGGTCAGAAGCAGCAATGCAATATTGGTGGACTCAACACATTAGGTGTCAAGTCAGGCACCTTTCTCCATAGGAGGAACCAGATTGTGGAATTTATTACCAGGACAAGTACATCTCTGTAAGAATGTTGAACAATTTAGGCGACTGCTAAAGACTCATTTGTTTGTGAAGGAGTTTTGTTGCTGAGCTAGGTTATTTATGTCCATGTAAAAATGTAGAACTTCAAAGTGTCTAATTTCTAAGTGATCTTTTTTTCAGACAATACATTTCTAAGTAGCCATTCTCTGGACTGACTCCATCCTGTTTATATCTGCTATTTTTTCTTGCCTTCCGGAGCAGTCGAGATGTTTGGGTTTGTGCCATCCTACCAGCAGGTAGAGACATAAGAAACTAATGAGATGTGATGTCATAGCTTTAAACCCTGTGTGGAAGCTGACCACATTTCCTCATCACTATGTCCATATTCATTACAAGACCTTACTACTCACTTTTAAGCTCTTTGATTTGAACTTCCCCTATCTTTCCTTGCTCACCTTTCCTTATACCCCCTCTCACTCTCTTAGGTCCTTTGACAACCACCGGCTATGTTCCCTGAGATTACAACAAGCTCTGCATGAATGTATCAGGATCTCTTCTTTCTATTTTATTGCCCCTGCCTTTGAACACACTCCCTTTGAGGATTCTTAGTAAACGCTCTCTACAACTTGAAATCTGTCATCAAAACTTGGCTTTTTGAAAGGGCATCCTAGGTTGCCAATAGAAGAGGTTTTGTGATTGTCTCCACTTTCTATATCTCTTACCCTGCTTCTCTCTCCTTATCACTCATCTATTCCCTCTTTCTTCCTAACTTACCTGGGTATGAATGTTTTACTATCATATCAACTGAATTATATTTTCTTTCCTAATTTTGTGGGGATCTAACCTACAAACCACTTGGTTCCTCTTGTTGGGTAAAGTGGTATAGCAAATCTGAATAAAGTAAAATTTGGCCAGACAGTATTTGAACAAATCAGAGGACAAGTACGTAAAAGACAAAATATTTTTTCTCTCTCTAAAGAATTAAAATGTTCAACAGAAAAGCATAAATTCTGAACCTTATAAACATCAGATATGTAGCTTCCAGAAAAAAAAAAAAAAAAACAACTTACCACTCCTTAAGAAAAAATATACTAATGAACATTAGTTATAGATGGGTTTTGAACTGGTCTGTAGGGAATCAAGGAAAGAAAATTAGCAGGTAAAACCTAATTTAACCTTCTTTATTGTCACAACAGACCAATCTAGATGCTTGGGACATGCCAAAGTAGGAAATTATATAGGGCAGGACTTTGCAATCCCCACTTTCAAAACCTTAGCCCAAAGGGCTATCACCTCTTGCCTGCAAATCCACAGAAAGGAATACTGTATTTCCCTGAAAATAAACCCTAGCATAATTTTCAGGGTAGGTCTTAATATAAGCCCTAGTCGCCGCATCAGCGCTTCTCCATGCACCCCCCCCCCTTCGAGACTGAAATACTATATCTTGTAACAAACGGCATCGTGGCAGCAATGTAGACAGGCTGCTTCACGGCCTTCTCCTGCCCGGGCACGTGTGCCACGTTGCTGATGACAATAAGTGATGCAGCAGAGGAGCGCTTGGGCAGGAGAAGGCCGCGAAGCAGTCTGTCTACATTGCTGCGATGCTGCTGTTTGTTACAAGATACAGTATTTCAGTCTCGCAGTCAGCGGGAGAGATGGAAGTGTCGGCAGGGGGGGAGATACAAGCTGCAAGGGTTCTGATGCACAAGGGATGGGAGTGATAAAAAGACACTGCACAAGGGTATGGGGCGAGAAAGGAAATAGGAAGAAATGGGGTGGAGGACAGGAAGGGAGAGATGATCAATGTACATGAAAAAAAGAAGACCTACCCCAAAAATAAGATCTAGTGCCTTTTTTTGGGCCCAAAATTAATATAAGACAGTGCTTTATTTTCTGGGAAACACGGTACATGGAAACAAGTTGCTACTTTACAAATTTCATGAGGTGGAATTAAAAGTGTGTTCTACTCATGAAGTGGAATATACCTCTAGTAGAGTCAACTTTTAAAACTGAACGTCCATGGAGAACTTAAGCCGACTCAATTACTTCCTTAATTCAGCAAACAAAATAGTTTTAGACTCTGGAAGGCGAAACTTAGCTTCTACTAGTTCTATAAAAAGTTAATGCTGTCACTTATACCTTCATGGAAGCAAGAGCTAATCCCTTATCCGGTCTATCCTGCCTTGAGTGAATCCCTTCAAAAAGGCAGTGAATTTATTTATTTTTTAAAATTACTATACGTCTAGTTCCTAGGCAATTTACAATATATCCACATACATAATACTTAAAAGCAGTAGAAAAGAGGGACAAATCATCAGAATTTAAGTTCGCAGTTAATCCTCATCAGGACAAGTCAGACCCTATAAAAAAGCATTAACAAATTGTGTTTTGAGGAGTTTTAAACTAAACTAAACCTTAAGTTTGTATACCGCTTCATCTCCATAGAAGTAGAGCTTGGCACGGTTTACAGGAATTGGTATAGAAAGGAACTACAATGAAAGTAGAAGGACTAAGAAGAGAAGTTTAGAGGGACTTAGTATATCAATGAGGGGGAGGTCATTGCATTTTGGAGAAAAGCCAAGTTTTCAAATGTTTTCGGAAGAGTTGGAGCAGTGGTCTCAAACTCGCAGCCCGGGGACCACATGCGGCCCGTCAGGTACTATTTTGCAGCCCGCGGCCTCTACTAGCGAGTGCTGTTCGCTCTTTGCAGTGTCCTCTGGCTTCCCCTTGGCCTCCCACTCTTACCTTCAGATAATTACCGTGGCCTGCAGAGAGGATTGCCGGTGCTGCAGCGATCCTTGCAGGCTGCCGTGGTCCTCGGCAGCATGTTCCCTCTGTCGCAATCCTGCCCCTGACATCAGAGGAGGGGCGGGACTGCGGCAGAGGGAACGTGTTGCGGAGGCCAATGGCAGCCTCCAAGGAACATTACAGCACCGGCGATCCTCTCTGCAGGCTGCATTAATTAGCTGAAACTAAGACTGGGAGGCCAGGGGGAAGCTGGAGGACGCTGCAAAGAAGTGGGGAACATGCAGGCCTTCAGGGGAGGGGGGAAGATTTATAAACTATAAGGAGTTTTACCTCATGCAAAATTGTCATTTCTTTAATAAGACATTAACTATTTTTTCTGAGGCCCTCCAAGTACCTACAAATCCCAAATGCAGCCCTGCAAAGGGTTTGAGTTTGAGACCACTGAGTTGGAGGGAGGTCAGACTCCGAAGCGGGGTAGTAAAACTGTTCCAGAGTTCGGTGATCCTGAAGAAGAGGGAAGTTCCTAATTTTCCTGCATGGGATATGCCTTTTAAAGAGGGGAAGGATAATTTCACCCCAGCACAACAAAAAGTCACTGCACAGGTTTCTACATATTTCGGATTAACGTTGGCCTTTAACAAAGCAGAATTTTCAGAATGCAACAATCTTTTGGGCCTTTACTCTCTAGTACCAGCTTCCGCTTCTCAAACCTTTAACTCTTGTGAAGCCTTGAAACACCAAACGCTTCTTCTGAAGCGATCCCCGTCCTAATGTTCTACCACTCCCCATTTACCTTCCTTTTTTAATAATTTTACTTCGATGTATTTTAAAAAACCTTTCCCTTCTCAACTTCCCTTTTTGTTCCATGTACGTCAATGTGAAGCCATCAAGTATTTTTAATATTTGAAAAAAAATATTGGTTTTGTTTACCTGTTTTAATTGTTTTCTTTAATCTTTTTATATTGTATACCGTTTAGACTTGTATACTTGTTTTTATAGACGGTATATCAAAAATAAAGAAACTTGATGACAAATCATCACAATATTATATTGTACTAATGCCATTGGCAGCCAGTGCAGTGGCTGAAGTCAAGGTGTAATATGAGCATATTTTGATGTTCCTGTAATCAGTCTGGCTGCAAAAACCAAAACAAAAACTGCAGACCATGTGCAAGATGTAGGCGCCGTTTATTACAATATTAATGCAGTATGGTAAATATACCATCTTATTACCAACCAGTGGACCAGGGTCCACTGGTAGGTAATAAGGTAGTATATTTACCATACTGCATTAATATTGTAATAAATGGCGCCTACATCTTGCACATGGTCTGCAGTTTTTGTTTTTGCTTGCTGTTTGTTTACTGCAGATTCCGTTGGATTTCCTTTTCATGTGCTTCTTGATCAGTCTGGCTGCAACATTTTGTACTATTTGCAATGCCCTGTACCTTGTCTTAGTCACTCCATTGCAATAATCAAGCCTTGACAGGACCATTGCCTGCACTACAGTATGAAAATCAAAGGATGCCAGCATTGGCTTCACTCAATACAATAGATGTATTTGTGCAAAACACGTTTGTACAGTCTTTGCCTTTTGACAATTCGTTGTAAGACTTGAATCAAGTCTAACTCCTAAGATTATTGATTCTCTCACTGGAAGAACTGCATCCATTACCTTTAATTCCTTTGGCTACCTAGCCTGATCTACTAAATAAAACCTAATAAAATAAATTGGCACCCATGATTTAGCTGTTCAACCTGGGATAAAGGAAAAAAGAGTTATTTCATATCTTATGCCAGATGTTGAAAAATCCTGCCAGCTACACCAATCTCATTCTGCAAGAACTGAAGTCCTAAGGGAAAGACATTGAACTTAGACTGCAGACAGCATTTATTCACAACAGTAATTACAACACAGCCCAAATACACTGAGAGCAGCACATGATTACTTTCCTTCTTGGCTGGGGGGCGTTCCAATTCCAGCAGTGAGTGTCAGTGTAGTATCTCCAAGCACGAAAGCATCTTTTGAAGTTCCAAAGTGCTAGAACATCTCCATTCCTTTTATACAGTTGCTTACATGCGCACTTAAGAGCCTCTTCACAATTGCTGGCATGATTCAAGTCTCTAATCTCCATGCTGTACTTTAAATGTGTTTCATTTCTTCTGAGCACAAGTCATCCCAACTAATTGGTAAACAAGTGGGGGGGAGGGGATGTAGGACAAAATGTAAAATGGAATATATGTCATTCTGGAGAGGCATATAATTTTTTCTTTCACATTGTCTTTTAAAGGAGTGTATAGTAAGATACTTAAATATAATACCATTTGACACTATACAAAAAGAAAACAGGAGGCCAACCTAACCAGAAATACAAATAGTCAAAAAAAAACAAAGAGCAAATGGGAGGTATGCAACATGAAAATATTGATAAAATGATAGAATGAACCCCAAGACAAAATAAAAAGCAAATAGGCTAGATATAAATCTTTAATATACAAATTATATGTCAAAATATAAAATTAATGCTCAGATGTACACTTTCACCAAAAAGATACAAGAAATGTCATAAGTGAACAGTGCTGCTGTAGTTTAAATAAAAGGAATATAAAAAAAATGGAGGAAAAGCCTCAGACTGGAACCCTCCCACCACCACAACGGTGGTCCAAGGTGGTTGGGCGATCACCTCACTGGCAAAAAACCTCCATTTACTCTCCCACAATATAAAAACTTTAAGCAGGGCTGTTTGATCTTTTGATCAGGAGACGCGGTTCAGCGTCCCATTTAAAGTTTGATCGGATCGTTTTACACCCTGAGGCAGCAGACTTGTGAAACGCTGGCCACCGTTGGTGTACCGATCAACTGAAGATAAGTTGAAAGTTTCTTCTATCATTTTTGCACAAACAGCCCTGCTTAAAGTTTTTATAAAGTTTTTATATTGTGGGAGAGTAAATGGAGGTTTTTTGCCAGTGAGGTGATCGCCCAACCACCTTGGATCATCATTGTGGTGGTGGGAGGGTTCCAGTCTGAGGCTTTTCCTCCATTTTTTTTGATACTCCTGTTATTTAAACTACAGCAGCACTGTTCACTTAAATGATATTTCTTGTATCTTTTTGGTGAAAGTGTACATCTGAGCATTATTGAATTTTCACACATCTGAGTTGATCTTGCTATAAAAATATAAAATTAAAACATATGTATATGCGGTTTCCAAATAGGCTGCTAAAGTCCATTAGCAAATCAGATACATAATACACAACATGTTTCAGTGTGATGCCTGCACCACGGACCTTAAAGTTCATAAACTAAACTAAATCTTGGGTTTATATACCGCATCTTCTCCACAATGTGAAGCTCGGCACGGTTTACAGGAGTTGGAAAAGAACAGAACTCCAATGGAATTCTAGAAATAAGTATGAAGAGAGGTTAGAGGGCTTAGTGTACCAGAGAGGGAAAGAAAAGTTACATTTTAGAGAATAGCCAAGTTTTCAGATGCTTACAGAATAGTTGAAGGGAGCTCAAGTTACGAAGTGGGGAGGTAAGATTATTCCAGAGCTCCATGATTCTGAAGGGGAGGAAAGACCCTAGTTTACCAACATGGGATATGCCTTTTAAAGAGGGGAAGGATAATTTTAGTTTTTGGGCGGATCCCTAAATCCCATAGGGAGTATGACAGAGAAATAATGGGCAAGGGTGATCCTCAAGAAAGATCCCCCAGAAAAAAAAAAAAGACAAGCAACCAAAAAAAAAAAAAATAAAAATTCATAGCATGTCAAACGTTCCTCTTATGAAAACAATCGATGTAAACATAGATTTTATAATATACATTACCTCCTAACTCAGACACCTGGTCAATGCTTTTGTTGCAGCATAAATCTGACAAAGTAAACTAGATTCTCAAAAAATGGCGTTAATCGACGGGCTGCTATCATATCCGTGCTGGTAGCAATTTTAAAAAAGCAAGTCATTTTCCAAAAAGTGCTCATGCAAATGAGGTTGGCGGAGAGTAGTGAAGACTCACTAAATTTGCATGTGCCCATTCTTAGTTACAGCGATGGGCACATGTGCAGAATGCAAAAAGAACAAAAACAAAAACACAACAACGGGAGAGATGTCCAATCTCTCCTGCTGCCAACCAACACACATACCCTGCAGAGGGGCCTTATGCATCTGGGCCAACCAGAGCCTCAAGCCCCTCCCCGCTGCCAGGGTATTAAACAGTGCTGTCACTGTACCGACACCCATGGACCAGTTGCTGATTTTTGTCGCCAAAAGCCAACACCGCTCTTGGAGAATGGCTCAGCAATATTGAAGAATCCACCAGTGCTCATTTCAATATTGAAGAGCCCATTTGCATGGCAGGGTTGGACACCGTTAAAAAGCTCGCTAAAGACTGCAAAAAGCTGTTTTGATAATCCGCCACTAACGGCCTCTTTTACAAAGCTGCACTAGCAGCTGTGCTGCGCTAATGGCCCCGAAGCCCATAGAGATTTAAAAGGCTTCGGGGCCGTTGCTGCGCGGCTTTGTAAAAAAGGCAGTAAAATGCATGCAAGCTAAACCACTGGAAACCAGTTTATTGACCGCGTTAAATTTTTGAGAATCTGGCTCTTGGTCTTCTAAAAGGGCAAAAGTGCAAGTCCTGACTAAATTTTTCCATTATAGGCATATTTTACTCTTGCTGCAACAAAAAGTATCCAAAAACTAATTTAAAAAAATACTAGTTAATTATGCCTCTTACTCAGGCTAATCATACAGAAAAGGAATAAGTATTCCTTAGAACATTTTTCTTAGTTTGGTTGCTTTGGTGTGCTGTCTAACTTCTACTATACAGATACAGCTCTCTGCATAGTCTTCAGGTCTTTGTGCTGAAAGCAAGGACTCATCTAAGTTACTGGCACTGTTAAAGAGGTTCTTGTTCAATCAACCCCTAATTCTGTAATGTTGATGTCACCAGCCAGACTCTGAATCAATTGAACAGTTCTTCAATAATGAAACAAACAACTTACAGTCAGATGGTAGTTCAATGCAGTTCAAGCCTGTTACATTTCTTCTCACTCCACCAGCATATCAGGGCCACGCTGGGAATGTCCACCCTAAGGAGATGACACTGTTCTCCAGACTTAGGAAATAACCTAAGCTGTGTTAGATCATTAGAATTGAAGGGGTGAAAAAACCTGGTGGGAAAACACCACACTCAGGCTCTCATCCAGGCATGTGCTCAGCAATATGGCCACTAGTGCTGCCCGATTCAGGGAAAAAAAAATTTTGATTCGATTTCAGCCTATTGAATTGGTTTTTTGATTCGATTCGATTTTCCTGCCCAATTGGGTGTTTTTTTCAAACATCCTGGTGGGTTTATTTTATAGCCTCTTCACCCCCTTTGCTTTCTCCTAACCACACTGGCACTGTGGTGTATACAAAATAAACAAACAAAAAATACTTTTCCTCTCTCTGTTAAATCCTAGCTCACGTTTGCGGTCCAACACCAGCTCTGGCAGGATACATGTTTCAAATCTGACATATTGTAATCACAAACCAGAAAATAAAACTAGTTTTTCTACCTTTTGTTGTCTAGTCATTATTCAAATCTTGTTGGTCCCAAATCTTGTTGGTTTATCTTCTGATAACTTGCTTGCCAGGGTCTCCTTTCTCCATGCTAACCATTCATCTGCCATCTCTGTCCTCCCCTTCCCTCCCACGAAGGTCTGGCATCTTTCCTTTTTTTCGTCTCCATCCACGATCCACCTTTTCTTAACTACCCTTTCATCCAGCATCTCTCCCTCCTTCCCCACCACCTCAGGGTCCACCATCTCTCCCTTTCTTTTCCCAACTACCCTCCTATCCAGTATCTCTTCCCCCCCCTCCATACCATCCCTTGTGTCCAACTTCTCTCCCTTTCTGTTCCTTCCCTCCCTAAATCCCATTGTCCATCATCTCTCTCCCTCTCCTCTATTTTTAGACTCATTATTTCATCCCCCCCCAAAGTCCAGCATATGCACATCTCTTTGAACCCCCCCCCTTTCCCTTCCTCCCTCCCTCTGTGTACTTCTACACCAGGGCCCCCTCCCATAAAGGTCTGTCCCCCCTGAAGGCCTGTACCTCCCCCTGAAGGCCTGCCTGTCCCCCCCCCTTGAAGGCCTGTTTCCCCCCTTAAAGGCCTGCATCCCACCCCTGAAGGCCTGTGCCATCATCCCTGAATGCCTGTCCCCCCCTTAAAAGGACTGCCTGCCTGTCCCCCCTGAAGGCCTTACCCCCCCCGGAAGGCCTGCATGTTTCCCCTGGCCTCCCCGTACCGTTTACCTTATAGGAGCAGCCTGCAGAGAAGATCGTGGTGCTAGCGATCTTTGCAAACTGCTTCAGAGCTATTTCCTCTGCTGCAGTCCTGCCCCTCCTCTGATGTCAGAGGCAGGATCACGGCGGAGTAAACAGCTCTGAAGCAGTTTGTAAAGATCGCTAGCACCACGATCTTCTCTGCAGGCTGCTCCTATAAGGTAAATGGTGCGGAGAGGCCATGGGGGAAGCCAGAAGCCGGGGGGGGGGGGGAACCGGACACCAGCACTTCCCGACTGACCCTCCCCACTCATCCTCCAAAGCAGGTGCGGCAGCGGCTGGCCAGCAAGAGCAGCGCTGCTGCTGCTGCTCCTGCTTTAGGGGGGAGGGTCAGCCGAATCAGGAAGCCGATTTTTTTTTTGTTTTGTTTTAAATCGATTCACCTGAAGTGAATCGGTGAACCGATTCAAATCGTGAATCGGGCAGCACTAATGGCCACTGCTCTCCCCAGACTGGAGAAGGAGGCAAGCACATGCTCTGTGGAAACAAAGCCCAGTCCTCAGGAAAGCTAAGCCCTCTGGGAATTTGAGTCCACAGAGCACCCATAACTAAACATCTAATGCAAACAATTAACTGAGCAAATGCCCAAATAACATGGGGCAGAACATTTGGTCTTTGTCTTTCTTCCCAGGATTGCCTCAACCTTTCATTTTTCATACTTCGAAGGTGGAGTACAATGTGAATTTGTAACTAAAGACCATGCTGAAACATGTCGGGTTTTGTTACGTCTGTTCACCTTTATGAATCTGCATTAAGTACTAGATTTTATTCTAATTTTATATTTCTTTTCAAAATGGTTATGTTTATTTATTAAGAACTTGATTTACTGCCCTTTCAAAGTAATTGTACAAATTTATATCTAGCCTCTTTACTTTTTATTAAGTTTTTATTAGGATTTTATATACCGCCTATCAAGGTTATCTAAGCGGTTTTACAATCAGGTACTCAAGCATTTTCCCTATCTGTCCCGGTGGGCTCACAATCTATCTAACGTACCTAGGGCTATGGAGGATTAAGTGACTTGCTCTTAGAATTCTCTTTTTATAAATCCTTTAATGTGATTTTTTTAATATATTCAGTGTATTTCCCACTTGACATGTGTCACTATGCACAAGACATTTATTAAAACTTAGATGGCTAAGAAATATTTATTGTGGGTATTCATTAAAAGATAGAAATATGTACTTTAAATTTAAACCGTCACCAAAATTGTTTTATATTTTATAAAAACCTTCTATTTAATGACTACTGTACATTAAAACCCATTCAATATGAATTTTAAGTGTCAAATTTAAGGTTTAAAAAACAATACCTGCTATGCTTGATTCAGACTTGTTCATAAGGGAAAATTAGGTTCTTACCTTGATAATCTTCTTTCTAGTAGAAAAGCATACGAGTCTTGAACCAATTGGTAATTCACCTCTAATAGTTGTGTAGAAGAATCATTTACTTTTTCAGCTTTGCCTCCTCTAGCCCTGCTATGTGCTCTTGCTTCTCAGTTCATACCAAAGCATTGACAACCACTACAAAAGGAAAAAGAGGAAGGGCACAGGGAACTTCCAGACAAAGTCAAGTCTACTCTGCCATTAACCAAATAGTTAAATATAATTGTTCCACATTTACTGGTTGTATTCCAGAAATGTTGTCCCATTCCTAAAGATGCTTCTTTGGATTTATCAAAAGATGAACACTTTCGTCCTATTTCAAATCTTATGTTTTGCCAAAGGTGTTGAAAAAAATTGTGCTACAGCAACTGGATGATTTTGTGACAAGGCTGCCTAGATAATTTCCAGTTTGGATTTTGTCAGGAATATGACACTGAGTTACTACCATTAATGTCATTATGTGATGAAATATGGAAAAGGTTTCATGAAGGGAAGCAGTAATTGCTGATATGACTTGATGTAACTGCAGTGTTCAATTCTGAAGATCCTGGAATAGTGCTAGATCAACTGCAGTTATTTGGTATTTCAGGAGTGGTTTATTAAGTGGTTTCAATCTAACAATATTGTCTTATATACCGCTATTCTCTTCAAGGAATGAATGCGGTTTACAATAAGAGTTAGATCAAGATTTTGAAATTTACATATTTAAGCCCGATCTTGTGGTCGTCAGGAGGAAGAGGTAAGGGGTAGGAGAATGGCTATAGAAAGCAGAAATATGTTTTTAACTTTCAAAAATCAAGGTAAGTGGTGGGTTGTCTTGGGTATGTAGGCAGTTTGTTCCAGATAAGAAGTCCTTGGTATTCAAAGGTAGCCTCAAACATTATCTTCCGCTGAACTTGTTGAGAAGGGAAGGATCGTATTGAAGCGTTGTGATACTTGTGAATTGAAGGAGTGTGGGACTTTAATATCAGAGGTTAGTCAATCTGAGTTTTCTCCATAGATCACTTTATGAATCATGCAGGCTTTTTGAATTGGATTCACATTTATAGCGGCATTTATAGTGTAGTTGTTCCAATAGCAGACTTGCCCTCTCAATACTTATTCTTACTGAAAATTAGTCCGGTGACAGTGTTTTGTAATAGTTGTTGTCTTGTGTTCTTTTTTTGTAATTCAACAATAACGAATTACAATAGTCCAGGTATGGTATTAGGTATGGTATTAGTGCCACTGTTCTGAAACTGGCCTGAGTTAGGACTAGTCTTATTGTCATCAGCTGTCTCATCTTGAATTTTTTTTTTTTTACTAGTGAGTTGATGTGTGTGTTGAAGGTTAAGTTCGAGTCTAGCATAACTCCCAGTACTTTGGAGGGATTTTCTATCTTTAGTCTCTCACATGTAAAGAGTTCTAGTTCTGTGCTAGGTAGAGTGCTATAGTCTCCCAACCATAGTATTCTTGTCTTTGATTTGTTTAGTTTGGTTGAAGAAGTTTCTCATCATCCATGCACTTAATTACTTGAAAAATACTATTGATGACCTAAGAGTTATTATCAAAGGATTCTTTGGTTGTACAAAGGAAATAAGGTGATCCTGGGTTGATGGAAGATGTTTTTCAGAGCTCTGAAATAAATTTTAAACAGTGCAGGTGATAGCAGAGAGTCTTGTGAAACCACCGCAGTTGGTCTTCCATTGCTGGGGATTTCTAGTCATCTTGCCAAACCTCTTATGTTCTGTTTTTTAAGAATTGTGTAAAGTGTAAACCATTGTATTCCACACCCTGTGCTTCAAGTTCAATTGAGAAATAAACGCGAGTGGTCAGACATGCCCGAGACACCAGTAGGGGTACCAGCAGGGAAGAGGGCTGGAGAGGACTTGCCAGAGGCACATCCTGTAGGGAGTCAGCCGGCACCTCTTCTCCCCAATGTGCCGCGGCATACCTGAAATCTAAAGAGGCATACTAGTGTGCCGCAACACACAGTTTGCGGTACACTGCTTTAGATGTTAGTTCAAGTAATAGATTCGGTGCTGTGCCTTGACCTGAAGAAGCCTGTTACAATTTGTGGAATCTGTTTGGTCTATGAATTTAGCTAGTTGTGTATTTACCGTATTTTTTGGCCCATAAGATGCACTGGACCATAAGACCTATAGAGGAAGAAAAACCAAGAAAAAAAAAATTTGGTTCAGAATTTTTTTCTTTTTGGTTTGTCCTCCTCTACATGTAGGTATGACTGGTAGTCTGGTGCTGGGAAGCCCACCACCCGCCGGTACCTTTTTTAGTGACGATGGTCCAGTGGAGCCTCCTGGACAGCTGCCTTTGTCTTAGAATAGCGACACAGAACACAGAAGTGTGACCTTTGCGCTTCCTGCCTGGTCCCGCGCCACTCTGATTGGCTACAGTCATTCAGAGTGCTGCCGCTGCTGCTTTAGGAGACCTTAGAGGTATGTCAGGCCTCACCAGAGTGGGGGGTCACTGAATTAGCAAGTCCAATCTTCTCAGACAACGAATTGATTCAAACTGATTCACCGACGTGAATCTGTGAATCGATTTGAATTGGCAAATCAGGCAGCACTAGTATTTACTAGGTTTGTCAAACATAACAGAAAGTTAAGGAGGCGGGCATGAGTTAGCAGACTAGCTAGGAATTTATCTAAGTGACAATATTTTTTTTGGATATTCCTGCCTGGTCCCGCGCCGCTCTGTGATTGGCTGCAGCCAAACACAGAGTGGCACAACCAGGTCTGTGATTGGCTGCGACACACAATGCAGGAGCACGACATTTGCGCTTCCTGCCTGGTCCCGCGCCGCTCTGATTGGCTGCAGTCAGTAACTGACTGCAGCCAATCACAGAGTGGCACAACCAGATCTGTGATTGGCTGCGACGCACAACGCAGGAGCGTGACCTTTGCGCTTCCTGCTTGGTCTCGCGCCGCTCTGTGATTGGCTGCAGTCATTCAGAGTGCTGCTGCTTTAGGAGACCTCAGAGGTATGTCAGGCCTCACCAGAGTGGGGGGGTCACTGAATTGGCAAGTCCAATCTTCTCAGACAACGAATTGATTCAAACTGATTCACCGACGTGAATCTGTGAATCGATTTGAATTGGCAAATCGGGCAGCACTAGTATTTACTAGGTTTGTCGAACATAACAGAAAGTTAGGGAGGCGGGCATGAGTTAGCAGATTAGCTAAGCATTTATCTAAGTGACAATATTTTTTTTGGATATTCCTGCCTGGTCCCGCGCCGCTCTGTGATTGGCTGCAATCAGTAACTGACTGCAGCCAAACACAGAGTGGCACAACCAGGTCTGTGATTGGCTGCGAAGCACAATGCAGGAGTGCAACCTTTGAGCTTCCTGCTTGGTCTCATGGGCATGAGTTAGCAGACCAGCTAGGCATTTATCTAAGTGACAATATTTTTTGGGATATTCTTTTCAGTCAGCTAGAGAAATCTCTTGTGTTTCATCCGAGGTCAATTTTAACCAGCATCAATCAACTGGGATCCCTTCGTTCTCACTGTATTTGACTGGGTATAGATCTACATTATACTCTGGGTAGTGTGTGAATGACGAACTCACAGTTTTGATTTTTTTCTTAAAAGTAATGTGCCAGTTTGTCTGCGACTAGTTGTTGTAATGTTGAACCTTCTGTTATATTTTTGGTGGAGATCTGCGAGTTATAAATGCTAAATAGACATTTGGTGGAATTTTTATTTGGAAGAATTTTTAGATTGGGTGATCAAATTATTTATTCATTCCATTTTATATACTGTTCTCCCAGGGGAGCTCAAAATGGTTTACATGAATTTATTCAAGTGCTCAAGTATTTTTCCCTGTCTGTCCTGGCAGGGTGCTGAGGCCGTAGCTTTAACCACTGTGCCACACTCTCGCCATAGTATGATTGTTTTTTTTGCTTCTTCTCTTACTGATCAGAGTTTTTGTGTTTCAGGAGGAACTGAAAAGTCCTCATTTTATCCACTGATCACAGGTGTCCCTCAGGGATAATTTAGGAGTTAATATCAGATTGATGATGAACAATATTTCTTTGAATTTCGAGAGGACTGCAATCAGGGTTTTCATTTTTTATTATCTTATTTGACTGCTATTAGAGATAGGATGAAATTTAATTGATTAAGCTTGAATGTGTAAAAAATGCAAATTCTATAGCTGTCTGGATTTGGATCCTCGAGAGCTCCTCTGGTTTTCGAGTATGATGAAATACAGATTTTTATCAAATCTGTGATAAAAAGTTGTGGGTACTATTAAGACTCCTATCTTTTAGAAACCATATTACAACAGTGGCGAGAACTGTGTTTTTCAAAATATGGTTAATACTGAGACTCTGCGACTTGCTGAATTTGGATAATTTCTATCATGTTATGCAATGTTTTGAATTACCACATTTGGATTATTGCAAGGCTCTCCTAAGTGGGTTGCCCCAGAAAACCTTAAGGATCCTGAATATGGCCCAGAATGACTGGGGGGGGGGGGGGTATATCATGTAGAACATGTGACCCCATTGCTGGCTGATTTGCATTGGCTCCCAGTGGCATGGAGAATCCCAGGTTAAAATGTCAATGTTGGTTTATAAGGTTTTGTATCAAGATCTGCTGCCTCTGGTGGTAGCTAAGGAAATTATACCATATGTACCAGTTCGTTCACGTCATTCGAAGGGTTAGCACTACTTAGCAGATGTTGGAAATTCCCCCGTTACAGCAAATACATAAGTAAAATGGTTCATTCTAGTGTGATTTGTGTGGCAGGTCCACAAAGTGGAATACTCTTCCAGATTCAGTTTGCAGTATGACTTCTTTTATACCTTTTCGTAAACATTTGAAGGCACATTTTTTCTCTGAAGCCTTTTCAAATATGTGATGTAATTATATTATTTAAGTCAATTTTGGAAACAGATGAATGAGGAATATGTTATTTATATAGACTATGAATGTTTTTGTGTAACCTGCTCAGATTTTGGGATGTACGATATACAAATGTTTTAAAGAAAGAAAACCAGTGCCAACAGGAACATAAAAAATCAAGGTGGAACCCAACAAACCACCTATCTGAGTACAACTGGCACTAACACACGTGGTTCCTGCAGTCTCCCATTTTCTAAAACTTTTTTTTAAATATAAGCAGTAGAGAGCTATCTACAAACCTCTCCTCTCGAGTAGGATAGCTCTAGACATTGTGGAGACCTTCCGAGGGGTATTCATCACTCTTCAGACCTGTTTGAAAGGAGGTCATGCATCTAGAAAACACACACGTCTAAAACAGTAAGCCCCTAAATTGAAATCTGACAGGCTAAATTGAAATCTCCTTGATCAATCAAGACTCATATGCCTTTCTACTAGAAAGAAGACTGAGGTAAAGAATATAAGAATAGCCTTACTGGGTCAGACCAATGGTCCATGAAGCCCAGTAGCCAGTTCTCATGGTCAGTAGTACCTGATAAAAATTCATAGTGTGTACAAATGAACACCGGTGGTGGGCGTGGTACTTACCACTGAAGATAAGTATTGCCATTCTTTTGTGTTAAAAAATTATTTTCAACATTACTACAGCATGATAGATTAATGGCATATAATGTTGCAGGCTAAAATTATACAAATGCAAGTAGTAGTAACTGTTGAACAAAGATGATTATGTCAGTTGATTATTGTTCACATTTTTGGGGGTGAAAATAAGGGAAGGGAAGGAGGTATATGTATAAATTATTAAAACTGTCACTTCAGGATGCAGACCTGGAATAACATATAGGTTATAGGAGGTCCTATAATCTGATCCTAAAATGACTATATGATATATCTACCTTCCAGATTTAAACTAATTCAGTAGAAGTATTTTGTGGATTATATGGGAAAGATATATATATAAATTTATTTATTACACATTACTACAATACAATAGGGGATTTATTACACATTACTACAATACAGAAGCAGAGTCTGTATGAAGTATCAGTAGCGTGTTAACCATCCATTTGGCCAATTGTTCTATAAAATAATTTTCCGTATTCTGGACTAGATGTTATATTGATACCCCCAATTGTTGGTGTAAATACCCAAAGAGAAAAGTTCCATGCTACCGATCCAGGGCAAGCAGTGGCTTCCTCCATGTCTCTCTCAATAACAGACTATGGACTTTTCTTCCAGGAAATTGTCCAAGCCTTTCTTAAAACTAACTACCCTATCCACTCTTACCACAACCTCTTGCAATGCATTCCAAAGCTTAACTATTCTATGAGTGAAAAAAATATTTCCTCCTATTGGTTTTAAAAGTATTTCCCTGTAACTTCATTGAGTGTCCCCTAGTCTTTGCAATTTTTGATGGAGTGAAAAATCGATACACCATGTACCCATTCTACTCCACTCAGGATTTTGTAGACTTCAATCATATCTCCCCCACAGCTGTCTCTTTTCCAAGCTGAAGAGCCCTAACCTTTTTAGTCTTTCCTCATAAGAAGAGAGTGCCATCCCCTTTATCATTCTGGATGCTCTTTGAACCATTTCTAGTGCCTTTGTATCTTTCTTGAGATAAGAAGACCAGAACTGAACACAATTCTCTAAGTGAGGTCGTACCAAAAAGCGATACAGAGGTATTATAACATTCTTAGTCTTGTTAACCATCCCTTTTTTAATAATTCCTAGCATCTTGTTTGCTTTTTTGGCTGCCACTGCACATTGGGCAGAAGGTTTCATCGTATTGCCTACAATGACACCCAGATCCTTTTCTTGGGCATCAACCCCCAAAGTGGACCCTAGCATGGAACTGATTTGGGTTATTCTTCGCAAAGTGTATCACTTTGCATTTGTTCACATTAAATTTCATCTGCCACTTGGAGCCCAGTCTTCCAATTTCCTAAGATCCGCCTGCAATTTTTCACAATCTGCATGCGTTTTATCAACTTTGAACAGTTTAGTATCATCTGCAAATTTAATCACCTCATTTGTCATTCCAATTTCCAAATCATTTAAAATAAAGTTAAATAGCACCAGTCCCAGTACAGACCCCTGCAGTATTCCACTGTTTACTCTCCTCCATTGAGAAAAATGACCATTTAACCCTACCCTCTGTTTTCTATCCAATAACCAATTGGATATCCAATTCCTAATCCATAACTGAACTTTGCCACTTATCCCATGACTCTAATTTTCTCAGTAACCTCTCATGAGGAACTTTATCAAAAGCTTTCTGAAAATCTAGATACACTACATCAACCGGTTCATCTTTATCCACATGTTTATTCACACCTTCAAAGTAGTTAAGCAAATTGGTGAGGCAAGATCTCCCTCAGCTAAACCCATGCTGTCTTATTAAAATCATGTTTGTTTATATGTACAATTTTATTTTTTATAATTACTATCATTTTGCCCAGTACTGAAGTCAGGCTTACCAGTCTGTAATTTCCCAGATTTCCCCTGGAACCCTTTTCAAAAATCAGCATAATATTGGCCACCTTCCAATCTTCAGGTACTACAGATGATTTTAGCAATAGGTTACAGATCACTAACAGCAGGTCAGTAATTTCATGTTTGAGTTTTTAGAACCCTGGGATGTATATCATCCGGTCCAGGTGATTTATCACTATTTAACTTGTCGATTTGGCTTAGTACATCTTCCAGATTCACCGATATTTCTTTCAGTTCATCCACATCACCACCCTTGAAAACCATTTCTGGTTTAGGTAGATCTCGTACATCTTCTTCCGTAAAGACCAAAGCAAAGAATTCATTCAGTCTCTCCGCTATGGTCTTAACCTTCCTCAGCGCCCCTTTTGCTCCTTGATCATTCAATGGTCCCACGGATTCCCACAGGTTTTCTGCTTCTGATGTACCTAAAAAATTGTTATGAGTTTTTGCCTCTTTGGCAAGTTTCTCTTCATATTCTCTCTAAGCTTTCTTTATGAAAGGGGGGGCTGCTGGCCCTTTCGCTGCTTTTAAATAACCTCATCTATAACACACTTTTGCTATAGCTTGAAAATATAAGTTTAATGAGAAATAAAGCAAAAGGCAGCTTACATGATTGGTGTACAGTAATCGTGCAAGTAGAGAAAACCACACAGATTCTAGCTTGTCTATGCAGTCTTAAGTCCACGCTGAGCTACTTCCCCTTTCTACAGCTTCTTTTATTGTTTCACATCTTTGCATGAAAAAGTTACTTAGCTTAATTTGATTGGCAGTTACATTGGCAATTTAATTGACTGGCTATGGTTACATACTTTACTTTCTAATTGGTCATTTCTTATATTTCCTCAATTAATTTCAAGACTTGGGGTGTTGTCTGAGAAACAACTTCTTATCTACCCTGACAGCTTGTCCCTAGGACTGACCACAAGACCCTCTGAGCATGGCCTTCACCTTTCTCAGTGGCCCCACCCTCCTCTTCTTCCTCTTTTATCCTCCTTCTTAGGTGTTGTGGTCAGTGGATATGTGCAGAACATCTTGTGCTCAGGTCATATCAGTTATTTTTCTGAGGCACTACCTGCAACTGTCTTCTATAGAACTATATATAGTGCAACAGCTTGTTCTGCTTTTAGTGTGCTGCTTTTAGTTCTTATCTGATAGCCAGCACAGCACCTCTCTGTAGAAATGTCCTCAGCCCTTGCAAGGCTTGCAAGACTGAAGTTTCACAGAATTCATCTTGTGCTCACAGAATCCATCTTGTCTTATGCCTGCCTTTTTTCCCTGTAGGCAGTTCTTTGGCCCTGCATCTCAGGGCTTGTTGCTGAGAGGTCTCCTCGAGGGTCTCATTTATCAATGCTTTGCATCTAACTTGCCAGTGCTTGTCTTTTCATTGTATCCTTTTTCCATTCTTTAAAGGATTTTTTTTTTTTTGCTCCAATAGCCTCTTTCACTTCACTTTTCAACTATGTTGGCTCTCGTTTCCTCTTCTTTCCACCTATGCTAATACGTGGGATACATCTGGTCTGGGCTTCCACGATGGTACTTTTAAATAACATCCTTGCCTGATTTAAAATCCTAACACTTGCAACTGATCATTTTAGCTTCTTTTTAAACATTTTCCTCTTTTTATCATTGTCGCCCCTTCAAAAATTAAATGCCTCTACAGTAGATTTCTTTTACAACGTCATTCTCGGTATCGGCTCAAATTTGATCACGTTATGATAATGGTGTTGGGTCTGCTGGGAAACCGTGATCTCCTTTACTATACATTGAATTCCATTAAGGACCAAATCTAAAATAGCTCCTCATTTTGTTGGTTCCCGGACCAGCTGCTCCAAGAAGCAGTCATTTATGAGGACCAGGAATTTTACCTCCTTAGCATTCCCTCATGTAACATTTAACCAGTCAATGTTGGGGTAATTGAAATTACATACTGTATACACAAACACTTTATCCTCTTCTACTGAGGTAGAGAAATAAAAATGTACAACATATAATAGCTATTGTTGTGTTCTTTAACCCCCCCCCCCCCAAATGATGCAGAATGTGAAATGGGTTCTCCCATAAGGATTATTTGGCACCTTGGATGATGCCATTGTGGATTAGGGGTCATTCGATACAAGTCTTCTGGAGTTGAAATGAAGAGCAGTTACCTTTGTTACCAGTATGAGTGGTTTGAATTACGAGACTGAAGTTAATTGTTTTTTGGATGTTTCATTGTTTACCAGTTATTGTGGAACTTTTGAGATTATAAACTTTTCTTGGGAAACTGCCAGGTTTTGAACTTTATATTCCACTTGCTTTGGGCCTGGTTGACACTTGGAACTGTTTTCAACTTATCACTGCTTTGTTTTCCATGATTGCTGCTTTACACATCTTTCATCTTTTCTACACGTTGCTTAACCTACTGTAGGAAGAGGAATATAATTATTGCACACACCGGTAGAGTTTTTTAATGATCTAAGATGACTAAAGAAGTTATTTGCTTTCAGCTTCTGCTGATATGAAACATAGAAACATGAGGGCAGATAAAGACCAAATGGCCCATCTAGTCTGCCCATCCATAGTAACCATTTTTCTCTCTCAGAGATCCCATGTGCCTAATCCCAGGCCCTCTTGAATTCAGATACAGTCTCTGTTTCCATCACCTCTTCCGGGAGACTGTTCCATGCATCTACCACCTTTTCCGTAAAAAAGTATTTCCTTAGATTACTCCCGGAGCCTATCACCTCTTAACTTCATCCTATGCCCTCTTATTGCAGAGTTTCATAAGAACATAAGCAATGCCTCCGCTGGGTCAGACCTGAGGTCCATCGTGCCCAGCAGATCCAGGATCTGTGCAGTAATCCTCTATCTATACCCCTCTATCCCCTTTTCCAGCAGGAAATTTGTCCAATCCTTTCTTGAACCCCAGTACCGTACTCTGCCCTATTACGCCCTCTGGAAGCGCATTCCAGGTGTCCACCACAAGTTGGGTAAAGAAGAACTTCCTAGCATTCGTTTTGAATCTGTCCCCTTTCAACTTTTCCGAATGCCTTCTTGTTCTTTTTATTATTCGAAAGTTTGAAGAATCTGTCCCTCTCTACTCTCTCTATGCCCTTCATGATCTTGTAAGTTTCTATCATATCCTCTCTAAGTCTCCTCTTCTCCAGGGAAAAGAGACCCAGCTTCTCCAATCTCTCAGCGTATGAAAGGTTTTCCATCCCTTTTATCAGACGTGTCGCTCTCCTCTGAACCCTCTCGAGTAACGCCATGTCCTTCTTAAGGTACGGCGACCAATATTGGACGCAGTACTCCAAATGCGGACGCACCATCGCCCGATACAACGGCAGGATAACTTCTTTCGTTCTGGTAGTAATGCCCTTCTTGATTATATCTAGCTTTCTATTTGCTCTCTTAGCGGCCGCTGCGCACTGTGCCGTCGGCTTCATTGTCATGTCCACCAAGTCCCTTTCTTGGGTACTCTCATTCAATAACATCCCTCCCATCGTATAGTTGTACCTCAGGTTTCTGCTTCCCACATGTAATACTTTACATTTCTCAACGTTGAACTTCATCTGCCATCTCATCGTCCATTCCTCTAGTTTGCTCAAGTCCCTTTGCAATTCTTCGCAGTCCTCTTTAGTCCGAGCACCACTAAATAGTTTGGTGTCGTCCACAAATTTTATTATCTCGCACTTCATCCCTGTTTCTAGATCATTTATGAATATATTAAATAGCAGTGGCCCGAGCACCGAGCCCTGCGGGACACCACTCGTGACCCTTCTCCAGTCCAAATAGTGGCCCTTTACTCCTACCCTCCGTTTCCTGCCCGCCAACCAGTTTCTGATCCATCTATGTACGTCTCCTTCCACTCCATGGTTCTCCAGTTTCCGAAGTAGGCGTTCATGGGGTACCTTGTCAAAGGCTTTTTGGAATTCTAGATATATGAAGTCTATGGAGTCTACTCTGTCCATCCGTTTGTTAATTCCTTCGAAGAAGTGCAATAAGTTTGTTAGGCACGATCTCCCCTTGCAAAAACCATGTTGGTTGGTTATCAGAAGTTCGTTTCTTTCAAGATGTTCAATGTTTTTTTTTATCAGTGCTTCCGCCATTTTGCTTGGAACAGAGATCAGACTTGTTGGTCTGTAGCTTCCCGGGTCACCTCTTGATCCCTTTTTAAAGATGGGCGTAATGTTGGCTATCTTCCACTCCTCCGGGATCACGCCTGTTTTCAGGGATAGATTGTAAATTTTCTGCAGTAGTTCCACTATTTCCTCCTTTAGTTCCTTCAGAACCCTTGGATGGATTCCATCCGGACCTGGGGATTTATCAGTTTTGAATTTTTCTATCTACCTGCGTACGTCTTCAAGGCTCATTTCCATGGATGTTAATTTTTCTGCTTGATCTCCATTGAAAATTTACTCAGGTTCCGGTATGTTGGTTGTGTCTGCACATTTATATTATGTAGGTATTTAAATGACTATCATATCTCTCCCCTCCAAAGTATACAAATTGAGATCTTTAAGTCTGTCCCCATACGCCTTATCACGAAGATCACACACCATTTTAGTAGCCTCCTATTTATATCTTTTTGAAGGTGTGGCCTCCAGAATTGTACTAAGATAACTACCAATTAGAGAGATATTATATTTAGTAATCTGTGACACTAATTACTATATATTCTTATAATCACAGCTATGATTTTGTTATCTAATTGGTAGTTATCTTAGTACAACAGAGAGTAATGGCTACTCTTGGCAGAACGTCAAAGTCAGGACTAACTGAAGAACGTATCTCATCATTAATGGGGGGTGCCCGTTTATTCGAAGAAGGAGTACCGGATCAGAGCATCACATGGGATGACATTAAATTTACCCACAAAGCACTGATAAGATCACAATTACATTCGGCGGCTCTAGTTGAATATTGTCATTCCATGAGAGTACCTAGAGGGCTCCGCCTTTATAAAGAACCAAGGTTCCAGGAGAATATCGATTACATAAAAAACTGGAATGAAACATTAACCCGGTGTTCCATTGATCTTATGCTGTTAACTATTGACGCATTAGCACCCCTGATTGATATTCAACAAAAAGAGTTGGGTTGTAAATTGGAACAGATTAAACAACAGCTATCAGATGAGTTGTTTATCAACAATTATCAAGAGCACTTAAGTCTAATGGATAAATATCAAAAAGAACAGAGACAATTAAAAATAAAGAAGTTTAGACGAGATGAAAACGATTTCACTAAGGGTTATGTATACCCATGGATGAATCGTAATATTAAAACCAGAAGGCAACGAACAGCCTTTAATAATAAAAACAACAAAAAAATAACCTTCAATTTATCCACTAGCAATTCATCTTTGTCAGATGACAATGAATCAAACGTGCAGCCAATAACTACAACTATCAACCAAACAGCTCTTCCTGAATCTTTTTTAAGACTACAACCAAACGAGGCACCCCCACGTTCAACAAATCATTACATTACATTACATTACATCAGGGATTTCTATTCCGCCATTACCTTGCGGTTCAAGGCGGATTACAAAAGGTTAGTTTAAGGACAGAATTACAATGAATAAAGAATTACAGCGTTACAGAAGGACAGAATTATATGAATTGTAGAGCATAGCTAGAGATGTAATATGAAGATCTTGAGGGCTTTTAGTGGTCGTGTTTTTATTTCTGTTTTAGGAATTTCTTGAAAAGTGTGGTTTTTATTTCTTTTCTGAACGTCTTATAGTCTGGGGTGGTCATCAGAAGGTTGGAGATTTGGTTATCCAGTCTTGCAGCTTGTGTGGCTAGGAGGCCGTCATGTTGTTTTGTTCTTTTCACTTCTTTGGATGGGGGGGGTATGAATGGGGAGTGCGTTTTTCTGTGTCTGGTGCTGGTTGCTTGGATGAGGCGATTATTCAGGTATGATGGGCTGTCTCCGTGTAGTGTTTTAAATAATATGCAGTAAAATTTAAATTGGATTCTTTCTTGGATTGGGAGCCAGTGTGAGTTGATGTAGGCTTCAGTGATGTGGTCGTATTTTTTCAATGAATAGACGAGTCTTAAGGCTGTATTTTGGATTGTTTGGAGTTGTCTTATCGTAGTCGCCGGACATGGGAGGAAGAGAATGTTACAGTAGTCCAGTATTCCTAGTACTAGTGATTGTACTATAAGTAGGAATTGTGTGCCTTCAAAGAATTTTCGGACTTGTCTCAGGTTTCTCATGATTGCGAATGATTTTTGAGTTGTTTTGTTTATTTGTGGCTGCATTGTGCAGCATCTGTCTATGGTCATGCCTAGTAGTTTTATGGTTGTTTGGATGGGATATTTGGTTGCGTTTATGTCTAGGATGGTTGTGGTTTGGATCCTGTCGTTTTCTAGGAGGATGAATTTGGTTTTGTCTTGGTTGAGTTTAAGTTTGTGATTTTCCATCCAGTTTGTGACTGCTTCCAGTGTGTGGTGAAGTTCCTCTGTCATGGTATGTTTGGAATGATCGTATGGGATGAGGATGGTGATGTCATCTGCATAGCTATAGGATGTTATGCCTAGATTATCCAGATGGGTTCCTAGAGAGGCAGTGTATAGATTGAAGAGGGTGGGGGACAGTGGAGATCCTTGTGGTACACCGCATGGGTTTGACCAGGATTCTGATTTTTCTTTGTTTGATTTTACACTGTAGGTTCTGAGTTTTAGGAATCCTTTGAACCAGGAGTATACTTTGTCTGAGATGCCTATTGCATCTAGTATCTGTAGAAGGATGTTGTGGTCTACTAGGTCGAATGCTGCCGATAGGTCCAGTTGTATGAGTAGCATTTTTTTCCCTATACTAAGTTGTTGTCTGACGGTATCCATGAGGGAGCCTAGTAATGTCTCTGTGCTGAAATTTGTTCTGAATCCTGATTGCATGGGGTGTAGTAGGTTGTGGTCCTCTATGTAATTGGTGAGGAGTTTGGCTACTAGGCCTTCTGTTATTTTGACATATAGCGGAATTGAGGCTATAGGTCTATAGTTGGAAGGGAGGTTTTGTGGTGCCTTTGGGTCTTTTTGGATTGGGGTGATGACAATTTCGCTGAGGTTGTCCGGAAATGTGCCCTCTGTGAGTGTGAATTGGATCCATTGTAGAATTATGGTGCGGAACTTTATACTAGAGGTGGTAAGGAGATATGGGGGGCAATGGTTGAGGTCACAGGAGGCATGGCTGTATTTTTTGTATAATTTGTTAAATTCTGGCCATTTTATGTTTGGGAATTGAGACCAAGTTCTGTCTGCTGCGATTGCTTCTTTTCCTGTGGGGTGGATTGTGATTGGATTTTGGTTGGATGGGTTGAGTATGAGTGTGGCTCTGGTGTTGGTGATTTTATTCTTGAAATGTTCTGCTAAGATGGTGGGTGATGGTGGAGGTGTGTTGGTGGTGGTAGTGTATGGTTTGGTGTCTGTTAATTCTTTTAGTATTTGGAAGATTTTTTTGGAATCTTGTGTTTCTGTGCCTATGAGCTTGGTATAGTAACTTTTCCTCTTGTCTTTTAGTAGATTTTTATATTGTTTGTTGATTTTTTTTCCAGTCGGTTTTTGTTTGTTCTTGATTCTTTTTTCTCCATTTTCTTTCTAATCTTCTACACTGTCTTTTGAGTTGGAGTAATTCATTATCAAACCATTGGTCTGATTTCCTTCTGATTCTGGTTTTGGTATGTAGGGGTGCCAGATTATCAAGTATGTTGGCGGATACATTTTTCCAGTGGGAGATGAAATTTTTTGGGTCGCAGTCTTGGATGGTTTCGTCTACCTTTGACCAGAAGATGGTTGGGTCGATATGTCAAATAGAAACACGCAGCAAAAAAGACAGAAAATAACAGCACTGACACCAACAGGTATCTTTAATTTATCTTCACGAGAGCTCAATAGAGAAGAACAAGAATTATTAATGAAGGGCCTCTCCTTTGTCCCAAGTATCAATTATGACAGCTTTGACACTCGAGCCCATCTGCAGAGGTTTTTTCGCACAATCAAATTGAAACAATTTTTTCAAGACAAACCACCCAATGAAGGGTCTTTACCAGAAGGACTAAAATATAAATCCAATTGGATGCCACCAGGACAACCAGATCCTTTAATTGCCACATTTGAGAAATTAGTCCTCAGAGATATACTCACATTGGAAGCCAACACTAATGTGTATAATTATCCCAATCTGACTCGATCACAACGTCAAGTTATACAGAATCTGAAAAATGATACCTCTATATACATTTCTAGAGCAGACAAAGGAGGAGGAATTGTAATCCAGAATTACTCAGATTACAGAAATGAAGCTTTACGTCAATTATTAGACGGGACTTACTATTCAATATTACATCAAGATCCCACGGCCGAAATTAAACACAACATTGATGGACTGCTTAATAAAGCCAATATAGAACAAACATTGACCTCTAAGGAAATTAGATTTCTTACTAACGATTTTCCCAGGATACCCAGAATCTATTTCATACCCAAAATACACAAGTCTGATAGGTTACCACCTGGGCGTCCAATAGTTGTGGGTATCGGCTCAGTTCTTGAGCCGGTCTCCCAATATTTGGATAGTCAATTAAAACATCTGGTTCCCCATGCTGAGTCATATATTAAAGATTCGACACATTTCTTGCAATTCATAGAACAATTTTCTGAGCAGCCTCTTCCTGGGGAAACCTTATTAGTCACAGCAGACGTGGTTGCGTTATACACTAACGTTCCTCAGATAGAAGCAGTTCAGTTGGTAGAATCTCAATTGTCAAAAATGAAATATTCTCCCTCTAGAAAGAATTTGTTGAAAGAATTTGCCAAATTGGTCATTTATAATAACTATTTTAAATTTGAGAATGAGATCTATCTCCAAATTAAGGGAGTAGCAATGGGAGCGACGGTTGCTCCCACACTAGCGTGTCTATATATGACTCAGTATGAGGAATCACATGTTTACACCTCACCGTATTTCCATTTTGTTTCATGTTGGAAACGCTTTATAGATGATATATTTTTTGTTTGGAGTGGTGGAAAAACAACTTTAAAGATTTTCATGGATGAATTAAATCACAAGGATCCCAATATAGCATTCACCTATACTTATAGCAAGTATCAAATTTCATTTTTGGATATACAGATTAATAAACATCAACAAGTTTTCTCCACCACTCTTTACAAGAAGAAATCAGATCGCAACACACTGTTACAGTATCAGAGTTTCCACCCTAAAACTTTAAGAAACAGCATTCCTACCGGGCAGTTCCTCCGCCTTCGAAGGATCTGCTCGGAGGAAGCTGATTTCGATAAAGAAGCTAATGAAATGTATAATAAATTCATTCAAAGGGGGTATCCTGGGAAAATCGTCAAAAGAGCATGGATGAGAGCTAAAAATTGTTATCGCCCCTGGTTAATGCTTAAAGAACAGGCTAAACAAAATCAACAAGATTTAGTGTGTGTGATGCCTCATACACACAATAGTACGGCAATAAAACATATCATATTAAAACATTGGACAATATTGCAATATCATCCGTCACTGAATAACTTACCAAAATTTGCATATTCACGTGCTTCTAATTTGGGCGAAATGCTTAAACATAGCCAATTTAATCAGACTATGGAGATTAAATCTCCACACAAACCCTGTGGAAAATGTCGAACATGCAATCATATTTTGGATGTTAATCATGTGAAGATTCCAACATCTGGGAAAAAATTTATTCTCAACAGTGGTACCAATTGTGATTCCAGGGGAGTAGTATATTATATACAATGCCCATGCAAAAAAGTATACATTGGCCAAACGATCCGTAAAATTAAAACACGAATTACAGAACATTTAAGTAATATTCGAACAAATCGGATCACTGCCCCCCTGGTTTCACATTGGGCCGAGTATTCACACACACTTCAAGATTTAAAATACACGGTATTGATTCAAACAAGAAAAACTGATGGGAATATATCAAAATCCCTAATACAAAAAGAACAGCGCCTGATATATAACTGGCACACCTTGGAGCCCAATGGCTTGAATCTAGATATTGATTGGCTGGCCATTTAGATACTCAGAGAATCTCTGGTCGATGTTGTGTCTACTTCCGGTTGCGGGGTTTTCATTTCCGTTCTGTTAATATAAATAACGTTTAGGTAGCAGATAGGTTCAGACGTCCCGTCCGCTTGGACTGTTCAAGCCTCAAGTGAGCCTTCACCAGGTAAAAAATGAATTTATAAAATTATAAGTATCTAAACAAAGGGTTTTCTTGCCCTTTAATAAAATCTCAATAGAGTTTAGACCTAGAATGACACAGTAGGTTTATTATGGTTTTTATTTAACACGTTGAGTAGACTTGACATATAGTGTTTGTTTGATTTTATCTTAGTGTTCCTCTCTGACGAAGAAACGAAATCCGGGTCGGAGGGACGGGATTCTAATCAGACAATGGAAAAATGAGCAGTACTACATTTTAGATAAGCACTATTATTTTTATATTGTTTTGTTTATTTGGTCGTTATGTTAATATGTCACCAATGAGCAGTAATATCGCTGACAGCTCCCCGAAATAGAACACCGTAAAAGGTTGAATATATCAATCAGATAGGCAATACAAGAGATCTAAAGATAGGGAGGGCAGGGACATGTGAAGGCAATGATGGTCCCCTTGAAAATCTCATTGTAGTGACATCACTATTATATGGGTTTTTGGTCTGAGCACTTCACAACTAATTTATATAAAGATTTATAGTTATAATTAAAAAGAAAAATTTCTAACAAAATCATAGCTCCAGAATTGTACACAATATTGTAAAGAAGTTCTCACCAGAGTCTTATACAGAGGCATCAATACCTCCTTTTTCCTACTGGCCATCTCTCCCTATGCAACCTAGCATCCTTCTAACTTTCGCCGTCACCTTTTCAACCTGTTTGCCACCTTAAGATCATCACATGCAATCACACCCAAGTCATAGAAACATAGAAGATGACAGCAGATAAGGGCCATAGCCCATCAGGTCTGCCCACTCTACTGACCCATCCCCAAGTCTATTATCCTAGGGATCCCACTTCTGATGACAGGTTCCCTTGGCTTAACCCTCTAAGGGATCCCACATGGGCATCCCATTTGCTCTTAAATTCTTGCACACTGTTTGCCTCGATCACCTGCACCGGGAGCTCGTTCCAAGGATCAACCACTCTCTCTCGGTGAAGAAATATTTCCTGGTGTCGCCATGAAATTTCCCGCCCCTGAGTTTGAGCGGATGCCCTCTTGTGGCTGAGGGTCCTTTGAGAAAGAGAATCTCTTCTTCCATCTCGATACGGCCGGTAATATACTTAAACGTCTCGATCATGTCTCCTCTCTCCCTACGTTCCTCGAGTGAGTACAGCCGCAAATTTTTCAGCCTTTCCTCATATGATAGATCCTTGAGCCCCGAGACCATCCTGGTGGCCATCCGTTGCACCGACTCTACTTTCAGCACATCTTTTTGGTAGTGTGGCCTCCAGAATTGCACACAGTATTCCAAATGAGTCCCGCTCTTCCGTCGTGCACATAAGTTCTTCACCCTCTAAACTGTACCGTTCCTCTGGTTTTTACAGCCCAAATGCATGACCTTGCATTTCTTAGCATTAAATTTTAGCTGCCAAATTTCAGACCATTCTTCAAGCTTCATCAGGTCTTTCTTCGTGTTATTCACACCATCCTGCGTTTCTATTCTATTGCAGATTTTCATATCATCCGCAAAGAGGCAAATCTTACCCGACAACCCTTCAGTAATATCATTTATAAAAATGTTAAAAAGAACAGGCCCAAGAACAGAACCTTGAGGCACACCACTGGTAACATCCCTTACCTCAGACCGATCGCCATTGATCACTCTCCCTATCGCCTTCCACTCAACCAGTTCCTGACACAGCCCGTCACTTTGGGATCCATTCCAAGGGCACTGAGTTTATTTATTAGACGTCTGTATGGAACGACTTTGCTAAAATCTAAATATACCACATCAAGCGCACATCCTGTATCCAACTCTCTGGTCACCCAATCAAAGAAATTGATCAGATTTTTGTGACAAGACCTGCCTCTAGTCCTGTAATCCACAGGATTCCAGAAACTTCACCATTTTCTGTTTTAAAAGAGTTTCCATTAATTTTCTTACCACAGAAGTCAGACTCCGGCCTCTAATTCCCTACTTCTTCCTTATTTCCACTTTTGTGGAGAGGGACCACATCCGCCCTTCTCCAGTCCTCCGGTACCACTCCTGACTCTAGAGGCTCGTTGACAAGGTCAGCGGAGCTACCAGAACTGCTCTAAGTTCCTTCTGCACCTTCGGATGTACACCATCCGGCCCCATCGCTTTGTCTACCTTTATTTTAGCTAGCTCCTCACGAACACAACCCTCTGAAAATTGATCAGGATCTATTACTCCTCCATCCCTATTCACATTGTCTTCTGTGGCCCCGCTCCCGGTGCTTCAGCCGTGAACACAGAACAGAAATATTTGTTAAGCAATTCGGCCTTTTCTTTATCAGCTTCTGCATATTCGTCCCCTTCACCTTTGAGTCTCACAATGCCACTTTTGCACTTCTTCCTATCACTAATAAATCTTAAAAAATGTCTTGTCTCCTCTTTTTACTGTTTTAGCTATTTTTTTCTTCCATTTGCATCTTTGCTTTCCTGACCACATGACCAGCCTCTCTTAACTTTTCCAGATATTTTTGCATCTTCCTCTTTCTGCGATCTCTTGTAGTTTATGAAAGCTAACCTTATTCCTTACTTTCTCAGCTACTACTTTTGAGAACCAATGCGACCTTCTTTTCCTCTTACTTTTACTTACTTGCCTAACAAAAGGTTTGTCGCCCTAACAATTGCTCCTTTCAGTTTTGCCTACCACATTTCCACTCCTTCCAGACGTTCCCACCCAGACAATTCCTTGATGTAAACCCCCATCTGAACAAAGTTAGTTTTTTTAAAGTCTAGAACCTTGTAGCTGTGTTGATAAACGTTTATAAATAGAAAATGGAAATAAAAGTGATCCTTTTTATTGGACTAATTTTAATACATGGAAAGGGGCATCAGATCTTGTTGCCTATTCTCTTATTTAAGAGCATAAGAGTTGCCATTCTGGGACCGACTGCAGGTCTATCAAGCCCAGTATCCTGCTTCCATCAACGGCCAATCCTGTTAAGAATTATCTGGGAAAATCCCCCCAAATAAAACAGATTTTATGCTGCTTAGCCTAGAAAAAAAAGCAGTGGATATTCTCAAGATTTTGTAGACTGGCTCACCAGGATCACCCAAATTTCTAATCTCAGTTTATACTTGAGTCATCCTTTCGCCTCATTTTTTTTTGAGAGGGGAGAAAGGTCACATCAATTTATATATGGATTGGTTTATATTAGAGTGTATACTGTACACCAAGGGTGGTGTTCATAGGGGAAAGCTGGAAACTCACCTTCTAAAATAGGTGAAGGAAGCATGGCTTAATCTAGACACAGGAATCATCTGGAAACGCTCCTTGAAAATGGGCATAGCCAATGCTTTAGATGACAGTGAATATCTCCTCTGGTGCAGTGGTGACGATGATGATGATAAAGTTCTTTGAAGGATTTACCAACACAGAAGCAGACATGGCCACAGTAGCTGCAGAAAACATGGATAATTCTTATGATGATTTTGATGATGATGATTACAGTTCTTCAGATGAACGACAATAATCATGTAGCTACTGGTAGCAAACTGCCAAACAAAATGTGTTTAAGATCATGATATTATAATTGCATTATATACCAGTAAACAGTGTTAAAGATAAGGGAGGGGCTCTGTTTTACTTCTAAGGTTAACTGCATTATCTTTGGGACAGTGCTGTGAACAAGGCTGCCCTGTGAACTTCAATAAGATAAGTTGCTCTGCATTTCATATTCTGCTCTTTTCACTGGTTTTCAGCATTATATCTGCTTAATTTCTCTTCTCATCCCTGTTTCTTACTAAAAAAAAAAAAAAATAAACCCTTCTCTTTCCACTGTTAAATCTTATTTCCTCTTTCCCTTTCCCTTGATAGGAATAAGGGTAAGACTTATAGTCCCACCAACCCCAGGGACCACTATTCATATATAGAGACCCATATAATCAGGACTACTCAAATCAAGTCACTTCACAACCAATCAAGATGACCTTTATTCTATGCAATCACTGTGGTGCTTTAATTCCAAGACATACTATTTGGAGGCTTAAGGCTTGCCCCATCTGTCTTCAACTTGCTAGTATTAAGGAGGAGCTCTGCAAACTTAAACAGGAATTGAATACAATTAAAGCATCTTCCATCACTCCACAAAATCATACCAACTTAACACCTCTACCTCAAAGAATAAAACAGCCCAGGAATAAATGGGTCACAGTAGGCTCAGGAAGACTGCGACATGTAACACAGAAACATCCACCTTCACTAATATTACCTCTACAGCATTCCTTCGCTCCACTAGTGCACTGCGATACTCAAGAAAACAGAAGGGAGGTGGGACTGGAACCAATGAAGGTAACTCAAGAGAACAAGTGCACCCTAAAAGCCAAAAACAGAAAACTATTACTGTTGGGGGATTCCATCATCAGAGGCATTAACCTTGGAACACAGGGTGAGGAGACCAAAATAGTGAAATGTCTTCCAGGATCCTCAGCTACCAGGAGTTCCAGGCAAATACTGACTATAATTAAGGAAGAAACTAAGGATTTTAACACTGATGTTGTTATCCATCTGGGAACAAATGACCTGGCCAACAACTCCATACTTGCAGCACAGAAAGCTTTTCAGGAGCTTGGTGAGGGCATGAAACCTTCTGTAAAGACTTTAGCTTTTTCTGAAATACTGCATGCATATGGAAAGGGAGAGCAAAGAGTGAAAAACAGAGTACTTTAATAGATGGTTCAGAGCCTGGTGTCATCAAGAAGGCTTCAGGTACATAGGAGGATGGGGAAATATATGGAAGGACAAGAAGCTATATTGCACTGATGGGCTACATATTACTACAGCAGGAAAAAGAAACCTTGCAGAGAAATTTAGACAATATTTTTCTAGGCATTTAAACTAGAAGGTGGGGGTGGTGTATGTACGAAGGACAATTATAGAAACCACCCCCGGCAAAAGAAAAGATGTGATAGCAGTAAAGACTGCAACATAAGCAATATCAGCAACTCATTTCTTAGTATTGCAACGGAAAGTGAAACGACACAATAATCCATACAAAAAAGGAGATTATCGCTGAAAAATAGCTGGAAAGCGATGACCACAAATGCTCACAGTCTAAGTAACAAAGTTCATGATCTGCAAGCCCTGATGTTAGAGGCAGATCTAGATATTGTCGCTATCACAGAGACATGGTTCAGTGAATCACATGGATGGGATGCAAACATACCGGGATATAATCTTTTTAGGAAGGACAGAGATGTTCATAAAGGTGGAAGAGTAGCTCTCTATGTAAAGATCAATATCCAAGCGACCGAAATGCAAGGGACGTGGTTAGAGAAAGAAGCGATATGGATTGCTCTGAAAAGAGAAGATGGAACTTCTATCTATGTGGGTGTAGTCTATAGACCTCCGACTCAATTGCAGCAAATTGATAAGGATCTGATTGTGGATATCCTAAAGTTTGGAAGGAAAGAGGAGGTTCTGCTGTTGGGAGATTTCAACCTGCCGGATGCGGACTGAAATGTTCTGTCTGCGGAATCGGAAAGAAGTAGGGAGATAGTGGATGCCTTTCAAGAGGCTCTGCTCAGATAAATGGTGACGGAACCCACAAGGGAAAAAGCGATAATGGATCTGGTCCTCACAAATGGAGAGAGTATCGCTAATGTTCGAGTGGGTGCTCACCTGGGAAGTAGAGATCATCAAACGGTTTGGTTTGATATAATGGCTAAAGTGGAGAGCGGCCACACGTTACTTAAAGTCCTAGATTTCAAACGTACGGACTTTAATGCAATGGGAAAGTACCTGAAGAAAGAGATGTTAGGATGGGAGGACATAAGAGAAGTGGAAAGACAGTGGTCTAAGCTGAAAGGAGAGATAAAAATGGCTACAGACGGGTCATTCCATGTCAAGTGATCAGATTCTTGGAAAGTGCCCTGCATGACCATCACGGATTTTGATGAAACTTCATATGCAGAGTCCACCATGTCTCAAACGAACTTTGGTAAAGTTTTAGTTTCGCCTGTGGAATATTTGTGGAGATATAGCCATTTGTTTGATCCCCATACCACAATGAAATACAGTACGACAATGATATTCTGACAACTTTGAGACACAATATCTCCCGAGCTGTGTTTCCAAAAAAACTGAAACTTAGCTACCCTGCACAACTTTTGGAGCTCTATTCAGTGCTACCAATAATAATTTTTGTCGAGCACTGAGTGAATGGCTGAATTACAGTAAACTTGGCCGAAAAAATTAGTGCTCCAAAAAAAGTCAAAGTTTGACATTACTTAGCTCCCACAATAATTGAGTAATAAATGCGAAATTTGGCGCATGTCTCAGTACAACGTTGTTTTCAAAAGTACAATTCCAACCTCCAAGCTCTTTCCATTAGTTTATAAATTAAGTGTAAAGTTGCTAATTTGTGTAAAAAGGCCAAAAATAGGGTATTTTCAGCCTGCTTTTACAGAAAAATACCTTTTAGAAACTCTTTCAAATCAGTCTCATTAGAAAGAGCACATTTCAAACCCCCTAGAAAAGTGCACTTCATTTTTCAACGCAGGTTAACAATGGCTGACTCACCGATACTACCTGATCCACTCTTTACCTTCACTAGAAATGACCAGTGATCTTCTTTTGTAACCCACCTTCTATATCTTATGTAATCCGCCTTGAACTGCAAGGTAATGGCGGAATAGAAATCTCTAATGTAATGTAATTAAAGCGTGGAACTCTCTGTGCCTCGTTTAAGGACTTTAGGTCCAGGATAGCCTAGGCCTCCAATCTTTTGTCTTTTTTGGGCACTATGAAGTATATGGCGTATCTGCCAGAGCCAGATTCGTCTTCAGGAATTGGCTCTATTGCATAAGAGTCATTGTACCATCACTTGGACCTTGGCCTCCTTTTCTGGCCATCCAGCTGTGGAGTCAAGAAACAGATCTGGAGGGAGGCAAGATGCAGAAGGAAAAACTGAAGAGGAGCTATTATCCTCTGGTGAAGGGGAGGAGTTGAGAGATTTGAGTAACACCCTTCTGCAAAGTTCATGACTATAGGAGGACAACAGCTTCAATACAGAATCTTATGTCTTTGCAACATAATTCCTATTAGCTGCGTCACATTTGCCATGTTGGGACCCACTAGTATGGCTTTGTAAAAGGGGCTGTATAACAAAATTCTAAATTAACAACCACAATCACTCTGAAGCTCTCCAAATTTCAGCAGACATTTGGGAACATTGGGTAAGAATCAAAAAGCACATTAACTGAAACTGTGCTAGCAGGCTGCCACAAGGCAGAGAAAAAGCAATGACAGAAAATGTATTTCAGATGACCACTGAGTTTGCAGGAGAAAAGAATGCTGCTACACTTATGAATTCATTAAACGTGGTCAAACAAATTCCAGCTGGCAAAAATACATCAATCACATACAAATGGCCAATCACTATAGCTTACATACATATCCAAATAGCTTGCATATCTAAATTTATATCTGTACACTTATTTAAAAACGTGATTAAAAAAGATTTCAATTAAAGGAGCCATTAGAAGCGGCACTCTAATGGGAAAAATAATTCTCCCGCTGAGAAAAACCACCTAGCCACAAGCCTCATCAGCTCCACAACTTTAATTTCAACTTTGTCAATTTGATCAAAACTTTGCAATTGAATATTTATCCACTTCACTTGTAGCAATTATGTTTTTGTTATGCTACAATATTGTAAACTGCACACAAAGTTCAATTTAACAGTTTATACTTTTACAATTCAAACTTGTAGCTTCTTACATTCAGCAGGCACACTCTTTAAACTACAATACCATAGAGTATAATAGTTGTAATCCAGGTTATGTTTCTTCCTTAAAGTTCCACTTCCAACTCAGGAACCTCCACAATCCAATGTTACAGTACACAATCCAACAGGAACCCCTGTTTTGTTTCCTGGCTGCATTAATGATACACTCTATTACTTCAAATTGTACTACTACCTAAATTGTTTATGGAATAAAGGCTCACTGACGTCCAGAGAATCCTTAAAATCCTGTTCAGGAGTTTCAGATTTGAAATATAAAAATATAGACTTATCAATTGGATTATGAGTCTGCTGAATGACAGAACCCTAGAAGATCCTGTTCTTGGACATGTTTTTTTTGGACTCATTGATTATGAGCTGACTAATGTTTTGAACAGATGTTGAAAAGTGATCTGCAAGCAAAACTGAATAATAATACAGAATTCAAAACAGAACTTTTTAATATGGTGGAGCTTTTTTTTATGACCTATGAAGCCAAACTGAGTACTTTTTCTCCCACCCAGTGGATCTTTCTTCTGAAACTTCAATGATATAGCAGTACACTCTGGTTGGCTATAGACTTCTGTTTTTTATTTTAAGTAAGAGATTAGTAAAAAGTTGGTTATAGGACCCTCCAAAGAGGAAAGAGAAAAGGAAACCTCCTATTCCTGAGAGGGGACTTTATATTAGGGGAGCCACCCCTCTCCCCCCCCTCACCTCTCGGACCCGAAGACATCTCTCCTTAATCTTAGATTCAGAAGTCCCGAGTAGGACACCAGCAATGTTCGAGACAGAAATCGGGTGAATAAAAAAAAAAAAAAAAAATCCACATAAGGAGGGTAGTACGAACTCCTAACAGAACCCAGACAATTGAGGAAGAACTTAATTTGTCATTATGTTGTCCATACTGTAACTGATGTACCAAAGCAGTACCATAAGTCTAGAGAGGGAGATAGATGAGCCTGCCCGCAGAACTGAGGACCCAAAGGCAGCATCCTCTCAAGCTGTCTTATCCACTCTGTAGAACTTCGTAAAAGTGTGAAGAGTAGCCCAAGTGGCTGCTCTACAGATTTCATCAGACAAAACAGCCTGAGACACTGTCCAGTTCGCTACACTTCTTGTGGAATATGCTACAAGAGAAATAGGTGGCTGTTTCCTGCAGGAAATATAGGAAGATGAACTTGCCATGTGGATCCATCTGGCAATAGAAGTTTTGGAAACTGGCCTGTCCCGCCTCGAGACTGGTCAGCACAAAAAGATGATCAGAAAGCCTATAGTCATTAGTCCTTTCCAGGTAGATAAGCAGAGCCCTGCACGTATCCAGCTTGCACACAAGTTTGTCCTATTTGGCAGAACCTGTAGCCTGAAAGGCAAGCAAATTAAGTTTCTGGTTTACATGGAAGGTGGAAACCAGCTTCAGAAAAAAAGAAAGAACTGTGCGCAGAGGAAACACTCAATTTTCTGAAACAGAGGAAGGGCTTCCTGTAGGAGAGGGCCTGAAATTCTGAGATCCAGTCTTCACTGTAAGGTCTGGCAGGGAAGCCTCTGAAAGAGGCTCATACTAGAGAATGACACGGTGGCGGGTTACCCGCCAAAAAGGGGAAGAAAAAATAGTGGCCTCTGCGGGAAGGGGACAAGGCCATTCACTGCCCCGTGGAGCGGTGAATGGACTTGTCCCCGCAGTGAGGCAATCAAGGATCATGCGGTCCCCGCCATCTCCCTACCTCCTCCTTACCGCCGGTTGAATTTCTGCAGGTCCGCGCAAAGAAAAAAAAAAAAAAAAAAGCCTCCTTCCTTTTCCCCTGCTCTTACCGTCATGCTCACGCTGCAGCTACTAAAGCTGACAGGAAGTCTTTCCGATGTCGGAGAGGACGTTCTGGGCCAGCCAATCGCTGCCTGGCTGATGCAGAACATCCTCTCCGACTTCAGAATTGAGTCGGAAAGACTTCCTGTCGGCTTTATTAGCTGCACTGCAGTATGAGCATGGCGGTAAGAGCAGAGGAAAAGGAAGGAGGCTTTTTTTTTTTTTTTGAGCGGCAGGGAGGCAGCAGGCTGGCTTTGACTAGAGAGGGAGAAAGGTAGGCAGGCAGGATTCGGGGGTGGGGGTGGGACAAAGTGTAGAAGGCAGTGAGTGGGACATGGGGAGGAGGCACTGGGGGCACTAAACACATGGGGAGGAGGCACTACAGACATGGGGAGGAGGCACTACAGACATGGGGAGGAGGCACTACAGACATGGGGAGGAGGCACTACAGACATGGGGAGGAGGCACTACAGACATGGGGAGGAGGCACTACAGACATGGGGAGGAGGCACTAAAGACATGGGGAGGAGGCACGGGGGGGCACTAAAGACATGGGAAGGAGGCACGGGGGGCACTAAAGACATGGGAAGGAGGCACGGGGGGCACTAAAGACATGAGGAGGAGGCACTAAAGACATGGGAAGGAGACATGGGGAGGAGGCACTGGGGGCATGGGGAGGAGGCACTGGGGGCATGGGGAGGAGGCACTAAAGACATGGGGAGGAGGCACTAAAGACATGGGGAGGAGGCATAGGGAGGAGGCACTAAAAACATGGGGAGGAGGCACGGGGGCACTAAAGACATGGGGAGGAGGCACGGGGGGCACTAAAGACATGGGGAGGAGGCACTGGGGGGCACTAAAGACATGGGGAGGAGGCACTGGGGGGCACTAAAGGCATGGGGAGGAGGCACTGGGGGGCACTAAAGACATGGGGAGGAGGCACTGGGGGGGCACTAAAGACATGGGGAGGAAGCACTAGGGGGCACTAAAGACATGGGGAGGAGGCACTGGGGGGCACTAAAGACATGGGGAGGAGGCACTAAAGACATGGGGAGGAGGCACGGGGGGCACTAAAGACATGGGAAGGAGGCACGGGGGGCACTAAAGACATGGGAAGGAGGCACGGGGGGCACTAAAGACATGGGAAGGAGGCACTGGAGGCACTAAAGACATGAGGAGGAGGCACTGGAGGCACTAAAGACATGAGGAGGAGGCACTGGAGGCACTAAAGACAGGAAGGGGCACTAAGGACATGGGAAGGAGGCACTGGGGCACTAAAGACATGGGAAGGAGGCACCGGGGGCACTAAAGAAATAGGAAGGAGGCATCGGGGGCACTAAGAACATAGGAAGGGAATACAAAGGGACAATTCTTGGGCCTGAGTGCAGAAAGAAAGAAATGAAAGAAAGGATACACAGACAGAAGAAACGCAACCAGAGACTCATGAAATCAATCACCAGACAGCAAAGGTAGGAAAAATGATTTTATTTTCAATTTAGTGATCAAAACGTGTCAGTTTTGAGAATTTATGTCTGCTGTCTATATTTTGCACTATATTTGTCTATTTTTCTATAGTTACTGAGGTGACCGAGCTTGCGGAGATGGGGCGGAAACAGGGTTTTAAAATTTTAGTCCTAGTAGTTTGCCAGTCCACAAAATAATTCTTTTATTTCTGCCAGTTCACTGGTGTAAAAAGGTTGAAAAACACTGATGTAGAGTATGCCGGCTTTCTTTTTCGCCCAGCTGCACGCGTTCAAAAAGCCGCGCTTGCGCGGCTGCTCGAGTTGATCAATCTTCTCCTCTCTTACAACTTCCTGTTTCCGGTTGCGTCAGAGGAGAATATTGAACAAATGAGCACCCGCACGTGTGGCTGGGTGAAAAAGAAAGCCGGCATACTCTACATCTAAGGTGACATGGAGGGACAGAGATGGCGGAACACTGCAATCAGTCGGGTGTCTGCTGTTTTTGTATCACTGCCTGCCTGTGCTCACGTTCCAGATCCTCCTGCATTTTTAGTGTGCACAATTGACCTGATTCGAGCTATAGATGAACATGGGGGACACATCATTGCAAGGGAGGACAAGTCAATTGATTTATTTTATGTTCTGTTTTTACTACAGGGCAGAGGCACTGAAACAGATTCTCAGTGCAGTAGTAGTAGTGGCAGGACTCTCTTCTGTCTTCATGGTGTTTCGCAGTACTGAGGCTTATATGGATGCTGCGGGGACGGTGACGGTGCGGTGAATGGGATGGCAGTGGCGGTGACGGGGCGGTGAAAGGGATGACGGTGACGGGGCGGTGAAGGGAACGGCGGTGACGGGGCGGTGCAGTGACGGGGACAGATTTTTTCCCCGTGTCATTCTCTAGCTCATATGAAGCATGGGCCAGGCCCTTCCAAGACTACATTGATGTCCCAAGATGGAAACGGTCTGCACAACGGGGGTCTCAACCTGAGAACCCCCCCTCAAAAACTGAGTGACGTCCGGGTTAGAAGTCAAAGAGTGAAGGCCACTCCAAGCCCAAAAGCACGAGATATCAGCTATCTACACTATGAGGAACGAAACTGCAAGGCCCTTTTTGAGACCTGCTTGCAGGAAAGCAAGGATCACCAGAATGTGAAATCTCTCTTGTTCTACCTGCTTCTTGGCACACCATAATTGAATGTCTTCCAGGTCTAAGCATAAGCCACAACCGTCGCAAGCTTCATAGCTTTTAAGGAGCTTCGTAACCACAACCTCTGAATAACCCTTCCGAATGCAAGGCCATGTGCTCAAGAGCCATGCCGTAAGACCAAAGTGTTCCAGCTTCTCCATCAGAACTGGGCCTTAATTGAGGAGCCCCAGATGAACAGGTGGTTTCAGGGATTTGCCTCTCTATAGACACAACAGATCCATATACAAAAGGTCTACGAGGCCAGTCCAAAGTCACCAGGATCACTAGAATCCGATGGATCGCTATCCTGTTCATTAGTGGTCTCAAGCTCAAGCCCTTTGCAGGGCCAAACTCAAACCCTTTGCAGGGCCTCAGAAAAAATAGTTAATGTCTTATTAAAGAAATGACAATTTTGCATGAGGTAAAACTTTATAATTTATAAATCTTTCCTTTTAGCTAAGTCTTAATAATAATATTGTAATTTATAGCTAAAGAGACAGATGATCAAGAAACTGTTTTATTTTACTTTTGTGATTATGATGAACATACCAAGGGCCTCAAAATAGTACCTGGCGGGCCGGCATGTGGCCCCCAGGCTGCGAGTTTGAGATTACTGCTGTAGATGATCCGACCCACCATGGCCTACAATGGAAATACACAGAGAAGCATATCTGCGGGCCAGGGCTGTGCTTTCCCACTCAACTCTGCAACTGTAGAAGCAGATTGCTTCACATTCTTGGCTGTGACCATAAGATCCATATTCAGCATGCCCCAAGTCTGAACTATGAGGTAAAAATACTCTCTGGGATAGTTACCACTCTCCAGGAGTCTTCCAGCTGAGAAAGATGGCCTGGACATTCTCCACTTCTGCCACGTGGGTCACTGAATGGGCCTGCAAGTGAAGTTCCGCCCACTGGAACATCCATGCTTTCAAGAAAAGGGAAGCACTTCTGGTGCCACCCTGTTTGTTCATTTAAGACACTGCGGTGGCATTGTCTGAAAAATACCCCGACTGCTTTCCCTGTCAGGGAAGACTAACTTTAGCAAGGCCAACAAAATGGCTCAGAGTTCTAGATGACTGATGGGCCATTTGCTCTCCAATAGAGACCACATGCCTTGGACAGGGCAACAGAGGGGGGGGCCTCCCAGCTGCTGAGGCTGGTGTTGGTTGTGAGGCTCACGGATAAGTTGATTCTGAGAGGTATGCCTCTTGCCAAGTTGTCCCCTAGGAACCACTAACTCAGGCTGTGCTTCGCCTCTGCTATCCAGATTAGAGAATGTCACAGACAAAATTCCTCACTGTTCCAATCCCTGCAGATAACCGCGGGAAACCATCCCATGTCATTCTTTAGCGTCTATCTCAACCTCAATCCTTTTACACTAGTATTCTTCAATGCAAGGCTTGAGGATCAGTGGCTGTGCCCATTCATACTGATTCTTCCCTCGAATGACATGGAGATGGTTCCCCGTGGTTATCCGCGGGGACAGGAAGAGTGATGAATTTTGTCACTGTGTCATTCTCTAATCCAGATGAGCTTCATCTGCAGGGAGTGATTTTGCGGAGACTATCTGGACTGAAAGGAATACTGGAAAGGACGCATACAAGACCTCACCAAGTGTACCATTTCCAAGGAGGCCACCTTCAAAGCCCAACACTTGCTGATACTTTCAGGCCATGGGGCTTGGCAGAGCCAAGATATCTAGGATTTGCTTCCTGAGCTTCTGTTTGCGTGGCTTGGGAAGAAAGACACGGCCCTGCGGCATGTCAAAGCAGACTCTTGGATAATCCAAGCACTGAGTTGGCAGAAGGTGACTTTCGGAAGATGACTATCTAGCCCAGGTCCTGTAAGAGGCTCACCATGCACTCACAATCCTCCAGAGAGGAGGCCCTGATCATCCAATTGTCCAGGTAAGCGAAGGTGGGCTGATACAACCACCATCGCCTTGTTAAAGATGTGGGGAGCCGAGGCCAAACCGAAGGGGAGTGCCATGAACTAGAAGTGGCGCTGGAGCACGTGAAATCTCAGGCATCTCCTGTGAAACAGAAAGATGGGGGATGTGAAGATATGCCTCTGTCAAATCCAGAGAGGCAAGAAATTCTCCCGGAGCCACTATGACAGAGCAGACCATTTCCATACAAAAGTGGGCGACCTTTAGGGCCTCATTTATATACTTCAAATCCAGAATCAGCCTCCAATCTTATTTTATTTTATTTATTTAGATTTTTATCCCGTCCTCCCAGTAGCTCAGAACGGTCTACAAGTGAACATGCACAATGGAAAGTAATTAGACATATAAGAAGTACAACAGGTTTAAATGTTTGGACTTACAAGAATGTGATGTAATTTAAATAAAGGGAGAATACAGCAAATTAAGAGTAGAGTTTAAATATAAGTAGTTTAGTTTAAGTACAGTTCTATGAGTTTAGATACAGTTTGTCAGTGTAAAGACTAAGAGAGGACTATACTGAAATTTAGGGAGAAGATAGGCAGGGGAGAGAGGAGAGAGGGGGGCTTAAGGGGGGGAGTAGACAGAGGGTGATCTTTAGTTGAAGAGGAGGGTCTTTATCAATTTGCGGAATGTTAATAATGAGTTCTGTTGTCTGAGTTGAGGGGGGAGTTGGTTCCAGAGGTGTGGAATGAAGTGGCTGTAGGATCGTTTGCGGGCAGTTTCTGTGAGGAGGGACCTTCCGGGGGGGGGGGGGGGGTGCATAGGCGTATCTCCGATTTTGAGCGGAGGGTGCGAGTGGGGGTGTAGATGGGAAGCTTGGATTTTATGTAGGAGGGGGTGGTGGAATAAATTATCTTGTGGGCAATTGCCAGGGCCTTGAAAGCACAGCGCTGGCTAATTGGGAGCCAGTGCTCAGCACGGAGTGCTGGGGAGATGGGATCGTGGTAGTTGAGGTTGTGCAGGAGGCGGATAGCTGCATTTTGGACCCGTTGGAGGCGTTTGAGATTATTTTTGGTTAGTCCATTAAATAGGGAGTTACAATAATCCATTCTGGAGAGGACATATGCGTAGAGGAGTTGGGCGAGGTCCGGTGTGGAGATGTAGGGTTTGATCCTTTTCAGTTGGCGAAGGTAGTAGAAGGAGGTGGAGATTACTTGGGATATGTGGGCAGATAGGGATAGGTGTCCGTCTAGGGTTACTCCTAGGCTGCGAACCTGATCTGTTGCCGTTAGTAGAGTGGAGTCCCATGCTAGTGTAGGACGTGGGTATTTGGTGTTTTTTTTTCTGATCCATAAGAGTTCGGTTTTAGAGGCGTTAAGTTGAAGTTTGTTGTTTGACATCCAAGTTTTCATGTCAGAGAGGCAGTGTTGGAGGTTAGCAATTTGGGACGACTGGTTCTCGCCTAGAGGGAGGAGCAGCTGGATGCCATCTGCATAAGAGTGGATTTTAATGTTATATTTCTGCGCTATATCGATGACAGGCCTGATGTAGAGGTTGAATAGGAGGGGGGATAGAAGGGCGCCTTGAGGAACACCATATTTGATAGGCTTGGGGTTAGATTTATGTGTCCCTAGTAGGACAGTCTGGGTCCTTTGATAGAGGAAGGAGGTGATCCATTGGAGGGCTGTGTTCTTGATTCCGAGGTCGTAGGGTCTGGATGTGAGGAGATGGTGGTCGACTGTGTCAAAGGCAGCGCTGAGGTCAAGTAGGACTAGTAGGGCATCACTGTCTTTGTCGAGTATTGACCAGCTGTCATCAATGATATCAAGGAGTACTGATTCTGTGCTGTGGCCTTTTCGGAAGCCGGATTGGGCTGGGGATAGAGCAGCTTGTTCTTCAATGAACGGGTGTAGTCGGTGGAGCACAATTCGTTCAAGGAGTTTGGAGACAAATGGGAGGTTGGAGACTGGGCGATAGTTGCCAGGTTCGTTAGGATCAAGGGTGGGTTTTTTGAGAGTGGGCTTGATAATAGCTGACTTCCAGCTGAGGGGAACAGTCCCAGTGGTTAGAGAGGTGTTAATGATGGGGAGGATGGATTCTGCCATGGCATCTTCTGTGGACAGCAGGAGGCTGGACGGGCAGGGGTCGAGGATGGTGTTGGAGGGTTTGAGTTCTCTCAGTGTTTCGAGAACCTCAGTATGAGTGGCTATATGAAATTGGGAGAGAGCGGCGGAAGAGGGGGTATTTGGAATCGGCTGGGGCTGAGTAGGAGCGGGTTTGGTGTTGGCGTCAAGATTATCTCGGATGGTTTGTACTTTGGACTGGAAGAAGTTCGAGAGAGTCTCGCTATCGAGTTCTGTTTGGTTGCTGTGATTATTTCTTTGGGCGTTAGTGAAGAGTTGGTTTGTGAGGGTGAACAGTTGTTTAGATCTAGAAGGGGCTAGTTGTAGGAGGCGAGAGTAGTAGGTCTTTTTCGCTTCTAGAATGGCTGCTTTGTAGGTGATGGATATGTTATTCCAGTGGGCTTTGGTTTCTGTGCACGGGTGTTTGATTCAGATCCTTTCTGCTTTTCTCAGTGATCGTTTTATGGATCGGAGGTCATTAGTGTACCAGGGAGCAGGTGCTTTGTTGGTGATTATTTGGGTTGTTTTTGTCTGGACAAGGCTATTATAGAGGGATTGGATGTTGGAGTGCCATGTGGAGGCTGCCAGGTCAATGGAGTGGGGATGTTGGGTGCAGGTTTCATTTAGGGTGCAAATACCCGCGGCCATGGCTTGAGGGCTGACCGAATTAGGGAGTTGACGTAGGGTGGGGGGGGGTAGGATCTTTACGCGGGGTTAGGGTAGTTTCGAGTGGGAGTTCGAATTCAATGAGGTGGTGGTCTGACCATGGGACAGGTGTGGTGGTATAAGTTTGTTGGGGCTCTGCAGTTGGGTCTCTGAGGGTGAAGAGCAAGTCTAAGATGTTGCCTGCTGAGTGCGTGGGGGTGGTTATAGCTTGGTGGAATCCCAGGTCGGAGAGGGAGGAGAGGAAGTTGTCAATTTGTCCTGAAGTGTTGGGGTAGTCTGGGAAATTGAAATCTCCCAGGATTGTCACGTGTTTGTGTGAGATAGATAGTTCGGTGATGAATTCGAGGAGGGTCTCTAGGGTATCTGCTGGAGAGTTGGGAGTTCTGTAGAGGAGTATGAGGGCGATTTTTTGTTTGTGGCCTATGGTGAACGCAATTGCTTCTAGGGAGGGAATATTAATGGAGTTTATCAGTTTTGGTGTGGCGGAGGTCTTGACAATGGTAGTCACTCCACCTCCTTTCCCAGAGGTACGTGAGCAGGCGAGGGCCTGGTAGCCTGGAGGACATAGTTCGCCTAGTGTTATCCCATCATTGTCTTGGAGCCAGGTTTCAGTTATCATGAGGGCGTCCCAAGTCTTGTCACAGATGAGGTCGTGTAGGAGGAAGGATTTATTGTTAACTGATCTTGCATTGATGAGTGCCAGTTTGAGTGTATTGGGGGAAGGGGCTTGTGGGGAGGGAAGAATGGGGATGAGGTTGGCAGGGTTTCTGGTACGGCTTTTTTTAGGTTGGGGGGAGAGATCACCGTATCTGCCTTGGCCTGTAATAATGGGGATGGTGAAGTATAGTGTTGTAAGGAGTGTAGGGGAAGTGGTGAGGGTGGGGGTGGGCGGGAGGGTGGTTTGTAAAGTGGTGGGAGGGGGGGTGGGGAAGGTGGTGGCCTGAAGAGTTGGAAGCATGGCAGGAGGGGGGTTTGAGGCGTTGGGTCGGAGGAATTCAGGAGAGTCTCGCTATCAAGTCGCGGCTAAGTCCTACTGTTGTAGTTAAAGTCTTATGGGGGTCAATTATGACAGAGCTAAGTCAGGAGCTTGGAGCCGAATTGTTATTATTGGGGCAACTGGAGGAGCAATTAGAGAAGGAGAAAGCTAGGAGACAGAAAAAAGAAAGGAACCAGAGAACAAACAAGTTGAGTTGATGAGGATTGAATAATTAACTGTTGCTAGTTATAATAAGTTGTATATGCAGTTATGTTAGTTAGAGAGCATGCAGCTTGTACGAGATATATATGTATGCTAAACAGTTATACATGAATTATATATGCAGGTTAAGCATGCAGAAGTATGCAATCTGAATGTAATTAGAGGGAGCCAGAGTGCTTAGTGCTCTGCGGAGGTGCTTGCAACAAGAAAAAAGAAAGAAATAGCTCCGTGGGGGAGTCAGGTCAGAGGATTCTGGAAACACTGCCAACTGCAGGTTTCAGCCAGGGAGCCCTTCCCCTGAGTGGAGCCGCTTGGAGATCCCGCTGGACTGAGGGAGGGGCGGAGCAGGGCTCCCACGCTCCTCTCCTCTCCTTGGTGCAGGAGAAAAGGCTGCACTTGGTGGGGGAGAACTTTTCAGGCTCCCGAGGACTCGCGCTGGACTGAGGGAGGGGCGGAGCAGGGCTCCCACGCTCCTCTCCTCTCCTTGGTCGATGGTGCAGGAGAAAAGGCTGCACTTGGTGGGGGAGAACTTTTCAGGCTCCTGAGGACTCGCGCTGGACTGAGGGAGGGGCGGAGCAGGGCTCCCACGCTCCTCTCCTCTCTTTGGCCGGTGGTGCAGGAGAAAGGCTGCACTTCGGTGGGGAGTACTTTTTAAGGCTCCCGAGGACTCGCGCTGGACTGAGGGAGGTGCGGAGCAGGGCTCCCACGCTCCTCTCCTCTCCTTGGTCGATGGTGCACTATGAAGTATAGAGAGTATCTGCCTGATCTTGATTATTCTTCAGCAACTGGTTCTATGCCATGAATGTCTAAGAGTCCTTGCACTGTCGCTCGGATTCTGACCTCCTCCTCCAGCTGGCTAGGGAGTCGAGAACAGATCTGGAGGGGGCCGAGAAATCGCAATCTAGTGTCTCTCCATGATAATGTCCAGAACCCAGTGGTCAGGTGAGATCTGTTCCCATTTGTCCCAGAATGCTGACAGCCACCCTCCAATATGAGGAGCATTTATCTTCCTTGCATCATTGCTGCTTTTTGGAGCCAGGTGCCTATAACTGTCAAATCTCTCTCTACCTGAGCCCCTGAAAGGGCCTCTGAGAAGAGTAGCCAGAGGAAAATTGGCAAGATCTCCTTTAGGCACAAAAACTGTATCTACTGTCCCCAGCAGATCAACAGCTCCTACTATCCAGGATGGATTTGGGGCAGCAATCCACCACACTGGCCAAGAGATCATTTAGCCCTTTGTCAAACAGCATCTGTCCCATGAAAGGTAATCTGCTGAACATGACCTTGGAGGCCGAATTGCCCACCCATTGTCTGATCCAGAGCATCAGATGGGCAGAAATGGAGTAAGTCAAAACCTTACTCAGGACTCTGATATCCCATAAAGAGCATTGGCCACATAAACCATACCCTCCTTAGACATTTGGGGCATGAGTACCCAAGCTCCAAAGCACCAGTCTGCTATATGGTATGGCAGACCCGCACCACAAAGGAGGCAGCCACTGCAGCTTTGGTACCCAAGCCAGCGCTTCAAACTGTCTTTTCAGGATCACATCCACTCTACAGTCCTGTGCATCCTTCAGCATCACTCCACCTTCGCTAGTAAGGGAGGTGTGCTTGGTCACATGCAGCACTGCAGAGTTCACCTTCATCTGGACAAAAAGCTTCTGGAAGTCTAAAGCCATAGGAAAGAGTCAAGACATAGATTTGGCCACCTTCAGGTGTCTCCCATTGGCCAGTGACTAAGGAGGTCATATTTGGATAAGAAGGAAAAAAGTTTGTCTGTGCATTAGTACCAAACATTACAGAACACTGTGAGGTGGAGAGCTGCTGGGTATAAAGTTTCAATATAGACTGGGTGTCAGCAATGACATGGGAAACTGAAGCTGACCTGAAAAGGTGATGCACCGAGGGCTCATCACTGTGATCCACCGCCGCTCCTGCCCCCTGGCTACTAGACCCCGTCAGTAAACCCAATCATCCACCATCGCAGTAGAGCCTTGCGATTAAAAAAAAGGGACTTCTAATCATCCCAATCCTGCTCTTAGGGGTCACTGACACTGGGAACCGGCGTGGTATGAGGGGACACCTGCCTGGGAGAAGTATCCCTCTTAGACCGAGCAGCAGTTCCCAGTCCTGTTAATAAGGCTTTCCATAAAAGGCTGACAAAAGTTGAAGAAGCCATGCATCAGGGGGCCTAATGCTCCTTGTGTAACCCCAGACTGGAGTAGAAGAGAGGAATCATCCGCCACCACACACTTTTGTTTTGCCTAATCACTGCTCGACTCATCTGAACAGGATCTCGTCCCCTTAAACTGGCTTTTCCAGGATTTGGGGGGGGATCTAAGGTCTTGGAGGACTGATTGGAGGCTGAGCCCGAAGCCCCTGCACCTTCCTCCCACATCCTGCGGCCGCTCCTCAACCAGCAACTATGCAACCAACGCAGGATCTGGGACTAGAAAAGTCTGGGGCATCTATAAGAGGGAGTTAATAGCAAAAATGAGCTACTTTTGAGGCAGAAAAATCAGTTTTAAATTAGATTGCTAAAAATCCAAGATGGCCAACGTTAAAAAAATAAAAATCACACCAAAAACAGGCAGTTGAAGATGTAGCAGAAATAAAATAACAGTTTTAGAGTTTTGGATGAGGGAAACCCAAATTTTAACCTCAGAAACCTCTACAACTGAAAACTACAAACACCCCAATGTTCCCCATAGGGAATAATGGGAGTATTCAGTGACTTCTGGTACCTGTTTGCCTGAATCAGCCTGACTGCAGGGAAAGGATTTCTTCCTCAAAAAGTACACAGACCTCAACCATTGAAGGAATTCTTCTGGCTGCTGGTCGGCTAGATCACAGCCATTGCCTCCCATCCCTGAGATTCCTCACACAGTGACAGGAGAGAAATTATACAACCAGTTCCCTGATACCCAGAGGATACTTACTCAGGGACCACAGAGCCTGTGCTCAAGCCTCTGATAAAAATCAGCAAGCGAGCTGCCTCAAGGGAATGGACCAAGAGCTCCTGATGGGACCCAAAGCAAGATGGCTACGAGATTGGCCTGGGAATAGCAGTCCTCCCATGTGGGACTATGTTCTTTCCCCAATGGAGTATGCCCGAGTAGGAGACCTCTGAGAACTGAAGCTTTGAATATATTTCAAAAATCTGACAGAAAATATCTGAAAATATTAAAGAATCAAAGCAAAACACACATCTTCTGAGTTCACTTGCAGAAGGACAAACTAAGGAGGGGAAAAGTTTCAAGTTCTAAAAGCAACACCCTTCTGCAGTTTCACGGGAAGTGGGAATCAACAGCTCAAGTGTCAATCCCTGTGTATTTGCAACAGAACTGGCTTTAAAATTGTGTTAAGCTTATGTAAAGCCCTGATGCAGGCTTTGCCAAAACACAGCCATATTAGATTTTTAAATGCAGATATCCCTTATTCTATCATTTTGGGGGGGTGGGGGAGAGGTTTTAATATTTATGTTCATTTCTTGTGGTCTCACCACTTTCTCCTTGTGCTGCATGTGCACATTAACTCTGTTTCTTGCTTTAAATAATTTTGTGTATTTAAACTTTCTACTAATAGAATACCTGGGAGGATATGATTACGCTCCACATCTCTGATGCTTCTCACCGTAGGAAAGTGCCTCAATTCGGAGCTCAAGCGTAAAAGCATCTGGCCTCTCTTTTGGGTTCCAAGCTAACATACTACGGAGAAGATTGCAGACTTCTTCGGGCACAGCCTTCTTGTTCTTCAAAGGGATATGCAGCTGTAAATTGGGGTTTTCTAGAAGAGCTTCACCCACAGGAACTAGTGACTTGCCTCGACAGACATATGTTCCTGAGTAGAAATCAAAGAAATGGGAAGAAAGGTATTACTTTTGAAAACCAGATGATGGGAAAGGTTGGGGGGGGGCAGGGAGGGAAGAAAACTTTTAAGGGATGGTTGACCTTTTTAGTCAGTCTGGACTAAGTGGGCAATATCTAAGTAAGCTGTAGATTCTAAACCATTCAAAAAGTAAGATACTTTATGGTGAGAAAGGAGAAATTAGGTTCTTACCTGCTAATTTTCTTTTTAGTCTCTCCAGACTGGCACAGCTTCACTGATGGGCAATAATTCACCATGACCAGCAGGTGGAGATAGACAAACTTTTGGCTGTAGTACAAGTGGGCTGTGCATTCCCATATACACTCAGTCTGACGAATAGCCAAGCAGAACTAAGAAACTAATAAGTGCGAATTATAACAGTCACAACACTCCCAACAAGAGTAACAACTAACATAGAGCAATACTGTTGGAAATTGAATAGAAGTACCTTCAGCAAACGTCTCCACAGTTCATCAGCTATGCAGGCTGAGCCAAAAGTCACTGTTCTTTAAATCTCTCCTACTAAAAATACTAGATCCCGCAATAAAACCCACATGCTTTATGCAAATCCCGAAAGAAATACACAGACAGGGTGGGGGCTGTGCCTGTCTGGAAAGACTAAAAGAAAGAAAATTAGCAGGTAAGAACTTAATTTCTCCTTCTTAAGCATCTCTCCAGACCAGCATAGCTTCACTGATGGGACGACCCAAGCAGTATCCATCATGAGTGAGACCCCCAAAGGGCCGTCACAAGCATGCGCTCCCTGAACTCCATGTCCTGACGTGCCTGAACATCCAACACAGTAATGCGTTACAAAGGAATGGAGAGAAGACCAGACTGCTGCTCAACAGATATCCACCGGAGGCACCAGGGAAGACTTGGCCCAAGAAGCAGCCTGACCCAGAGTAGAATGAACATGGAGAAATTACGGAAAAGACTTCATTTGAAGAAGATACGCTGAAGTGATAGACTCCTTCATCCAGCGCTCAATGGTAGTCTTTGAAGCACTGTCCTCCTTACGAGAACCTGCTAAGAGGACAAAGACGATCCAATTTCTGGAACTCTTGGGTCCACTGAACATGAGCAAAGGACCCGGCAGACGTCCAACTTGCGCAACTGTCTCTGCTCCAAAGAGCCTTCCCAACAACCCAAGACTGGAAAGGACCACGGACTGGTTGACACAAAAAGGAGACAACACCTTTGGCAGAAAACAAGGAACTGGTCACAGAACTACACACTGCATAGAAAACACCAGGAAGGGAGGCCTACAAGAGAAAGCCTGCAGCTCGGAAACGTATCTGGCAGAAGCAATGGTCACCAGGAAAACCACCTTCAGATTAAGGTCCTTCAACGTGCAAGAGCCCAGAAGCATTATATTGCAGGTCTCCGGGGGGGGGGGGGGGGTGAGTGCAATAGGGAATGGGATTCTTTTAACTTTATTATTTGTAAGTTGCATTACTTTTTTTCTAATTAGTTTATAAATTGTAAGTTGTACTGAGACTATTGTATTGATTGATTGAATGAAAATACTTACGGTAAATAAAGAAGAAAAAAAAAAAAGGAATAAGGCCCTGCGTCAGAAGATCGGGTGAGAGGGGCAGTGAAAAAGGTCTGCCATGAGAAGACGAACGAGATCTGCATACCATGGACGACTGGGCCAGTCCAGAGCCACCAGGAACATGCAGCCAGGGTGCTGAGCAATGCAAAGAAGGACTTTGCCACCACTGGCCACAGGGGAAACATGTACAGAGGGCCCTTCGACAGCCAAGGCTCCACTAGAACATCCAGCACCAACTGAAGAACCAGGGCGCTTTGGCGTTGGCCATCAGGATCATGACCAGCTGACCCCAAGCCGGCACAAAACCAACTCGAAGGCTGCTGGACTGAGACACCACTCTCCAGGATCCAACACGTGATGGCTGAGGAAGTCCGCTTGGACATTCTCCACTCCCGCTTTGTGGGAAGCCAAGATGTCTAGAAGATGAGCCTCTGTCCAGGCCATGAGCAGAGATGCATCTGGCGCCACCAGACAACTCCTGATTCCCCTGAAGATTGATGTAAGCCACTGGCGTGGCATTGTCTGAAAGAACCCAAACCAACTTACCATCAATAACGTCTGGAACACTAGCAACGCCAACCAGATGGCTCTGGTCTCCAGAACATTGATCGGCCAAGATGTTTCCTCCAGAGACTAGCTGCCCTGAGCCGAGCAACCGAGACACTGAGCTCCCCATCTGAGGAGACTGGCATCCGTGAGAAGCAGTGTCCATTGGGTCTGATCCAGACTCAATCTCTGCAGCAAATTGGAAGACTGTAGCCACCAAAGGAGGCTGTGACGAACCAACCCCTGAAGAGGAACGGGAGAGTCCAGATCATGTAACTGAGGCGACTGAGGACACCGGGAAGTCACAAGGAAGGGAATCTGCAATGGCAACTTGTCCACTCGGGCCTCTGGAAGGAAGACCTTTCCCAAGCTGGTATCGAAAAGAGTCCCAAGGTACTCCAGGCCCTGAGACGGAGTTCAACCGGCTCTTGGACAGGTTGACCACCCAGCTCTGCGAGTGCAGGAACTCCACAACCCAAGCTGTAACCCGGGAGCTCTCCTGAAAACTTTGCTCTGATCAACCAGTCATCCAGAGAGGGATGAACAAGAATTCCCTCTTTGTGCAAGGCCGCCACCATTACCACCATAATCTTGGTGAACATCCGCGGAGCCATGGCCAAACCAAAAGGAAGTGCAAAACTGATAGTGCCATCCCAAGATCGCAAAGCGAAGGAAACCCTGATGGGAGGCGCGAAATGGAACATGCAGGTAGGCCTCTATCAGATTCCGAGAAGCCAGGAATTCTCCCAGATGTATTGCCAGAATGACAGATTTCAGGGTCTCCATACGAAAAGACGGAACCCAAAGCACCCTGTTGACTCCCTTCAGATCCAATATGGGCCGAAAAGACCTCTCTTGCTTGGGCACCACAAAGTAAATGGAATACCTGCCAGTGCGAAACTCTCAAGGAGGCACTGGTACAAGCACTTTGAGGTCAAGAAGCCTCTGCAAGGTCTGCTGAAAAGCCTGCTTCTTCCAAGCTGCCTGACAAGGAGAAGCAAGGAAGCGATCTGACAAGGGTCGAGAACTCCAGAGAATAGCCATCCCGAATCACCTCCAGGACCCACTGATCCGTTGTGATCTTGGCCCACCCCTGTTAAAACTCCCACAACCATGCGCCCACCGGTACAAGAGGAAGGGCCCACAACGAGTCATGGGGCCTCCCCCTCCCCGAAAGGACTGCATACGCTGAAATAAACAGCCCCTGTAATACCCGGAAGCCAGAAAAGGGGCCACCCCCTTATCAGGGTGGTAATGGGGAAAATCACAGTAAATGCCCCTGAGCAACACCTCCCCCCCAGCTCCCCCGAGCAGACAGGCGAGCATGGTCTTCAGGAAGATGGGCACTTTAGAGTCAGTCAAGGTCTAAACCAACTTGTCCAAAGCCTCCCAAACAAGAACTACCGAAATTTAGTAAGCTTAACCTTAGATGCCACATCCGCTGACCAACCCCAGAGACACAGGGTACAGCGAGCAGCCACACCGAGAGCCAAGGACTTGGCCGAAGCCCGCAGCAGATCCTATATGGCATCTGAGAGATAAGATACGCCCAGCTCAATCTTAGCTACCTCCTGATCCACCAAGGACCAGTTATTAGATTCCCGGTGAAGAATATGCTTGGACCACCGAAAACAAGTCCATGCCACCAGACCACCACACATGGCCGCCTGGACCGCCACATCAAAACTCTGCTTAAGAAGAGAATCTATTCAACAATCCTCAGAGTCCCACAAAGCCGAGCTGCCCTCAACCAGCACCATATGCCAACACACAATAGACGAGACCACCGCATTCGCCACAGGCGACTTCAAAGTATCTCTATCCCCGTCTGGGATGGAATACAAGCGAACCATGGAATGCGCAAAATGAAGTCATTTCCGGCGACTTCCATTGCACGAGCACAAAATCCCCAAAAGTACAGTTACTTACCGTAACAGTTGTTATCTAGGGACAGCAGGCAGATATTCTCAACATGTGGGTGACGTCATCCACGGAGCCCCGTAGTGGACAGCCTCACAACAGACTTGCTTGAAGATCTTCAAAGTTTGTGAGTGCTGCACCACACATACACGAGTGCCTTCCCACCCGAGTTAAGGTGCGTGTCTCCTCAGCATCTCCTCAGTTCAGATAGCTAGCTAAGAAGCCAACCAGGGGAGGTGGGTGGGTTGTGAGAATATCTGCCTGCTGTCCCTGGATAACAATTGTTTCGGTAAGTAACTGTGCTTTATCCCAGGACAAGCAGGTAGCATATTCTCAACATGTGGGTGACCTCCAAGCTAACCAGAATGGGATGGTGAGTGTTGGCAATTTAGGAGAATAAATGTTGTAAAACTGCCTGGCCAAAATGGCCATCCCGTCTGGAGAAAGTATCCAGACAATAATGAGAGGTGAATGTATGAACCGAGGACCAAGTGGCAGCCTTGCAGATTTCCTCAATAGGAATTGATCTGAGGAAAGCTACAGACGCCGCCATCGCTCTAACTTTATAGCCCGTGATTCGACCCTGCAGAGGGAGACCAGCCTGAGAAAAGCAGAAAGAGATGCAAGCAGCCATCCAGTTGGAGATGGTTCGCTTAGAAACAAGATGCCCCAACTTATTTGGATCCAAGGAGATGAAAAGTTGAGGGGCAGTTCTGTGAGGATGAGTGTGATATAAGTAGAAAGCTAAAGCACGTTTGCAGTCCAGAGTATGAAGCACTATTTCTCCAGGGTGAGAATGAGGCTTGGGAAAAAAATACTGGAAGTACAATGGATTGATTGAGATGAAATTCTGAAACCACTTTAGGTAAGAATTTAGGATGAGTATGGAGGACCACCTTGTCATGATGGAAAACTGTGAAAGGTAGATCAGCAACTAAAGCTTGTAGCTCACTGACTCTTCGAGCAGATGTGAGAGCAATGAAAAACACCACTTTCCAAGTGAGGTATTTGAGATGAGCCGTAGTCATTGGTTCAAAAGGAGGCTTCATCAATTGAGCTAGGACGACATTGAGATCCCAAACCAGTGGAGGCTGTTTGAGTGGTGGTTTGATATTGAAAAGTCCTTTCATAAATCTGGAAACGATAGGATGAGCAGAAAGGAGTTTCCCTTCAATAGGCTGATGAAAAGCAGCAATAGCACTTAGGTGGACTTTAATCGATGTGGACTTGAGGCCAGAGTGAGATAAGTGCAATAGATAATCCAGTACCAAAGACAAGGAGGTAGATTGCAGTTCCTTGTGATGAGTAGTACACCAAGTAGAAAATCTAGTCCATTTCTGGGTGTAACACTGTCTAGTGGACAGTTTCCTAGAAGCCTCTAGAATGTCCTGTACAGATTGAGAGAACTGTAAAGAGGCAATTAGGTTGAGAGGTACCAAGCTGTTAAGTGTAGACTGCAGATTGGGATGAAGCAGAGACCCTTGACTCTGTGTAAGCAGAGAGGGAAATATTGGTAGAAGTAGAGGCTCCCTGGTGCTGAGTTGAAGTAGAAGGGAGTACCACGGTTGTCTGGGCCACAAATGAGCTATCAGAATCATGGTGGCGTGCTCCGTCTTGAGTTTGACAAGAGTCTTGAGAATCAGAGGGAATGGAGGGAACGCATAGAGAAATAGATTTGTCCATTCCAGAAGGAAAGCATCCGCCTCGAGGCGCTGCGGAGAATATATCCTGGAGCAAAACTGAAGCAGCTTGTTGTTGTAGGGGGATGCAAAGAGATCTATTTGAGGAGTCCCCTATTGAGCAAACACTTGATACAGAGGCGAGGAATTGAGGGTCCATTCGTGAGGTTGTAAAAGACGACTCAATTTGTCCACCAATTTTGTGCTGACTTTGAATGTAGACAATCTGATTTTTAACACAGCAAATGCACTGAAGCTCATAGGAATTGCCATAGAAGAATTGCTACTGTGGCTTTGTAAAATGGGCACTTACTGAATGAACTCCATAGTTACCTAGACAAGTGTTTCTCAACTTCTTCAAGCCAAGTACCCCCCTAAGTCTAACAAACACCAACCGAGTACCCCAGCCCAAGCTCCGCCCCTGACCCCAACCCCATTATAATAGTACTAATTGTAATGCAATTTCTTCCATTCATTTTTCATGTACACACAATATAATCTTATTAATTCATAATTGTAACCACAAAATTAAAAAACAAACAAACTACAAAGCACACTGTATGCAGATACAATGTTAATCATCATTTATATTTGTTTTATTTTTCAAAGAGGTCAAGACAGATGACTTTAAAATATGCAATGTCACCTCAGTAACAACTATAGAAAACTAGACAAATATAGTGCAAAATATAGACAGCAGACAAATTCAAGTTTGCTGGGCTGCACCACGCATGCGTGCCTTCCTGCTCCACTAGAGGGCGCATCCCCTCCTCGTGGTCTCCAGTTCATATAGCCAGCTAAGAAGCCAACCTCGGGGAGGCGGGAGGGTTGTGAAAATATCTGCCTGCTGTCCCTAGATAACACCTGTTACGGTAAGTAACTGTGCTTTATCCCAGGACAAGCAGGCAGTATATTCTCACATGTGGGTGACCTCCAAGCTAACCAAAAGGGGACGGAGGGAAGTTGGCAATTCAGGAAAACAGATTATGCAAAACCGACTGGCCACACCGGCCGTCGCTCCTAGACAGAGTATCCAGGCAGTAGTGTGAGGTGAAAGTATGAACCGAAGACCAAGTGGCAGCTTTGCAAATCTCCGATAGGCGTTGACCTGAGGAAAGCGACAGAAGCCGCCATCGCTCGGACCTTATGTCCCGTGACCCGACCATGCAGCGCGAGAAGAGCCTGAGCGTAGCAAAAGGAAATACAAGCCGCCAACCAGTTGGACAAGGTGCGCTTGGAAACAGGACGTCCCAACCGATTAGGATCAAAGGACAAAAACAACTGAGGAACTTTCCGATGAGACTGAGTGCGTTTAAGATAAAAAGCCAACGCCCTCTTACAGTCAAGAGTGTGAAGCGCCACCTCCCCAGGATGAGAGTGGGGCTTGGGAAAAAACACCGGAAGAACAATGGACTGATTGAGATGGAAATCAGACACCACCTTAGGTAAAAACTTGGGGTGAGTGCGAAGAACCATCTTATCATGATGGAATACAGTAAAAGGCGGATCCGCCACCAGAGCCTGAAGCTCACTAATCCTGCGGGCAGAAGTGAGCGCAAGAAGGAACTTGAGATGAGATTTATCGATAGGCTCAAACGGAGGTTTCATTAGTTGAGCCAGAACCACATTAAGATCCCAAACCACCGGGGGAGGCTTAAGAGGAGGATGGACATTCAAGAGACCAAAGGATGGATAGAAAGGGACTTGCCATCAAGCTGCTGATGAAAGGCAACAATCGCACTAAGATGCACACAAATAGAATTTGTCTTAAGACCGGAGTGAGACAAATGAAGCAAATACTCCAGAACCGAGGACACAGGGGCCGATAAAGGTTCCAGATGATGTGAAGAACACCAGAAGAGAATCTAGTCCACTTCTGAGAATTGCAGAGCCTAGTCGAAGCTTTACGAGAAGCTTCCAAAACCTCCCTGACTGACTGAGATAACTGAAAAGAAGTCAGTTGGAAAGGTACCAAGCCGTCAGATGTAGAGACTGCAGATTGGGATGTAACAGCGAACCCCGACTCTGAGACAGCAGAGGGGAAAAACAGGCAGAAGCAGAGGCTCCCTGACACTGAGTTGAAGAAGGAGGGAGAACCACGGCTGCCGAGGCCACCGAAGAGCCACCAGGATCATTGTGGCATGCGTAGACTTGAGATGTACCAGCATCCGCAGGATCAGAGGAAAGGGCGGAAACGCGTAAAGGAACCTCCCCTCCCAAGCGAGGAGGAAGGCATCCGCCTCGAGACGATCCGGGGAGCATATCCGGGAACAGAAGAGAGGCAGTTTGTGATTGAGGGGGGAAGCAAACAGATCTATCAGAGGAGTCCCCCATCGCTCGAACACCCGGCGCAAGACCCGAGAATGAAGAGACCACTCGTGCGGCTGCAGTAAGCAACTCAGTCTGTCCGCCAGACAATTCCGCTCCCCTTGAATGTAAACCGCACGAAGAAAGATGTTGTGGGAAATCGCCCACTCCCACAAACGAAGAGCCTCCTGACACAGGGACCACGACCCCGTGCCCCCTTGTTTGTTGATATAATACATCGCCACCTGATTGTCCGTGCGGACTAGAACCACCCGATCCTGAAGCAAATGGCGGAAAGCCACAGCGGCCAAATAAACGGCCCGAAGCTCCAAAACATTGATGTGACAGCGACGGTCCTCCGCCGACCACAGACCCTGAGTGCGGAGCCCATCCAGATGAGCCCCCCCAAGCATACTCCGAAGAGTCTGTGGTGAGGACCTTGTGATGTGGCGGGGCGAGAAAGAGCAAACTCCTGGAAAGTTTGGAAAAGTTGGTCCACCATCGGAGCGAGCATGTCAAAGTGGGAGTCACCGCCACGGGCCGGGAGATCGGGTCCCGGTCCTGACGCCACTGAGAGGCCAACGTCCACTGAGGGATCCGCAGGTGCAACCGGGCAAACGGTGTGACATGGACGGTGGAGGCCATATGACCCAGAAGACTCATCATGCTCTTCGCTGAGATGAAAGGCTACAGAGAAACTTGCCGGCTCAGACGGACAAGCGCCTCCAGCCGAGGAGGAGGAAGGAACGAACGCAGGCGAACCGTGTCCAGCACAGCCCCGATGAATTGTAGGGATTGAGAGGGGCACAACTGAGATTTGGGGAAGTTCACCTCGAATCCTAGGTCTTGAAGAAATATAATAGTCTGTCGGGTCGCTGAGATAACCCCCTCCCTCGATGGTGCTTTGATCAACCAGTCGTCCAGGTAGGGAAACACCTGAAGGCTCGGGACCGCAGGGCCGCAGCAACCACCACGAGACACTTCGCGAAGACTCGAGGGGACGAAGGGGAGGACCCGATATTGAAGGTGCAACTCTCCCACCTGAAAGCGCAGAAACCGTCGAAAGGCAGGATGCACCAGAACATGTGTGTAAGCCTCCTTCAGATCGAGGGAGCAGAGCCAGTCCCCCTCGTCCAGTAAGGGATACAGAACCGGAAGAGAAAGCATCCTGAACTTTTCCCGAACCAGGAATTTGTTGAGACGCCTCAAGTCCAGAATCGAACACAGGTCCCCTGTCTTCTTCGGAACTAAGAAGTAAAGGGAGTAAAACCCCCGCCCCTGTTGACAAGATACGCTAGCCTCCAGCGACCACAACATAGTATGGTTCAACCTTAGGAAACAAATTGCAGCTCTACACTCTTGAGGAACATAGGGAGAGGGGAGACATGATCGAAACATTTAAGTACCTCACGGGACGTGTCGAAGTGGAAGATGATATTTTCTTTCTCAAGGGACCCTCGGCCACAAGAGGGCACCCGCTCAAACTCAGGGGCAGAAAATTTCATGGCGACACCAGAAAGTATTTCTTCACAGAGAGAGTGGTTGATCATTGGAACAAGCTTCCAGTGCAGGTGATCGAGGCAGACAGTGTGCCAGACTTTAAGAATAAATGGGATACCCATGTGGGATCCCTACGAGGGTCAAGATAAGGAAATTGGGTCATTAGGGCATAGACTGGGGGTGGGTAAGCAGAGTGGGCAGACTTGATGGGCTGTAGCCCTTTTCTGCCGTCATCTTCTATGTTTCTATGACTACTTCCACCGCCCACAGGCGAAGAAGAGCCCGAGCTTCCGAAAGAAGAAGGAGCAACTGCGTCCAATTGGAAAAACACCCGCTTGGAGGGCTGTCGAGCGGGATCTCCCGGAAATTGAGAGAGTATCCGGAGGCAATCACGCTCAAGACCCAAGCGTCCGACGTGATAGTGGCCCAGCGAGGATAGAACAGTCGTAGCCAGCCCCCGATCGGAAGAGGGTCTGACGTCAACGTGGAGGGGGCTCGCCCCCATCCGCCTGAGCCGTCAAAAAGACGGAAGGCTTGGCAGCGGAAGGCGGTTGAGATTTGGGCAAAGCCCGAGGATGTGCCTGCTGGCATCCCGGCGGTGGACGCGAAAACGCAGGAGTGGTCTTCTGGGGATAGCGCCTTGGAGGGGCCCGATAGGGCCTCGACGTAGACGGTTTTGGCTTCAGCCGGACCAAAGAAGCAAACGACCTCTCATGCTCCGAGAGGCGCTTCGTAGCAGCCTCAATCGAATCATCAAAGAGTTCGTTCCCAACACAGGGTAGGTTGGCCAGCCTATCTTGAAGGTTCGGATCCATGTCGACCAGGTGCAACCAGGCTAGCCGGCGCATGGCCACCGCAAAAGCGGAGACCCTAGACGAGAGTTCGAAAGCGTCGTACGCCGCATGGAACAGGTGGAGACGCAACTGGGACAGATCCTCAATGAGCAGGCTAAACGCCACCTGACGAGAGGCAGGCAAGTCCACCTGGAAAGAGGGCAACGACCTAATCAGATGTTTCAGATAGGAAGTGAAGGTGAAGGAATAGTTCAACACCCTAGAGACCATCATGGAATTTTGATAGAGCCTGCGGCCAAATTTGTCCAGGGTCCTACCCTCTCACCCCGGCGGAACCGCCGCCGCAACACGGGACAGGTGAGATTTCTTGAGGGAAGACTCAACCAGTAACGACTGATGAGACAATTGGGCGCGCTCGAACTCCGGACAGGGGACCGTACGGTACTTGGATTCCATCTTCGAGGGCACCGCAGTGACAGCGTTCGGAGTCTCCAGGTTTCTAATGAAAGCCTGCCAGAGCACAGGGTTCAGCGGAAGCCTAGGCGACCCCTTAGGCGGAGACGGCATATCCAATTCCTCCAGATACTCCTTAGTATATCGTGAGTCAGCCAGAAGGTCAAGGATAAGCGCCCGACTCGTGTCCTGCACAAATCTTGTGAAGGACGAGCGGGTCGCTTCCTTAGTCTCGGGGGGTGTCGCCGAACGGGACCGCCGTGGCATAGAAAATGAAGGGGAAGCTTCACGGGAAGGTTCCCTCTCTGCTCTGCGCTCAGAACTCCAGGAGGCACTCAAGGAGCGCGCCGGGGTCGAGGACCTACGCCGTCTCGAGGAGCCCCTCGGAGACGACCCCGGGGTACGAGGCACCGACCGACGATGGGTCGGGAACCTATCCCCGGACTCCCTCGGCGAAAGCCTCAACCTCGGCCCAGAGCCCCGGACCAAGGGGGAGTGAGCAACAACCGAGGGTTATCCAGAGACAACTCTGAAACCCTGAGCGGTCCCAGAGCACGGGCAGTAGGCAAACGGCCGCGCCTCGGCGGGGAACCTCGGGCACGCTTGGCCACCCTCCGGACCGAGGTCACAGCGGGCTTCGAGCGACGCTTCGCCCCCCGGATCCCCGAGGGGGAAGATCGTCTCGAGGCCTGGGGCAAGGAGTCCGAGAACGACAAGAGGCGCCTGGAGCGGCGCACCTTGCCCCCAAGCGCCTCAATGCGAGGCTCAGGCTGGTCCAGCGCACGCGAGGTCGGGGCCGGGTGGAGATGGGCCAGCGCAGCGGACAGCTCCGACGAGATCATCGCCTGGGGCATGTCCTGAAAAACCGGCACGGACAGCATCGACGGCATGTCCGAGACCGTAGTGCACTCCACCGAGGGCGACTTCGATGCAGAGTATTCCCTTGCGGTGGAGGCACCTCCCGAAGGCTTGGAGGGCTTCGCCGGGGCAACCGGCAAGGAACCCCCACCATGCCCTGCCGGCGTCCCCGAGGATGGCTTCTTTGCCGGCGTGGAACCTATTGGAGGAAGAGGGGACTTACCCGGAGCCGAGGCTTTCGACGACACCGAGGACTTCGGGGTAGAGTCCCGAGGTTGGTCAATCGCAAAAAGGTCTGCCATGCGGGCCCGTCGTCGACGAAGAGCCCGATGCTGGAACGTGGCACACAGGGGGCAAGACCTGGGTGGATGATCAGCCCCCAGACAGAGAATGCACCACCGATGCGGATCAGTTATCGACAGGAGTCGATCGCACCTGGTGCACTTTTTAAACCCGGATAAGGGCTGGGACATACAGAAAAAAACAGGCCCGAGCTGCAAAAAAGACCTCGAACTTCGCAGAAGCTGTAGAAAAAAATGTGAACTATGCGCACACCGACTCTCCGATAAAAAAAACAAGAAAACCGCAGTGCTAGAAGGCACTTTCGGGCAGAGGCAAGAAAGAGGACTTCTTGGCTCCGCGGAAACAAAAGAACTGGAGACCACGAGGAGGGGATGCGCCCTCTAGTGGAGCAGGAAGGCACGCATGCGTGGTGCAGCCCAGCAAACTTGAATCTTCAATCAAGTTTGCTTGAAAAGCTGTCCACGTCGGGGCTACGTAGATGACGTCACCCACATGTGAGAATATGCTGCCTGCTTGTCCTGGGATAATGAATGCAAGGACTACATTTCTCAAATTATTTTCTAATATACTTCATTTCATGGCAATATTGTTTCCCTACTAGCACTATAAGCTTATGCTTGACCAGTACTTTGCTTGAAAAACATTACTTAAGGTTCCTCACTTTAAAAATCTAGCTTCTACAAGCCACAGTTTGATTAAAATGCTGCATCTTCATCAATAGTCAGAAAGACTCAATTTAAATCATTCTTGCTGGTATAATCTTAATATTTACAAGCAGATGAAGATTTCATTTTTTGAAATATAAAAACTTTTCAGATTAGTTTTACAGTTATATAAAAAAAATTACTGATTTTGTTATACAGTATTAGAAATACAGTGGTACCTTGGATTACGAGCATAATCCATTCCAGGAGCATGCTCGTAATCCAAAATGCTCGTATATCAAAGCAAGTTTCCCCATAGGAAGGGAAACTTGCTTTGATATGTTTCCACCCCCCACCTTCCCCCCCCAAGACCAGCAGCGCTGCTCCCCCCCCCCAAGAACCGGCATTGCCCCCCCCAAAGGCCCCCCCCCGCGAACCAGCACCCTCCCCTCCCGCCGCCATCGGGCACCCCCTCCCCCCCGCCATCGGGCACCCCCTCCCCCCCCCGCCGCGACCTGAGGTATCCCCAACCCACCCGAACCCTCTTCTTACTTTTCTGTAGCCTCCGCAGCAGCACCGGCACCAGCATGTCCTGTGCGTGGTGCCGGTGCCTGAAGATCTGCTTCCTGTGCTGGGCCTTGAGAGTTCACGTTCGACGTGAGAGTTCCCGTTCGACGTGAACTCTCAGGCCTTGCACAGGAAGCAGATCTTCAGACACCGGCACCACGCACAGGACATGCTGGTGCCGCTGCGGAGGCTACAGAAAAGTAAGAAGAGGGTTCGGGTGGGTTAGGGGGGGACCTCAGGTCGCGGCGGGGGGGTGCCCAATGGCAGCGGGGGGGCCCCGATGGAGGCGTGGGGGGGTGCCGGATCGCAGTGGGGAGGGTGCCAGTTCGCGGGGGGGCGCTCGAAAATCGAAGCGCTCTCTGTTTCCGAGGCGCCGATTTTGCGAATGTTTTGCTCGTCTTGCAAAACACTCGCAAACCGGTGCACTCGTAAACCGAGGTATCACTGTACATAGATAATTATGAAATTACTGCAAGGTGAACTATCTCTAGTTTAATAGGTTAATTATTTACATTTGGACAACTTTTCTGCTGTACATTAAAATATAATTTAAATAAATAGTTTTATTTAACCAAAAAATAAACATTACAGCATATGTATTCTTGTATTTGCTTAAACATCCATGTTAACTGATCTTAAAACAAACAAAAATACCAAAACAAAACTATCAATCTGGTCCACACTTGAAAAACTTAAAATACTGTCTTCTGTAGCTCACTCATTTTGTTTGTTCCTAATCTGGAAAAGAAAAAACAAGCTTTCTTGCTTTATCGGGTCACAAATGATTTCTCAATTAGGAATGAATGAATCCAGAGGAAGAACAAATTCCTTTCTATGCCAGCAGAAGCAGCTACTTCTATTAAAAGTAACGTGAAATCATTACTTCAACAGTCTCTAAATCCAAGTGCTTAATAAGTAACCTCCACCAGTTCACTGGCATGATGTTCTTTAAAACATCAGCGGCAAACATATTTCTTGAATGGTTCTCCCTTAGCTCTGAAGTTTATTATAATTGGCATTACAGATGGATGATTCCTGGATACCCATGTCATAGCTAACTCCTCTTCTTCATCACTTATGGTTTGACCCTGGTACCAGATTATTGACAATATTTGCAAGAAAATGAGCTAGACACAGTGCTTGCCCATTTGTTTTTTTAATGCTTGTAATTTAATTCTGTCCTTGTACAGTTCTGTTTTAAAGTGCTCATTCAGTTCCTTCTAAATTCCAACAGTATCAGCAATAAAACAGCTATTTTTCTGTATTTTGTTTAAAGCTTCAAAAATGAGTTTCAGGATTTTCAGCATATCTTCAACATTTCTCTTAAACCCAAAGTTGAGGATTTGGGCTGTAAGTGCCATTTATTTTCTGGGCTGTAAGTGCCATCTATTTTCTCTCAGTTTTATTTACAAACTGTCATCAGAATTGGCCAGTTCTCGATTATACTGCTCAAAACAGTCCAGTACAGAGTTCCATCTAACAACTTGTGGGACAATTAGCTTAATTTCACCCATTCTTTTCAGAATTGCTGCCTCAAAGAGGATTAAGTTCTTACTCTGCTAATATATTTTCTAGTAGACAAGCGTGCCATTCTGGTCAGTAAGGTATTCTCCCCATGCCTGCAAGCTGTGCAGAAGGAATCCACTCCAGATTTTCAACTCCACCTACTTCTCCAAAGGGCTCTGTTGCTCCCTTCAGTTTATACCAAAGCAGGCAATAGGAACAGATAAGGAGGGGTATGGGGAGATTCCCCAAACTACATATCTGTTCTGCTCTGAAAGTATAACAAACATGTTAAACATCAAAATAACCATACCAATTAGAAACATTTATGGAGCTCAAACATTTTCCCATTGAATTATAGCAATAGATTATTCTTCATACCTTTGAGGACTGACTGACAACAAAATTTCAGTTTTGACACAAACTTCTGATAGACAACAGGCAGGTGGAGAAAAAACTTGACAGGACAGGGTTCCAGAATAGCACATCTATCTACTAGAAAAGATTTTACCAAGGTAAGAAAGTAATATTTTTCTAGTGCAATAGGTGTGTCATTCTATACAGTAGGGATGTACAAAAAGCAGCCACAAAAATCTAGGGTGGGATTATCTGTGCCTGCTTATAACACTGAGGACCCACTGTCCTCCAATGCTGCCACGTCCACTCTGTAGAACTTGGGGAATGTATGCAGAGTGATCAGCTCGCTGTCCTACAAATCTCTCTGGGCGTTATCACTTGAGCTTCCACCCATGGAGAGGCTACACTTCTTGTGGAATGTGCATTCAAGGAGATTGGCAATTGCTTAGCACAGGCAATATATGCTGACCAGATGGCCATCCAAATCCATCTTGAAAAGGTAGCTTTAGATGCTGGTCTATCACATCTAGCCTGACTCATGAGCACAACAGATGATCTGACAATCAGAACTCATTGGTGACCTCTAGATATCATAGGACGACTCTCCTCACATCCAGCTCTCTCAGAATCTGGTCCTTTTTCTTTGACCCTGTAGTCTGGAACACTGGTAATCTTACCTCTTGATTGACATGAAATGCCAAAACGACTTTCAGCAAAAAGGAAAAAAAAACCATGTGCAAGGATACGCCTGCCTTCATGGTTGACATACGCCACTGCTGTAGCACTGTACAAGAAAACTCAGACTACCTGTTCTTCAAAATTCCTCTCCAGCTTATGGCTCGAAGCTCCAGTCTGTTAATGGACACCTTCTCTGAGAGGCTGACCACTGCCCCATACTGGGCATCTGTTGCAATGGTCTCCCCAGCCAAACAAGCTGGCCTCTGTTGAGAGAATCACCCACAATGTTATCCTGAGGTGCATTGCCCACAATAATGACTGGATGGAGCCACCATCCCAAACTGTAGTGGAATTCCAGAGTCCATGGGAGACTCGTTTGAAAGGAGTCTGTTTGAGGAAACCACAGAGACAACAGCACGCTCTGGAGTGAACATAATAGCCTTACTGGGTCAAACCAAAGGTCCATCAAGCCCAGTAGCCTGTTCTCACGGTGGCCAATCCAGGTCACTAGCCAAAACCCAAAAGAGTAATTAACATTCCATGCTACCGTTCCAGGGGAAGCAATGGCTTCCCCCATGTCTTTCTCAATAATAGATTATGGACTTTTCCTCCAGGAAATTGTCCAAACCCTTCTTAAAACATGCTATACTATCCAGTCTTATCACAACCTCTGGCAAATGCATTCCAGAGCTTAACTATTCTCTGAGTGAAAAAATGTCCTATTGGTTTTAAAAGTATTTACCTGTTACTTCAACGAGTGTCCCCTAGTCTTTGTAATTTTTGACAGAGTGAAAAATTGATTTACTTGTGCTCGTTCTACACTGCTCAGGATTTTGTATACTTCAATCATATCTCCCCTCAGCCATCTCTTTTCCAAGCTGGAGCCCTAACCTTTTTGGTCTTTCCTCATACGAGGAGTTCCATCCCCTTTATCATCTTGGTCGCTCTTCTTTGAACCTTTTCTAGCGCTGCTATATCTTTCTTGAGATAAGGAGACCAGAATTGAACACATACTCCAGATGAGGTTGCACCATGGAGCGATACAGGGGCATTATAACATTCTTAGTCTTGTTAACCATGACTTTTAAAATAATTCCTAGCATCCTGTTTGCTTTTTTGGCCGCTGACGCACATTGGGTGGAAGGTTTCATCGTATTGTCTACGATGACACCCAGATCCTTTTCTTGGGCACTAACACCTAAAGTGGACCCTAGCATCTGGTAACTGTAATTTGGGTTATTCTTCCCAATGTGTATCACTTTGCATTTGTACACATTAAATTTCATCTGCCACTTAGATACCCAGTGTTCCAATTTCCTAAGGTTTGCCTGCAATTTTTCACAATCTGCATGCATTTTAACAACTTTGAAAAGTTTAGTGTCATCTGTAAATTTAATCACCTCACTCGTCGGTCCAATTTCCAGATCATTTATAAATAAGTTAAATAGCACTGGTCCCAGTACAGATCTCTGCGGCACTCCACAGTTTACTCTCAATTGAGAAAAATGACCATTTAACCCTACCCTGTTTTCTATCCGATAACCAATTCCTAATCCACAACTGAACTTTGCCAGCTATCCCATGACACTTTAATTTTCTTAGGAGCCTCTCATGAGGAACTTTATTAAAAGTTTTCTGAAAATTTAGATACACTACATGAACCAGAAGAAAATCATACATGTGACACTCAGTGCAAAAGACTGGATTGCATCTCTTGCTGCTGGACCATTGTCTGTATCTTATTATTGAGCTGATAACTTTATTAAGTTACTAGGAATATATTAGACTAGTATAGAGAGCCTTCACATGCTGAGGAAAGCTAGATCCTACTTCAGCCAACAACACTTTGCCATCCTTGTCCAATCCATCATCCTCTCCAAACTAGATTACTGCAACGCCATCTACTTAAATCTATCAAAAAAAAGTATTCTAAGACTCCAGCTAATCCAGAATACTGCAGCCAAACTGATCTTCTCAAAACGCAAGTCTGACCATGCCTCCCCACTCCTTGCCAAACTTCATTAGCTCCCAATAATCTCCAGAATCCATTTCAAATGTTCCTGCCTGGCTTTCAAGATCATTCACGGAATCCTGCCTCCTCTTATCCCACTGTCTTTCAACTCCTCCAGTCCCGACTCCTCCAGAACTGCCCAAAGGCTTAAACTAGCCTTCCCCTCTCCACGCGGCATCCACTATTCAGGCAAATTGGGAAAATCCCTTCTCTTCAAAATCACAGGTCTTTGGAACGACCTCACCACCCCGCTGCGGAACCTGAGCTCCCTTCAGTTATTCTGCAAACAACTGAAAACCTGGCTTTTCAGCAAACTGTAGCTCTATCCTTCCCCCCTTTCTCTCCCCCCTTCTACACATAAGTTCATGTAATCCTTTTTCTTCTTCTCTACCCACTATTTTAAGTTCTTGTAAACCGTGTCGAGCTCCATTCTCATGGAGATGATGCGGTATATAAACTTAAGGTTTAGATTAGATTAGAATTATATTTTATGTTTTATTTAGTGTTTGTTTCTTAGATAGTCTTAGGGTTATATTATATGCTCAATTTAACCTCCCCCCCCCTTTCAGTAAACCGCGATAGTGGTTATTAGCACAGGGAGCTGCATTGAATGCTCCGAGCTGCTCCTGACGCTCAAAAGAACTCTATCGTGGTTTTAGTAAAGGGGGGGAGGGGGGTTAGTTATTCGATTCTTTTCAGGTAATGAAATAAAGAATTCTCTTGTTGTCCTAATTAGAATAACTGACAATAAATTAAGTCTGTAAGTAAAGAAATAAGCTAAGGCGCATACGAGGCTTTGCTCAAGGGATTACATCTATAGTGGCTGCCATGGAGCCCAGCACTTGAAGGTAGTACCAAACAGACAGGACTGGCTTGTCCATAAGTCCCACTATCTGCGTGCAAAGCTTCAGTGCATTTTTCTAGAAGATAAAACTGGCCTTCTATCTTGCTAAATAGCACTCCCAGGTATTTGTACGAAACCAGTTGGCTCTTTTGAAAATTCACTAGCCAGCCCAGGCTCTGTGAGAGCTAGACCACTTGAGTCACTGCTTGTTCTTCTGAGAATAACTAAGCCCTGATCAGTCAGTCCAGATATGGGGACACTTGCAACCATACCCTGCGGAGAGGCACTGCTACCACCACCATCATTTTGGTGAACATACACCGTTCGAGAAGAGCAGGCAGGCTGGGAGATCCAGTCCCTTGCTCTAGCGGGGCGCGTGAGCAGAGCACAGCTCCACTCCTCTCCCGATCCTGCGTAGAACCGCTGAATTTGCCAGCGCCGGTAGTGGGAGCCTTCCCGCACCGTTCGAGACGAGCAGGCTGACAGAGAGACACAGACCCTCGCTCCAGCAGGGCGCGTGAGCAGGCACCTCTACGTCTGTATAACCTATAACTAGTTAACCTAAGTCTGTATAACCTAGTTAAACTAAGTCTGTATAACCTTATAATTATGTGCATGCCTAGTTAACCAAAGTCTGTACAACCTTATAACTACACGCATACCTGGTTAACCAGCTAGTACCGACACAACCGAGAAAAGCCAAGAGGTAAGAAGCCAAGCTTCTTCCCCCTCTCTCCAATCCCTTCAGACCAAACGAACATAAGATACAACTCCCACCACCGACCAGCCCAGCAAAGAGCCCAAAAATGAGCATAGTAGATTCCCCAACCAAATAGAACAGAGAGCACTGCAGACTCCCATCCAAATAGGATAGTGGGGAAGGGAGACACCGCTTAACCCCCCCACCTCCTCAATCCTCCCACAACACAACTCTATACCCTTCAGTAATTAGCTTCCCGCGCCTTACTTTCAGGCAATGGTAGAATCTTCACTGCACACAACAATCAGAATGACACCATGTGCAACAAAACTCATGCTCGTCCAACTACTACTCTTCCTATTCCTAACTAACCGAAAAACTGCAGGGTACTACACATCCTCTATCCCAATCTTAACAGAATCCTACAGACATTCACAACAATACAGATATCTAATAGACTGCTCTACATTCAACCTCAATAGCATTCCCACCAGCTG